>NC_051183.1:88666256-89328027 GCF_013339695.2 Rhipicephalus sanguineus
GCACACACACACGCACATACACACACACACACACACGCACGCACACCACGCACATACACACACCCACACACGCCGCACACCACGCACATACACACACACACAAGCCGCACGCACCAGGACCATACACACGCAACGCACCCACACACACACACCACACACACACACACACGCTGTAACTCTACGAGTCTTGTCCCCACCAAGGCGCGTATGCTGGGCGTTTCGCCTATGTCCCCTCAAGATCCAAAGCAGCAGCACATTCTCTGATGTGTAAGGTGAGCGCCTGAGGACGGGCGTTTGGTAAGGACTAGGTAGTACAACGTTCAATGCATCGCGGAGACGCCCGGAGAGACGCCAAATTGCGCGCAGTCCCACCTTGCAGCTGTCCACAGAAAGACATTCCTCTTGAGGTACTTTGAAGCCACGGTGTAAGACGCACACAATTGTTTCACGACTACTGGCACGTAATGAAGTTGAGATCGTCGCCACAAATATCCCACGCTGACGAGCACACGACAAACATTCGAAGAGCTTGTGTGGGGCCTAGTGGGAACATACGTAGAAAGATATTTGCGCTGCAAAGTTGAGGACAAAAAAATTACAACATCTCCCGCTAAGCGGACCATGAGGCGATGCGAAGCCGGAGCACTTGCATGATCCGTTCCGTTGCGTTCGCTGGGAATGCTACCAACCTCGTGTCGTGGAACGCGAACAGGAACACTACGCGCGTCGTGTTTTCCTCTAGCCTGGCCGTTAATTCTCACGGGCGTGCGGGGAAGACGTCGACAGGCGCGCGGAAGAGAGGCAGCGTAGGAGAGGAGAGAGAGGGAGAGGGGACGCGCATGCGCGGCCCTCCTCGCGGCGCTGCGCAGGAGAGAATTTCGGCATGTCGAACCCGCATTTCAGAGGAGCCAACCGAGGCAAGCACTGGACTGAACGCGCGCAGCGCTCTACTATGTGAGGAGAGGAGACTAGAGGAGGAGAGTAGCGTACGCGCTGAGAGCAGAAGCGAGGAACGCAGGAGAGCGCAAGAGGTGCGGTAGAGAAGTGGAGAGAGTAACGCGCAGCTGTTGGAGAGAGGGAAGGAGGAGAGTCGCGCATGCGTAGTGTGAGTTCGGACTACACGCTGCGTGCGGATACCACGCCGCGTTGCATACCCCCGAGCAAGAGATACTTCGCATCTAAAAAACATGGACAACACAGCGAAGCGCGTCTAACAACTGAATTTATTGGAAGAGACCTAAATTCACAGTTTTGCCGCAATGGCGAAGCAATGAATGCGAGAGCAAGAACTGGAATGTCACACGAAAACTAGAAGCAGCTCGATACTTGCAGCGTGCCGCTGAAGCGCAAGAAGGACGCCCTAAATGAACGCACAGGCATGAACAGGGCAAGCGTGAACTAACAACTGTCACAGTTGTTACGCCTATGTGCTTGAGCAACACGCTGCAAGTGTCGAATGGAGAATCAGACTGTTGCTTGCTTGCTTGCATTAATTCTTGGCTCTTACCCACTACGGGTATTGGCCATGAAACCGGCGGTTAATATAAGGGGGAAATTAGAATTAGACGCTCTTAGATATTTCTTCTTCTTTAAACTGCGGCGCGTGGAGTGACCTTCCGCGTCTCTTACCACAGGGGGCGTCTGATGCAAGGTGTGCCGGTGTTCTTTGTCTTTTTTTTTCCTTCCACATCCTAGGGTGCACAAAATGCCGCTTTGTCGTGCGGTCTCAAAGGGCGGTATTCGAAATGGAAGAAAATTAGGTGCACTGCGTCTGCAAGTGTCGACAATGAGATTCAGGCGCTCTTAGATATTTCTTTTTCTTTTTAAACTGTGGCGCATGGATTGCCCCTGCGTCTCCAGCCACACGGGGCGTGATGCAAGGTGGGGGAGAGTTGCGGGTTCGAATCAGTAATCCCGCGTTCGGCTATTTAGATTATTCTTCGGCTGTATTTTTCTTTGTGCCTTTATATATATATATATATATATATATATATATATATAATCTATATATGTATATATATTATATTATATCAGATATATATATAAGGCTTAAATACGGAAGAGTAACTTCGGTTGCCGCAAGGTTATAAGAAAAAGTATATGCGTCTTCATAAAAAGAAGTGTTTATTTTGTCTACGTTTCGACGGGAGCCCCGTAAGAAGACGGGCCTCCCGTCGAAACGTAGACAAAAAAATAAACAGTGGTTTTGTAGCGTTAGCTACACTTGCCTAGCCAGAGCAGGTTTCGCGGGGGTCATCATGAGCCGTGCTGCGCATGCGCGCGCGACTCGCCGCTGCTGCTCTGCGCATTCGAGAGGGGTGACGTCGCAGCCATGGCGCGCGCAGCAATTAGATGCGAAGTATCTTAAGGCGGAGCTGAATCCGATGGTGGTGTGCGGCGTGACCACCCTTACTGCGCATGCGCATACCCTCTCCACACACCTCTTCTCCACTCCCCCTCACCATTCCCCCTGTCATCTACCCCCTCCCATTCCCCTCTCCACTCACCCTCTCCCATTACCCTCTCCACTTCCCCTCTCCCCCCTTTCCATTCCTCTGAAACGCGGGCTAGACATGCCGAAATTCTCTCCTGCGCAACGCCGCGATGAGCTCGAGCGCATGCGCGTCCCCTCCCCTTCTCTCTCCTCTCCTACGCTGCCCCCTCTCGCCCGCCTGTCGACCGCGTTCCCCGCTCGCCCTGTGAAATTAACGGCCAGGCTAGATGGATGATACGACGCGCGTAGCGTCGCTCTTCGCGTTCCACGACGCGAGCTCGGTAGCGTGCCCAACGAACGCCAACGGAACGCAATCGTGCAAGTGCTCCGGCTTCGCATCTACTCATGGTCCCCTTTAGCGGGAGATGGTGTATTCGCCTTCGCTGTGCAGTCGCCGTCTGACAGTGCGCTGGTGCCGCTTGATAGCGCCTCTTACTGGCGTTTGTAGGTGGGTAACGCCATGGAGAAGGAGAGCGCAAATGCTGCTCAACGGCGCAGAAGAGCCGAGAAGCTTATGTCATCGGATCCCGAAGTAGTTGCCTGGCAATTAGCGCTTCAGCGTAAGAAGAATGAACAGAGGAACGCGAGACGTGCTGCGGAAAGCTAAACGTGCTGCGGAAATCTGGAAAGCTCAGAATAATCAGCTGAACCTTTGCTAACGCTACGTATATCTGGCATAGCCGAGCTAAGCCACTGCAAATTTTATGAAGGGGCATATATTTTATAATTATATATAGCAGCCGAGAGTGTCCATATAATTGCTATCGCAATAAAAGGAGAGGAGGTAGAGAGTAACATACGAAGGAAAGGGCACTGTAGGTAAACCATGCATGAACCAAGCTCGGTACAATCTATGCAGTAAAAGACGAAGCGGCGTGTGAAGACGCAGAACTTGAGACAACCAACCAAGACATTCGAAGTGAAACCACTGCCAGGCGTCGCTGCTAGTCGGCACCACAATGGCAACACTGAGATTGTTGACGTTATCGTTACTAGCGCATCGTCACTCAATGCCTTCGTCATTCAATCCGTGATTAGCTCCGGCAGCGCACCGTTGAGCTCATCGCGGAGGCCACGCGCGAACGCGCGGCCCTTCCCTCGCCTATTCTCTCCTACTTTTTGCTACAGTGGCGAGCGCCTCTCGTGGCATTCTGAGCCGTGCCCCCGACAGGAGACCTTTTATAGTGACCCTTTATCTCTTCTAAATTTCGAATTCCTCTCTCTATAGATTTAAAGCTGAAATTAGGGCTAGTTGGTTTTGACTTGAATTATTAAGCCGGAATAAAAAGAAACAATGCAGATGCAACAGGACGGCCGCTAGCATCTTTCTGTGTCCCTGTTTTATTCCGCCGTAATATGTATTCAACTCTCCGTAGACTCTCCCTTGCAAACACGCACACGCACAGCTACTGCAGCTGACTCCGAGCAGCTGCCATCGTCATGCCACGTGACTAAGCCGTTACGGTGGCGACGAATTCTCCCAAAGCGCCTTGTCCCAACATGCGACAGGATGCGTGGCCTCCGTGATTGGTTCTGGCAGGGGCATAGGCAGTAGGCTCTCTATGAAAACAGAGCGAGGTTCCGGGCATATATATAGTCAGGCGGAGGCGTTGGCTCTACGTAACTGGCAGACTCACAGAAGTGTTGTCATTCAAATATTACACCGTGAAACATTCAAATATTCAAATATAAATCTCCAAATATCAACATCCAAATATTTACACCGCGGCAGCACCTCATAGGAGGTGCTGACCCGTTGGCATGGGCTTGGTTGTCAGATCGACTATGAACATCAGTAGGCAACGAATTGCAATCCGCCATTACAGTTTTGTCGTAAGAACGTTGTTGGGAACATGTCACACGGCGAAGATTACGACAACTGGAAAGGACAACTCGATTTGGACCGGCTGGGCGGGGGGCGATGAGCTCTGAGGAGACGTGTTGGCTGGCCGACAAGCTAACGGCGTGGAACCGAGCTATGCGCACGCTCGGCTTGGAGCTGGAGGAGTCCACACGCCAGGAAACACTGCTACTGCAGTGGTCGTTTGACACACAGATGGACCTGAGCAGCTGACACACCGCTCGCGAGGCGTCACGTCTGGCATCGTCCGCTCTTGCGGCAGCACCGTTGCATACAGGACCTGAGCGTGATTTGCACATACAGCATCGACTACACCGAGGAACACCCACCATTTGCAAGCCCGGAGTCCTCCGTCATTGACGCTGACTCTGTCGAAGACTCCGTTGTCTAAAAAATCGACCAATGTGCCAGTGCTCATTCCATATCTTGGAGACCTGGACACCGTCACTGGTTTGGAGGCGCGCACATCGACGTGACTGAAATCGACGACGAATTTCGCGGCTCTAAAATCGATGCGATTATGGAGCGGAACCGCAGCACGTTAAAAAAGGTTCACGTCTCGGACCGTCGGCGGAGGCATAGCAGGCTCGGAATGGTGGAAAGCCTCGTCGCTGCGAGTACATTGTACTGAAGTCGTGCATCGTGACAGCGGAATACCGGACGTGGACTCGATGGCGAAGCTTAATGAGGCGTTTTCGACAACCATTTTGAAGAGAAGTCAGTGTCCAGCCAATCCGTCAAGTGGACGTTTCAGTCATCGCCAGGCTCTGGAAATGAATCGCACTTTGAACGAAGCTCTCGCTCCACTACGGTTGTGCGAATAATCGAGGAGCTTTTCGGAGCACTTGAACTCAACAAAAGCTGAAAGGAACTCTCTCTGTGGGGCTTCGAGCGTGTGAATATGCGTTTCACGCGAGCCGTGGCATCGGCGACTGGAGAACAACAACACCCTGACATCACTGGATATTGACGCTCGCCTCGGACCAGGGTCCGCGAGGGAATGCAAGTGTGGTCGTCGGCCTTGTCGAAAAACTGCACGTTGCACGTCTTGACCCTGTCTTGCTGGAACGTACCAATTACCGAAGTTTCGGCTTTGTGCAAAGCTCTGCGAGTTAACAAGACTCTGAAGGCACTGAGGCTTCGGGGAGTCAATGCCACTAATGAAGAAAGGTGGGTGCTATGTTAATATTTGATCGAGTAGTCGTTCTTGAAGGGGTGTAACCAAAAACAGCGCGAGAAGACAGGGATGGAAAGGGGTGCACACACGAGTGCTGAGAGCGTTAGTGTGTGTGCGCCTTTGCGTCCCTGTCATCTTGAGCTGTTTCTCGTTACAATGGGTGCTTTGGTTTTACTCATCGGCGTTTGGGGCTAGTGCTTTTATGTTTGAACCGTTGCATTGTAAAATGAATGTACATGCGCCTTAATCATCCCCCGGAAAATTTTAAGCCAGGTCCTAAAATTTTTCAATGATTGACATGCCTTTTTAAAGAATGAGAGCTTAGAATTTTATTTGGTGCGTACACGTTTTACGGTTATATAACCAACTGATATAACTAAGTGTGGTGCACACAGTTACTTATCCTTGTATTGAGTTTTTAGAGCAAAGCTGCCCTTCCGGTCCTTGTGTCGGAGTAGTTCGCCAAAATAGCTCGTGTGACTAGGGGGAAATGAGGAGACTCCTGAGAGTAGTGAAGATTAACTGAAGGTGGTTGTGAATGAAGTAATAAAACAACAACCTTCCGTGACGCGGCGTGGATTGTACCCGGGCCCCCTTTGTGCGAAGTATTGTAACAACTGGGCTGTACACCCATGCTTGCACAACATGAACACATGAGAAGCATATAAAGTGTTGTACCGACGTTCACGTGACGAGGGGGAAAGGAGGAACCTCGTGAGAGTCAAAGGGCAGGAGTTCCCGTGATCGACTGCGGAGAGCTATACATCACAGTAGAGGTACGATAGCACGCCCGTACACGTCATGCACAGCAGCAACACTCGCTACGCTGCTTGCATTCCATCGTAGCCGCGATAGTAATACACGTTCTGGGCGAGTGGGCAGGTATAATAGTCCACGGCCGCACTGGAACGCTACTGTAGTATTCCAGCGCGGCTGTGAGCGAGCACATAGTGTCGCAGTTATCCCCACGGCTTAACGTGCAGAAAGATATGGTTAGAAGAAAGAAATGCTTAGTCAAAGCTTTGCCGAATCTTAGCAGCAAAAATGTAATCTCTGACGAAAGGGGTGACATTGTCGCTGTCAGATGGTGTTCATGGCGTGGAAGTGGCTGGATTTTTTTATTTTTAGTGTCCGTTCGCGTAGAGTTGAACATTAACAAGCGCGGTGCCGTTTCTTTTCTTGTTACAGAACATCTCTGGCACGACAGCTGCTTGCGGACGAGTGTTACGACCGGGTGGTACTTGGAGCCTGGACAGAACCCTGTCTCAGAATCCTGTCTCCAGTGCTGGCATCCCCAAAAAAGAGTGCGAAGGTGATCTGCTGCCACCCATCGGTCAGCTGTCGCTGGACATCGTGAAAGTTCTCTTCAACGACCTTGCCTCCAACAGGCGCGTCAAGCGCCTCAGTGTGTGCGTCGAGCATGAGCCCGACACCAGGGTCGCTCTTGTGTGCGAGGCATTGAAGAAGAACAGATTCATCCAGTATTTGCACCTCACACTCAGCAACGGGAATTCTGCGGTGGAGATCTTACGCGCACTTACTCTAAATACAGGCATAACGAAACTTGAGATGTGCCTTGAGGTTCCACCTGCAGATGAAACGATGGCCGCGCTATCCGGCATGTGTGTTCACAACAAAGGCATCACAAGCATCTCGGCCTTGTTGTACCACGAAGAGGGTCCAGAATTCCTGGACTCACTCGCGCAGGGAATGTCGGGTAACAGGCGGATCCTCGAATTCAGGTGCTGTTCGAGGGACGGCGTAAATGTCCCGCTACCGTGCATGACTGGTGCAGCGGAACAAATCTGCACTTAACCGCGCCGTGGAGTTTGTCCTGCGACACCGAGAGGACAGGCGCTGCGCGGAGTGCTTCGACCTCTTCGTCGGACGGTCCTGCCTGACCACCCGCTGACTGAAGTCTCCGGGCTGTCGTACCTACAGGCACGCACGAGGTCGCATCCGCCGAGCATCGTCTTCGAGAAAAATACTTCGTTATCACTGGCATTGTTCGGCGCCGCGTGTCCTGCTGGCCTGCGGACTCAACGCAAATCGACGCGCTCAACGCTGACGATGGCGAGCTCTTGCAAGCTATCTGAGGATAAGTGACGTGTGCTTTCAGTAAACTCGAAAACTTCTTGCTTTGTAAACGTCCGAATGAAAGCAACGACGAGTTTACCATTGTCCATTTCCTGTTTGTATGGTTTCTTCGAGGTTCGGGAGGCTGCGACAGCGTAGCTAGGCGCATGCCACCGTCCATGCCGTGAAATGAGTTTCAGGCTCGAATGGACGCCGTCCATTGTATTACGACTCGTAATGACAGATAATCAGATCAAATAAGTTTATTGAGTGCCCCGGGAATTAGTAGGGTGGGCCTGGGATCCCGCATAGGCTTCGGCCAAGGGTGCTGGCTTTTTCGCGCTGCCTCGCTGGACGGCCCAGAGTTGGTGGCTCCAGGGTCCGAGCCTGAGCAACGCAAGACTTCCAACGAAACGCGGAGGCTGTCGCTGATTAAGGCTGCATCCTCGCTATTTTTTATGATGTCTGGACACCCCCCTAGGATATGCTGCTATGGTGGCTCTAGATCACAATGTCTGCACTCGTCTGTCGTGTATATTTCTGGGTAGATTATGTACATGATAGCTGTGTACTGTAGGGTGTAGGAATTGGGTTGGAACTGCCGCCATTATACAGATTGTTTCTTGCTTAATTTCGGGTGAGGCGGTGGGAATGTATACGGCTCTGCAATCTATGGTGTACTGTATTTTCGTAAAAATGTGGTCATTCTATCTCCCCACTCTCACTTCTCGGTATTCCCTATGGCGGTACTAACGGATGCTCGCTTTGTAAGCCCTCGAGCCATGCGGTGCGCTGCCTCATTACTACCGTCTGATAGAGTGTGAGCGGGTATCTAGATGAGGTGGACACTTTTACAGCGAAAGCTGTTATGAGATCATTTCAGCGGCCGTTTTTGGCGCCGTAGTTGTCCGCGCTGCCGCCGCCGCCGGTGGTGTCCGTAACCACTATCGCTCGAAATAAGAAAAAAAGAACGAAGTAAAAAACTCCATGATGGAACGAGGTTCGAACCTGGGCCCTGCGTGGTAGCCCAGTATTCAACCTCTGAGCCATGCCAGTTTTTTTTCGTCTTTATTGCAGGGCTTCACTTTTCAACCGTGAGAAGAGAGTACATCCTGTCTACAATTGTTTCATGTGCAACAGCATTCCATGCGAGGTACCCAATCGGGTACATCCTCTTGCATTTTTTGCAATTCAAGAAACGAAGTCAGCGTCTCACAAAAGTAATCTATGGCTCGCCGAGCTCAACATCAGCGTTGCGTACAGCCATTCGGGACCCTCCAAAATGCTGTAAAACAGCCAATAACTTGTGATATCATAGGGAAATCCATCATCATTTCAATCATCAAATACCTTATGCCCTGTGCATCCAATGGGAAATCTTTCTTTAGTGTCCTTTGCAGGACGTTCCCAGAAGAACACCCCGTCCCAGCATTCCAGAAGACATGCTCAATGGTTTCTGGTTTGCGGACATAAAAAGCACTGGTCACCCCACGGAACGAACAACCCCTTTTCAGACACCACGTCTTAACTGGCAAGACACCAGCATGAAGCTTAAAGAAGAAAGTTTTAACCCCGGACGCACAGGCATGCCTTTTACGCGTTTTAGCACTTTGCTCCATTTCCACCACAGCACTGATAGCGGTACGAGGGAATCGGGGTGGGAGAACAACATCACATAAGTCTTTATATAACTTTTTACGGGAAACAGTGCTAAATATTCAATAGAAAAATCGTGCCTTAGAGGAAGCGAAAGTGCTTGAAAACTGCTTTGCAAAAAGGTCCTATACAGGCGTTCCATTGTCGGGAGAGGAACCACATTAACATATGCAATATAGCGTGGTAGAAGAGGTAAAATAAGCGCCAAGCGTCGCACAACGCGAATTCTGTAACCAGGCGTCACACCATGCGAATTGCGCAACGAGGGAGTTGTTGTTTGCTTCCAACCCATTACAAAGGGATCCGCCATAATTCTTCATCGTCATCAGGCACAGCATCAACAGTGCGCATAATGCCTTACATGTGTTAGCAGGTACCACGGCTTCCGTAGATGACGAAAAATGGCAGAGTGCCTGCTGCCCTACTTCTCAAAAATTACAATGATTTATAGCGTGGGTTCCTCGCAAGTGCATTGTATGGTTGCCAAGGAAGCCCAAGCCATGATCCATTTCACGAGTCTCGAAAGTTCTTCGCCCCCCCTCTCTCCTACGTCAACGTATTTTCTGCCACCAATACTCCAACCGTCTCCTACTTATTTCTATCTGGGGCGTGTTCAGATTTCCATTGTTGTCCCTAAAACCCAAGGCTTCACGTAGGCTCGTGTCCAGACGTACACCTGGGTAGATCTCCACATTTAGTCAGAAATGCTCTGTCGTTTTTTGTTGCAACGCCTCCTGTAATTCAATGCCTGCAACGTGAACCACGAACGCGCTCCCCTTTCCTCGCCTCTTCTCTCCTCCCTTTAGGTACAGTGGCCAGCGCCTCTCGCGGCGTGCCCCTGTAAACACCACAGCTCTGGCTGCTGCCTCTGCACAGATGGTAACATCCTGCCCTATGAATAAGCGGTAAGGTGGCGAGCGCTCTCCCACGGCGCCTGGTCGCAACAGACAGTAGGAGGCATGGCTTTTGCGATGGACTCCAGCAGGTGGCTCTTGATGAGATGGGGGCACGCTCCATGCATGTAGTTGGAGGAGGCGTTGGCTGTGGCTGCTGATTCAACCTTTGCCATTGCCACCAGTCCTAAAGGACGCTTCTTTGTCGTGCATCATCGCGCCACGCCAAAGTGACAATCTATGCGTTAAAGCGCACTCGCTTGATGACACCCAATCTGCCCACGTAACGGTGAATACAACAGGCGCTCTTGAGAACTGCACTGTCCGCGTAACACGAATTCAGTTGGTCGTCCAATGCGAAGACCACAATGCGTGTACGGCGAAGCAAAACAGAAGGAGGAGAATGGGAGCCGAGCTTGTTTATCATGTGAAAGCCGATGTCTCCATAATATTTCAGCGAAAATAATTACGGCTAGGATCTGGGGAAGCATTAAGTGCGTCGCACTTGAGGGGCCCGGCTCGTCGTCCATCCGCTGTCTCATGTCGCATAATCACGCAGTGGTCAATACGGGCCTAAAACAAGGCTAACAATGCTAAAAACCTGTGCATTTCTACAGCGCCCCGGCGAACCACCGGTCTCATGGCGGCAGTGGCGTCTTGTTTTACAGGTTTACATCGACGCCGCTGCGCGGGACGCTGCGCGGGAGCACAAGAAGGCGCTCCTCCTGAACGCCTTGGGGATCGAGGGCCTGAACCGCTACCTCCGTGCCATCGAGGACGAGCCGCAGCCGGAAACCAACCGCGCAACTCAGGAACCCGCACGAGACTCATACAAAGCCACCCTCGAACAACTGGACGCAATCTTCGACGTCCAGGTCGATCCAACGTGCCTCCGCGCCACTTTCAAAACGTTGCGGCACTGCCCTGAGTCCGCTGTACAGTTCATTCAAGGAGTAAGAAGGCTCGCCAGGCTATGCGAATTTGGCGCGTCTGCCGATGTCCTGGCGTTCGACCAGATAGTGGCCGGCGTTGCGTCCCCCCACTTACAGCCGCAATTCTTCAAGATGGGGAAGAATTTCACCGTCCAAAAGGCCCTTGACCTGGCAAGGGAGGAAGAGCGCGTCGACCGCGCGTTACAACAGCTTTACGGACTGCCAGTCGACGCAGTTTCATGGAGGCCAATCCATCATGGCGACACAGCGCGTCGGCCTCGAGAGGAAGCCGGCCAACATGGCGACCGTCTTCCTCGCCTGCTCATGGCTACTCATGGCGGTCTCCCTCCCCAGCCTTCCTCGCAAGATGGCGCCGGCTGCTCTCCGTCGGCGAGTACCTCCTCTCCCGCCGGTGCTGCTGCTACCTCTCTCCGGCGTCTTCGTCTGCTCGCGCGGGAGCATGCTTCCGCTGCGGTTCATCGCAGCACTGGGCCGACTCCGCCGCTTGCCCTGCCAGGAGCCGTACGTGTTCGAGGTGCGGGAAACGCGGCCACATTGCAAGAGTCTGATGATCAACGGATTTACCTGCGAACGCTCCGGTTACATCGACCGCGACAAATACAGTCACAGTGCTCCAGGTGGACGAGACTATTAATAAGTTGGTCGCGTACGGCTCACCGTTCGCATCAACGGCTGCATCCTGAGCCTTCTCATCGATACGGGAGCTGTGTCACTGCTGAGCGTCGAAGACTACAAACGGTGCTTCTCGCACATCAAGCTTCTTCCATCCAACATTATCCTGAACAATTATTCGGAACAAGCTATTGCCCATTATGGATATTTCAATACTTCCGTTTCCTACAACGGCAACGACGCCTCTGCCTTTCTACGTTACGGACAAAGGCACTTCAGTGTTGGGATTAGACGGCATCCGAGCTCTCAAGATAGTCATCGTGGGTGAGACTCTCTCCTTTTTGTCGTCGAGCCATCGGCACTTCCCGCCAAGGCAGCGTTGGAGCATCATAGACGCTTCACTCCGGACTCCAGTCAAGCTGAGGATACATTGCTTCAATGTGATCGTCGACAGGGCATGCCAGGTGTGGCAACCGGTTTCCACCGACGCCCGTGCCAGCCTCCTCAGCAAGTGACTGATGTCCCGACTCGACGAGACGCTCATGGAGTCATCGCAAGGGCGAGTTCATCGAACGGCAATGCTCCTGTTTTCCAGGTGAACATGTGTCGTGATGAATTTTTTCGCACTGCTCGTGAACGTGAATTGCCGCTGCCTAACGTCCATTGCTTTTTCATTCCTACTCAAGTGTTCTATAGTCAACGGTACATGCATGCCAATCTTGCAAATGCTCATTGTTGTCATACTTGTTCTGGCGGTTCTTGCAGGGGCAATGCTTTCTTTTCTAATGAGCGTGTACCTGAGCCACCGAGCTCCTTAACGGCACCGGTTCAGTGTCCGGCTGTGGTGCCCAGCCACAATACTTCGTCTAACGAGTGCGTGATAGAATCACCGGGCTCCTTACAGACAGCTTTTCAACGTTCGGCTGTGGTGTCCAGCTCACTTAATGTTCTTTCGTGCCCCGAGCACATTTCAGAGTCACCGGACTCTCTTCTCTACAGGCACTTTATGAATACTCGACTGCCGTGCCCAGTCCCCATGCGGACAATACTTCTCACAATAATGGACATGTTTCAGAGCCGTTGGGTTCCCATGAGTCGCGTCATAGTTCTCCGTCCCCAGCCAATGCTGAGGGGAGCTTAAGCGAGTCTTCGGATTCACATTATTCTTCCCGCTCTCAGATGTTCCGAGCAGCGCTTCAGCGAGCCGGAGGCTCAACTTCTTACATGCACCACTTTCTGTTTCGCAAGAGAGTGCTTCGGCACAACATGTGCCTCGTCGATCTAAACGGTCGAGGAAAAAGCTTTCTAGGTTTACGGACTTTGTTTCATGCGTTTTTCTCTCTTTATTATTCAGTGTTTTGTATACCGTGTCAAGACTGCAGTGTCCTGTGTGCATTTTCTTCTAGTTTTCTTAGGGTCATATTGGGTGACCAATGCGTGCTGTGTGTTGTATAAACTGTCTTTCTCTCCATGACTCATCTTAAGCATTTTCCAGAATTCCCAGATGTTTTCCGTGTGAGATCACTGATACATCATCCTTACCATTTATAAACTTTACATTCATTCTCACTTTCTCTTTATAAACCCGGGGGGATGTTATGGTGTAGTTTGTTTGTAGTTTGTAGTTGTAGCTTTCTTGTGATACAAGAAAAAGGCAGAGGCAAAAGGCGTGCAAAAGGAACAAGGTGTGTGATTCAGAATTGTATAAGGATGAAGAACCCGCATGCCTCTCTCAAACAAGGGGGGATGGGTGGTGGCGGGTTTTGGTTTCCGGTTTTACATAGAATGCCGCCCTTAGGGGCGCTGTACTTCTGTATTAAGGACCGCTATAGCAGCCCCGGAAAGTCGCAAGTTCCAGCGATCGCCGCAGGGGCAGGGCGAAAAAAGCGGCCGCTCGAGTTCCAGCTTCAAACACAGGGATGATCTACTAACCTCTGCGTTAGTACAGGCGACGTTGTGGTGGCCGCCATCGCGCTATTTGACTTGTAGGTAGGGCGCCCTCGCCTCGGCCCAACTTCAAATTAAAATATACTTGAAATAAGGAGTTTAGTTGTTTGCTTCTGTTACACTTCAATAAACCATTGCTGTTTATACGAAGTGGCCTTGCCTTGCCGTCCCACGTCATCAACTTTTGTAATAGTTTGTTGCCCAACAACAGTGTCAGCAGCCTATCGGACATCATTCGTCATTTTCACAATATACGGCGGCAGAGGCAACGTAACGGCAGTACGGTTCACGGTGCATTCGGATGGGTTCGCGCTCTTTGTTTCGCTGTATAATTTCCAGGCACTGCCGGCCGCGACCTCGCTTTCGTTCTATTGTTTTGACTCGTTGATGCTTTCGCGAAACGCATTCCAGCAACTTCGGAGAACGAAGGGACCGCTGAAGCGTCAACCGATGAACACTCGTTTCAAGCCCGAGATATACGAACCGTGATATAAAACCCACTGCTTCAGCTTTTTACCAATGACCGTGTGGGTTCACACGGAGCGACGCACTGCAATATTAAAATTTTCAAGTGTCAAACTCTGGTCGATGAGAAAACGCGATGCTTTGCGCGTGGCTTCAAGTGGGAGCAGTTGCTGAGTTTATCGTTCGGTTCACATTAACCCGCGTGCATAAAGAAAGGCAACTGCATCACCAACGGCTCGCATGTATCTTCGTAACTAGCCCGCATATCAGTGCAAAAACGATAGTTATATTTTGCCGCAGTCGCATTTGAGAAGCCAGGTTTAGAGGTCTCATTTCTCCTTTTGTCAGTTTAGGTTATTTTTACCACCATTATGCAACGAAAGCTTCACATAATTGTGGAGCCATCACTTTGTTGTGATGAAGAAACCGGCGCTATAATCAGAATATGTTTTGTTTTTTTTCTGCCAGAGCCTCCGGTCGACAAGGAAACAGCTGTGTGCAATGAGCAAGGCACCTGTACACGACACGCCTGTAAAGAGCTAGCCCGAGTGAAACAACATGCATTATAGGTACGTTTACATATGTGTCATAACAAACCGCTGGTTTTGGTTCACTATGTTTATACGTTTATTTTGCGAAGTTTAATATTCACTGATAATGCTTATTCATATCTGGTGATGTCATTGTTTTTCCAGGATTGCCGGGCAACGACAAGATGACTACCCCTGAATGTCCACTCTGCGAGTGCGGCGAAACATGTGAACGTCTGCTACAACAGGTTCGAACCTCACGCGTGCAATGCTGTATTTGTGAATGGTTTACCGGGCATCTTATGGAGTGTGCCTACAATCGTCCAAGTATTAGCTGTCTACTGTGTCATGCAATCTACACCGCAATAGCGTTGAAATTGAGCACTAGCTCCGTGCATTAGTTACGTTACCTGGCACTGCTGAGCTCAACGACGCAGGTTTTATACCCCCACGGTGGTCACATTTCATTGGGGGCGAATGCAAGACGCTCGTGTGCTTGATCTGCGTCTGAAGTTCAGGAAAGACGGAAGCTTGAAGAGACGACGAATATTAACAAGAGGTGTCGCTGGAGCAAATGTTTCGACAAGCAGTCTTGTCTTCTTCAAGGCTACAACTGCGTTTGTTTAACTCCAGTCAGTTAGAACAATCTAGAGTTGCCCACTACGTATGACTCATAACATATCATGGTGTAAATTATAAATTAAGGGTAAATATAGGAGTCTGTCTGGCTGGGCAAGATTATAAGAATAAAAACACTCTCCAGCCACATTTCATAGTCTTCTTAATTTAAAAAAACTAAGAACCAAACGGGTCTCGAAACGTAGGGTCAGTTTTTTTAATTATAAATCGCATACAAACGAACATCACGGCAGTGAGGGGAATTAACAGCCCTTCCAACATCTAATAACATGTAGGGTTTAACGTCCCAAAATCACGATACGCCGTAGTGGAGGGCTCCGCAAATTTCGACCACCTGGGGTTCTTTGACGTGCACCTAAACCTAAGTACACGGGCCTCAAACATTTTCGCCTCCATCGAAAATGCAGCTGCCGCGCAACGTAAATGCAACATTTAGTTGTGCCTTATGAGACAGTTTACACACTATGCTCAAAGCTGTTTTGCCTTAATTAACTGTGTTTAGATCATAGAAGTTTACAAAAAGATACGACAAAACTTTACAAGGCTGTGCTCAATTACATTAGCCTTTGCACATATGTTCAATGGGCTCCTTCAAATTATTACAGCTAATAAACATTATAAGTGTGACGAGCACTTCTTCCAGCACAGCTTCACCAAGCACGTTTACGTTGTCGTGAGATGTTGTGTTCAGTGAGTATGGTAGTGTTTTCTTTTTTACATAGCAGAGAAACGTGCCAAATTTTTTGAACACAACTACTTCTGCTGTTTGATTAAATTAACATGTCACAGTTGTAGCACCTACCACTATGAAGTGAAAGTCTGTAAACTACTGTCACGAAAAAGGAACCTAGGAAATCGAAGAGGTAATTTAAAACATACATGAACTTGGACTTCCACAGCCACACCAAGATTTTACGTATTGTCACGGGGTCGTGACGTCGACGAAAGCAGCAGTCGGTGTGCCAAGATGAAACTTTTATTCGGCCGAACTTGTGGCCGGGAAACGAAAAGTCAAACTACAGCAATACACACTGCACACTGATAGCGGCGAACAGGCGTCGGCCGTCGATAAACTGATCTTTGGCAAGGCGCGTCGGCATTTATACCTGCGGCATCGAACATTCCAGCATTATCACTGGTCGCTGCGTTAGTTCGACAATAAACTGAGCTGTTTGCAATTGCACGTTCCAGCTAACAGAAGATCCTAAAATAATCTGGAATGTTCCCAGACATTCTGGCACGGTTTGTGCAATGCAGTAACTACACGTGCAATTGGCCAATAACATAAACATACAAAGAAAGGCGCGCATGTGACAGTATTTCAAGCCGGAGCTTCTAAAAGTGGCAGGGAGAATACATACTTGTGCTCCCAAGCCCAAATATATGAAAAAGTAAATAACACAATAACAAGTATGCAATATATATATGACCTTTATTTATCCAGCATTGGCACAGGTTCACATCGTGCCCCACAGTTTGATTTCGTGAGTGTTTGCTTGCAACAAGTGCTCAAGTTCTATCGACATGTCTATGTGATACAGAGATTGTGCTAGCGGCTGAGCAGTTGTTTAGTTTCTGTGCGAACACCACGAAGATGTACACTGCATGCCTAAAGCTTGTTTTCTTAGAATTGTGCTTCTAGAATCTGCAAGCACTCGCCTTATATCTCTGTTTCTTAGCATTCATCTACGCTGCATACTCAGCAGTCGATTATACTAGCGCCAAGAAATTCTAGCTGTAGAAACTGTGTAACTGAACTATATCGAGGAACAAAACGAGCCTGAAATTTTCTTCCACCTATTACCTGAATACGTACTACCTATGGTATGGCTTCACGGCCGAGAAATTCGTGCCTGCCCTGTAGACACAACGCGATATCCTTATTGTAACGCATTCAAGGTGACATCGCAGAGCGAGAAAAGATGCAGAACTGTACGCATCCGCAATTGTTTACGTAAAAGATTAATCAAAACTACATTGCTCTCACTGCGCCAACTATCTGTCGGCGTAGCGCACGTTTCGTTTCCGACTCCACACCATGCACTCAAAGATCAACAACACCTGGCAAGCGCCGCATAACTAAAGGAAGGATAAGACCTTGTCCTAAAGCTATGCTGTTAAAACTCGGACGCTGCTACACAACGAGAGCAACGTTCTTTCAGCGATATCGGTGTTCAGTTATGCACACATTGTTAGCTTTCAGACTGATTACACACGTACGGGTTGAAAGCTTTCGACGTGTATGAGTGACTTGTTTTGCTTGGACCTGACTGTATACATTGCTTGTACCAGCTTTGGCACTCACAATAAACGATGCAAACCTTACTTGATTGACGTCGTTTTGTCAGTCGAGGCCAGTTTGGTCACCTGGCGATAAATATTACACACGCGAGCAGCGATTTAGCAACGACAAAAAACAAAATACCATAGGGAGCAAAAAGCGCAGTAGCGCGACCAGGGCGAATCAACCGCAAAAAACGCGTTTTTCTAATGATGATGATAGTACTTGCAGCGCCATCTCGCCTCGCTCTATTGCAGTTCAGTACGCCGCCGCTACCCTTATTTCCGTACTACAGTCAAAGGTACAGTTTCCGTTCTCTAAAGTGGTAGATATTCTCTGCTAGGTCTGTTCGATATACCTGCACCACCAATCGGAACCGGTTCACGGCGGTGCACGAGACGTTCGGAAATTGTTCAGCGGGAGTTCAGTGGTGCAAGCACGGTACTTCACTAGAAACGAATGAGGAGGTGCCGACGTGGTGCAGAACTTATTTTGTTCGCTTAATTTACGTCGTCCACGTAACGTTGACCGGTGGCAAACCGCACGTGGACAGTCTATGAGGCGCCAAAACTTTGGCAAAACACGTCTCACGTTAATAGAGATGGGTGCAGCGCCTACGCCTGAAGCTGCGTGTCTATCTCATCTGCGATGCGCACGCGCAAGACTGCACCAAGCCGGCACCGTCAGCATAGAGGTGCAGGAAAAATTTGAACCAGTGCTGTGCATCTCTCCTGCACCTTTAAAACGATGGGCTGTTCAGAGCCGCAGTCGCTGCACTGCTGAAACGAATTGAAAGGTGCAGCACCTCGTGAAAGGGTTCAGATGGTGCAGGCGAATCGAAAGAGGGAGGAGAACGGACCTTATGTTGTAAATAGAGAGTCCGCTTGGGCCTCGGCTGCTGCTCCTTCCTTCTCCCGGCCGGCGCTCCGGGCGCCGGGCCCTTTGTTTCTTCGTTCGGCGTCGGCGTCCCGTGTGGCCGCGTCGATACAAACAATGAGCCGATGACGGCCCCCGGGCCGCTGCAGGTTTTCGGACTGCCATCAGAAAGCCGTACTACGTGCGATGCCGTGCGAAAAGGAGCCGAAACGCCCGGAACAAAAGCCGGCGACGCTCGTCCCAGCTCGCGCGCTCACGATCACAACACCCAGGGCCGATGTGATGATGTGTGCCTCTACATGGCTCATACCCACACTGGGGATTGGCCAAGAATTGTAGATGTGGAGTTTTAAAGGTATAGCTAATGAATTAACGCAAAACGATGATGATGATGATGATGATGATACCTCTTACTGATGGCGCTTACCCACAAAGGGCCAAGAACCAGGCGGCAGGATCTTTGAGTAAATACTTATGAGGCTAAACATAACCCTATGCCCACGTCATCTCTCTTTATATCTCCCACTTCGTTCTCTTCTTCCATACTCTCGTTCAACGTCACGCAACGCTTGACGTGTTCCTTTCTTCTATCAAATTTTCTTTGTCACCTCCTATATGTGACAACTTCACAGGTGGGTATGCGCCACAGCAATTGGACTAGCCCCACTAGTGAGTACAGCAGGTGCCAGCGTTAAACGAAAACTCCGCTCTAATATGTATTTTACTCTCCATAGACTATCTCCCTTGAACACGCACACACACAGCTATGCAGCTGACTCCGAGCAGCTGCCATCGTAATGTCACGTGACTAAGCCGTACGGTGGAGCATTCTGTGAAGGCGCCTGGTCTCAACACGCGAGAGGATGCGTGGCCTCCGTGATGGGTTCCGGCAGGAGCATGGGCAGTAGGCTTCCTATGAAAAAGAGAGCGACGTTCCGGCCCCATTGGCGTTGGCCCCATAGAGTTTCATACAATACTTACTAGAGCGAACTCTGGCGCTAGTGTCTACGGGAGCTGCAACGCATGGCGCTTCAGCCAGCATGGGAATGATGGGTAGTACACGTATTTGTCTAAACTTCATTCTTTCGGCACCGTTTGGCTCCGCGTCGCCCGCAAAACAAAGTTCAGCAAAAGTCAGTTCTACTTCACTACTTTAACCTCTTTAGCGTCACCAATTCAAATCTGGTCACGAAGTTTACAACGATCCATTTTTTTATCCGAAACAAAACCAAAGCACAGCAATAAAAAAAGCCACAATGCGTTTGAAGCTTGCAAGTACGAAGACTAGGCACATGTGTACTACCATGGTGGCTCAACGATCACAGCGCAGATCCCCTCTAGTTAATTTTAGAAACTCTATGATTGGCTCTACTGAAACTGGCAGACTCGCACAGTGTTGTCATTCAAATATTTACACCGCGAACATTCAAATATTCAAGTATGAATACCCAAATATGAAAATTCAAATATTTACACCGCGGTAGCGCCCCAGAGGAAGTGGTGACCGTTGGCATGGGCCAGGTTGTCAGATCGAATCACATCAACAGCAACGAATGCAATCCGCCATTACAGTTTTGTCGGAAGAACGTTGTTGGGAAGATGTCACACGGCGAAGATTACGACGCCTTATCCGCCGACAACTGGAAAGGACAACTCGATTTGGACCGGCCGTGCGGGGCGGTGAGCACTCAGCAAACGTGCTGGCTGTGCGACAATTTTACGGCGTGGAACCGAGCTATGCGCACGCTCGGCTTAGAGCTGGAAGAGTCCATGCCAGGAGCGCTGCTTCTGCAGTGGTCGTTTGACGCACAGATGGGCCTTGACCAGGTGACAACCGCTCGCGAGGCATCACTTCTTGCATCGTCGCTCTTGCGTCAGCACCGTTGCATACAGGACCTGAGCATGATCGACCCCTACAGTAATGACTACACCGAGGAACACCCGCCATTCCAAGCGTGAGTCCTCCGTCATTGACGCTGACTTGTCGAAGACTCCGTTCTGAAAATCGACCAACGTGCCAGTGCGCATCCATATCTTAGAGACCTGGACACCGTCACTGGTTTGGAGACGCTGCACATCGACGTTGATGAAATCGACGAGAATTTCGCGGCTCAATCGACGCCATTATGGAGCGGAACCGCAGCACGTTGAAAAAGGTTCACGTCTCGGACCGTCGGCGGAGGCATAGCAGACTCAGAATGATGGAAAGCCTCGTCGCTTGCGAGTACATTGTACTGAAGTCGTGCATCAGTGACAGCGGAATACCGGACGTGGACTCGATGGCGAAGCTAATGGGCGTTTCGACAACATTGAAGGAAGTCAGTGTCCAGCCAATCCGTCAAGTGACGTTTCAGTCATCGCCAAGGCTCTGGAAATGAATCGCACTTGACAGAGCTCTCGCTCCACGTACGGTTGTGCGAATCAATCGAGGAGCTTTTCGGAGCACTTGAACTCAACAAAAGCCTGAAGGAACTCTCTCTGTGGGGCTTCGAGCGTGTGAATATGCGTTTCATGCGGGCCGTGGCGTCGGCGATGGAGAACACACACCCTGATGTCACTGAATATTGACGCTCGCCTCGACCAATGCGAGGGAATGCAACTGTGGTCGCAGGCCTTGTCGAAAAACTGCACTTTGCACGTCTTGATCCTGTCTTGCTGGAGCGTACCAATTGCCGAAGTTTCGGTTTTGTGCAAAGCTCTGCGAGTTAACAAGACTCTGAAGGCACTGAGGCTTCTGGGAGTCGATGCTACTAATGAAGAAAGGTGCGTGCTATGTTAATGTTTGGTGGGGTAGTTGTTCTTGAAGGAGCGTAACGAAAACAGCGCTAGAAGACAGGGACAGAAATGGGTACACACACGAACGCTGAGAGCGTTCGTGTCTGTGTGCGCCTCTGCGTCCCTGTCATCTTGAGCTATTTCTCGTTACAATAGGTACTATGGTTTTACTCATCGGCGTTTGGGGTAGTGCTGTTGTTTGAACCGTTGCATTGTAAAATGAATGTGCATGCGCCTTAATCATACCCGGAATATTTTATGCCATGTCCTGGGATTTTTAAATGATGACCTGACTTTTTTGAGAATGTTAGCATAGAATTTTATTTGGTGCGTACGCGTTTTACGGTTACATAACCAACTGGTATAACTAAGTGTGGTGCACACAGTTACTCATCCTTGTATTGAGTTTTTAGAGCAAAGCTTGTCCTTGCGGACCTTGTGTCGGAGTAGTTCGCCAAAATAAATCGCGTGATTAGGGAGGAGGAGCCTCGCGAGAGTAGAAAGGTAAACTTAAGATGGGAGTGAATAAAGTAAACAACCTTCCGTGACGAGGCGGCTTTGATGAAGCTTAGCAGAAAAATGTAATCCCTGACGAAAGGGGCGACAATGTTGCTGTCCGACGGTGTTCATGCCGTAGAACTGGCTCGAATTTTTTATTCTGTGTCCATTCCATAGAATTGAACATTCACAATCGCGGTGCTGTTTCTTTTCTTGTTACAGAACATCTCTGGCACGACAGCTGCTTGCGGACGAGTGTTACGACCGGGTGGTACTTGGAGCCTGGACAGAACCCTGTCTCAGAATCCTGTCCCAGTGCTGGCATCTCCAAAAAAGAGTGCGCAGATGATCTTGCTGCCACCCATCGGTGAGCTGTCGCTGGACATCGTGAAAGTTCTCTTCAACGACCTTGCCTCCAACAGGCGTCAAGCGCCTCAGTGTGTGTGTGAGCACGATCCCGACACCAGGGTCGCTCTTGTGTGCGAGGCATTGAAGAAGAACAGATTCATTCAGCTTTTGCACCTCACCGTCAGCAACGGGAATTCTGCGAACGAGATCTTACGTGCACTTAGTCTAAATACAGGCATAAGGCAACTTGAGATGTGCCTTGAGGTTCCACCTGCAGACGAAACGATGGCCGCGCTATCCGGAATGTTGTTGCACAACAAGGCATCACAAGCATCTCGGCCTTGTTGTACCACGAAGAGGGTCGAAAATTCCTGGACTCACTCGCGCAGGGAATGTCGGGCAACAGGCTGATCCTCGACTTCAGGTGCTGTTCGTCGGACGGCATAAACGTCCCGTGTACTGTGCTTGACTCTGTGCGGCGGAACAAAGCTGCACTTAACCGCGCCGTGGAGTTTGTCCTGCGACACCGAGGCAGGCGCGGCGCGGAGTGCTTCGAGCTCTTCGTCGGACGGTCCTGCCTGATGACCCACCTGACTGAAGTCTCCGGACTGTCGTACGTACAGGCACGGCACGAGGTCGGCGCCGCCGAGCATCGTCTTCGGGAGAAGTACTTCGTTCTCACTGGCATTGTTGGGCGCTCCGTGTCCTGCTGGCCTGCGGACTCCACGCAAATCGACGCGCTCAACGCCGACTGCTGGCGATCACTTGCAAGCTATCTGCGGATTAGTGACGTGTGCTTTCAGTAAGCACGAAGAGCTTCTCTGTCTGTAAACTTGCGGAAGAAAGGCAACGATGTGGTTACCGTTGTGCATATCCCGTTTTGTCTGGTTTATTCAGGTCCCGGGAGACTACGACAGCGTAGCCAAGGGCATGCCACCGCCCTTGCGGTGAGATGAGTTCCACGCTCGAACGCGCGCCGTCGATTGTATCAGGACCCGTAATAATCAATATTATTATTTTATTTTAAGTAGTTCTGCACCGCTAATCGACAGTGGTTCTCGAAAACGGAGCTTCTTTATCGGCAGTATATGGCTGGCGAAGCATAATTACTAAATCTAAATAAAATACGACCATTCTTTGCGAATAAATGAGTTTAATAATGCAGGCCGACGACTCGAAAGGTTCGAAGTAGACGGCTCTAGCTTCAACAGGCGTCGCCATCTTGCCCTACGTACGGAATCCCTTGCGCGCGTTGGCGTTGAACGCTATATCCGGAAATAGCGCACGTACGTAAGAGCTCGTACGCAATATTACGTGCGTTAAAGGGACCCTCCAATACTTTTCCTGACCTCATTGTTTTACACTTTTTTCTTTCGGGTTGCGTAGACTGGAGGCTGAAGAGATTAGTGCAGCAAGAACGGCAGCGGTAGGGGCACGCAGTCCGAAGTTATTCAGCCTAGAACACTCAAAATATCATAAAATGGAGGCCTACCCTCAACTCGATTTTCGCGGGGTCCCTGACACGTTTCACTCGCCCTGTGACGTCTGATGGCCCCAATGAAATGACTGAAAGATCTACGGTACGGGAGCTTGCATACAATGTTGCCCGTTCTTTCCAACGTATTGATGACGCCGTGCGATCGTAAAAACAATGTGGTGCTTAAGAGTGAACTGCGCGTGCGAAACGAGGCAGATCGTGAACGCCTCTACATTTTTTCTAGTTTTAGTCGTGTTTCTTGTTGCTACGGCGTCTATATCAACGCTCTTACATTTTTTTCCTTCAGTTCTACAAACACGGCGCCTGGAGCGTCCCGAGCGCGTTTCCCTCCAGCGCCGTGGCGTTCGGCGCATTCTTTGCCGGGCGCTGCAGTTTTAAAGCTGAAATGTCTAAGATCGCCTGTCTTTGGTGTTCAGTGAAAAAGCATGCTCAAGAAAAAGTAAACCCAATAATAACCCCTTTTGTGATGCAACGCCGCTATTACTTCTAACGTTACATTTATCCAATCATAGGCCAGCGCTCATCTTCGTCATTTCCGCCCGCAATAGTTCTGGCGAGCGCCACTACGCGTTGATGCAGTCAGCAGCGATGTAGGCGCTTCAAAAAAAGTGTTGGAGGGCCCCTTTAAAGGGATGCTGAAGTGGTTTTACAATTCGGTAAAACTTTGTTGTTAACAAGTACCAACATTATTGTCGACGATGGCGTAATTTGTTTCGCTGTTGTGGCAGCAGGAGCATTAAAATACGCGAAAGAGAAGTTCATCTTGCTCCCCCCAAGCAAGCGCGCCAAAAGTGTGGGCGTGGAAATGAACTAACCGGAACTACGTCATAGTCGGTAGTTTTGGCCACGGTGGTAGAATAACAGGTGGCCCGACGCCACCGCGTCGTTGCCACCGCTTTTCCGCAAGGTGCCAGCAGGTATACTCTGGGCCGATATCTCCGCTCCGGCGCATTTGAAAGCATTTGGCCAGCGTGCGTCGCGAGCATTTAGATTGCAATTTACATCTTTAGCGTTTGAGAAAGAGATATTTGAGAAAGAGAAAGAGTGTATTTATTACACCAGAGAGGCCTTGAGCAACACTGAAAGTTGCCGTCGCTTACAACGGACGCGCCACTAATGAAAGGCAACGCAACCAGCGTAGCAGCGGCGTCTCTTCCTTTCTGCTTGGTCATCTTCGATAAGTGCGGAGGCGTCCGTGGGTGCAAGCGTCCGAAGAGCAAGAGCGTCCCTATGCGACGCAACCAGCGTCGCAAAGTCGCAATCAGCCTTCGAGTCATGATCACGGCCAGATCACGGTGGTCGTGATTAGGTGATCGCACGGCTTGAGATCCGCTCTGATGCATCGCGTTTGTTGCGCTCTGTCAAACCAACGCGCGCGACCGCATCGGTGTTTCCGCTCACTTTGTACGCTGGAACCACGGCTGAAACCACGGTGGTTCGATCTGTGCCGCTGATGCGGCGGCCACCATGGGACGAAAATACTTCGCTCCAAATTGCAAATCTGGCTACAAAACTGCAAAGAAAAGCTGCGTCTTTTCTCCGCGCCGAAAGACGAAACGCGACTGCAGTTGTGGAAATGCAATTCCACGGAAAGACCGCCAGCTACAGTCCTCCGGCATACATAAAATAACGTGAAAACCAAATGCTTTCTTTTTTTTTACTCTGTACACTCGCCGGTAGGAATTTTCACGCTTTCGAAAAAAAAATACGCGCGCGTCTCTTGCAATCGCACCCTGTGACAGTCATATCGGGACTACCCGCGCCGATTAAAAAATTTTAAGCTTCATAAAGCCTGGCGCTTTATGTAAAAGCACAAACAGCCGTTTAAAGCCACAAAATTAGCTAGAGAAACCGGTTTTTACAGCACAGCGAGAGCTTGCGGTGGGCGTCTTTCGGCCCAAAAACTCGTCGCGAACCTAGCGGCGGCCGCGAGCAACTCGAGCAGTACGGCGACGCGCTCGCGGCGCTCGATGGGCCACCTGTTTTATTCTACCACCGTGGTTTTGGCGGAGCCGTGGCCTCCGTGACTACTTCTGGCTGCGCGCGTTGGTGGAACTGATCGCGAATACCATGCTTTTACAGAGCTGATGGCGCCGATGACGCGGCACAACGAAGTTGACGTCACCGCCTTTGCTCAGCAGTTAAAGAAGCCCTGCGGCTGCAGCCGCTGTTTTTTAAAGACGATAGTCTTTCTTGGGATACTTAAACGGAGAAATTTTGGTCTGTCGTCTTTCTGTTTGTCGGCACGTCACTCGATTCAGCCACTCGGCCAAAGTTGAACCACTTGCCCAAGGGCCAGCCATCTTGAACTGGTACGGCTGTTCATACTTGTGAACGTTCGATCAAAAAGTAAATACCACGCATATCTCAGGCGCAACATCACTAGGTAAGTATTAGGTGGTGTGTTCCTTTAATAGAAAATACATAGATTCGTAATTCTAGAGACCCTAGTTTCTTAAGCTGCGCTGAAAATGCGACTGCACCGAAACTTGGCTTTCTCCGTGCCCTTTGCACGAGCTCATTGTTGTATTTCGGTTTCGGTTCAGTATTGCACTGTACGAATGCCATGGGGCGCCGCTCTGACATTCCTGCTTTACCCAGGCGTGGAGTGTACTCGTTGAGTGCGGACGTTTCTTCTGCTTCGGCGCTTCGCGCCAAACCGCGTGTTCGGGCTGGCTGGCGGACCGAACGGAAGAACGAGAGGGAGCAAGCAGCCAATAGCTAGCTAAGGAATTTGGGAATGTTTTCAGCGCACGAAAAAATATGAAATTTTTATAGCTGAACTCAATATTGTCTGACATTGTTTTTCAACGCTTTAAACTGAAGAATGCGATTACATTAACGATTTTTTTATGTTCGCATCGTGGTATAGCGCTAGGTGGTGTCACAGTTTTGAGAGACTGTCGATAGTGGCGCTGGCTACCACGCTGTTTCAACCAATACTAGTATTTGTGCACTTGTAGTAATATTTGAACAGCGCGAGCATTCGAACCATTATTCAGAAGAAAGTGCCGCCGGAACTCCTCTTCAGTCATCACCTCAAACGCATCGTCTACCTCGGGCTTCATTTTTGCGTGACTTGAGCAGCCACGCAGGCGACAAAATGGCATGATCTGTCATGAACGAGAACGGAGACGCCATTTTCCAAACTGTCGCAAAAGGGAGATGACTGAATGCCAGTCAGCGCGTGAAGCCGCTCCTCCTCTCCCCACCCGCGCATACGTTTGGATCGAATCCAAGTCGTCCGGAGACCGTTTTGTATCCATTTTTGTCGATAGAACGGAGAGAGGAGGTCGACGGAACGAGGTCTGCGGCCGTTCTGTGGCTGTCACGTGACCGTTCTATGGCTTTTCCCGGCTATTCTCACGTCTTGGACCGTTAAACAATGCATATTGAATTTGAATTTGAATCGAGCCTCGACCAATCATGTGCAGCTCACAGAACGCTTCGCCTCCGCCCGGCTACAATTAATCACTAGTAATAAACTAGCTGCAATGAAAAAGATCCTTCCGTGCATCCAGAGACGTAAAAAATCCTGCTTGTTAGTTTCTGTTTGATTCATGGAGAAGAACCTCTGTGGCGTGCCATCGGGAAGGGCGCGCGTGGTTCGAAGGTTCCGTTTTCGCTGAACTGCGCTTCGCCCGGCGCCCGGCTTCGCTCACGCGGTGTCGTAGTACGCAACGACGCCGGCACTAGGAGCCCTCAGCCGCGTAATGCGTTTATCGGAGCTCAAGTAGCTGAATTGAAGACCAGCGTCGCGAGCCATTGTCTAGTTGTCAGGTTCACCGTCGACATCCATTGCGGCGATTGCGGCAAGCTTCGATGGCCGTTGTTGCTGCTGTGTCTCCCACTACTTTAACGCTGCTGCTACTAGTGTCGGCGGCCGCGCAGTAAAGGCGGGCAACGTTGGGCGCGGCAACAGTGCCGTCTGAAAGACGGCTTTCAGGCGTGTGATTTGAAGTGCGCTAACGCGATGCGGACCACTAAAACGTGATTTTATTTCAAAATAAGCACTTCTTTGGCACAAAAGTAGCACTACATGGTTTCTGGACCGCTATTACAACTGTAGTGGTGAAAACCAGTGGGTTCAGCTCTTGGTGCAAAGGCGCGAGCGCTGATCGCGAGCTGTGGTTGCAGAGCCTGCTTGTTTCTCGCTGGACCTGCGGTCTACCTGCTACCAGACGTCGTCAATAAACCCCCTTGCAAAGTGGTGGAGGAGCTGGGTAGTTAAATCTGGAACTTCGAAGCCGGAAGCTGCCCACTGCGCCGACAATGCCTGATCAGACCACCGAGCAAGGCACCGCCCAACAAGGCACGGCTCAGTCGCCACTGGTCATCGTGCCTACCACCCTGCGCCAATGCGATCCTCCCTTCTTCAACGGCACCGAGGACCAAGACGTGGAAGATTGGCTGCTGTTATTTGAGAAGGTGAGCGCCGCCAACAAGTGGGACGACCCCTCGAAATTGGAGTATGTACCATTCTACCTCAAAGACGTCGCCAGCCTGTGGTTCCACAACCACAATTCGGAATTCTCCACGTGGGCCGCTTTCAAGACCACCTTGGCAGCTGTGTTTGGTCGCCCCGCAGTACGCAAGCTCCGCGCCGAACAGCGCCTACGCGGACGTGCGCAAAAGCAGGGCGAAAACTTCACCAGCTACATCGAAGATGTCATCGATTTGTGCAAGCGCCTGAACCCTGAGATGACGGAACAAGACAAGATCCGACATATCTTGAAAGGCATCGACGATGATGCTTTTCAAATGTTGCTGGCGAAGGACCCACGTACCGTGTCCGAGCTTGTGACCTTGTGCCAGAGCTTCGAAGAACTTCGTAAGCAACGCGTCTCAGTTCGGAGGTCTATGACAGCAGACGACTCCCTCGCCGCCTTGACCGTCGGTGGTGATAACACCCTGTTGGCGCAGATAAAAGAATATGTACGCGAAGAAGTGGCTCGACAGCTCTCGTGCCTGTCGTATTTGCCGACCACCGAAGTGCCCACTAACTGCCTATCGCCGACCATCAGACAGGCTATTCAAGAGCAAGTCTCCGAGGCGTTGCCGTTGCCGTCCGCCTCTCCACCGACACCTGTCGCCGCACCACTGACTTATGCAGCTGCCGCAGCAAGGCCGCCGCGTCGTCTGCCAGTATCGCCCCCACAACCTGTGCGACCGTCCACCATGCCATTTTCTGCTACACCGCAGCACTACGGAAATCCCTGGCGCACTGCTGACAACCGGCCCATCTGCTACGCTTGCGGGATTCCAGGTCACGTTGCACGCCTATGTCGTCGGCGCTTCGCGGTGAACCAGGAGGCACCAAGATATCCGACTACTCGTTTCGGCCGCCATACCGCGCGCCTCACACGCCACCTGAAGTTTACGAACGCGACGCGCAAGCTGCTCCCGATACCCAAACCTTCGCTTCTCGACGGTCTGCTTCCCCTTCACCACGTCGTCGTTCTGTGTCTCCTATGCGTCGACGACCCACCCCCACTGAGACGGAAAACTGACTGCCGCAGCTCCGGAGGCACGAGCTGCGTCATCGTCTATTCGTGTAAGTCCTCGCCTGTCCCCCGCCAATCTTATTGATGTAACTGTCGAAGGTGTACGAGCACTTGCGCTCATCGATACTGGTGCCGCAATATCCGTGATCAGTCAAAGACTCTGCCGCTCTATTCGTAAAGTAACGACGCTTTCTCCCGTGGTTTCCCTCAGCACTGCGAGCGCACAACGAATTGAGCCCGTTGCGGCATGTACAGCCAAAGTGGTAATTCGAGACGTGTTGTACACCATTGAATTTCTCGTGTTGGCTTCATGTTCCCACGATATCATTCTAGGATGGGATTTCTTATCACGCCATCACGCCGTTGTCGACTGCGCTCGGGCCGAAGTGGAACTATCTGCGTTTCGTGACGCGCCTTCTGTCGATGTGACCATAGCTACTGTGACCAACCTTGTCGTCGCGACGGACATTGACCTCCCTCCTTTCAGCGCCGTATTTGTTCCTGCCTACTGCGCTTCCCTTTCGGACGTTACTGTTCTGTTCACGCCATCTGACATCTTCGGTAGCCGCCACCACACGTCGCTGCCATTCGCCGTTCTGACGCTTCGTCAACACACCACCGGGATATTTATTTCTAATCCCAACTCGTGCCCTCTCAATTTGCGCCGCAACGAGACGCTCGGCCACATTCAGCCTATCGATGAAGGCGTTATCGTGCCTTTTGATTTCACCGACACCAAGTTGAATCCGGAGCTGAACGCGTTGGTTCCTCACCTTGCTTCGGACAGCGTGTCCTCAGATGCATTTCACCGTTCTATCGACAGCCATCTCGCTCCGGCTCAACGAGAGCAGCTTCTTGCCCTGCTGCATGAGTTCAGACGTTCGTTTGACTTCCCCCAAGCGGCGCTAGGCCGAACCAACACCGTTGTTCACACAATTGACACTGGGGACAATACTCCTTTGCGCCAGCGCCCCTATCGTGTGTCATCAGCGGAGCGTCGTGTCATTACAGAGCAAGTTGACGAAATGCTACAGCGCGGAGTCATCAAGCCTTCTTGTAGTCCTTGGTCTTCCCCAGTTGTACTCGTCAAGAAGAAAGATGGTTCCATCCGATTCTGCGTGGACTACAGGCGCCTGAACAAAATTACGAGGAAAGATGTTTACCCTCTTCCCCGCATAGACGACGCCCTCGATTGTCTCCAAGGTGCCGAATTCTTTTCTTCGCTAGACCTGCGTTCGGGTTATTGGCAGGTCCCAATGGCCGAGTCTGATCGCCCGAAAACAGCGTTCGTCACACCGGATGGCCTCTACGAATTTACAGTAATGCCTTTCGGACTTTGTAATGCGCCCGCAACGTTCGAGCGAATGATGGACAGCATTTTACGCGGTCTCAAATGGAAGATATGCTTGTGCTATCTTGACGACGTTGTCGTTTTTTCACCCGATTTCACCTCGCATCTCACTCGTCTGCGCAAGATTCTCCAGTGCCTTACCAACGCAAGCCTTCAGCTTAACCTGAAGAAATGCCACTTCGGGGCTCAGCAACTCACCATACTTGGTCATGTCGTTTCAAAAGACGGCATCCTCCCCGACCCTGACAAACTTCGCGCTGTTGCTGAATTTCCAAAGCCGACTACAGTTAAAGAACTACGGAGCTTTGTGGGCCTGTGCTCGTATTTTCGTCGCTTTGTCCGGAACTTCGCTTCCATCATCGCCCCGCTCACCAAACTCCTTGCTGGCCCTGCGGATCTTTCGACTTGGACACATGCCTGTGACGAATCCTTCACTACTCTGCGCCACCTACTTACTTCGCCGCCCGTCCTGCGCCATTACGACCCAACTGCGCCAATCGAGGTACACACGGACGCCAGTGGCGTTGGCCTTGGTGCAGTCCTCGCGCAACGCAAACCTGGTTTTACGGAGTATGTAGTCGCCTATGCCAGCCGTGCCCTCACCAAGGCGGAAGTCAACTACTCTGTAACCGAAAAGGAGTGCCTCGCGATTGTGTGGGCGTTAAACAAGTTTCGCCCCTATTTGTACGGCCAAACTTTCGACGTAGTGACTGACCATCACGCACTCTGTTGGTTGGCGTCGCTGAAAGATCCTTCTGGTCGGCTTGGACGTTGGGCACTTCGCCTACAAGAATTCGACATTCGCGTCGTCTACCGATCGGGGCGAAAGCATTCTGACGCAGATGCTCTCTCACGATCACCCGTGATATCCGATGAAAAGGCAAGCTCAACCATTGACTTCACCCTCACCGCTGTTAGCGTCACCGACATGCCATCTGAACAGCGAAAGGACCCTTGGATTGTCTCTCTTTTGAATATGCTCTCTGACTCATCAACTTCCGGATACCCGCGGGCTCTTCGCCGCCAGGCAACGCATTTCGCGATACGGGATGCCCTACTATACCGTCGCAACTATCAAGTGGCGGGTCGTAAATGGCTGCTCGTCATACCCAGCCATATGCGGTCTGATGTCTGCGCATATTTTCACGCTGAACCGCAACATGCACACGCTGGTGCGCTAAAAACGTATGAGCGGATCCGCCAACGTTACTACTGGCGGGGTATGTACACATTTGTGCGAAAATACATTCGCTCATGTTCCATGTGTCAACAACGTAAGACATTTCCTCATTCACCTGGTCAACTGCAGCCTCTACCATGTCCTGCACGCCCATTTGACCGTGTTGGGATTGACCTATACGGCCCACTTCCGTGCTCTGTTGCTGGTAATCGATGGGTGATTGTAGCTGCTGACCATCTGACAAGATACGCCGAAACGGCAGCGCTACCTTCGGCTGGTGCTCGTGACGTTGCCACCTTCATCTTGCATCGGTTCGTTCTTCGTCATGGGGCACCACGGGAGCTACTGAGTGACAGAGGTCGCGTGTTTTTGTCTGAAGTTCTACAACAGCTTCTTCACTCATGCCGTACAGTGCACCGCACATCAACGGCCTACCATCCTCAGACGAACGGCCTAACGGAACGTTTCAACCGCACACTGGGAGACATGCTTACTATGTATATTGATTCTGACCACTCCAATTGGGATGTCATTCTCCCTTTCGTGACGTACGCATACAATACTGCGACACAATCCACAACAGGTTTTTCCCCATTCTTTCTTTTGTATGGCCGCGAGCCATGCAGCACCCTCGACACAATACTGCCGTACAATCCCGATGCCTCGGAATTCAGCCCAGTTTCCGAAATGGCCGAATATGCTGAAGAGTGTCGTAAGCTCGCACGCTCGTTCACGGCGGATAATCAAGCCCTCCAAAAAGTTCGCCATGACCGTGATGTGGCCCCGGACACTTTCCCCGTCGGCTCTCTCGTGTGGCTTCGACTGCCTTTTCACTCTCCTGGCCTGACTCCCAAGTTTGCACCGAAGTATACCGGCCCTTACCGCGTCATCAAGTGCCCCTCTCCTGTTACCTATGTGATTGAGCCGGTCCAGCCGTCCACGGACAAGCGCCGTCTTGGTCGTGAGACGGTCACGTCAGCCGCCTCAAGCCCTACTACGACCCTCCTGTCCTCTCGTCACCTTGAGTCGCCAGGATGGCTCCTCTTCGTCGCCGGGGTATTGTAGTGGTGAAAGAGGAAGGCATTCACCAGTGGGTTCAGCTCTTGGTGCAAAGGCGCGAGCGCTGATCGCGAGCTGTGGTTGCAGAGCCTGCTTGTTTCTCGCTGGACCTGCGGTCTACCTGCTACCAGACGTCGTCAATAAACCCCCTTGCACAACAATCAACGTCGACTTAATGTTTCCTTAATGTCCTTTAAGGGGGAACTCTGGTGCATTTTCGACCATATGATATAATGCCGTTTCCAAATAGTATTGACAGTCCTGTAACAGCTAGGGTGGTTCATTTTGCCGAAGACTCGTCAATAATTTTAAATAAGCAATAAACTATGTGTCAGAACAGAAACCGAAAGAGGGATGCTTCTTGCTCAGTAGACGATGACGTCACGAAATACACTACAAGCCGCCATTGCACACTGATTCTTCTACCGCGCCAAAAGCAAGCTGGCGATGTTTTCCGACGCGGAATCAAGCTGAGCCCACCTCGTCTCAACTTACCAGAGACGAGTTCAGCGATGAGTGCAGCTATCTGAGCGCGGAAGCATTGCCTTTTGACTTCGCTCCGCCGGCGCTGAAGCAGCGACGGGCCCGCATCGATGGCATCGAGCCGTGGGAAACGAAACGAGAGAAGGCTCGCGCTGCGTCTGTCTGCTGCGCGAGACGGGGTAGGAAAGGGTAGAACGACGCGTCACGTACACAGGGTGGCCCGCATTTAAAAGCACGATTCCGAAATTGGCTACCAATTTATAAATTCGTTTGCTAAAAAAATAACCATCTCCCACTAAAGGGATCATGTGGTGATACGAAGCAGCGCATGGGTCGACTTTGATTCCGTTCATGACGGGCACCTTGCCCGATGTTAACGCGTCCTTGCAAGTGGAGCACACCATGAATTCACTATAGTTGCTGTTGTTGTTACTCGTCCCGACCCTTGTTGGCACGCCACGCGGGGTCGTCGCGCGTCGCAGAATCTCGTTCCCCGACGCCATTACGTGATTGCTGAGAGACTGCAAGGAGAGGCCCATCGTCATACCCAGCCCCTTACACAGGCTCGAACGCGCTAGCGCGTGCCAGCACACATGATTTTGTCTGCGCTACGCCAAGGTAGGACAGCATAGGGCAGCCCGGGCCCCTAAAGTGCTCTGCACCTATCATCATCAAGGTGGTCGAAGAACAAGAGGAAGAAGACTTCTCCTTGGCGCGCGCTCAGATGGCTATGCTTGGTGGTGAAAGCCGACGGTCGCCAATAGAACTACGGACAAAGCCCAGCGCAAGGCCTGCTTCGCATCTAATAAATGACTTAATGTTGTATATTTCCGCATATATAATCGGGGTACCGAAGAGAACGTATGTTGAAAGTATTATTAAAATGGGTGAATATAAAAAAAATCGCGCCGGAGTTCCCCTGCAAGGAGATTCCTCCCACTACATGACATCCATAGAGTGTTTTTTTTCCGAACCAGTTTCCAGCATTGGCGTAGCTCTGTGGTGGAACACCTGCTTACCACGCAGACGGCGGAGTTCGATTATCGCTCCACCCGAAAATTTTTATTATTTATGTTATTCTTTCTCGATTTCTCGCTTACAGACGACGCTGATTTTTAGGTCCCAGCCAACGACGCCGACACCAGAATTTCTGCGAAACGAGCTCTTTAACGCTATCGCGTTAATATCCTTACACTACATCTGATTCTCTGCAACTAAACATTCCTTGGAACAATAATGTTGATCTGCTAGCCAGAAATCATATCATTTAAAGCAATATGATGCTCAGTCATCCACACTTAACTCTTATATTCACTGTTCTTGCCTGGCGTAATCACCTTCATGATTTAATTGCAATGGCAGCGCGTCTCTGCAAATTTTTTCATAACATGCCGAGGGTTTACATATCAAGGTAAAAATTGCCAGAAGAATGTTTCCTAAGAATGGGCTGTAATGCATTACTATGGGTTGATCTTTACCTTAAATTTGGTGTAACAGTACTGGGCATTAACGAAAGAGGTGTTTGTGGTGTCGTATGTATTTTCTTCGTAAGATAAGAAAGAATGCAATGTTAACGTTTATGACTTTCATTTTTTGTATCACCATGAAGCTGTATAGACCAGTCTATCCGTAAACCCTCGAAGAGTTACCGCTCTATAGAAAATTGTCTTCATCATGGCAATGAAATCATGAAATCATGAAAAATCGACCGTGGCCACCCAGACTGAGCTCAAATGGCAGCTGGCGAACAGGGCGAATTGGTTGACGTGACCTCGACCCAGGGATAACAAGAAATATGAACATGTAAATAGCTCAGCGGACTAGTCACACCTACTCAGCAGAAAATCCTGAGCCGGTATGCGCCACAAATTTGGTCAAGTCCCACTACTCACCACTGGTCCACTTAAAATAAACAGTAAAAAATTGTTAGCTAGGCAGGAGGGTTCACCACCCTCTCCTGAAAGAAAATTCAGAGCCTAGTCATGACACTAGAGCAAGGGAGCAACAGCCCGAATACACAAAAAACAAGAGATCCGACACGGACACACAAGCGCTGACTGACAGCTGGATTTACGGGCAGAATGACAAAACGTGATCCAAGACCCGATAGCCGCATCCAGAAGATAGAACTCAGAATCAAAGGGGGCCAGGGATGAGGCACTAACGCACTTCTTATCAATTTTTTAATATGATAGGCTTCTTAACTGATACGTGCCGTGCTGTCTTCACACCTATCCAGGATTGTCATACCTTCAAACCAGTTGCCATTAAATCCTGTTTTCAGTGAGCGCTTGTGAGTCCATGTCGTCTCCCTTGGGGGTGTGTGTGCGCGCTGTTACTCCCTCGCTACACAATTAGCCAAGTCCCCCAAAAAACATTGATGAATGACACTTGGGCCCGTATTTAATAACATAAATAGAATTTCGCGAAAAGTTGACTTATCAAAGTATGAAATAAGTATAAGTTTGACATAAGCTTGGGAAAGGTTTCAAAAACAGCACTTAAGTAAAAGTACCACCTTCCTGGGTATGTAAGGGTCCTGGAAACGAGGCAAAGCTTTCGTCTAGCCAAAACTACCAACTGTCACTCAGTAGTCGCTATGAAGCGGCTGCCACAACTAGCGGTTATTTTGTCATCTACAAGTGCATTTGTTACCGCCATATTCAAGAACAAACGCCCCCTAACGCCTTTCCAGAACTGGTCTTGTACTCAAGTAAGCTTCTCGGCACTCACAAGTCCGAAATATTATGGGGCGCCCCGCCACGGTGGTCTAGTGGTTATGGCGCTCGACTGCTGACCCGAAGGTCGCGGGATCGAATCCCGGCCGCGGCGGCTGCATTTTCGATGGAGGCGAAAATGTCTGAGGCCCGTGTACTTAGATTTAGGTGCACGTTAAAGAACCCCAGGTGGTCGAAATTTCCGGAGCCCTCCACTACGGCGTCTCTCATAATCATATCGTGGTTTTGGGACGTTAAACCCCAGATATTATTATTATTAAATATTATGGGGCCGTCAAGGCAGCATCGCAGCTATAGTGCGTAGCTGTCACCTTTTTTTCTTATGCGGTATGTTTGGCCTTAGAGCCAACGGAGCTATTGATGGATGGATACAATGCCATGAGCGTCTCTTTCACAATTGGGGGGGGGGTGTGGAGACCTGTGCGCCACCAATCTCGAGAAAAAAACCTTGTTTGTTATTGGTGTTCAGTCGGCCTAATCCTCCAGTACCTCAAATAAAACGATCTTCCAATAGAAAAAGAAAACAACCGTACAGTCACAGCCGCATTCTCTGTGCATCATGGCAGATTGACCTTATCTATCCCAGTATTTATTTTTGTCCTTTATCCCTGCTTTTCCACCACCCACCCGCTAATCGTATCTGACTTCTTTCGATAGCGGGTGTGTTTATCATTCTAATATTTTCCCTGAAACCCAAGACTTCAAATAGACTAGCGCCCTAACATACACCCGCGTGCATATCTACTCGTTCAATTAAAACATGCTCCGTCGTTACCTTGGCTTTCCAAAAGCGTGTAGATTTTAAGAGCGGATCTGTTAAAATGTGCACGCTTTGTGTACAGAGCTGTTTGAGCGCGCCAACGTGCCGTATCGCGTAGGCAGAAAGCTATCATAAGCAAGAAAATAAAACAAAACAACATTTCTTAGCCAAGCGGGATTCGGACGCGCATACCCTCGGTCCGAAGGTGAGCATCGTAACCACTCGGCTATCCAGGCACGCTAGCAGAACAAGCATTCATGGAAACCATGTGATTGCGTAGCTATGTGCGAGATAAAAGAAAATGATAGAGAGAAAGAGAACCGTATGTTCGGGTTGCTATGGGCGAGAGAACGAGAAAGAAATACAAAGGAAGAGTAAGAAAGCGAGAACGAAATACAGAGAAAGAGACAGAACGAAAGAAAGAGAGAAAGAAATAAACAGCGACAGAACTAAAGCATAGCATTGCCATGCATAGTATAGTATAGCAAGGAGATGAGAAAGAGAAGTGTGGGCGAGGAGGAGGGAAAGGAGGAGGGGATAGGGCAAAGCTTAGCAAAGCCGTGCATACTGAGTGTAGCGAGCGCTGAGAAAGGGAAGTGAGGGCGAGGAGGAGTGATATGAGGGTGAATAGGAGGGAATGCACAAGGGGAACGCCACCATGCCCCGCTGGTTCCTGTCTTCGCACCACTAGTGCATAGCTGCCCCGATTTCTTTCTTCTTCTTCTTTAGTGAATCTCGCTACAACTACGTATTCTAAGGCAACCCGACCTTGCTTCAAACAGTAAAGCGCTTCTCCTTGTATTACTACGAAATGCCTTCCTCCTTACTTCGTCTTCGCCCTTTCGGTAGTTACTTAGCGGCTTTTTTTTCATCGCTGCTATGGAATGACGCCTCCCCGTCTGCGACTTTTCGCTCATTGCTTTGTTGCCATATCGCTTACACTGCCAACCGGATACTTGCTGGTAAGTCTCCTAGTTCTTTTCCTCCACTGTGGGTCAACGCTCTTCCCGTGCAAATACGTGAACAGTTTCTCTCCCTGCCTTCTGTCCTTCATATTCCTTAACCTCTCTTCGAACTTGATTTTCCTCTAAGCTTCTCTCACCTCAAAACTTCTTCATCTCTTCTACCGCGCTTTAAAACACCATTTGTTGTCCTCCTGTAACCGCCCAACGCTAGGCGTCCCACAGTCATCGGATTCACGTCATATTCGTGTTTATCAGCTCGACTGTGCTGGAATTCTCAAAGGTAACAATCTTTTTCGAAAAGGTTATTCCTCCACCCAGAGAAAAAAAGTGTGAGAGAGAAAGAGAATGACAGGACAATCAGTAAAGTTATCATCTCTTTCTCTTTCAGAGCGGAAGAGAGGGAAACAAGGTTGTTCAAACAAATCGCCTACCATGTACGTTGCTTTCTTTGTTGTGAAGAATAGTTGGCAAACTTATCGTATTTCATGCATTGTTCAGTAAAGTCTGCTTCATCTGTCGCTATTCAAGGTACGCCCGAATGATGGCCGCTCAATTCATTTTCTGGCATGTACCTTTGCTTGCATCCTAAATAAAGAAGATAATCCTAAAAACGAAATAGAGTACTACGTCATGTTTTCTGCGCTTCGTCATGATTCCAGTACTTTTTGTTGTCAAGAGCAAAATAATAAAATACTCAAGGCTACTGAGAACAGATGTCAGTGACTTTCAGGTAACGCGCGATGGCGCACCAGCAATCCCCACTCAGCGCGTCGATTTGCGTGACGTCAGCAGGCCAGCAAACAACGAAGCCCCGGACGACACCCGTGAGCACGAGGTACGTTTCTCGCCGTCGGTTCTCAGCCGCAGCGACGGCAAGTCGAGCCTCGGCATCGGAGAAGCCAGCGATTTTCACCAGCTTGGTTATGAGGCAAGAGCGTCCGAAGAACAGTTCAAAGCACTCCGCACAGTGCCTGTCTTCTCGGCGCCGAAGCACGAAGTCTGTGGCGCGGTTAAGTGCGGCTATATTCCTGTGGAAAGACCCAAGTAAGCCCGGCGGGCAGCAGACTGCGGGGGACACCGAATAACCCAAATCGACGATCAGCCTGTTACCAGACAATCCCTGTGCGAAAGCTTCCATGAATGGTCCAGGGTCATCCTCGAAGCGGGCATGTATATTTGTGATGGCCCTGTTGCGCAACAGCATGCCAGAAAATGCTGCCGTGGTTTCTTCAGTAGCGACTAGCCAAAGGGTTATGTCGAGATTGATTATGGCCGTGTTTAGAGCAAGTGCGCGTAGTATCTCGTTCGCAGAATCGCCGTTCCGGATGCTGACACAAAGGGACTCCAGAAAGGGATTCTTCTTCAGCGTGTCGCATAGAAGAGCGACGGTGTCGTCGGGCTCGCGACCCACGTGAACGGTAGGCGCTTGATCTTGTTCGAGTCCAGGGCACGGAACAAAGGATGACGCTTTCACGTGACAGCTGAGTGATGTCCGACAGCCAGAGCTCGTTGATGCCAACTGGAGAGGACGCCACTACTGGCAACAGCTTTCTGAGGTAGGGCTCTCTCCATGGTCCGAACTGCACTCTCTCGTAACAATCGTCTTCAAGTAATTGAAGTGCCAGAGATGTTCTGCAAGAAAGACCGTAAGCGTGGCAAGCTACTCAGTGTTAAAGGAACGTCCTTCAATACTTTTCTACTGCTCATGACACTCCAGCGTATCGCTAAAAGCGCCCGCAGCTGCCGCGCCATGGTGTTGCCTGGCTAGGATGGGATGCTATAACTAAACTCTACTCAACCACTCAATTTCTGAAACCCTTACTCTTACACTGTTTCACGCCTGAGACTTTCTGCAAGTAAATAAATAAGTGTTCTAGATGCTATAGACGCTATAATACAGATACTGTAGAAGCTATTGGAACCACTACGGGCGTTATAAAAGGGATGCCCATAGTAGGTACTCATCTATCAATGCGGGCAACAAATAGGGCGGCGGAGGGTATACCGGATGGGCTACCGCCATTAGGGACTGTCGGCGAGAGGCGTTGCTTCGGTTGCTTGAACTTTATTCACCTTTACCTTGCTGTCCATGTTGTGGCATTCATGTCTACTATCTTATGCGCGACAATAACCAACTACGCCGGCATTGAGAAAGGTAGGTATAAGCAGGAGCGCAAGCGAAATTGCGTCACTTGAAGGACAGCCTTGTTCAAACAGTTACAAGGAATGAATGACTGGATATATAGCAAAGAACACGTGGACTATACTGTTTGTTCATTACTCATCGCTGCTCAGATCAATTAGGAAATCCACAGTGAAAAGAAACATAAGAAAATTTTTTTTACGGGAAACAATCACGCGAACGAGTGATTGCCCTTTAAAACGCAGCAGATACGCGCTGATAATCACGGCAGCGCCCCTGGTGGCAGATTTTGGCCCTGCAAAAAAAAATTGGACCATCTCCCCGAAGGGGACCCTGATGGGATGCGAAGCAGCAGCGTTGCGCAGGGTGGCGTCACGGGTTGAACGGCGCTAACGCGGGTGCTGCGGTGAGCGCTGGAAGATTCGTTTGAAGCGAAACTCGGTGTAGCGTTTACTGGTGTAAACGTTTGTTTGAAACGCAAAACGGGAGGCGAGCGGGCGTTGGAGCCGAACGCTGCGGTCGCTCCGGCAAGTGAGGGAGAGAGTGACGTACGCGCGCACATACGAGGGAAGCGTACGAGGGGAGCGTGACGTCAACGCCCAGCTGCGGCGTGACCTACTTGGCACCGCTCCAACACCTGTGTCGAGGGAAGCGCGTTGCCTCGCGTATGTGCGAACGGAGGGACAGCGTTACACAAGTCAAAGAGCTGCTTCGCATCTAAAAAATTCGGGGGAGTTTCGCGATTAGAAGCAAAGTAGACACTGGCAAGCGAGCAAGACGAGGCAAGGGTGCCCCCTTCTGTGATTTACTCCATATTTTTGAACCACGTACACGTCTACATTACGTGTACGTGGTGTACTAAATAAAATTACCTTTATAAAGTAAGCACCTTCGTCGCTAACAGTCTTTGAATATCATTGAGTAGTTCGGTGAAGATCAGCGAGAATGCAGGTTATTAATAGAAATGCAGAAATGTCAATTAGAAAAAAAATTATGCTCCCTTGCCCTAACGGGCGCAAGCGAAGGTTGGCAAGTGGTGCCTGACCTGCTTTCTTTCTTTCTTTCTTTCTTTCTTTCTTTCTTTCTTTCTTTCTTCTTTCTTTGTATTGCGTAGCGCATTGGCCCCTCCTAACAGTTTCCTTCCTCCATTACACGAATTGGACCTTCACCCACGTGGCTAGTAGTGCTACGCTTCTGTTGATATAGGCTACAACGGCGGTCATGCGTGAAACAATGAAATGCAATAGTGAAATGCAACAATGACATGGTGCAACGCGAAATGACAAGCGACCCAGATAAGTGATCCGATTGCCATACCAGAAAAGGCTGATCGCCGACAACCCCATCATCGTGGCAGCAGCAATTATTGGAAAACAGTGTGTACAATTACACGTGACCGGTGCACCTTCGGGGATCTCATTTGTGTGCACTTTCATTTCTGTACACTCGCTGGCCCTGGCGCATTTTGCGAACTATGCCGCCGCCACCAAAATTAGTAATTCATAGAAACTTCCCGTAATACCTTAGGCCGAAACGCCGATAAGACAAGACGAGTACGCACCTCTCTTCATCCGAACCTCTCAATTCCTTAAGCTTCAATGTCTTTAGACTCGTGTTCACCTGTAGAGCCTTGCACAATGTTGAAACTTCACTCATGGGAATATAGCAGCATTTCATGTGGAAAACTTGCAAACTGACGTTTTCCGACAGGGCTTCCGACCACTGGCCCAGTCCTATGTCATCACGCAGAATCACAGCTTCCATATGCAGTGTTTGGAGGCAGCTATTTTTCTTCAGTGCAGAAGACACCGCTCGCGCGCACGTAATGTTCACATACAGGCTGCTTTTCACGAGAAGTTCCTTCAAGTTCTTGTTGAGTTCGAGTGCCCTGAAGAGTTCTTCTATTGAATCGCGAGTCCTAACGTACAGCGAGAGCTTCGTCAAACAGCAATTAGTTTCAAGGGTTTTGGTGATGAGAAAAAGTTGTCGCGGAAGGATTGGCTGGACAGTGACTTCATTCAAGGTAGTCGAAGTACGCAAGAGGCTCACCATTCCGTCGATGTCCGGCGTTGCGGTATCAATGTTGTCCGACGATTTCAGCGCCAGGACCTTGCAAGCGGCGAGATGTTCAACCATTCTTAGTTTGTTCAGCCCCGGTCGAGCCTCGATGATTACAACAGTTTTGAGAGTGTTCCGGTTGCGCTCCAGGAGCGCGTCGATTTCGGCGGCGAAACACGGGCTGAATCGGCCAATGTCGACGTATAGCGTCTCCAGTTCAGTGATGGCGCCTATGTCTCGCAGATCTAGGTGGGCACCTGTGGTTTCTGGACAATACCGGTAAATTAGACTACCGCTCTCGGTGATGTGCAACAGGCGGAGGCTGCGAGAGGCTGGGATCGATGACTGACGGCGCATGAAGACGGGAAATGACGGCTCTGCGGCGGGAGTGTTGGTACTAATGGCGCATTCAAAGTCCAGCTTCTGGATGCAGGGGTGGTTACACAATAGCGAGGAGGCGACAATCGAGGCCTCACGAGCGACAGTCACGAGGTCTTCCTTCTCCTCTGTGTTGGGCCTGAAGCTCAAGTGCATCGCTCCTGGCGCTGTCTCAGACAGCTGTAAGTCGAGCGCATGCAGCACTGCATTCCACGACGTAAAATCGTCGAACAACCAGCAGGTCTCGTCTGAGCTCACTGCGCCGCACGGCCTGTCCAAATCGAGTTCTCCTTTCCACTGGTTGGTAGATAAGACGTCGTGATCGTCGCTGTTTGACATATTTCAAACAACGATCTTCTCAGGTGGCTGCAATGGCGGATTGGCGAGCGTTTTGTTGTTGTTGCAGTCCTCTCGCAATGGGTCAAACCCAATGCAGGGAAGTGGCCAAGTAGTGGGTGGATTTTCCCTTTAAGTTCTATATGGTAGCGTTACTAGATAGACGTCAGCAACCGTCGCATAAAGTCATGCACCCGTTTGGAACAACATACGAAGCTAATATTACTGGATGCTACAGTTAAATATTAGATTGATTTGCATTGCCAGATCCCAGTAACGAAATAGTTAAAGTTGGCAGAATTTAGCAAGACATTTTGTCAGTGTTGATGACAAAATTCCTCCATGGGGAAGAAAACACCCCTCTGTCTGTATCACGCAGTAGCGTCCCCCCCCCCCTGCTCCCGCTCTGCCCAACGAAAGATTAACTAACTAAAGAAGGTTCTTTAATTCTATGAGCAGCTTTCGAAGAGGTGCTGCGTATCTTATGCCGGAACCGTGAAATGGCGACAGATAGAAAGAGACGGTGACACTCGTTTGCCCGTCGCGGCAGAAAGGGCACAGATGATTAGCCCCCAAATTGATCTGTGCAAGCAAAACTAAGAAAGAAAACGAGGCAACGTAATTGCTGATGGCAACTTCTGTCATCCTTGGGTTTGATAAATCGCTACGCTAAACCTGGGAATTCTATAACAAAAATTCTGCATCATTCAGTACCAAATCCACCATAAGATTGTAATGTTTCCCATTACTAAAGAAACCCGGCCACATAAAAGTAGATACCAAGCTACAAATTTTACAGTCGAAACTTTTTCTCGCAGCGATATTCCATGCTGTAACCGTGCCATGTAAGCGGTCTCAACTGCAGCTAGGCTGCTGGAAAGATTAGAAGCATTGAGGACAGTGTGGCACATTGCGCCGACCATTGAATTACATGGCCCTGCTGTGGCGAGACGCACTGCGTCAAGTCTAGATACGCTTCTGTTCGGTCTTCTTTGGAAAACGACCACTTCACCACTTTTTGACCACTTTCTTTGAAGAAAGGCTTCAGCATCTTCATAGCATATCTCATTGCGAATGCACCACCTCGTCGTCGCTTCAGGCTCCGGTTAGCATAGCTCAATGCAACATGAACAAAGAGTTATTCAACCATTTTGTTCCAGTTAGGTTATCGCCATAAGCGCGCATGGAAGTGCTTCCTCGTCGTTACACTGCACTTCTTTCAGGGGCTTCGTTTAGCATCTGAAATGCTGTTGAAAACTTCCTTCTAAAAGAAATGCTTCTAAATCTTGTCACTGCACAACGGAACGCCTCCCGCATAGTGTCCTCCAAAGAGGACTGCTGGCAGAACAACGACGTGAGGTAAGAAGACAAAGAAATGTCTTTCCTCGCGTGCTTTCTGTATTGTGTGCGCACCAGAAATATTTCTCATAATGAGTTCGTACAAACTCGCCCATTTTCTGTACTTTTATATTTTACAGAGGACAGCTATATTTGTGTGTTTTTCTGCCATTACTTGTCATCAAAAAGCCGAAGACATGTTTGCGGGCTTAACGTAATACTAAGCACCCTAAAGAAAACTAGATATATGAGGGAAAAGAGTGCTGTACCGGTTAAAAGTTTTTTGTTGCGAGAAAAGCTTCTGAGAGGTCTGCTGACATTTCTCCTGGGTAACTAAAAGGAAAACCTAACAAGGACCCTTTGTGTCAGCTACAATATGCTTTTGAGAGATTCATCATCCGTCACTTCATGTGTACATCATGCAGGATTGGAAGGTATAGACAATCATATGTCACTTACTAATTTTAATTTTTATTTAGGTGTTCTTATATGAGGTCACTATGCGTGAGAGGGTAAGGCAATTCAGACTTTGCGGATAGTTAATGGCAACCTCACCAAACACCATATTGCTTTTGGTGGTCGTGGGAAAAGCCTTCTCTCGAGCTGTTCCACGCGATAATGAACGCTAAGAACCAAATAAAAGAAGTGCCGATGCTGCCCGACAATAACGTTGTTGGGAAGGCCGCAGCGCATAGCGAATTCTAAACGTTATCGGAGCAAAGGGCGCACTACTGTTTAGAGAGCAGGGAACAGGCTTCTTGCGTAAAAATGATGGCTGGCAAGGTCCCGAAAATGCTTTGAAATTCGCAGCAGAGCTTGCGCTATGAAACAGGGTGACTTTAGTAGATTTTTCTGTGTAATGGCAGGGAAGCTGTGCACGTAACATTTTTTTGTAACTTCGCAAATAAATGGAGCTACAGACATTGAGGGAAAACAGAAAAAGCATATACAAATTTAGACTTTTTTCTGTATTCACAAATATACTTTTATAGTGTACAGCATATAGGACTAAAAAAAGTTTATATTTGTTCGAAAAAAGCAAGTTCTGAAGGATTGTTTTTGTGTGTTACACACGAAAAAGGCCCGCTAATTACAATAAGAGGGTTTTACCAAGAGGCACGTTTTCATACAGAAACAGTGCACACGCTGCAGTCTTGTTAGACTGAACAGAAAGAACGTTTCTAGAGGACAAATATGTATTATTTATTGATGCTGTCAGCCCTTTTTGACTGGCTATTACATGAGAGGAAAGAATTCATATTAAACAGAAATGTGCATAGGAGAAACATAAGAAGAGAACGTTCTCTCCTGAAAACATAACATCTCACAGCACATATCAAGATGCATATAACAAATCTATCATATTGTTAGGCATAGTTTAAGCAGGGAAGTTCGTCACTGAAACGTAAGGAAAGAAACCATCACTGCTGAAACACATGTCATATTTTAGAACATATCAAAACACATAAATAATAATACTACATATTACACGCATTACATACTACATACACATACACACATATAATGCGTATGCTATACTACACATAATAATCACTAAATATGGGAACGTCGGCTGGAGCTAGGGCCTTGTCACAACTCTTCTGTGAGGACGGTCGGTTGGTTGGTCCCTAGAAGAATGGCTAAACCCATCATAGGTGATCGGTCATGAATCATGTGGCAGTAGCATTGGCGGGGAAAACTATGGTAGAACGGTAATTAATAGACAACGGAAATATTGGAGCGGTGAACTTGGTTTCTTTAATGCATGTTAATAAGGACGAGTTAAATCTCTTTTACTATTCTGTCGCGAATTAAAAAAATAAAGAAATGAAAAGAAGATAAGTTAGTAAAAAACAAAATTACAAGGTAATGTCAATATTGCGGCACTAATAATATTAGCACAGAAGCCTGTCTGATTCCTTAATGATGTTAAGTATGGCAAGATATATGCGCTTGCTTCAGAGCCCAAGTACCGACGCCCCCAGGGAGAGTAATAGTCATACAGTTAGCTGAAGGCCACGTTTTCGAAAAGGAGGTTGCGGAAATCCTTGCCTTTGATCTAAATATCAGCGATATTTTGTGATGAAGTGCTCCATGGTTTCTGCTTGAGTACAACAGTAACACTGAAGTGGAAGAACGAAACCAGGCCTGTGCAAGTAAAAATTTGGTGAAGGTATTCTACTTCGCAGTATACTTAATTTAACTTCAAACTGTCTTGCGCGACACCATGTGCTATACCACGCAAACCTAAGTTGCTGAAAATCTACGTAGTTTAGGACAATAGATTTGGGATGTTCCCATTTCATGCAAAATTTTGAAATCGTGCAACAGTATTGTGGGAGGAGGGTCTTAAAACATTCACGACAGCACCTTCATATGATGCTCCCGCAAGTGTCTTCGTAGATTCACTTAAAGGGCCCTTAAACCACCAACAGACGCTCGCCTGCTCCTCTCCGTGCCTTTGCTCTATCGACAACAGCCGTCATGACGTCACCTGTATGATTAGGTGACGTCGTGAGCAAGAGACGCTGTCAGTGGGCGAACAAGAGCCTGTTTTCTGCTACCAGATGCGCGCGCTTCTTGCGTTTCCACCTCGGACGCTGAGGAAGGGCACTCGGAAAGGTGGATACACGAGCCGACGAACGCAGCCTATCGAAGGAAAGAGCGAACCGAGAAGTGCGCGTGCAACTCCGCCAGCGTTCGCAGTAGACTCGTGCACAACTGCAACGCCACAACTAAATTTCGACATCTGGGTGGTTTAGGGGCCCTTTAAAGCATAGAGTTTCCTAAAATGACCTAGAGGGAACTCTGGCTCTGCGATCGTTCAGCCACCATGGGAATGATGGGTAGTACACGGATTTGCCTAGTCTTCGTGCTTGTGGGCTTCGAACGCACTTGTGGCTTGTTTATTGCTATGTTTTGGTTTTCTTTCGGGTAAAAGAATGGACCGTTGTGAACTTCGTGACCAGATTTGAATCGGTGAGCCTAAAGAAGTTAAAGTGGTGAAGTGAAACTGCTGATATTTGCTGAACTTAGTTTTGCGACAAAGCGGATGCAGGCGACGCGGAGCCAAACGAAGCCGAAAGAACGAAGTTTAGACAAATCCGTGTACTACCCATGATTCCCATGCTGGCTGAAGCGCGATGCATTGCAGCTCCCATAGACACTAGCGCCAGAGTTCCCCTAGTAGTATTGTAGGAAACTCTATCTTTAAAGGGCCCCTAAGCCCCAACAGACGCTCGCGTGCTCCTCTCTGTGCCTTTCCTTTATCGACAACATTCATCATGACGTCACTTGTATGATTGAGTGACGTCGCGAACAACAGACGCTGTCAGCTGAGCCTGTTTTCTGCTACCAGATGCGCGCACTCCTTGCGTTTCCACCTCGGACGCTGAGGAAGGGCACTCGGAAAGGTGGATACACGAGCCGACGAACGCAGCCTATCGAAGGAAAGAGCGAACCGAGAAGTGCGCGTGCAACTCCGCCAGCGTTCGCAGTAGACTCGTGCACAACTGCAACGCCACAACTAAATTTCGACATCTGGGTGGTTTAGGGGCCCTTTAAAGGGCCCCTAAGCCACCAACAGACGCTCGCGTGCTCCTCTCCGTGCCTTTCCTCTATCGACAACATTCATGACGTCACTTGTATGATTGAGTGACGTCGCGAACAACAGACGCTGTCAGCTGAGCCTGTTTTACTAGCAGAGGAGCGCGCTCCTTGCGTTTCCACCTCGGACGCTGAGGAAGGGCACTCGGAGAGTTGGACAGACGTAAAGTCCCTGGATATTTTTGGGAAAGTACCGTCTTTCTTTTAACTGAGCCGCCACGCGCCGAGCACCCTCCTCTCCCGCCTTCCAACTCCCCGCTTCACGGGCCGTCGCCCGGGAAACGCGCGCGTTATTAGCGTGACATAGCATTATTGATAGGAAGGTGGCGCGAGCCTGGTTATAGGGCCGGCGCCCGCACTGTGGCCGTTTGGGAGAGGATATAGGTGATGTTTGGACACTTGGGAGAGGGGGGTTAGACACTTCGGAGAGGATACGGAGGAGAGTGTCGCTACTTTCGATATATTAAGGGACTTTAGACAGACGAGCGGACGAGCGCTGCGTAGCGAAGGAAAGAGCGAAGCGAGCAAACGCGTGTAACTCCACTAGCGTTCGCCGTAGACTAGTGCACAACTGCGGCGCCACAACTAAATTTCGACCTCTGGGTGGTGTAGGGGCCCTTTAACGCTAATCCAGTGCGGTCTGGCACCCAAACCACAGACAGGAGGTACAGTGGTGGTCAAAATTTTAGAGACCACGAGAGCGCGTGGCATACAGTACCGCGGCGCCTTCTGACGGCTGCCTGGGAAGCTCGAGAGCACGCACTGCGCACGCGTGTCCTTTTTTACCTGCCAGCTGCCTGCTCGTTCGCTCCCTTCGAGTGTACGCACACCGGAACTCCAGAAAAAGCGCAAGGTATCACTTCCGCACTCGCAACGAAAGCACCGAGCGATGATATCGTGACAAAAAAAAATCGCCAGATCCCACGTACCGTGGCGTCGATGTTATGCGAAGCACGCGGCGGGTAGGTGACTGTGGCGTAACGTTTTTTTTTTTACTGAGCGACACGTTACAAAATGACGCTAAATATTTGTAGAAATTTTATGCACACATATATATGTTGAAGAGCCGTATATGTGTTATATCCAGTTGTTTACGGTTGGGTAACGCTGCAAATGGCAACGTGGGTATCTCCTGATATTACGCCTGCGTAGGCTGTTTTTCCAAACCAGTTTATAGACCTGCCGTGGCTCAGTGGTAAAACCTGATTGCCACGCAGAACGCTTGGGTTCGATTCCTGCTAAGATCCTAATTTTCATTCTTTCCATTCTTTGAGTCAACGCTGCCGATGTTGGTTTTCCTTAACGCTCTAGCATTTAAGTAGTTACCAATGTCTGTTCTCGCCATTCCTGGGTAGATATAAACTGTCAATGACCTGTGACGCATACCCGTACACCGAGGCCCGTGGTAAACGGGTATGTGCCACACGTGTCTAGTGGAAAGGGTTTGAAGACGTACGCGACAGGATTTTAACGTTATTCATGTCATGATCCGCAATCATATTCGTCAAATCCTCTTACCCTCCCATGCAAATTTTGGTCTACACCAAGTTAAGGAGGCGATCATGAGAGCACCCAGACGTAGGCGGCTAGATAGATAGACAGATAGATAGATACGTAGATAGAAACGATCAAAGCGCCAGATGTTCGCTAAGAGATGCTTCGCATTTAATACGTAAATTGTACTGGCAGCGCTCGCTGCGCTCCGCATTGTACGACTTGGTCCCTGAGGTTCCAAGCGCCGAAAACGAAAGGTGAATATGGCGTGTTTCGCCGATATAGAGGGCGAGAGACATCGCAGCTCAGTAATCTTATCACACGTGTCAACTTTGGAAAAACTGACACCGTATGCGTGTTTTCAATGCCGCGGAACACCTACTACCAATGCGTAGAAGGCGGTGCGCACCGAGCACTGCCAGTACAAAATACGTATTTTTGTCACGATATCATCGCTCGGTGTTTCCGCGGCGACTGCATAAGTGTCACCTTGCGCTTTTTCTAGCGTTCCGGTGTGCGCGCACTTGAAGGGAGCGAAAAAGCAAGCTGGCAAATAAAAGAGTACGCGCGTGCGCAGTGCGCGCTCTCGAGCTTCGCAGGGAGCCGTCAGAAGGCGCCGCGTACACTCTAAAAAAAAAGAGTATGCGTGACTCTTTTCGGAGAGTTCTGACTTGCCACGTATAGGACTCTCTTTAAATAGTCACGGTGACTCTCTTGGTGGGTCAGGGTCGGCTCGCTCTAGGAGAGTCCCCTGACCCTCTAGGAAGAGTGGAAAGACTCTCGTCGGGAGGATCACGTTACCACTTATAGGGAGTCAGACGACTCTTGCCGGTAAAGCTCCTAGGGGGGTCAAGGGACCCCCACCGAAGCATCAAGCGACTCCACAAGTATTTTAATCTACTCATTTGATCCTTGCTCCATTTTTGCGCGACTACTGTTGAAAATAGTGGAGTATTCATTTTAAGCAAGTCTAATAATCCTTGCCGTTCTGCCCAGCGACTGTAAAAAAAGAATAGTTCAGTTTTAGCATTATTTTACTAAAACTCGTCAAAACAACACATATTTTCTAGCAAAGTTATATAGAAAGCGCGAAAAGATGGTCTGTGATTTCCAATTAAGAAGTTTGGGTATTCCTCATTAACATGCTTCTATTATATAGCCAACTAAAATGTGTGACTGTGATGTGCAGAGTGTCATATTGTCACGTGGTCGTGACGTCGACGAAGACAGCAGTCGGCGTTTGCAGGGTGAAACTGTTTATTTGGCCGAACTTGTGGCCGGAAAATCAGAACTAGAACTACAGCAATACACGCTGTACAATGATAGCGGCGAACAGGGCGTCGTCCGTCGATCAACTGACAAGCGGTCAAGCGCGTCGGCTTTATACAGGTGCTATGGAACTTTCCAACAATATCGCTGGTGGCGGCGTTATCTCTCGACAACGCTGGAACATTCGCGTGCGGCGCGCAATCTTAACAAAACGATCTACCAGAATCGTGAAGCTTCTCGAACACCTGCTTCGGGGCCAGCGTCGAGCGTTGATAACCGTCCTTGCTGGTCAAACTCGAAACACATCAAAATAAAAGCAGAAGCGGGCGTGGCATTGCCCCCCTCTGAAAAAGCATCGTCCCGATGCTTGCAACAGAACATGGAAAGGAAAAAAAGCAAGTGCATACACAAATAAATTACAATAACAAAGGAAAAAGTAGAGTCTCCAGGGTCGCTAACGCGCAAAAAAACGGCTTAAGGCGCCGACATGGACGACTTCAGGTCGTGCGCGGCGTCGCTGGGAAGTTCGTAATGCCGTCCGGGACGACCTCGTAGTCAAGGGCGCCGTGACGTCGAAGCACTTGTATGGCCCGAAGTATCGCCGAAGAAGTTTCTCACTGAGCCCACGTCGGCGTATCGGCGTCCAGACCCACACACGGTCACCGGGTTGGTACTCCATGTGGCGTCGTCGAAGATTATAGTGACGGCTGTCGACCCTCTGCTGGTTCTGATGCGCAGGCGGGCGAGCTGTCGAGCTTCTTCGGCGCGTTGCAAATAGGCGGCTACGTCGAGGTCGTCTTCGTCGGTGGCGGTTGGTAGTATTGCGTCGAGCGTCGTTGCCGGGCTCCTTCCGTAGACCACCTGTACGGCGTCATTTGCGTCGTTTCTTGCATGGCCGTGTTGTATGCGAAGGTCACATACGGAAGGATGGCATCCCACGTCTTGTGTTCGACGTCGACATACATGGCCAGCATGTCGGCGATGGTCTTGTTTAGCCGCTCGGTGAGGCCATTGTCTGTGGATGGTACGCTGTGGTTCGGCGGTGGCTTGTTGGCTGTATCGCAGTATTGCCTGAGTTAGGTCAGCAGTAAACGCCGTACCTCTGTCGGTGATGAGGACCTCTGGAGCGCCATGACGCAGGAGGATGTTCTCAACGAAGAACTTTGCTACCTCGGCGGCACTGCCTCTAGGTAGGGCCCTTGTCTCGGCGTAGCGGTGAGGTAGTCGGTAGCTACGACGATCCATTTGTTTCCGTAGTGGACGTCGGGAACGGCCCCAGTAAGTCCATCCCAATTTGCTGGAACGGCCGTCGAGGTGGCTCGATAGGCTGCAGAAGTCCGGCTGGCCTAGTCGGCGGTGTCTTCCGTCGCTGACAGTCCCGGCAGGTCTTGACGTAGCGAGTTAAGTCGGCGACAAGGCGCGGCCAGGTAGTACTTTTCCTGTATTCTTGCGAGCGTGCGAGAAACAACCCAGGTGTCCAGACGTCGGGTCGTCATGCAGAGCCTGGAGGACCTCTGATCGCAATGTCGAGGGCACTACGAGAAGGGAATCGGCTCGAAGCGGCGAGAAGTTCTTCTTAAGGAGAACACCGTTGCGCAAGAAAAACGACGTCAGTCCTCGCGTGAATACCTTGGGAACAACGGTGGTCCTGCCCTCGAGGTATTCCACAAGGCCCCTGAGTTCTGGGTCCGCTCGCTGTCGTTCGGCGAAGTCTTCAGCACTTATGGTTCCCAAGAAGCAGTCATCCTCCGTGTCGTCCTGCGGCGGTGGGTCGACGGGGGGCGCGGGACAGGCAGTCAGCGTCGGCAGTGTTTCTCTTCCGGACTTGTAACAACGGTTATGTCAAATTCTTGAAGTCGTAGGCTCCACCGTGCGAGGCGACCTGAAGGGTCCTTCAAGTTAGCTAGCCACACACAAGGCGTGGTGGTCGCTCACAACTTTGAAGGGCCGGCCGTAGAGGTAGGGGCGAAACTTCGATGTAGCCCAGACGATGGCCAGGCACTCCTTTCTGTTGTGGAGTAGTTGATTTCTGGCCTTTGATAGCGACCGGCTAGCATAACTGATGACCCTTTCGAATCCGTCGGTCTTTTGCACAAGGACGGCGCCGAGTCCTACGCTGCTTGCGTCGGTGTGGATTTCCGTATCGGCGTATTCGTCGAAATGCGCAAGTATGGGAGGCGTCTGCAGGCGTCGTTTCAGTTCTTGAAATGCTTGAACTTGCGACGTTTCCCACCTGAATTCGACGTCGGCCTTCGTGAGTTGCGTCAGTGGCTCGGTGATCCGTGAAAATTCCTTGACGAAACGTCTGTAATAGGCGCACAAGCCGAGAAAACGGCGTACGGCCTTCTTGTCGGTGGGCGTCGGGAAGTCAGCGATGGCAGCTGTTTTCCGTGGGTCCGGGCGAACACCATCCTTACTGATTACGTGACCCAAGAACAAGAGCTCCTCGTACGCGAAGCGGCACTTTCAGGCTTCAAGGTGAGTCCGGAGGTCTTGATTGCTTGAAGTACAACTTCAAGGCGCCGAAGGTGTTCGTCGAAGTTGAGGAAAACACAACGACGTCGTCCAAAGTACACGAGACACGTCTGCCACTTCAAGCCGGCCGTACTGTATCCATAACCCTTTGAAAGTCGCAGGTGCCGAGCAAAGACCCAAAGGGCATGACCTTGAACTCGAACATGCCGTCTGGTGTTATAAAGCAGTCTTTTCTCGGTCTCTCTCGTCGACCGAGAAAAGGTACTGCGAAAAGGTACTGCGAGAGGTACTGGGATCGTTACCCAGCACCTCCACCAGATGTCACGTGGTCGTGGACGTCGACGAAGACAGCAGTCGGCGTTTGCAGGGTGAAACTGTTTATTTGGCCGAACTTGTGGCCGGAAAATCAGAACTAGAACTACAGCAATACACGCTGTACAATGATAGCGGCGAACAGGGCGTCGTCCGTCGATCAACCTGACAAGGCGTCAAGCGCGTCGGCTTTTATACAGGTGCTATGGAACTTTCCAAAATATCGCTGGTGGCGGCGTTATCTCTCGACAACGCTGGAACATTCGCGTGCGGCGCGCAATCTTAACAAAACGATCTACCAGAATCGTGAAGCTTCTCGAAGCACTGCTTCGGGGCCAGCGTCGAGCGTTGATAACCGTCCTTGCTGGTCAAACTCGAACACATCAAAATAAAAGCAGAAGCGGGCGTGGCAATATGGTGCTAAATGAACAGCAGAAATCGCCATCATGTTTCCATATTTATTCCTTGTGACTAAGAATAATCAAAAAGTGGTGACGGCTTGAGGCATCAGACTTGTGGCTTGCTAGGTTGTCGCTCCTGTCCAGTGTGAGCACCATGAAAAACGGTATCTGAAAAGCAGAACGTGATATTATGATGAGAAAATGAAATTGCAGTAAAGGTTTGCAAAACCTACACAATAAGTGGTTCACACAGACATAATAAAGGCTAACAACAAAACAACAAAGCACATCCTCTGGCAGCCAGGGGCATGCCGTGAGCGGTTATTGACCGCATGTTTTACAAACGTAACCCATCCTTAAATACTCAGATAAACAGATGCGAGTACTAGGGCCCGAACGACACCCAGCGCGTGCGTACGCCGTCTACGTCGAGATTAGACATGTCATATGCTATAATTAGCGCACATAACTCCCACAGTCACGTACACTCACTCGATCTGTTATAGCGCCCAACGTCATCGCTGTGTATGCAAACCACGAAAACAGCAAACAGAAACGAGGGAAAAGAGTGGACGCCGGCGTCCGCAACAACGCGCGGCCGTCGAAGGTCTAGAGCTTTTTGACTTTTACCGGCGAGGCGAGTCCAACTTGAATGACTACCGCGTACGTTCTGGAAGCCACCGTACTATATCTGCACCTCAGACTACCGTCTTTAAGCCAACAAAACCATTACATATAGTGCGTCTGAGCGTTCTGTACACAGGCTTTTTTTTTTTCACGTTCCCACGCGTGGAAGCACGCTGCAAACTCAAGGTCGATGGAAATGTTATTATGAAGTAGACTAAAGTGCATCTCAAAACGACATCTTGCACCTTCAGTAGTGCAGACACGACGTGCGATCAGCAAGAAATGACCCTCGATAATTGTTTGCATCGCTCACTTTATGGGAGCTTGTACAGCAACGCGCATAACGGTGGCAACTCGTTACTGGCAGCTTTAGTTGGGCATCCGCAACAGCCCCGGGGACACAGGCTACTATTGGAAATGGCTGGCAGATTCCGCAGAGCTGCTGCAGATGCCCAGCTAAAGCTGTATAATTAGTACCTACGAAAGCAGTACACTCACCGTTAACTGGCGCCCGTTGTCGGTGTCCGCAGCTCCATGAATATTCCGCCCTCCAAGCGTCACTTCGTGCACGGAGCCGGCGTCAACACCACCGAAGACGCGCAACCAACGCAACGCAGTCCAATAGACCAGGAGACTGAGACCAGGGTTGCCAGGTCGAAATACAAAAATAGCCAGAAATTGGAAAAAGTAGCCAAAATGTAGCCAAGTTGAGCCAGGACAGTAAAAGTAGCCAAAAGCAGCCACGCATGTGTAAAATCCACTTCTACATTTCTATTTAAGTGACTAAATGCAAAAATCCTTCCGGCGAAATTGTAAATATGTGCTGCCTGAACAATTTAAAATCATAATTCCGGAGATTTCAGCATAAATTCTTGACTTTAGCAATCATTTCATACATGACGACATAGTGTTCGCGCTGTTGAAAAACAATGAGTCTCTCTCCACGTGCCTTGTGTGACGTTTGTTGAAATGACTAGAAGTTGCGACAATAAAATTGAGTCTACGGCATGAGTTACTGCATTGAAACATAAATTGAAGCCCTTTCGCAAAAATTTCTTCCGTGATGACGAATCCAGAGTCGCAGTCCGTATTAGGCCTAGGAAACGATAGAAGCAGTTCGTCGGATATCCGAGAAGGATTGTTTGTATGGTGAGTCGGTACGAGATTCTAAATAGAGCACCAAAGAAAAAAAACAGGACACGAAAGCGAAAGGCGGCAACAGAAGCACTCACTAACAGCTGTTATTGGTGAGCGCTTGTGTTACCGCCTTTTCCTCTCGTGTCCTGGTTTTTCAGTTCTCACTTGAAATGTCGGATATCCTATTTCTAATGTCGATGAGTGCACAGTGCCCTGGATGCGAAGCGCTTTCGATTCCTGTTTACGTGCAATTTCGGTTTAAAGCCACGTTCAGCAATGGGTGATCTGCAAAAACAGGCTCCATGCAACAGCTACCGCTGAGTCCCGACCAGGCATCCAAAAGCATTGTTTAGTGTGCGCGACGCCTGCTTGACTGGCAGTGTATACACGTGTAGTCTTTTTTAATATATTTATGTTATGTTCGACCATTGAACCTTACGCCTGCTTAAGCCACAGCGCCATCCTTTTCATTAAAATTCATTATCCGCGTAATCAAAATGGAAAATTCAGTTATTGGAGCAGGGTGCACACTTAGGCTGCCATGTTTTGGCACCATACACTCGAAGGCTGCGACGTCACCAGATATTGATAATTTTGCTCAAATCGAGGGGACAAGAAAGTAGCCAAAAAGGAGCCAAGTAGCCAAGACGATTTTTCTGCCGCCACCGGCCTAAGAAAGTAGCCAACTTGGCGCAAAGTAGCCAAACCTGGCAACCCTGACTGAGACGACTGAGAGAGGAGAGCGGCGCGCCACCCCGGCGCCAACCCCGTCTGCGTCGCCGAGCAAGGCTCCGCAACGGCGCCAAAGGGCAAGCGCGCGATATGTATGGCGTATACGGCGGCTCTTCCGTATTCGCAATGCCCACGAACTATAGGTGGCGCGCCGTGCTTTTCAAGATGGCGCCAGGAGGAGGGTCAACCCGTTTGTTAGCATAGGAACAGATAGGACGTGCGGACGTACGGCCTGTGCCACTTTCACCGGATGAAGTCATGAGCCGCGCTAAATTGGATATGAGACTAAAATACTTTCCCAAACCATGGAAAGTGCGAAGTACCCCCCACCTAATTATTTGCTGCGGTGTGAAAGGTTATATTTCAGCTCCGTTACCGTGCATAACGCTGTTTTGCGAAATCCTGCGCGTGCTGCATAAAACTGCATGAACTAAAATTGACGTATGAGCTGAACGGCACACCGAGGTAGTACGTACCGAGCCTGCCTGACGGATTTGCCGCAGTAGTAGGCCGCCAGCGAGTAGCGTCATCGCTGCAGCACGGGACCGCACGTTTAACGTGGTTATGGTTTGCAAACATAATACGCCGTCGTCATTACTTGCGCAGTCGGGAACGCGGTATTACGTCTTCAACGGAACACGAGCATTTAACATCCCATTCAGTAGCGCTTGTGTCACAGCCATGCTGAGACTCTAGCCGTGTGCAATTCACTTCACTCGTATGTTGCAGATTCGATCAGCCCGATCCCAACAAGAATATCGAAAAGAATGCACACGTATGCTTTTCGCAACGTCGAATAAGTTAGCCGAGAGGCGTGGATTGTGGCCGTGACTGCACGTTCCATCGCTCTAACCATTTCGCTTCGCTGGTCGAGCTCGAGCGTGTTGGCGATGCGGCGCTCCATAATAGGCCTGACTGGCTGCCCAGGCGGCGCTGCGAAAACGGTGCTAAAAAGCGCCCCCTACGATAAGTTCTTTGGTTTCGAGTAGTCAGACTGGCGGCCGCATGCAGCACTGATGCGCAATGCAGCCGCCGCTGTCGGTTGTGCTGCGCTTTGGATCTCGGCCAATTTCTGGCGTGGCTGAGTTCTTCAGGCCAAGCAATCTGCGTAAACGCAAGAAGCTCGTCAATGTCAAGTATGTTTACGACGTGCAGGAGACTGAAGGAACCATTTCGGCGCGCTGCAACTCGCAAGTGCAGCGAATCTCATACGACGTTGAACTCGAGTTAAGTTTTACGAGGCATGCTCGCGCGATTAACGACAGTGCATAAACGAAAAGATTGCTGTTAAGAAAGCCGGAATGATTTGCATTACACGACGAAACGGAATCAAGAAAGGTCCAGTGACGAAGGCTAGCCGTCGGCGGCCCGAATGAGCGCATTGGCGCCGTGTGCCGTTTTCTGCCGCATTCAGTCGCAAACACACTTTTTCCCCATGCACGGTCGTAATTTTCAACATTTGCTTCTAGGGAATTCGTCAAATTCTGTCAGCGTGCGGTGGCGGTCGAGAAGCGACGGCGCGCAATGTTTACAGCCGGCCGCTGGAAGCAGCCGGCTGTAAGCTGCCGGAAAAAATCGTAGGCACATACGCAGGGTGACTCATGGCATCGTTTTTCTCGTTTCCCACGAAATGCCGGCTGCATATCCTCGTGATCGCCATCGGCAGCCACGGCGTGCCGTCTGGACTGCACACAGGGAATATATATATATATATATATATATATATATATATATATATATATATATATATATGTGTATATATATATATATATATATATATATATATATATATATATATATATATATATATATATATATATATATATATATATATATATATATAAACGCCTGCACGCGCGTACGAAAAGTAATCGGCACGTTGCGTTGCAAACCACGTTTTGCTCGCGCACTCACTTCACGCGTCGGACGGCACGTATCCAGCGGTTCCGTCGCTCCACTTCGTACGGCTTTCAGGGGAACCAGTAAAACCGCACATCAGGATCCTTACCCCCACTTTCGAGGCAATTAACCACGCAATAACGGCGGCGACCGCGCTTCGGGACCGCGCGCTGCTCAGAGCCGTCGCCCGGACCACCTGCTTTCGGCACGGTTTGTTGAAGCAAGGATCGCTCGTCAAACATGTCAGACTCTGCAGGCATAGCGGACAAGTTCCTGCGTACGTTTTAAGCTCTTTTTGAGCCTGAAAAGTAGGCGCAAAATTAAGTAAAACGCTCAAAGCAACTGAGAACTGCGTAACTCGCCGGTCGGCGTCCATTTTGACTACCCAAGCAACTTCGGCGCACGCCACCAGGCTCCGCCACAGTACTCAAACTCCAGCGCGTCAGCCCTATATCCACAATAATTGTGATACATGCAATGCACAAGATGAACTATGCTTTATTCTGATCTCGCTCAAGGATATTATACGTTAAATACAATGAAAGTGACTTACGAGCGTGAAAGAACATTAAGGCACGAGGGGACGTGAAGTGCAACTCGCTCCTCGTGAGTTCAGCTGATCGTTCATCGTCGCTGTCACAGCTGTCACTCTCGGTGCTCTCACAGTCTTCAATGTCCAGTGAAAAATCCTCGTCGTCAAGATGGTTTCTTTCAACATTGCTGCTGAAAGCAATCCGAAGAAATTCCTCCGCCGAACGACTGCGACCACTCCGCGTCACCACGTTTATAATGAGAGAGACGTCTGGCCGCGAAGAACAATATGCTCTCGGATCGGTCAACGAGCAAATCGCTTGCAGTGTGCTGCCTCCTATCAACAAACGTACAAAAACAAACGGCGCAGCGCTGGCTATGAAACCAACACCACACACTGGCGAAGGACGGTGTGGAAAGCGTTCGCTCCACGAAAGGCGTGGAGCAGACGCGTCCTCGAATGATTGAAACGTCGCTCGCACGATTAGTACCAGCGCTTTGCTTGCAAAGGATAGAGGCCCTATTTTAATGTATCTACAACTTGAGATCGCTGAGTTTTGCAAGAGCACATCGCGAGCCCGCGCGACCTCCCGCGTACAGTGTTATGGGATTCATGCTCTACAAGAAACACTGACCAATGCTATATGCAAGTAAAACAGGGTGAGATTCAACTGAATATGTCAGACGATAACATTTACCTAACCTACGTGGCTACAGAAAGCCTCGCGGAGCTGATAGTATGCGTACCTGTGCGTACGCTGTGGGCTTGCATTGAAAGCGCGAGTTGCCACGTATTTTCACGAAAACTTCGCGTCTCGCCAGAACGAATCAGATTTCTCATGTCACGGAGGGCCCGGTTTGTTCACTGATTCAGGGAACATGCAAAGTCGTAGTGTTCCTTCCTTGCCAATGTGTTCCTTGCGTTAACACTGAGGTTAGCACAGCTGAACAAGGGAGCGACTGCGTAGTGCTGCCATTTTATCGTCTACTAACCCTCCTCGAGAGGACGCTCCTGAATTCCGCTTGGTGGCGCGACAGTCTATGGGCATTGCGAATACCGAAGCCAATCGAAACGCGCTTCAGGAGGGTCCAGTGACTCCTTCCCAAATGCGAACTCTTTTCTCTGCCTGTACCTGTAAAGAGAGTCACGGTTCCATGACCCTCTTTTGACTCTCTTTTTTCTTAGAGTGTAGCTGGTTCTACTAGGGTGCCTTGATGCGCGTTTTGTCCGCTTTAGGGTGAGGACATCTGCGGCGTCTACTGCTGCGTGGCTGCCATATTTGAGCCCACGGTGTCTTACGGGCGTCTCAAAACTCTACGGCGGCTGCGCTGAGAGGCGCGAGACACGGGGCAAACAATGGCGTCGTGGCGGCATCAGCTCTTTCGAAGAATGGCAACACCCCAAGGGGGGCACACACATCGAGGCACACTATGTGCCACACACTCCCGTGTTGTCTGAAATTTATGAAATTCTCTTATGCATCTCTGACTTCGGCACTGTGAAAGCTGCCCGAACGTGCAAACAGTCAGTGAAAAGCCTTCGTGAAGAATTCGTAGTTTTATTTTCACGAACATTTAGCTTAAAAGACTTTCGCCAGGAACGATGTCCTATACCTTCTGACTCAGAAAATTTTAGGTTTTCATGATTTGAACGAGCGTATGCAAAGTGACCCATGTGTGAAGTCTGTGATCAATTGGAGGATGCTTTATAAGGCATACATCATCGAACCACTTGAAGATTGGCTCCATGTGCAGTGCACCCTCACACACACGCTTATTACCTTTCGCGATAGGTACACTGCCTCTTGCATCGCTGCATGGAAGAGTACATCGTGCTCTAAATTTTCGAACATTTGTTCTAAACACATTTCATTGCACACTGTCTTCGCAACGGGAAAGCGAGGCCGCCCACCTATTCGCCGCGAGATCGGGCTACAGGTGGCAGCACCGTCGCCGCGCTAGTGTGGATAGGCGGTTGTCGGCGCGTATACAAACGCACACAACAGCGCTTCGTTGTGAGCGATGTGACCCGATTTCCGGCAAACAAAATGCGTTGACTGCAGCTTTGTGGTGATATGTGCGCTCTTCTTTCCCGAATGAATGCACGAAGCGCGCCGAACGTCACAATTACTTGTGAGATTAGCGCATTCTGCCAAAGAACGGGTTGCTCGCCTTCGGCGACAGTCGGCGTTTTCGCAATGGGTAACGTTTTCTTGTTGTTTTATTTGCACATGTTTAGCTTGTGTTCCACCTACTACGCACTGCTGTATCGCGCGACTGAATTAACTATTTACTTCTCTGGCGGTGCCCCTCGTTACGGGGCCTAAGTCGGTTCACAGAACAGGATTGGGACTCTGCCTTACGAAGTTCAGAATTTTTACCACAACTACGGGCTGTGCAGAGAGCCCATGATGCGGCGGTGAGGCTAGGCCTCCCCGTCCCCACGTGGGAGCGGCCCGCGGCGTTGCTCTAAGAGTAGCGTTTCTTTGGATCCAATAAAGTTATATGTCTGTCTGTCTTGTCCATTTGGATGCCCCTCAACAAAAAGAAAGCCCGTATTCCTGCGCGATGAGTTGAAATAGCACTTTGTGCACTGCGTGCTCAAATATTCCTTCGTATTTCTTATTCAGTTCACCATGAAATGTTGGACAATTTATAGGTTTACTGAGGAAGGGTACGTGGCTGACATAGCTTTAGCGCTACGGAGACGTTTAATACGCACACGCTTGTTTTTATTCTAGTAACAGTACACAAAGGTAACTACACAGCACGGAAATTTCTTCGATTGATTACTTGCACGACAGCAATGGAACAAAGGTCCGGTTATTTCACGGGACCAAAGTACGCATTTTCATACAAATAACGTCCGCTGCCTTCTGTCAATCTAAACAACGCAACACAAACGCTCAAGATAATGTAAAGAAAAAAAATGATGTGGCTTCGCGTGAAATTACTACGACATAAATGTAAACTACGCCGTTTGGATTAATTTTGACCATCAGCGCTCTTTAACGCGCACCTTAATCTAAGTACACGGGTGTTTTAGGGGCGAAGCTCCTTAAGGCGGCTCCCGTTCGTCCCTCGTAGTCGTCGTAGTAGTCGTAGTGCGTAACCAGTCTTACGGTTTGACCTCCAAGGTGGTGCCGGTGGGAGATTTTTCCTGTGCGTTGTTGAACAATAAAAAATTCGCAGCGAGCGCGTTAACTAAAAGCCGAATTCTTCTGTCTCTCATTCCCCATTAGCAGCCATTGGCATGTTCCAGTAGGAAACGTTAGTAGAAGTAGAAGTGTAAGTGTTAGCTAAAAGCCGACTTCTTCTGTCTCTCATTCCCATTAGCAGCCATTGTTTACCTCCAAGGTAGTGCCTGGTGAGATTTCTCCTGTGTGTGATTAAACAATAAAAATTTTGTTCAAAACGCCGTTGATTGATGAAATAAACCAACGAAAGACGCCAGATGTTTTGCAAAAGCAAAACGAAAGAACGCCAGATGTTTCTAAAGCAAAACGAAAAGACGCCAGCTGCTTAACGAAAGACGCCAGATGTTTTCTAAAGCAATGGTTTTCTAAACAATGAAAATTCACAGCGTACATGTAAAATTAAAGTGAGCTGCAAGTCGTCATAACTCACCGAACCTTTAGTATAAACGCGCCCGATCTCACGTCGGTGATGATGTACTGGGCAGAATTCACGGAAGATTCACGGTTTACCGATGAACCTCCGCAGCTTCGCCCACTCATCATCATTCACTCCGTGGATATGCTGTGATTTTTTTGTATAAATCTCGCCACAAGGTAAAATTGCGTAAGGCAACTCAGTTTTGCTATTTCCGTGTCATTTCATTTTCTGTTCTTTTTAGGGGACAATTTAAGTACTGAAGTGTCAGACGTGACTTAACGGAAGTATTTCTCTCTAGTGAGACCAGGACCGTACACAACTAAAGCTCGTCGCGTAACGTATAAACAACACCTAACCACAATGCTCAAGTACATGCGAGCCTTTTTTTTACCCCCGCGCCGCTAAAAGGCTATATTCACATGAGATTTAACACTTCTCATCTTTAGGGCAACGCCAAGTGCACCTTGCAATGCGCTTGAACCACAGAGCGGCACCTACACTGATATGACTCTCGTGAACGGAGGGTACGACGACCACACACAGCACTCTCGACAAGTGCACTCTCTGATCTTATTACAGTACATATACAGCCGATCAAGGCCAAATGCTTCTTTACATCGTGTTAGGCATACGTACGAGCGGTTAAAGTTGCACTAACGCAACGGAACAAACCGCCTTTTGAGGACCTGCATGACGTACGCGCACATGCAAACACAACGGGGCTAGCAGACGACGCACGGAGCAATCCACACTAGGCGCGGTTCAGCCAGAAGCCGCTAGGCGGCGACTCCGCTCTATCTCGCAGCCAATAGCAAGAACTTAGTAGTCTAAATCATTCGCATTTGATATTGAACATACATAGTTCTCAATACTAAACTGCACGGCAATCTCAATCATTCATCTTCTGTTGTAAACACAGGCCTTTAAACGACAGGATACCTCTTTTCCATAATTGAATACCCAGTACTCTAAGTCACTACAATATTTTCTTGAAGACGGATACATATTTTTATTATCTGGGGTTTCACTTCCCAAAACCACGATATGATTAGGAGAGACGCCGTAGTGGCGGGCTCCGGAAATTTCGACCACCTGGGGTTCTTTAACGTGCAACTAAATCTAAGTACACGGGCCTCAAAAATTTTCCCCTCCATCGAAAATGCATCGGCGGCGGCAGTATTTGATCCCGCGACCTTCGGGTCAGCAGTCGAGCGCCATAACCACTATAGACCACTGCGGCGGGGCAACGAATACATAGGGGCAGCTGTATACCGCTCCGCGAATCACGTCACTTGGTCTGCATCGAGAGAACCGTTCCAGGAATGGAATTGAAAATGGCGTTCGCCGTACCCGGGAAACGCGTGTGGCGAACGCCGCTTGAGCTTTTCCTTGCAATTACGCATTCCAGACGCATCGCAGTATTCATTTCTTCAGAGAGAGATAAATCGAAACAATTTTCTTCACGGCAGAACGAGGTCTTTGAAGCTAACTTGCCGGTGGTTCGAAGGGTGACGGCCAGTAGCTTACCACGACTGTCTCGGCCCAGTTAATCAATTGTGCCTTAATAGGGTAGTCAATTACCGGCATGAGTGACTCCCATGCCTCGTGGGAGGAGGCTGGCAGCATAGGTCGGCGAACTCACTCATGAGTGGACTCACTCAGGCTCACTCGTACTCAGATGAAGCCGTGAGCCTAAGTCGGAGTGAGTCCAGGTGAGTAATATTTTGGTGAGTTTGAGTCCGAGTGAGTCCGGTTGAAGAAAATTTTAGTGAGTCTGAGTCCGAGTGAGTCCAGTTGAGGAAAATATTAGTGAGTTTGAGTCCGAGTGAGCCCTAAGCACAAAATATATTTCTTGAGCTACACGGCGGGCCGCCTCATTCCCCGCGTTTAAGGGCACCCATACTAGTTGTGTCTTTTTGCTGTGTTTGCTATTTTTTGAGATTGTTGGTCGCGATCCACCCAACACAGCCCATCACGAAGATCCTGAGCGCCCTTTTAGAATCGCGCGAGATGTAATTACTTTAAGAAGTTTCCAAGAATAGCTACTTTAAAGCAACTCTTTGTTTTCTGTAAATTTGTTGTTTTGTGAACACGACAGAACATATTTTACTCTCTAAAAATCATGACAATGGCAACTATAGCTATATGCACGCACATTTAAGTGGTTGCGCGTTAACGTCGCTTTGGCCACTTTGGTGGCTTTGTAAATCTGACTTTACAAAAATATTGGAACGTGTTTTCAGAGATTAAGTTAGAGCACGCTCTTCGCTTTAATTCTAGGGCATTCAAAGAACGTCAATGGAGATGTTTTTCTAATTGTTCTTTTCAAAATATTGTGTTTTTAGAGACATGCTGTTAATTAAACGCATTTCTGGTTTGCGTTTGGCGTCATTGTAGACAACTACATTTGGCGCAGTTATTAGCCTAATGTCTGTCACCTGTCTGGGAACTTTTGAAAAATCTGACTATTATACAAGCGAAGCCGAAGAAAAAGACCTGAAATTTGAGCACTCTGAAAAATATGCCATATTTGCGATTTTTTTCTTGAAATAGTCTTCTAAACTGTAGGATACAACACTTTGTAAACTCACGCTATACGGTAAAACCTCGGTGATACGAATCTCGCGGGGTTACCAAAAATATTCGTATCATCCGAAATTCGTATCACCAGAAAACATGAAAAATTAGTATGCGACAATAGAAAGTTGGCATACGTTTTGATTTAGTGTTTCTCAGGGCCGCAGCGACGTCATCAACAGCTCTGAATGGTTGCCAGTAAAGTTTGTAGACTTAACCGATTATACTTGTACTCGTAAATATACGGTGCATGCGCGCGTGTGTAAATAATGAACCGGATGTGTTGTGACGCTTGACCGCTAGTAACCCCTTCCTAATCGTACTACGCTTTTCTGCGTGACATCAGAGTAGTGCGGCGAAAGTGACGAAGAAGCGCTTTGCACGCGATAGATAAGAGGCCAAGCTCCTTCGCCAAGACCGTCCGCTTCGCCTCTGGGGGTCTTCGTCCACCTTTAATGGGACTTCATGACGGACCCGCAGCCCAAGTTTCAGTCTTGTTTCTTAGAACGTCTGATTGCGGGGACATGGCTTGCATCGACGTGGCAAGCACGTGTTAACACAGTAAAAAGACGCTGCTACCTCGAGCACAGGAGCACGCGTCAACGCGCCGGGAAAAAAAAGGGGCCGACGTCAACATCATCTGTAACCTAAACGCGAAGGCGCCAAAAGGCCTCAAACATTCGCGCGCACTATCTCGGAGGCAACGACGCACCGTTGATGGTCGTACAGCGCATGCCCGCGCGTGACTGCCGCGTCTTCCGGGACAGCGCGGGCACCACCTGTTCGTACTTGTGCGCTAGCGTACGTTCGTATCAAACGTCGCGGGGTGCAGATCGGTTCGCAACAACCGTACTCCAATACATTGCAGGCTAATGGGCCTTGGCCGGGACTACTGAAAAATTCGTATCACCCCGAAATTCGTACGAGCCGTGATCGTATCACCGAGGTTTTACTGTACATAGTGCAGGTGCACGTATATCAAGAAAATTGTTGCAAACCACAGCTACAATAGTTTTCTTTCCTTTTTTTTTGTAGGATCTCGTCAGAATCCCTTTTTCTCACAACACACAAAAAGCGATTCTTTCTCACTAAAGACTTGCAAATATTTTTTTGACAAGGCAAACCCGGGTAGCAAAAATATATTTTTTTTCCAACAAATTTAAAGTAGGTCGGCGGATATGCACCGACGTTTTTAACTGAAGAGACCCACTGACGCTTCATGGAAGGCGTAGAACACATGTATGGCGCATTTAATAATATCATTTTGCAGCTCTTGCGCGCCAGAACCGCGGTATGATGATCTGCATGCGGTAGTGGAAGGCATCGAAAATTTCGAAAATCTGTTATTTAATGCGCATTGACGTCGCACAGTAAACGAGCCTCGAGCATTTCGCCTCCACCGAAGTGCAACCGCCGCAGCCGGGATCGAATCTGCTACGTTCGGCTCAGCGATAAAACACTGCAACCACTATACCAACGAGGTGGGCGACCTAGTTACTTCGCCACCATGCTTTTGCGACTCAATAACTTTTTCTTGGGCGTGTCGGTACTTACTGGAAGACACTATACAAAGGCGAGGAGGCAGACTTTCCTGCTCATGTCCGCTTCTGAGTGTTTCTTTTCGATTTTCGGGCTACAGTAATGCGTCCACCTTTCGCTCGAAGATGGTGTCTTTGAAATGGAACACGACGGAAGTGACGGGAATTGGAGACCGACGTGTTCCTGCAAGAAGAAATGATCCAAAACCACGTCGCATAAAGCCAGCTAAGCATCATGAAGCTAAGAAGAAGCGTTGAGTTAAGTTGAATAAATTTTGTTTGCCCAACGATTGTTGCTTGTGCCCGGGGCTAGGCTGTCAGGGATCCACACTTCGAGGAACGTCTTTCGAGGTCCTCGGCGACAGGCTTGGCCCGCTGGACGGCCCCCTCCTGGTCTTCGGGCTCTCAATATGAACAACAAAATGCTGTAGGCTTTCCTGGAGAGTGCGCCTGTTGCAAGGAAAAACCGCCCGCACTACAAGTCTAGTCATCGCGATTATGTTCCTGAAACCGAGGAAGGTACCGACGAAAGCACTTCAATTAGGTCAATTTCGAAGAGTATTGTGATATCGTTCATGCGCTGCCATTTCGATTATTTTTTTGCGTAGCGAATTAGGGCCCAAATAAAATTTTCCACTCAAAACGGCCAATTACTGGGTGACATAACTAAAAGATTCAAATCTAGGTTTTCCCCCGGAATACCGGTAATAGTGCGCTATATACATTTTAACTGCAATATAGCTTTGAGGCGCCAGGTTATGTGAAACGGTCATACAATGAAGATAAGGAAAATATAGGGGCATTATTTGTAGTCTTTAACTGTAATGTGGTAATTATCATATATATGTAACGAAATTAAAGTGGACGAAACGACAACTTGCCGCTGGTAGGAACCAAACCTACGACCTTCGGATAACGCGTCCGGTACTCTACCAATTCAGCTACAGCCGCGGTGTCCTCCCGTTCACATTGTTGGGCATTTCTGCCATGTAAACAATGGAGTGCTAGCCGAAGCCGCTCGTTGTCATGACGGTGAGTACGGAACACCCTTTGAGGTACTTGGGTGACGCGAGTGGACCGTCAATGAATTGTTGGGGCAGACTCGACCTTATTGTCAGTAGCAAACAACTGCGTTGCTCTCAGTTCCAATAAATGTGGACTTGGCTTTTTTAGAAAAAAAACACCTCAACTAAACAGATGGTAGTGTGCAGGAAAGACAGCAGCATCAATTACAGCACTACGATGCCCACTCACGAACACAGAACTATCAGATGCACAGGTCTGTTTTGGCGTAGTCCCTTTAATGCTCTTATCGCAATGAGGGCGCATTTCCGCAATATTTCTTTATAATATGCAGAAGCTTCACAAATCAAAGAACAAGATTACCAAAGGAACCCTTCCGATGGATGGACTTGGATTTGTCACTTTCAAGGGTTCTTTCCTTTGGTAGTGGCTACTCCACTGGGTTCTTCCTACAGGACCACTTATGGCAGCGCGCATGGAAGACAAGGACCAAACGGACGCATAAAGATTGAGACAAAAATGTGAGCGCTAAGCGTCTATCCTCATGTCTTCCTTTCCTCCTCGTTTTTGATGCGCGCTGCGATAAGCTTTTATGAACATACTAGACCACCAGTATGTCTTAAGCCACAGGACAGTTTCTGATTACATGTGTGTCTTCCTACTCGAGTCAAAACAAACTGAACTTAGCATTTTCCTCGTGTTCTTCTTTCTCTTTGAGAATGCTTTCCTTTTGCGTTTCTAAAGACACCCTTTAGTCCATCGCGTGGTAACATTGCGTATTTACTTCACTTTGTTTGTTTGTTTGTTTTTCCTTCAACACTATGGTCCATACCCACTCAGGCGGATTGGCCAAGAAGTCATAGTTTAAAAATTTGAAGGTAATTTGAACAATGTTGAATCATAAAAAAATTAATAAAAAGGAAATATTAGGTAATATATCAAATAAATACTGCAATTAAATTACTATGCGACTTCGCTAGTAGACCAGACTGCCGTATTAATCTGATCAGAAAAATTGGAACAAATTTGTTAGATTTTAACGAAATTTTATTTACGAATACTTCACTTATTCCGCCCTTTTCATTTCCTTCTGATGCTCTCTGACATTTTGGTAGGGTTTCGTAGGGGTCGGGAGAACTGGCATTGTCAGAACGACAATCCCCGAGATGAGGAGACCTTTCGCGACTTCTCCGCTAGGGGAAGAGCGAATGCGCGCTGGTATCGTAAAGAAGGCGGATTGTCTGCAACTGTTCGGTCAATTTTCTTTCCTTATTTATGTTTTCTTTTTTTACAATCTTCTAAACGATTGTAGCTCCAGAGCGCGGGTAGCAGCAGCATATTGAAGGGCGACCAACTCAGTCATTAGAGTAGAAGGACAAAAATATGGGAAGGAACAGGCAAAAAAGGGATATTAATCTTTAAAAATCTTTAGTTTATCTGTGGTTAAGACAGAACCAAATAACATTTAAGGAGGATACCAAATTGTTCATTACTAGTGTTCATCATGTTACCACTTGTAGTCGCCTATATCTGGGCGAATCGAACATTAGTCTACACAACAATGTACCCGGTAGACATCAACAGACATCAATGTTTTTCTTTGTATTTCACGATGGTTTTTTTCTGGCTTTCCTGAAGAAGCAGGTTATGCCATCGCGTGGTAGCACTGCGCATTTTTCTTCATTCATATTAGTAGGTACTCGTTCAATTTTCTTGTTTTTTTGTTGTATTTTTTTATTATTTTCTAAAGCATCGCACTGCCAGACCCTACGCTTCGCCGGGATATTGAAGAGCAGCAGATCAATCGACCGACTCAGTTATTATGGGATGAGCAGAAGAAGAAAAGCTTGACAAGGCAACGAAACAAAAGAATACTTTTGTAAACTTGCGATAAAGACGCCGGAGCAAATCATAACTAATCAAAATGGACAGATTGATGAATTGCTAATTATTAGTGTTTATCTTGTTATCGGCGGCAGTCGCCTTTTTCTTGGTCAATTAAACGTGAGCATGCACAACATTCCTCCTGGTAGACATCAACACCAGCGCTCACCAGACACCAGACCGCCATTGCATCTAGGTGGCCAGGACATTGTGCGTTAAAAGGATGTCAGACACCGCAGGCTACGATGAATCTTGCACCGACCAGTGGAAGGATCAACTGGATATGGACAAGTTGTGCGGCCCGGTGAGCTCCCAGGAGACGTGCTGGCTCTGTGAGAATTTCACGGCGTGGAACCAAGTGATGAGCGCGCTAGGCTTGGGGCTGGAAGAGTCGATGCCAGGAATGCTGCTTCTGCGGTGCTCGTTCGACGTGAAGGCGGAGAGCGAACGACTCGCGACCACTCGCCAAGCATCGTTTCTGGCCTCGTGGCTCCTTTTTCACCACCCGTGCATCCAGGAGTTGATCGTGAGTTGCCCCTCAAGCGTGAATCCTCCCGTAGAAGAACCAACATTCCAGATCCAACTTCGGCCTCCATCGTCGACCCTGACTTCTCGGAGACTCCGTGGACTGTACATCAGTGAAACGTCTACTGCTCGTCTAGATCTGAGAGGCCTGGACGTCGTCATCGGCCTCGAGACGCTCTACATCGACGTACATGAAATCAACCAGCGTTTCGCTGCTCAAATCGACAAACTTATGGAGCACAACCGCGCCACGTTAACAAAGGTAGTCATCTGGGAGGCTGGAAAGACGCGCAGTAGACTTGCAATGGTTGAAAGCCTCTTCGCTTGCGAGTGTCTGGCGTTAAAATCGCCGATAAGTGAAGGTAGAATGCCGGACATGGATGCGATGGTACACTTAATGCGTGTTTCGACTACCTTGAAGGAAGTCACTGCTCAGCCGGTCTATGAGGTAGACCTTTCCCTCATTGCTAAGGCCCTTCTGACGAATCGCACTTTGACAAAGCTATCCCTCGACGTGGCGAAGTGCGCAATAATCGTGGAATTGTTAAAATCACTCGAAGTCAACAACAACCTGAAGGATCTTACTCTGTGGGGCTACGTACATTTCCACGCGAGCCACGTACGAGCCGTCGCGTCTGCGTTAGTGAACAACAGTACGCTTAGATCGCTATATTTGGAAGTGCTTAGTGGTGAGGTAGGAGGAATGCAAGAGTTGTCGGTAGCCTTGTCGGAGAACTGCGGATTGCACTCACTCACCTTTTACTATCCGGACATCACCATGAGCGAAGTGTCTGCTTTATGTAAATGCCTGAGAGTGAACAAGACTCTGAAGAAAGTGCAGTTTGTGGCAATTGATGGTTCCGACGAAGAAAGGTGCGTGGAAAGATTTTACTCATCGATATTTGCAGCAAGTCATTTGCTGTGTCAATGCCCTTTTTGTTAAAATGAATGTACACCCTCCCCAAAAGATTATGGGACTTGCGCTCCACTGCGAGTTGAAATTTCTGCTTTATTGACGCGTGATGTTTTTAATCTAGTGGGTAAAAGCTAGGCAGCAATAAATACTAAAAATTGATTCGTGGCTATGTTTTCAGATAAAGCACAGGTTTCAGAAGTTTCACGTCCTGCAATATTTGTTTGAAGTGTGTAGGTGCTCGTTCGTAGTGCGTGCTCAAACGTGTGTGCTCGTACCACTAAACAGGTAAATCATGTCCGATTATTTTCAGTGAAGAACTTGATTTCTTTTTAGAATGAGATCTTGACTTGTTCTATCGCGCATACAAGAGAGCGAGAAAAGTTTTGTTATAACAGTAAGGATATGTGCATCTCTTTGTGTGCGGCCCTCAGTACAAGGCTCCATTGACTTGCGTGATTCTGCGAGTCCGCTGGACCAGGTTCCGGCCAGTGCAGTGCAGATTTCCAAATTGAAGGAATAGGGCTAAGAATTGGACGAACGCCCCGTGCGTCTGAGTATGCCCACAAGAAGTGATAGACAGCAGATTTGCAAGTTTTACATGCAACTTAATGCTTAGACCAGCGTGCTGCACTTTCTTTATCTTGTTGCAGAACATCTCTGGCACAACAGTTGCTTGCGGACAATTCGTACGACCGTGTGCGGCTTGGACCCTGGACCGAGCCCTACCTGAGAGTCCTGTCCCCAGTGCTGGCATCTTGTCGGAGTAGCGTGGAGCAGATCTTTCTGCCAGACATCGGTGAGCTTTCCCTGGACAGCGTCACCGTCCTCTGCAATGCTCTTGCCTCCTGCAAACGCGTCAAGCACCTCATTGTTGCTGTCCGTCAGGAGCCTGACGCCAGAGTCGCTCTTCTGTGCGATACATTGAAGAATAATCGATACATCGAGCGCCTCAACATCGAAATCGAGAATGCCGATTCTGCAAAAGAAATCTTGTGCGCGCTGACTGTCAACGCAGCGGTGACTTTCCTTGATATAACCCTTCGGGTGACCGCTAATGAGGAATCCACGAAGGCGTTTTCGGACATGTTGTCACGCAACGACGCCATTACAAGCATGTCGGTGTGGTTGGAAGGCGAGGACGCTCAGCATTTCTTGGATTCAATTGCGAAAGCAATGGCGCGTAACAAGTTTATCGTCAGTTTCATTAGCCGTGTTGACTGCCGCATCTACGTCCCGTACAGCATTCTCGAGTCGGTGAGGCGAAACAAGTGTTCACTTAACCGCGCCGTAGAACGCCGAGTCGACAGGCGCGGCGCGGAGTGTTTCGAACTGTTCGTCGGAAGGCCTTGCATGATGAGCCAGGTGAGTGAAGTTGCCGGAATTACGGATGAAGAGGCACGACTTAAGGTCGTTGCTGCCGAGCATCTTCTCCGTGAAAAGTACTTCGTTCTCACGGGCATTGTTCGGAGTTCCGTGGTTTGCTGGCCTGCTGTCGCCACGCAAATCGATGCACTGAACTCTGACTGCTGGCAAGCCATTGCTCGCTATCTCAGGCTCAATGACGTTTGCTTTCAATAAATTCGAAGGGTCTTCTTTCTTGTAGATTTGGGGAAGAAAGCCCAGATGTGTGATTTGTTGTGCAGTTTCTGTTCCCACTGCTTTATTCAAGTTTGGGGAGTTATGCTCGTTCCGGAAATGGGTTCAGTGTAATGATGCTACCGATGACGCGAGAAACAGTAACAGAGTTCGGAAGCTTGTTACTCTCTGTAACGCTTGTAGACAAAAGCCTGGTTCACACTTGGTAATGCATTATGTTATACATTCGGGGAGCAGACTTCTTGAGAGACAGAACTAGACACATACTAAATGGACACTAAAAAAATTGCGAGGACGCTTGAGCTTCGCCTTCAAGAGTGGAATGCGATAGCAGGGGCGTAGCCAGAAATTTTTTTCGAGGGGAGGGGGGGTTCAACCGTACTTTATGTATGTTCGTACGTGAGTTTGTATGTGCATGTATATATACGCAGGCAAAATCGAAAATTTCCGGGGGGGGGGGGGGGGGTTGAACCCCCCCAAACCCCCTTGGCTACGCCCCTGTGCGATAGCATTAACGGGCACCGTGGGCATCACCTTCAAACGTGCCGCAAGATAAGGAACGTTTGTGCGCTTAAAATTGGCCATTGTGAACTATCTTAGAATGTCTACGAGATGTGCGGTCGCTAGGTACGCACTACGCGTCCGTAAGGGGCCACGCGCACCTGCGTAGCTGCACACTTTTGTAATGGGTGGGCAGCTTTAAAACACCAACTCGTTGCGCGATTTGCTTCTTTTGACGCCTGGTGCGATTCTACGATTCTGCCACGCACTATTCAAGCGTTAAGGAGACTCCACCGACTACATGGCATTCTTATAGCGTTTCTTATGAATCTGTTTGAAGCACTGGTATTGCTCGTTGGTCGAACACAGGCTTCCCTTGCAGAAGACCTGAGTTCTAATCTCGGCCGGGCCAGAAATTTCTGTTATTTACTTATTTCCATATCTATCTCAAATTTTCTCTCACGGACGACGCCGATTTTTTGATCACAACCAAAGACGCCGACACCGACACCAGAATTTCAGGGAAACGAGCCCTCTCTAACGCTATCGCGTTAATAGCGAGTTTTAGTATAGCGGATAACAGCAAACGCAAGGATTTAGCGTTAGCGTTAGCGTTGCGTGCTCCTAACCATAGAGTTTCCTACAATACTTACTAGAGGGAACTCTGGCGCTAGTGTCTATGGGAGCTGCAATGCATCGCGCTTCAGCCAGCATGGGAATCATGGGTAGTACACGGATTTGTCTAAACTTCGTTCTTTCGGCTCCGTTTGGCTCCGCGTCGCCTGCATCCGCTTTGTCGCAAAACGAAGTTCAGCAAAAATCAGCAGTTTGACTTCACCACTTTAACTTCTTTAGGCTCACCGATTGAAATCTGGTCACGAAGTTCACAACGATCCATTCTTTTATCCGAAAGAAAACCAAAACATAGCAATAAACAAAGCCACAAGTGCGTTCGAAGCCCACTAGCACGAAGACTAGGCAAATCCGTGTACTACCCATCATTCCCATGGTAGCTGAACGATCGCAGCGCCAGAGTTCCCTCTAGGTCATTTTAGGAAACTCTATGCTCCTAACTGCACATGAGCAGAACGTAAACGTAGCCCGAGCTGTTACGTACGAACGCTATTTCTGGAATATAGCGTTCAACGCTAACGCACGCAAGAGATCCCGTACGTAGGGCAAGATGGCGGTGCCTGTTGAAGCGAGAGCCGTCCGCTTCGAATCTTTGTAGCCGTCGTCCTGCATTAATAAACTTATTCATTCGCTAATAATGTTCGTATTTGATTTAGATTTGAGTAATGAGGCTTCGCCAACCGTGTACCGCCGATAAAATAGCTCCGTTTTTGAGACACAAAGCGGATTTGCGCTGCAGAAGGCTTAGCAAGATTTGTTTGCAAGGTTCGCTCACGTTTTCAGTAGCAGCGCAGAGATGGCGACGCTGTCTTTAGTCGCCTCTTTCCAAGATACGGCCACAAATCAAGCAGATACATGTCAGGCGTCGTTTCCCTTCATGCCTTTCGCGGCAGTGTATGAATGTGACGCGTGATGCGTCCCAGCTTAAAAAGGCCAAGTAATAGGGGTCTTGAATTCTCGAACGCGGCATGTCGACAGAAACCAGTGTGTCAGAACTCAACACTTCTGCAAACGCGACATGGAGACGCAACAGTGGCGACTTTGGATCAGCTCGACTTGGTGGCGCTTTTGTGGATTCTACAGTGCATTTAGTATTTTATGTCTAGATGGCGCTGTATGTGCTTGCGTTAGCGTTGGCGGGAATGCCTTCCGCTGTACTAAAAGACCACCAGTGGACACGCAGCGCGTTCCGTTTTAGCGTTAGCGTTGAGACGCACGCTAACGCTAACGTAAGCGTTTCCCGCTATACTAAAACTCGCTAATATTGAACCTCCCCGCAGCGCACATTATGCAAACATCCGTATGTTTCACCTGACCTTCGGCGACGCTTGCGTTCACGGGCAAGCAAGCGCTCGCGTACCAAACGTGCAACGTGCTCGGCGTCCATGGCGGGAAAGAAAACCTTCATTTGTGATGCAGTGGCGCACTCTGCCCACCTTCTCTCCCCCCTCCTCTCCCTCCTCCTCTCCCTCACTGCCCTTTTCACGCCCTTGCTATACTATAATATACGCGGCTATGATATGTTTTGCCCTCCCCCTTCACCTTTCCTTCATTACCCTCACATCTCTCCTACTCAACTCAAATTTTTCAACCCTAATTTTATTTCAACACACAAGTGATGTCGTGGACCATGAACTAAAAGCCAGCAAGGCTTGACAGGGTCCATGGCCCAATTTCTCAGGCAGTGACAAAACGGGGAAAAGAAGAAATTCAAAAAAATTAACTAGAAATACACCGCATCATGTTACAGGAATACAAGAATTACAAAAAGCACAAGAAATACAGAAAAAATACACAAGAATTACACTAGCAATACACCGCATCATATAACAGGAATACAAGAATTACAAGAATTGAACAATTACACAAAAAGTACACCGAATTATAAGCACCAGTACATAAACATTGCAGTTGCATACATGTTTTTTTTTTACAATATGAAGCGTTATATTACATATCTTGTATTTAAGTGATAGGGTTGTCTAAAACGTAGCGTCTGATATGTATAATTCGTTATAGACCTCAGCAGTTACCATATTTCAGAGTTCCTTGTATTGGCCATTTTATCTTTTGCGGTGAAATTAGAAATACGTTTTAGGCTGTCATTGTTTTTGAATAGCATTCTTATAAATTCTTACTGATATGTTTTCGTAAATGTCAGGCATTGGTATCAAATTCAGTTTTTCGAATAAAGGACTAGTTGCCGTTAAGTAAGGCACATCTAAGATACAACGCGCTGCTTTTTTCTGCATTCTATGCAGGGTATTAATGTTAGTGAGTGTCGTAGTGCCCCAGACGCGATGACAATAGTTTACGTATGACAGGAACAGGAATTTGCACTGTAGAAGTTTAACACTTCCAGGAAGAAAAAAGCGCAACTTGCATAGTATTCCAGTCAGCCGAGAGAGCTTACCTACTACCACTTGCATATGATCATTCCATGATAAATGTTGCTCAAATACAACACCGAGACATTTAAAACTAGGCTCAATAGTCTAAATTTGTTTTAGCAGCAACGTTTCGATTTTTTGGCCTGAAAAGTACGGCCTTTATTTTATTGACATTTATTTTCAACGAGTTCGCGGTACTCCAGGATGATAATTTTGACAGCACTTGGTTGGCTTTAATCATGACATCCTCAGCATCTTTCGCGGTTACTAGAATTGTAGTGTCGTCTGCATATATAATAAATATTACGTCATTATCAATACTAACTAAGTCATTAATACAAATACAGAAAAGCGAGGGCCCCAAAATACTTCCTTGGGGTACTCCTGCAACAACTGGTTTCAAATCGGACACGTGAATATTTATAACTACTTTTTGCATACGGTGCTGAAGATATGATTTTATTAATTAAAAATACCCTCGAAAGCCATAATAGTTAAATTTTTCTATAAGTGTGATATGATTGATGCAATCAAACGCCTTCGAGTGGTCCACGAAAATACCGAAAGTACATAGCTGACGTTCGAAAGATTCTAACATAATTTCCTTCTGTGTTAGAAGCGCAGTTTCTGTGGACTGACCTTTCGTAAATCCAAACTGCATATTTGTCATTAATTCATGCTTAGCTATAAATGATGCAACACGGCTGCAAATTAATTTTTCCAGCGTTTTTGAAAAAAATTTGTAAGACTGATATCGTTAGTTAAGGCTAGTTATCGTTAGTTACAGACATCTCGGCAAAGAACAGAGTTAATACGTTTCCAAAGAATATCTAACTTTTTCGTAACATGAACGTTAAATAAATTTTGTAAGTATAATCTTTTCTCACGACGTAGAAGGCTGTTAACTTTATTCCTTTGAACCCTAAAGTGGCACAAGGTTTCTTGATTGAAATAAAATCATGAAATAAGCGATTTTTAATGCGTATTTCCTGTAAACATTGTTTTGTGACCCAAAGCTTTCTACTTGTGCGCGCAGGTTTAACTACTTTGTACCCAAAACATTTTTCATCAGCAGCTTTAAACGTTTCATGAAAATAATCGTAAGCGGATTCGGGGTCGGTAATGAGCCGCAAAGGCGACCAATCAATGCGCAATATTTCATTACAAAAGTTGTTTAAGCTCTGTGCATTCACATCCCGTACAGTCAAAGGTAGATGATTTGCGATTTTATGAGGCATGGTTTGTTTAATGAGTAAAAAATTGGCAGGTGATCGCTAATGTGGGTGCTCACTAACACCTGCTGATAAGTGTGTAATTTCAACATTGGTTATAAAGACGTCTATCAGTGTATTTGAGTTAAGTGAAACATGAGTAGGAGCATTTATCACATTTGCAAAACCGTTATATTCAAGAGTCCTATATAAATCATCTCGCGGTTTCGAAGTCTTCAAAAAGTCAATGTTTATATCACCTCCAATAATGAGTTTGAAACGGTTATCATTAATTCAGTTTAGGTAATCGTCCATAAAAGACAAAAAGCTAGGTATACTAGTACCTGCAGGTCTATATAACACACAATACACATTATTATTGCATTTGACCGAAATCACTTCAGAATCCAGCGTAACGAAGGGAAATGACACAATAAGCTGGCAATGTAGCGTGTTTTTTGCCATTAACATAACGCCTCCTCCTCTTCGAGAAGGCCTATTTACAAAACATGTGCTAAAACCGTGCATCTTGAAAAGATCTGCGTCATTTTTAAGCCAAGTTTCAGTTATCATCAGTACATCTGGAGTGAAACTGAACGAGGCAGAAAGGGCAACAATTTGTTCTTCCTTGTTTCCAAGTGATCGTGCGTTAATGGGGATGAAAGACAAAGAATTCTTGTTTCTTGCATACAAGTTACCCACTTCGCAAGACGAAAGATAAGCAGAGGAAGAGCTGTTCATGGATGTGACGTCATCGATAGAAGCCATAATTTTCCTAGTTGATCTTATCGAGATCCGAGACACAAGCTATGCACAATGCTCCGAAAGATTCAGTTTTCTATACGAAAATCCTGCCGTCTTTTGTCCACGCAAAACGCCAATTCTTTTCTTTTATTTTCGCGATAGTCGTGCCCAGTAGCTTCTTCAGTTCGAAACATAAGTGCTCGTTGATATATACTGGGGCAGACTGTGCGAAACCGTCATTAGCAGTTGAAAACCTTTTCTTTCTTGCCTCTTTCAAAACTGCATCGCGTTTCGACCTGCTGCAAAACTGCAAAAGAATGTTCGACTGCGTTGAGACTTTCGTTGGAATCCTGTGACACACCTCAATATCACTCTGTACAATGGGTTCGCCCACAGCATAGCTAATTTTTTCTAAGATTTTCGGTAGACTTTCATCCTGCGAAACTGCACTACCTTTGACTTCTAGGTTCCTGTTTAGTGAGTACTGCTCCAGTTGCACTATTCTTAATTCATTTGCCTGCACCTGTTTCTTTAGGACCACGCACTCGGACAAAAGGACGGCATTCTGAGGCTTAAAATCTGGAATTTCCTTCTGAATGGCTTTTATGGTAGCATTCATTTCTTCGAAACTTTGATTCATCAGTTCTGTGCTAGCTTTCACTTCTCTACTTTCGTTTCTGAATTCCCTTTCCAAAGAGGCGCGCATGTCGCGAATTTCCTGCTTCATTTCTTTCAAAATTTTCAGCATCTCAGAAGCAGGTGTCATCTTTGAATGAAAGAACAAGGCAAGAACAACAACGCACAAGAGCAAAAGCTCCACTATCAGTTACCATTCATGTTAAATCAGCTAATCGACGCGCATATTAGTTTGCCGGAAATCGATTATGCAGGAATACGGAAATTTCTCGCACAGAGTAATGAATAACGACCCTTACTCACTTACATCCTCCTACAGCAGATGACATTGCATTCTATTTTTCAGTTTATTCGTATTACTGAATTGATATGTACGCGAATATGTATATTGGGCATTTTGTATGTAACTGCATATATATATATATATATATATATATATATATATATATATATGAAGGAAAGATGATGATTCTTAAGGGCTCGTTTTCTTTGTTAGACACAATATTAATGAGAACCAACAGACAATAACGCCAAGGAAAGCACAGGGGGTGCCATGTGTAGTATTTAGAATATAAATGTGAAGAAAGTAAAGTGGACGAAAAGATAACCTGCCGCCGGCAGGGTCCGGCAGGTTATCTTTTCGTCCACTTTACTTTCTTCACATTTATATTCTAAATACTACACATGGCACCCCCTGTGCTTTCCTTGGCGTTATTGTCTGTTGGTTCTCATATATATATATATATATATACATATATATATATATATATATATATATATATATATATATATATATATATATATATATATATATATATATATATATATATATATATATAAATATGGAGAGGTGGCACTTCAAGAAAACTTCACTCCTTCAACTATATATATATATATATATATATATATATATATATATATATATATATATATATATATATATATATTTTTTTATTTCGAAGTACCTTACAGGCCCCATGGGGGGCACTACATATATACACTTCAAACTAGAAAAAAATACAAAAGAAACAGTTGGCTAAGGGCGGCAATAGATATATACACGTCAAACTGGAATAAAATACAAAAGAAACAATTGGCTAAGGGGGGCAATACATATATATACGTCAAACTAGAAAAAAAATACGAAAGAAGCAGCTTATATATATATATATATATATATATATATATATATATATATATATATATATATATATATAAGCATATGTGCAATTTCCCTTTTCTAGGAGAAAATGGGAGTGCTTTGTGTGTGTGTTTAACACGAAAGTGTTTCATGCCTGGGGCCACCAACACTTCAGGGACGTATTTCCGTCAAGGAAATGACGTCGAAAAATTTACACGATCAGATGGCAAAGAAAAAAAAAGTTCCGCCAACGGGCATCGAACCCACGACCGCTCGGTCCACAACAACAAATGCCGGGCACGCTATCCACTGCGCCACGGTCACTTTTTTTCTTTATTGCCTTGCATATCAAGACTATTTACATACTCACAAAAAAAGAAAAGGTAGAGCTATACAATCACAAAGTGAAATTATAAACCGTGAGCACTGAGCTGACTACAATCAAAACTTTGGCATGCGCAACAATAGTTCCACTCGTGAAATCCACTCTGGTACATCCTCCTGCCCTTTCAGAACTTCAAGAAAACGGCACTGCGCCACGGTCACAGACTCTAGAAGTTTTACAAACGCGCCTTTTATACATACCACTCTCGGCGGGGTGGTGTTGCCCTCTGGGAGCTGTAAAGTAATTCGTCATTACTGTGGCCTCCGCGATTAGCACCTGGAACGCGTTATGCGTCCGTCCCATTCGGCGTGTTTTCAATAGGAGTTCAATTTTGTCAATGCCTTAACACACCGCGAGGTGGCAATCTTAGCCCAAGCGTCGTAAAAGCCTCGACCTCGCTCATAGCATCACGCTAATCCAAAACAAAAAATGCCCCCACCTCACGGAAGGGAATCGTGAGGAAATGCGAATGCATTTCTTGCGCCGAGAGTACACGGCGTAGTAATTTTAATGGCTTAAATTAATGGCGAGACGAGGATTTGTACCGTAACCATTTATTTACACATTCATCAGCACCTGTTTGTGTTGTCATGGTACCTGACGGCCATAATCTCAGCCTTGTGGTCGCCGTTGGCGTTTCACAGCGGCGTATCGAGCACACATTTCCGGATGTTCTTGAGAGGCGCCCAGCCAGCGAACGGTCGAGAGTGAGGCGCGAGCGGACGGGAGAGTGGGGCGCAGGGAGGAGAGAGAGCGAACGGCGAGAGAAGGAGCGGCGAAGCACTGTACCTACCCTCTCCTACACTCTCTCGCACCACATGCCCCGGTTGCTAGGGGCGAGGATAAGCGCGCGCGCCCGCAGCTGTTGCTATGGGAGAGGGAGTGAGAGCGGAGAGATAACACCTGCTGGCGCGCGGACAACGCCGGGTGCCTTAAATAGCCCAAAAAATTGGCCGCGTATCTGCGTGCTTCGCTGCAAATGTCGTCTAAAGACGATAGAAGAGGCGCTGCGTGAGATATGGACGCCATCTGGCAATACGTCGGGAAACACGAGTGCTGTGTTGCGGGCTGGTAGTCCCGGCGCAGCGGCAGGCGAATACCGGCGGTGACCAACGTGACCGGTGGGGACGCCGGCCAGCCCGAACACGCTGTTTGGCGCGATGCGCCGAAGGAGAAGAAACGTCCGCACTCAAGGAGTACTCTCCACAAACTCTCTTACTTACACGTCGCCTGGGTAAAACAGGAATGCCAGAGCGGCGCCCCCTGTCATTCGTACAATGCAATACTGAACCGAAACCGAAACACAACATGAGCTTGTGCAGAGGGCACGGAGGAAGACAAGTTTCAGCGCAGTCGCATTTTCAGCGCACCTTAAGAAACTAGGGTTGTAACATTGTAGGCCGTGTAGGGCCAGAAGGACCGTCACAACGAAAACGTGCCTCCTCAGTCGTATTCGCCTGGAACGTTGGTGTGGCTTCGCGTTCCCTCCTCCGCTCCTGGCCTTTCCACAAAGCTACTGCCTAAGTACGAAGGCCCCTACCGCGTCCTACGTCAAGCATCCCCAGTTAACTATATGATTGAGCCTGTTAATCATCTACGGACCGCCGTCGTCGCGGCCGCGAGACTGTTCACGTCGATGGACTGAAGCCGCATTATGACCCACCAGTTGTACCCGTTTCTTAGGTCGCCAGGATGGCTCCTTTTCCGCGGGGGAGTGATTTGTAACATGGTAGGGCGCAGACAAGAACGCCTGCGAAAGAAGAAGACGAAGACGGTTGTTGTTAGCGCTCGCGCTTGCTCGGCTTGGACCGCTGATCGCTTCAGCTGTGGCAATCTTTTAATAAACGCGTTACTGTCTCAACGTTAAACGCATACCATCAAGGTCTTTAAAATTGAGTATCTATGTATTTTCTGTTAAAGGAACACACCGCCTAGTGATGTTGCGGCTCAGATATGCGTAATGTTTGCTTTTTGATCAACAATGTACACAAGTATGAACCTAGTCAGCCGTTCACGATGGCTGGCCCTTGGGCAAGTGGTTCAACTTTGGCCGAGTGGCTGAATCGAGGGACGTGCCGACAAGCAGAAAGACAGACAGAAGGACAGACAGAAAGACAGACCAAAATTTCTGCGTTTAAGTTCCCCAAGAAAGACTATCGTCTTTAATAGCTCTGCGACGCGCGCCTGCCTCACCTGGCTGTAACACTACGTTTGCCGCTCACGCGCTCACCCCGCGAAATATCGCGGCCGGGCTACCGCGGCGGCACGACGCGCTTTGCGTTTCCCTTTAGTCCGGCTTTGGTGTTCAATCACATTTTAACATGCCGCGGGATGGCGACCAAGTTCTGCGTCCAATATGCGACGCTCTTCTGGCTATCGCACCTCGTTCTCTGATTGCGCTTTCACCATTGACTAGTACAGCTACCACAAGGGTTTGTTTAATCGTTTAACATGGACGTTAGTTGTCGGGATGGAGATGTACCACGAATAATCAACGTTAAGCGGTGCTATAGCTGCCAGACATCAATATACATTGTACAAACTCTCTTATATCAATGTACAGTAAACATTCAATTACTTCTGTAAGGACGCTTTACTTTCGTGTTATTCCGATTCCTATGACGGAAGAATCAACCATCTTTTTCTTCTTTCTCACACTGGTTTAAATGCAGACCAATATTATTCCATACATACATAGAACTCTATTTTTTGATGTGCCTCGCTGTTGTTACCTGTACGGGAGCGGGAACTTCGTCAAGCGGATTTTCGCTTTTATTCCCGCCTTCTCCGTCATTATTTTTTATACTAATGGCAAATAAACATTATTATTATCATTATTATCATCACCATTATTTATTATTATTATTATTATTATTATTATTATTATTATTATTATTATAAATCAACCGCACGATTACGACAATGGCTTGCGCTTTTTGCAGCAACTGAAAGCTCTCTGATGACGTCAGGCCGAAGCGGACCTGCCCACTAGATATACAGTTCCAGAATTGCTCCCCAGGATACGTCGGATCGACATCAACAACAATAGCAAGAGGTCATCATTATCGTCATCATCAGCAACGGTTGGGACTCCGCCATTACAGCTACATCGGAAGAACGTTGCTGGAAAGATGTCTAACGGTGAAGACTGCGGCGCCTTATCCTCTGACAAGGGCAGCGGACAACTCGACCTGGACAGGCCGTGCGGCCAGATGAGCTCTGGTGAGACGTGCTGGCTCTGCGACGACATTACAGCGTGGAACCAAGCGATGCGCGCGCTCGGCTTGCAGCTGGAGGAGCCAATGCCAGGAACGCTGCTTCTGCAGTGCACGTTCGACTCACAGATGGACATTGACCAGGTGACCACCGCTCGCGAGGCGTCACTTCTTGCTTCGACACTCTTGCGTCAGCACCCTTGCATCCAGGACCTTAGTGTGCTTTGCCCCTATGGCACCGGCTACCGCGTGGAACTAGTGCCATTTCCAGGTCAAATGAGCCCCCCGTCGTTGATGCTCACTGGTCGCAGATTCCGTTCTCTGAAAATCACCCAGCGGGCCAGTGCTCATCAGTACCTTACAGACCTGGACACCATCACCGGCTTGGAGACGCTGCACATCGCCGTTGATAAAATCGACGAGAATTTCACGGCTAAAATCAACACAATTATGAAACGGAACTGCAGCACATTGAAGAAGGTTCAGGTCTCGAACGCTATCAGGGGGCGGAGCAGACTGAGAATGCTCGAAAACCTCGTTGCTTGCGATTATCTGGTGCTCAGGTCGTCCGACGGTGACGGCACAATACCGGACGTGGACCTGTTGGTGAAGTTAATGGGTGTTTCCTCAACATTGAAGGAAGTCAGTGTCCAGTTAATCCATCAGGTGGACGTTTCCATCATTGCCAGGGCTCTGGAAACGAATCGCACTTTGACGAAGCTGTCGCTCCACGCGCGGTCGAGCGGATCAGTGGAGGAACTTTTTGGAGCACTTGAACTCAACAAAACTCTCAAGGAACTGTCTCTCTGGATCTTCTTAGATCAAGTGAATATGCGTTTCATGCGAGCTGTGGCGTCGGCGATAGAGAACAACAACACTCTCACATTGCTACATATGAACGCTCTCTTCGGCCAGTGCCAAGGAATGAAACAATGGTCGGAGGCCTTGACGAAGAACTGCGCTTTGCACGTCTTGAGCCTGTCTTGCTGGAGCGTACCAATTGCGGAAGTTTCGACTTTGTGCAAAGTTCTGCGAGTTAACAAGACTCTGAAGGCACTCAACCTTCACGGAGTCAATGGCACAGATGAAGAAAGGTGGGTGCTATTTTTTCGCTCATCGGTATTTGGGGCTTGTGCCTTAATGCTTGAACGTTTGCACTGTTAAAGTGAATCTGCATGCGCCTTAGTCATCCCCTGGAAAATTACTAAGCCACCTTCTAGGATTTTTCATTTATGTAGGTGCCTTCTTTGATAATGACACCATAGAATTTTTGCGATGTCTGCACATTTTAAAATTATACAATAAAATGTGATGCATAATGTTACGTATCCGTGTACTGGTTTCCTACAGCAATGCTGTCTTTGCGGACCCTGTACCGGTGTAGTTCGCTGAAGCAGGTCGCGTGACCAGGAAAAAAAGGGGATAGTCTCGTGAGAGGAGAGGAGGCGTAACTGAAGGGGAGAGAGTGAATAAAGAAATTAAACAACCTTCCGTGGCAATTACCATGAAAACTACTCGAAAAACATGTTTGATCCCTCCGTCATAGGAATCGGAATATCACGAAAGTAAAGCGTGCCCTTACAGAAGTAACTGAGTGTTTACTGTACATTGATATAAGAGAGTTTGTACAATGTATATTGATGTCTGGCAGCTATAGCACCGTTTAACGTGGATGTGCCCACTTTGATGCTTAGTGGTTCATCTCCATCCCGATGACTAACGTACACGTTCAATGATTAAACAAACCCTTGTGGTAGCTGTAGTATATAACGGTGGAAGCGTAATCAGAGGACTAGGTGTGATAACCAGAAGAGCGTCGCATATTGGACGCAGAACTTGGTCGCCATTCCGCGGCATGTTAAAATGTGATTGAACACCACGGCCGGACTAGAGGGAAACGCAAAGCGCGTCGTGACGCCCCGGTAGCCCGGCCGCAATTTTTCTAGGGGCGAGCGTGTGAGCGGGGAACGCGGTGGTACAGCCAGGTGAGGCAGGCACGCGTCGCAGAGCTATGAGCGAGGCCGACGCTTTTACGACGTTTGGGCTGAAGGTGCCCCTTCGCGGTGTGTTAAGACATTGACAAACGTGAACTTTTATTGAATACGCGCCGAATGGGACGGACGTGTAACGAGTTGCAGGTGCTAATCGCGGAGTCCACAGTAGTGAAGAATTACTTTACTTTACCGCTCCTAGAGGGCAACACCACCCCGCCGACCGGGAGAGTGGTAGATATAAAAGGCGCCTTTGTAAAGCCTCCAGAGTCTGTGACCATGGCGCAGTGGATAGCGTGCCCGGCATCTGTTGTTGTGGACCGAGCGGTCGTGGGTTCGATGCCCGTTGACGGAACTTTTTCCTTTGCCATCTGATCGTGTATATTTTTTCTACGTCATTTCCGTGACGGAAATACGTCACTGCAGTCTTGGTGGACCCCGGCATAAAACACTTTCGTGTTAAACGTGGATGAAGGAACTGTTCTTGTGCAGTTGTTGTCTCCTTTCGTCCCCGGTTTTCGCGCAGTTTTCATGATAATGGAATACCAACTCGCCCAACAAGCCATTCTTCCATGGCAAGGTGGGGTTTCAACCTTGAACCTTACATTAGGAAGTATCATAACGGCTGTGCTGTACACCCACGCTCGCACAACACGAATCCGTGGGAAACATAGGAAGGTCTTGTACCGCTGACGACTCGACCAGGGGGAACGTACGAACGTCGCCAGAGATTGAAATGGAAGGAGGCCCCGTGATTGGTCGCGGAGAGGTGTGACTCTAGGGTACGACATACGTAAGAGATATATACAGTCTTTAAGTGGGGACACTCGCGATACGTGATCGACAGATAAAGTATCAACGCGGCGCGCCCGTCGGTCCCATGATACCTGTCGGCGGGATGAGGCAACTTCAAGGCAAAAAGGCGTCGCCGTAGCAACCGGCTCAATAAAACTTGCTGCTGGGCGAGTTGGTTCATACTTGCAAGGAAAGAATATTGATGCGCACACACATAAAAACACGGACTCAGGCGACAAGGACGAGCGCAAACTTTCAACTAACTTTATTTTTCGTCGTCAACAATATATACCATCAGTCACGTGGTCACAACACTAATCGCTTTTCACTGTCACATCACAACAAGCCACGCAAGAATCCCTTTTCACCATGCAATAAGGAAACAGTAGGCTGGCTAACACACGCGTTTCCTCTAGTTGAGATAAAATAGGCTTCCAAAAGTTCCCGTGCGGTGCTATCTTGACTTCGGCCCAAAACTCGGATCGCTCGGAAATTCGGTGCGCACATGCAATATCGGACATGCGCTGGTAAATGCGCATTCTCTTTAATAATTATGGTCAATTCATGTTCCCTTGCACGAACGTTGATGCACCTTCCGGTCTGCCCGACATAAGACTTTCCACATGAAAGCGGAACCTCATAGACGACACCAACCGCGCAGGCTACATAAGGCATTTCGTGCTTCATGCCACACACTCCAGGACTCTTCTTAGCCGAAGGAATTTTCGGGCAGAGCTTTGCCAGCTTGCGCGGGGCTGTAAAAACCATCGGCACATCGTGCCTGCCCGCAACCTTCTTCAGATTGTGAGAAGTGCGGTGAATGTAGGGCAACACTACAGGGCGGCCCCTGGATGGCGGCCCTGGTGTCTTGCCGGAACGGGGTGCTTTTGACTCTCGCAGGAGAGCCTCTGCGACTGCCGTAACGAGCGTGCAAGGGTATCCGGCTTCCAACACTCGCCGTACTTGATTTCTAAAACTGTCCTGCATAGCATGTGGGCATGACTTTCCAAGCGCAGACCCCAGACAAAGCTTCACTATCGCCCGCTTAACTAGTTTCGACTGTGCTGAGTCATATGGCAGCAGTCCCTTCTGCGCTCGTGGGCTGTAAGACCAGCACACGTGAGTGCTTAAACAGAGTCTTAAACCTAAAAACTGCAACGAGTTATTGCAAGGGATTTCGTGGATAAAGGTCAAACCCTTCCCGCACTGCTGAAACGCGTCAAGGATAGAATAAACAGACTTGTCAAGGTTAAAGTCAATGGGTTTCTTTAAAAGTATAAAAAAATCGTCTACATATCTAAAAAAAGTTGCAGTGGCTTAGCTCGGCTATGCCAGGATATACGTAGCGTTAGCAAATGTTCAGCTGATTATTCTGAGCTTTCCAGATTGTCTAGGATTAGCTTGATTGGCATGCTTACTGCTGCTCAAATGACACACATTCGGCCACATCGTTCAGAACCCGTAGACCTGGCGGCATGGCCGGGTAACGATACCCATTGGTAACGCTAAAGAGCGGAATGTTCTGCTTAACGAGAAAGTTATTGCACGTTGTACACACCCGCGCCATGGTCTCACCCCAGTCAGGCGCCGCCACTAAACTGAACGTTTCACGCATGGCACTACTTAGCGGCGTGAAGTCTTTCATGTGCCATAGTCTTTCGCACACGTCGCACACGTATTCAAACAGATTGTTTACGAAGTCCGTCTCGAAGGTCCGAGTCGCACTGGCGCTTTCGCTAAGTTTCACAGTATAGGCAGTCGATCGGCGAGACTTGACATTATCGACGGCGTCTTGTTGCTGCTGCAGAGGTGGTCAGGCACGTCGCTCAGCATCCTGGCGACGCCGCTTTGCTAAACGTTCCTCCCTTTCCACGTTTAGCCTTCCTCTGTTCATTTTTCGTACGCTGAACCGCTAATTGCAGGCAACTCCTTCGGGATCGGGATCCGATGACATAAGCTTCCCGGCTCTTCTGCGCCGTTGAGCAGCATTTGCGCTCTCCTTCTCCATGGTGTTACCCACCTGCAAACGCCAGTCAGAGGCGCTATCAAGCGGCACCAGCGCTTGTCAGACGGCGACTGCACAGCGAAGGTGAATAGCTGCGCGCGCCATGGCTACGACGTCACCCCTCTCGAATGCGCAGAGCAGCAGCGGCGAGTCGCGCGCGCCGGCGCCAGTCTGTCTGCCCGGCAACGACGCCACTCCTCCCGCTCTCCGCCACCAGCAGCGGCGAGCCGCGCGCGGCGGTGGCGGACAGCACGTGAGATGCCGGCTCCGCACTCATCCTCGCGCATGCGCAGCACGGCTCATGATGACCCACGCGAGATCGGCTCCGGCTAGGCAAGTGTAGCTAACGCTACAAAACTTTGATAACATCAGTTGTCTCTAGGATGCTAGACAAAGAACGATCCACGTCCGCTAAAAAATTGTTTTAGCGGACGTGGATTTTAGCGCCTGACTGGGGTGAAACCGTGGCGCGGGTTTGTACAACGTGCAATAACCTTCTCGTTAAGCAGAACATTCCGCTCTTTAGCGTTACCAATGGGTATCGTTACCCGGCCATGCCGCCAGGTCTACGGGTTCTGAACGATGTGGCCGAATGTGTGTCGTTGAAGCAGCAGTAAGCATGCCAATCAAGCTAATCCTAGACAATCTCGAAAGCTCAGAATAATCAGCTGAACCTTTCCTAACGCTACGTATATCCTGGCATAGCCGAGCTAAGCCACTGCAACTTTTTTTAGATATGTAGACGATTTTTTAATACTGTTAAAGAAACCCATTGACTTTAATCTTGACAAGTCTGTTGATTCTATCCTTGACGCGTTTCAGCAGTGCGGGAAGGGTTTGACCTTTACCCATGAAATCCCTTGCAATAACTCGTTGCAGTTTTTAGATTTAAGGCTCTGTTTAAGCGCTCACGTGTGCTGGTCTTACAGCGCACGAGCGGAGAAGGAACTGCTGCCATATGATTCAGCGCAGTCGAAACTTGTTAAGCGGGCGATAGTGAAGCTTTGTCTATGGTCTGCGCTTGGAAAGTCATGCCCATATGCCATGCAGGACAGTTTTAGAAATCAAGTACGGCGAGTGTTGGAAGCCGGATACCCTTGCACGCTCGTTACGGCAGTCGCAGAGGCTCTCCTGCGAGAGTCAAAAGCTCCCCTTTCCGGTAAGACACCAGGGCCGCAATCCAGGGGCCGCCCTGTAGTGTTGCCCTACATTCACCGCACTTCTCACAATCTGAAGAAGGTTGCGGGCAGGCACGATGTGCCGATGGTTTTTTCAGCCCCGCGCAAGCTGGCAAAGCTCTGCCCGAAAAACTTCTTCGGCTAAGAAGAGTCCTGGAGTGTGTGGCATGAAGTACGAAATGCCTTATGTAGCCTGCGCGGTTGGTGTCGTCTATGAGATTCCGCTTTCATGTGGAAAGTCTGATGTCGGGCAGACCGGAAGGTGCATCAACGTTCGTGCAAGGGAACATGAATTGACCATAATTAATAAAGAGAACGCGCATATGCGTCCGACATTGCATGTGCGCACCGAATTTCCGAGTGATTAGAGTTTTGGGCCGAAGCCAAGATAGCACCGCACGGGAACTTTTGGAAGCCTATTTTATCTCAACTAGAGGAAACGCGTGTGTTAGCCAGCCTACTGTTTCCTTATTGCATGGTGAAAAGAGATTCTTGCGTGGCTTGTTGCGATCTAACAGTGAAAAGCGATTAGCGAAGTGACCACGTGACTGATGGCATATATTGTTGACGACGAAAAATAAAGTTAGTTGAAAGTTTGGGCTCGTCCTTGTCTCCTGAGTCCGTGTTTTTATGTGGGTGCGCATCAATATTCTTTCCTTGCAAGTAGCAACCGGCGCTTCGTGGGAAATCTGAATGTCCAATACAGCGAACGCGGCTAGCAACTAAAGCTGGAAACGCATACTGCGTTTCTTGCGACGAACAACGGAACGTGCGGCGACCGCCGGCATTGCCGCCGACCTCGTCGGTTCCGCTCTCAATGAATCATTTTCCATCTTGAAGTTCCGTCGTCTCGCCGATAGGCGCCTGCGAAAGATGCAGGACGCGCACCGTTGTTACTTCACTGACCTCCATTGGAGATCAATGTGTTACGTAATCTGGATAGAAGGCGTCTCGGAAGCAAGCCGAGAAGTGTGCCCACCTAAAGGCTATATATCTTTCACCGTGCTGGAGGGGTACAATAGTGCGTCCGTGCAAGTATTGCACAGCAGGAGCGCTTTCAACGCTGCGCGCGTTCCAGCGCAGCCGTGATAGCCATAGAGTTTCCTATAAACAACTTTCTGTGGCAATGAGGGGAAAGCTACGGGGGCGGAGCGTCTGCATGTGCTGCTACGCGAAGTAGTCCGGTATGGCGCGCGTCTCGTAACACCGTGGAAAGTGACGGCTAGAGTCGCATTTCGACGCTAACGCTGCTTAGCGCCTAAAGTACGGGTAAAAGGCGCGACTTTTCCAAGCACGCAAAAACGCAAAAGTAAGTGACAACGTATAAGGTAAAAGAAATACATATATCTAGCTCGTGTGCGCTGCGTTCTGTCTCAAAAAGCTACATGTAGAAAATGAGGGAGTATTTTATATATCTTACGCAGAAAATACGGACGCGATTGTGAGACTACATTCATTAGCGGTAGGATACCTGCATTGTGGCTCTGTAGCTTTCCCTTCATTGCCACAGAAAGTTGTCCCCGAGTATAGAGGGAACTCTGACGCTAGTGTCTATGAGAGCTGTAACGCATGGCGCTTCAGCCATGCGTTGAACTCTGTGTGCGTTCGCCAGCTGGTGGCATTTGCTTGCCAGCGCCGCTGTTTGCAAAGATTTCACCGGCGCGAAACCGGCTTTAATTTTTACTCTCGATGGCCGTTCGCGTAGAGTTGAATGTTTACGACAGCCGTGGTGCTTCTCTCCTCGTTACAGGACATCTCTGGCACGACAGCTGTTGCGGACGAGTGTTATGACCGGGTGGTACTTGGAGCCTGGACAGAACCCTGTCTCAGAATACTGTCTCCAGTGCTGGCATCCCCAAAAAGCAGCGTGGAGACGATCTTTACGCCACCCATCGGTGAGCTTTCACTGGACATTGTCAAAGTTCTCTTCAACGACCTTGCCTCCAACAGGTGCGTCAAGAGCTTCAACGTGTGCGTCGAGCATGAGCCCGACACCAGGGTCGCTCTTGTGTGCGAGGCATTGAAGAAGAACAGATTCATCCAGTATTTGCACCTCACTCTCACCAACGGGAATTCTGCGAACGAGATCTTACGCGCACTAACTCTAAACACAGGCATAACGGAACTTCAGATGTCCATCGCGGTTCCACCTACAGAGGAAACAATGGCCGCGCTATCCGGCATGTTTTTGCACAACAAAGCCATGACAAACATCTCAGCCTTGTTGGTCCATAAAGACGGTCGACAATTCCTAGATCCAATCGCGGAGGGAATATCGGGTAACCGGCTGATCATCGGCTTCAAGTGCATGGCGGGTGAAAGCATGGACGTCCCGTCCGCCGTACTTGACTCTGTACAGCGGAACAAATCCGCACTTAACCGCGCCGTGCAGTTTGTCCTGCGACATCGAGAGGACAGACGCAGTGCGGAGTGTTTCGAGTTCTTCGTCGGACGCTCCTGCCTGATGACTCGCCTGAAAGAAGTCGCCGGACTGTCAGATGTGGAGGCACGGCACGAGGTCGCTTCAGCCGAGCATCGTCTTCGAGAAATGTACTTCGTTATCACTGGCGTTGTTCGGCGCTCCGTGGTCTGCTTGCCTGCGGACTTCACGCAAATTGACGCGCTCAACGCTGACTGCTGGCGAGCCCTTGCAAGCCACCTGCAGATCAATGACGTGTGCTTCCAGTAAACTCGAAGAGCTCCAATTCTTTTCTTTTTTTGTAAACTTGTGAAACAGAATAAATTACGAGTCTGTAGTTGTGCATTTCCTGTTTTGTCTGGCATATTCAGGTTTCGGGAGGCCCCGACAGCATAGCCAGGGGCATGCCACCATTCATGCCGTGAAATGAGTGTTCACGCTTCAACCGACTCCGTCGATTCTATTATTGCGATAGCAATTATATGGACAGTCTCGGCTGGAAAATGTCCGTCCCCGTCGCCGTCATTCACCGTATATGTATAAGTATGTATATATATAGAAATACCAGAAAGAAAAATAATTAAGAAATTCTTTCCCACGCGCGGAACCGAACGGGCGACCTCTCGCTTTGCAGCCCGCCGCGTTAGACGTTAGGCCACGACAGCACCGTCTCTCAGCCTGCTAACGGCGAGCTATTTATATACACCATGTAATTCAGCATGCTTTCTTAGTGGCCACATAGATGGCGCGACGTGCGCGCGTGTTGCGCGCTTTAAAGATCGTCGCCCCGCCCCTGCGAACGCCGTTGCTGTTCGCTCTACAGGGCGTCGTCGCTTTCGTGCGCTTATCTCAAGGAAAGAAGGGGCGGCCGGTGGGGTGCTTCGCTTCGCTCGCTGCAGCGGCCGCGTTTGCGAAAGGAGCGCGCTGTTCAAACAGAAATAAGTAACAACTGTGACAATTAGTTCGCGCTCGTCTTGTGTGTACCCGTTCGTTTGTTTCGTGCGTCCTGCTTTATGTTTGAGCAGTGCACTTCAAGTGTCGAGCTGTGACGCATTAGTTCGCGCTCGTCCTGTGTGCGTTCTTTTCGCGCGTCCTTTGGGCTCCAGCGACGCGCTGGCAATTTCGAGCTGCTTTCCGTTCTTCGCGTTACATTACAATTTATTGCTATCGCAATCATTGCTTCGCCGTTGCGGCGAAACTGTGACTTTTTATGGTTAGTAATGACCCATAATGATATACTCTTACACCGAAATCTACTCATCACTTCAGGAGTGTTGTTTCAAAGCCTCCTATACTTGTGGGAAACATTTCTTGGCAATGAAGGGATAGCTATGGGGGCAGAGCAACGGCACATGTAATACTACGGGTAGCAGACTGGTTTGGCGCGCGTTTCGTACCGGTGGGGAAAGTGACCACTGCGCGGCGTCAGCGTTGCATAGCATTTGGTTTGTCAGCTGAGACGATCATTTGTGGGTGAAGTTCGTCGCAAAATTCCGAGAAGAATAGGAGGAAGAAACCGAAGGTGACGGACGCTCGCCTGAAGACGCAGACGCCATTTAGAGTTTGAGACACACGTAAAAGGCGCGACTTACGTGTTTAAAAACACCATAGGCCAACGTATAAAGTGAAACAAATAGAAAAATCACATGGGTGTGTGCTGCATCCTGTCTCAAAGAGCTTCCTGTAGAAAGTGAAGGAGTTTTTTTTTATTCTCACAGAGAACACGGAAGCAACTGTGGGACTATATTAATTGTAGCATTCGCGCAATTAAGCTCTGTGATCTTCGCCTAATTGCCCGGAAAAGTTGTCCGTGAGTAATTCAATCTCTGCAAGGAGAACCACGAACTCGCTGCCCTTCCCTCGGCTTTTCTCTGCTTTTTGGTATAAACTCCCTGAAAAATTAGTAACTAACGTAGCGCCATTGGTATCAGTGTACAGTCACCTGCGGCCGTATAATGTACTTTCATTCCGTGTTCCGTATTCCGTTTTCCCTGTTACGTCACGCTTGAAGCACCGCCCACGGCGGAAGCCGCGACGTTTTTCGAATTTGGCCAATAAAAAGCGCTCGTAGCCGCCCATAACTTGTTGAGCAAGACAAGTGCGGCAGTTGGCGTTTTTTACGTAGGAATTCTGGAGAAATCCCTAGTATTTTTTAGGTACTTTCGGAAGGAAAATCTAGGGGCTTTAGTCAACGTTTATAGAACCAGGTAAGTTGCAAAACTCCCCGCGTCAGCCAGCCCGTCGCGCGGCTCCGGGACAGCTTCCGGTTTGGTGGTGCTGGTGGCGCAACAAGCTTCCGCTAGCAGACGAAAACGCGTAGTCTGCGTGGCAAGACGCCGGGGCAGCCGTTCAGAAAGGGCTCGGTTGTTTACTCACCGACTGTATATTATCAAGATTTGTCGTTGCGCTGCCGCTGCAATGTAAAACTGAGTAATATTTAGCAAAGTCAGTAAAGATATGGCTTTCAAGACTGTCCAAGATAAGTGACGCTTGATAGCATAGCATACGAGTCTGTCCATTACCCATAAGAAGTTAACTATATGGCGCAGTCTCGTCGCGTAATTATTTAGCTGAAGTGGCTGCTTGGGCGTGTTGGTACTTATATCTTTTCGTTTTGGACTGTGCAAGTATTGCGTGGTGTGAACGAATAATTCTTTGTTGTAAGTTAGCCCTGTTGTTTGTGTAATCCTTTTTCTGGTGCTCCGTAGTTTTTCGCGCTATTTTTTTTTCGATAATTCTTCACTTTCACTTTCTTCAAGTGAGGAGTTTTCACTCTACCGCGGCTGTCGTTACTTGTAATTATTGAGTGGTAAAATCGCCGTGTGTGTACTGCACGCCACAACTTCCGTCCTGCTACCGAAAGAAAAATTGTATTTATATTTAGCACGCAATGCAGAGAAACAATTTTTCAGATATTGCATGTATGGTGGGATGCACACAAACGGCACAACTTATTTACTGTCTCAGGCATTAAACCTTATCAAGACAGCTCTAATTAACTCTAAAAAATAATTCCAGCGCAATTTTAGTATCACTCAAATCAAGGCAAGTTCGGGAATATCTTTGAGACGCAATCTTTGAAGAGGCTCCTTTCCGCTGGCGATTTCAACCTTAATTCTTATCGTTGACCATGTGAGTGAAAGTCTTCAGAATGTCTTCCTCATGAAAGTGCATATCACATACAAGTGATATGTCGGACAGTTTCTTGTCCTCACGAGGAATGACGCAATCCCACGTCGTTCGCTGGTCAAGGTCACGCGGAGCACAAATAGATTACCAACCGTCTCATATTTCTCGGGACTGTCCCGACTATTCATACAGCGTTGCGAGCCGTCCTTGTCGGGACAGCTATATGTCCTGGATTTATTCCGTACCGTCCAGTTAGAACTTTTTATGTGGTCCAACGCGCACGCCCGACAACGCGCGTCGCGCTCCAGAACACAAAGTTCTCACGAATAGCACGCACGAAGCAATGTTGCGGTGGCTAGCGGTGGCTGCGAAGGGCTTCAGTTACGTTGTCTGAACTTCTCTGCGAAAAGCGACAACTTTTACGGGTACATTCTCCGGCAAGAGGAAGTGTTGCGAGCAGCACGTAGCCAGCTGAAGAGGCCGAAACAATAGACACGCCGCCCCCACCCGTCCCGACTCCCTTCATTGAAGAGTTGGTAACCCTAGGCACAAAATAAATGTGGTGTCTCGGAACACAACATGTCGGCATGGTGAAGACACGCAGCATATCCGAAGCACAACAGAAAACGCCAAGCTGTTCACGCAGAAAGCAGCCTCCACGGATACATGACGCGACGCGCCGCAACGCCGGCTGAAGAGAGCGGAGTGAGTGAATCCTGTTGCGACAGCAGCGCCACATCTGTCGCTGATGGCGGCGGCGCCGCGCAACATCGCTCAGTTTTGGGCCGCGTCTCCTGCGCGCGGGTGGCAGGAGACGGTAGGTGGGGTAAAGCGTTCGGTTCACCCATATAGCCGCTTAAAACCGGCTTGACTTGGCTTGAAGTGTATAAGTAGGTGGCGGCAGAGTAGCGTTCAGGCCGCCGTTTATTTCTGCGTGGTGTGGTGGGTGTTGGCAGAGAAGGCACTACTGGTGTTGGTTTTGAGCGTGAACTGTGTGCGCGAGAACCGCCTCTTGCCGTGGTGTAACCGTGGGGATATGGACATAGTGGGGGTGGTCGCGTTGTGTGGAGTGTTGTAGAAAGTTATTCATGTGCAAGTCGTTGCCGCTTTTGTTTCTGCGATGTCCCCGTGTTCAGTGGACCGCCGCCAAATCTATAAGCAACGATAACGAGAGTGAGATAAAGGCCATATATGTGTTACGAGGCCATATGTGTTATGCGATTTGTGAATGTCTATAATAATTGGTTCTTGATGGAAAGGAAGAGCGGAGTGTCTAGCGTTACGTCTAGACGTAACTATAGGAGCCGTTGCAGTTACGTCTGGACGTAAGAATAACAAGTCTTAAAGTTACGTTTAGCGTGAGATTAGACGCACTGAACCAATCGGCTCTAGTGGCGCAGCGGGCTAGTACGTGTCGTGCTCGGATATGCAAGGACGTTGGCTCGAAGCTCGCTGTTGTCCTTCTCTCTCTTTTTTTTATTAAGTGCTCCACGGGCGCCGTAATATTTTTTGTTTAAGGAAATCGCCTTGGTGGCAGCGGTGGACTCCCCAGCCCACGTCGTTGACGCTCCGTACTCTTGCTGTGTAGTGACACGAGCCACTCGAGCAAAATAGTGGAGCGACGACGGCGCACCGCGAAGCGACAGCGTCCCAGTGACACGAGCCAACCACTGAGACTGGCAAGATAATTATTAAACTTAAGTGCGCATTGTGAATCACACGGTGGACGTAACTTTAGCAGCTGATTATGGCTCCCTGCGTCGTCTGCTAGCCACACCGTGTTCGCTAGTGTGCGAACGTCCTGCGCGCGTCCTCAAATGCTTGTACGTATGTCAAGCATTTCAATTTCCAAGGCTTGTATGCAGACTAATAAGTGAGGAAGACACGCAAATTGAGCGAGTTGGTGAGGTTCTATGGTAAAAATATAAAGCAGCGCTTTTTTAAACACAAGACGAAGGAATGGAGGGACACATACGTCTCTTCTTTCCTTCGTCTTGTGTTTAAAAAAGCACTGTTTTATATTTTTAATAAGTGAGTGCATGCATGTGTCGGTATGGAGGTGTGAATGCAGAATTTTTGAGACACAATTATTATTTTATTTTATTTATTTAGTACCCATAGCGCCCATACAGGCATTACAGTGGGGGGGGGGGGGGGGCGGGGGTTACAGAAGAAGAACAAACATGAAAGTTGCAGGTGCAAATGAAAATGTAGATTATTCTACGCCGACACAAACGTACACAGCTGCGTCGAACACAGCTACATCATTGGGAAAATGATGATACATTGGGAAAACAATCTAAAATAAACAGAAAACACAGTGATAATAGTTAATGGCAATGCGAACAGTAATTACAACAAAGCGCGGCAGTGGTAAATATATACTACAGCACAAGATGCAAAGGGAGCACTAAAAGAAAACAACACAGTTTACAAATGGGATACAGTATAGACCATGGTGATTACCAGGCATACGCATGATTTCTTTTAAGGCTCAGTGGTCAAAAGATTCAATCACTTTTATTGCACAAAAGAATGCGTCATTAGACGAAATTCCTAAAATTGTGGAATGAAGTCGATTCCACTGACTGATAGTTCTCGGAAAAAACGAGTTGCTGAAGGACGATGTATTCCATTTATATTCTCTTATCTTGTGTTCGCGATCTTTGCGTGCTGATGTGTAGTGAAGCCGGTTAATGTATACACGTCACGGGGAATTCGAGTATGAAAATAATATATGCTGTGTAATAGCTTCAGTCGAAATGACGCTCTTCGCATGCTGCAGAGACTTCCATTTTAATATCGCCTTAGATTCCGTTGCACTAGACTGTCTGTCATACATGGGTATATTAAGCACATATCTTGCCGCCATGGGCTGAACTTTTTCTAATCTTTCTTTGTTTGATGCTGTTGAAGGGTCCCACACGCAGCACGCGTATTCCAGCACTGATCTTACGTATGTTTTATATAATAACTCCCGGGTTTGCTGTGGAAATGCACGTGTATTTCGTCGCAAAAATCCCAAACTCCGACAAGCTTTACCTACGGTATAATCCACATGCCGACTCCATGATAAAGATGGGCAAAAGTAAACGCCTAGGTATTTGTATTCGCACACCATTTTTACCGGTGAACAGTTCATTGTGTATTCGAATTCACCACTTTTTTTTTTCTGGTGAACCTCATGCACACCGTTTTCTTAAGCTTCAGTTTCATTTCCCATCGCTCACACCATGCGTGTATCGCACATAAGTCGTTTTGGATCACAGATCAGTCAGTTTCAGAGGTAATCTTGCGGTATAATATGCAGTCGTCTGCAAATAGCCTAATATGATATTGTACGTTTTCGTTAATCTCATTGATATAAAATAAGAAAAGAAGGGGTCCCGGAACTGATCCCTGAGGCACCCCTGACGTAACATCAGTTATTGCAGACTGTTCGCCGTTTACAACTACGCATTGTCGCCTCTCACGTAAATATTCAGCAACTCATGCAATAACTTGGGGATTAATGTCAAAGCTGGACAGTTTTTGCAGTAATAAGTAGTGCGAAACGGTGTCGAACGCTTTCTGAAAGTCGAGGAAAATACAACCAACCGAGGAGTTATCGTCCAGTGCTGCTGAAACATGTGTGAACTCTACCAGTTGTGTGACGCACGATAGTTCATGTCTAAATCCGTGCTGGTTTGAGTTCAATAAAGAATTACTATCTATATGCTTAACAATGGCGGTATATAAAACGTGTTCAAGAATTTTGCAGTACACAGAAGTGAGTGAAATGGGGCGGTAGTTATTGAACGTTGCGCGGGCCAGATTTATGTATGGGGGCAACCGATGCCATTTTCCAATCAGTCGGGAGAGAACTGTGTTTTAAGGACTTTTCGTAAATGACTGTTCGCAATCTCGTGAAGTGTTGGCGATTTAGAAATCCTTGTGATACCAAGCATGAACTATAGTCTGCAAAAGCCGGTTAGCAGTAAAAAAGACCTCAAGTCACGCACTTCTAGAGAGGTACACGGATTCATGCAAACAGAAAAGCAGAGTGCACAGAGTTCCACTTCAACTATAATTACACAGAAATACAGGCTTTTTTTTTTGTAGCCGCTACAGCAAGAAGTATATTGGTTCAGTCGCACAACACCATTTATATTGTAGTATGGGCAGAACACAACCTAAGCAAAACATCGAGCACAGTGGAAAACACGACTGTCGCCGAAGACCAGTACCCCATTGATTGGCGGATTGCACTTCTCACACACGTAATAGGAACGTTAGGACGGCTTCGTGCATTAATGTGTGCCGCCGACCGCCCATCCATACTACACTGCTAACGCCGCGACGGTGAGCCCAATCTCGCAACAATGTGTTGCGAGTAGGCTGCACCAACATAACTGGACGGAAGGAGGCTTTCTAAAGACGACATTTATGTGTACACACGCGGGGCAGCTGTACCGATTGTTATTGTATGGACGTAACCCTAGTGAACGTGTGATACATCAACACGGGCACGGAAACCGTACTTACATCAAGTTCGATGGAGACCTGCAGTTATTTCACTAACCGGGATTGCCCCAAACTGAGGCTGACCGCCTCAACGAAGCTAAGGAAAAGGCAGCACCCGAGACGATGGCTGAAGGCAGCGTGGCTCCGGCGAAGGCCGAAATTAACGTCTTCCTGGTCTGTCTCGACAGCAGAGCTGCTGATACGCGAAAAAGTCCGGCAAACAAACCACGGACGTCTCAATACACAAGTGATGCTGGTAAATCGGCGATACGACAGTGATACCGAATGTATGGCCGCTTAATTCAGCGAGCGGCCGTGCTGAACGTTACAGTTACAGTGGCTAGGTGTAAACGTCTAACCTTTCACACCGACCACATGGTGACCACCCGTAACTTACGTCAAATATTCTCAGGGACAGTAGATTGCAAACAGCATGGAGTTGTTTTAGTCTGCGCATAGGACGCGTAACCACGGAGGAAGAATTGCACCGTGGACCCGGGCCCGTGGACGTAACGCTAGCGGTGGCTATAGTTACGTCTGGGCGTAACGATAGCGACGGCTACAGTTACGTCTGGACGTAACCCTAGCCGCACCGTTAAATAAAAGTGACGGTTCAAGTACACTTCGCCCAAATGACTTTCCAACTGTAACCACACATACACGTCCGCCACAGTACAAGCTGTGCGTCAGACAGACATTCACAAATCACGTAACTCATGGCCTTTATCTCATGCTCGTACAGCTCGTTATCATATCTTATAGATTTGGCAATGGTCCACTGAACAGGGGGACATCGCAGGAACGAAAGCGGCAACGACTTGCTACGACTTCTACAACATACACAACGCGATCACGTCCCTACGGTCAGAGGCGGTTCTCGTTAATGCGCACAGTTCGCGCTCAATATCAACACCAGTACAGTAGTGCGTAGTGCCGTGCCTCCCCTGCCAGCACCCACCACGCAAACCACACAAACGGGCCACGCAGAGCACGCACTTACCACACATACACGTACGCCACAGTACAAGCTGTGCGTCAGACACATTTCACAAATCACGTAACACATGGCCTTTATCTCATGCTCGTACAGCTCGTTATCATTGCTTATAGATTTGGCAGTGGTCCACTGAACCGGAGGACATCGCAACAAAAGCGGCAACGACTTGCTACGACTTCTACAACACACACAGTTTTCGTTAATGCACACAGTTCACGCTCAATATCAACACCAGTACAGTAGTGTGCCTCCTCTGCCAACACTCACCACGCAAGCCACACAAACGGGCCTGAACGCTACTCTGCCGCCACCTACTTATACACGTCAAGCCAAGTCAAGCCGGTTTTAAGAGGCTATATGGGTGAACCGAACGCTTTGCCCACCTAACGTCTCCTTCCACCCGGTGGAAGGAGACACTGCCTCAGTTTTGCAACTGACCTGGTTCTATAAACGTTGGCTTTAGTGACTTTTTGGTTGAGGGCCGCAAAGGGGCCGTATAACTCTTTTATTTCGTCCGCGAGCGTGTGACAAAACAACAATTGTACGTAAATGAAAATAAATTTGTTTTATGAGCTTCTGGTGCTAAAATTAATGAAGCGTATTGCGAAGTAAACGCAAAACAAACGTATTTTAAGAGTCGTAGCCACATGGGTGTCGCTTTTGCATCCAATCCAAGTCGCTTAAGGCGGCCGTTGCGAGAAAAACAGCTGATCGTCTCTGCGAGCCGTGTTTTCTGTTCTCTCACCCATAATGCTGCGAAAAGAATGTGATCGCGACTACCGGGGAGTATTTTCGTCGCACAGGAATATCGGAAGCTGCGAATAAAGCCCCTTGATCTAGGAAAGCAACGGCACTCTCCTCCGCGCGCGAGTTTCCTCCTCGATTCTCCTCGCAAGCCGCCGGCGCGCGCTGCGCACGGCACCATTTTTCGCCGGCGCTCCCGCGGGCGCGCCGTAGAAATAAACGGAGGCGCGTGATGTCGGGCCACTTTCGCGCCCCGGTGCTGTAGAAAACTTTGAAAAATGGTGATAACAAGATCGAGAACACTGAAATGAACGTTCAATAAAATATTAGTTTCTTTCGAAAGCCGTGTAAATGGGGGATGCTAATTTAAAAAGAGCTTTATGCAGCGTTCCATCACGCAGACGTTTTTTTTCTGCCACATGATAACATGCTTTACACTTACATCTGAAATAATTTAGCTTGCGTCATGTCCGCCTGTGTCTGTTTTGTTTTTTTGTCTCTTTCCTGTGCGCGCATGTGCAACTCAGGTACTTACAGCGTCGCATCTTGAAATGACATCGTGGATAATACATTGTTCATCCATGTGTTATCTGACGTGAAAGTAGACTTGCGCGATGGTCTCCAAACTGAACAAGACGCTTGCGCAGTGTCAGTACGATCAAGCGGCGCCAACAGGAACTCATCTACCGCAATAACAGAAGCGCCGGAGAAAGATTTTTCAGAATAGTATTTTGTCGTTCGTGTCAAAGAAACTAGCACTCGGTTTACCTGTGAGCGGAGACATTCCGCACGAATGTCAAAACACTTCGGTGCGATGATTTTAGCTCGTGTTACATCAACAGAAAGAAGCTCTCCGAAAAACAGCAGAAGGGTGATTTTAAAGCATTTGCTATCAGAGCGAGAATTTTCGGCCTCTGCCTCGAAGCCGATATCGACAGCAAGCGAGCGCGATCAGTAGAACACCCCTGCACGTCGCCTCCGCGAGAAAACCAAATTATGATCGTCTCCCAGTTATGCGTGCGTGGCATACAAATTCAAAAGCAAACTGACGAACTGAAAAAATAAAGCAATGCTAGCTAGCTGGCGCTGCTCATGTACAATACCGGGCCTGCGTTCTCTCATTTCATTCTTTCATTCATTTCATTCTTTCAGGGCCTGCATTCGTTGCATTTGTGTGGCTGAAGCGCATATCAGAGTAAGCTGGAAGAATAACGCCTTTACAAGCCGCTGTTCCAATTTTCAGTAAAACAGACAACGTATCCTGCAAGAACGTTACAGCGCGGAGAAAGAAACGAACGGGCGAGTATATATAGAGGCCACACTGATAAGCGCTGAATTGTACCTGAGGTTTATTTGGGAAAACATGCATATTAGTTGAGTCACAAATGCAAATCTGAGCAAAAAAAAAAAAAAGGAAAGCAGAAACACGGCACGGAAACAAAACTGATCACTAAAGTGAGTCGTCATGTAGAAGACAACAAAGCAATACCGGTGTAACAGGGGCCCTTTTGATCGCGATCAGGGGCGTTCCAGATCAGGTGCTGCTACGCTGTCACTTATAATCGCGATCAGGCCCGATCGGGATCAAGATCAACGCGATCTGCTCATCGATATCTGGATCCCAGATTGCATTTTGACTGATGTTTGCGCCAAACTCGATCCGGATTAGTTTGGACCGAATAGCAGCGATGATTGTTGATTGCGATCAAGAAATCCGATCCGGATTGATTCTGATCGCGATCAAAACTACCCGTGTGACACCGGTATAAGAGATAATCCAGTTTTTCATTAGTGAACGGAAGACATGATAATGCAGGCGTGACCAAGACGAGCCATTTCGGTCGCGGCCTGCTAGATAACGGCTTACTTTCGCTATCGGAATGTTATTTGTTGTGCGTTGTGCTTGTGTGCTTCTTTTGTTCTTGCGACTCATCGCATTTGTGTCACGATTTTTATGCGTGAATTCTCCCCCCCTCCCCCCCCCCCCAAAAGAAACACCCTCATTTGGGAACCAGCGCCAGTAAGTGTCATCTCTATTCGTCCATTCGTTTGTTTTTTTACACCAAACATTCACAATAAACGGAATCTAACAATCATGACAAGCGCTATCGAGAAGCTGTGTGATCGCGCGTAATGGTTCGCAGCGGAAAGCAGATCATATAGCTGTGCACGGAAGACGGCGAACATATAGCGAACATATATATAGATCATATAGCTGTGCACGGAAGACGGCGAACCTATCAATCCGCCACGCGTGCCGGATTGATAGGTTCGCCGGTTGCATGGGCATGCGCAGATAAGTTTTCGTGCCTTCTTTCTTTTCAGCCGTTATGCGTCTCTTCAGTTGTTAGTCGGCGTTTGTGGTGTCCTGATCTCTTTCTTGTGTCCGTGTTTGCACGCCCTGTCTCTTTTTAGAATGTGCACTTTAGACTGAATGAGAGTTGCCGCCGTGAGAGGTGATGGACTCTCAGCTAAATATTCATCATATTGATGACAACCCCATTTTTAATAATAATAATATCTGGGGTTTAACGTCCCAAAACCACGATATGATTATGAGAGACGCCGTATTGGAGGGCTCCGGAAATTTCGACCACCTGGGGTTCTTTAACGTGCACCTAAATCTAAGTACACGGGCCTCAGACATTTTCGCCTCCATCGAAAATGCAGCCGCCGCGGCCGGGATTCGATCCCGCGACCTTCGGGTCAGCAGTCGAGCGCCATAAACACTAGACTACCGTGGCGGGGCGACAACCCCATTTTTAAGCAACGCGCAAATAGCCTGCGAAAAAAAGACGTTGATGAGCAGGCCGGAACGATATTTACAATGTAGCATTCGGCGATGCTTTGATACGAGCAATAGGACAGGCGCCTTACCTCGCAAAGAACGCTGTTCTTTGTCGGAACAAAGTTTCTTTGGCCGATGTTTTGCAGCCACTGCTTCTTGCGCCAGCCATCACGCTTACCATGGGGAATCGTAAAAAGTGCATAACCGTTTGCACTCTGATTGTGGCAGTTATAGGCACAACAGCACGGCATAGCGCCCACACAAAGCAGAGAAAACAAAGCGCGCGCAACGTTTGCTACGCGGAGCCCCGGCGTAAAATGGCGCGAGAGAAAAAGAAAAATACTAGCAAAACGCAAGATCCACGCGTCTCCAAGGGCAACGGCGAAGGAGACCAATCGTAGGCGCGGAAAAGCGGCGGAGAACGGGAGGACGCGAATGGGGCGAGGAGGGAGAGAGGAGGACGCGCGCGCGGCGGCGAGTACACTGAATGGCGGTACTTTCCCAAGATCAAGGGGCTTTAGCTGCGAAGAGCAAGGAAAACATGGAATTCTAGCCGCAAGGTGAGTAAACAATGCCGAGCATGCCGTTACCGCGTTATGTTTACTTTGCTTTGGTTCTTACAGGTAGCGAAAAAAAAATTGTTATGAACTGGGGAAGCCTGTACTTCTATCGTCTGATATCTAGTAAGCTTCACCTTTTGATTTCGTGAACGATAGTGCGTGAGCGAGCGCAGTTACAGCGTACATGGACGTGCACATTGAGTTGTTTCCCCTGTGCATTTTACGTAGTACATTTCTGCTGAATCGAACTTGCACAGAAGAAACTTGTTGCGTAAAACATTTGTGTTAACATGCACACCACGGTGTTTCATTTGTGATGATATAACGAATAGATATGATAAGTATAATTGTTGTAGCCTGCAAAGAACTGTCTGATATATGCTGCATCGGTTTACCGTGTTGCGGCGAGAACTCATAAAAAAAAAAAGAGGGGAAAACTTACGGAGCCACCTGTCAGGCTGTTCCAGCAGCGGCGGGCCTGTTTTTTGTGTGTGTGGCTAGAAGTGCTACGAGTTTTTCGCCAAATTCCGAGTTTTTTTTTTGCCACGTAAAGGAGGCTCAAGTGTGAAGACTTAACGATGCTACTTTGAAGTGCTTGTACCGAGGTTAGGAAGAAGCGGAGTCAATTCAGGATCACATTTTCATGGAACAAAAATAAGTGAAACCAACACTTCAAATCTATTTGACTTCTTGTGGTTGGGCCCTGGTTTAGGCATATAAATAACAAAAAACGGTTGGATTTTTTCTCCAGCTCAATGACAAATTCCTTGTCATCGCTGCCTATCCGAAACAAACCGATGAAGCATTAGTTTGGTTTCTTGTGTGTTCTTGCATTAAGTGGCCTGTAGTACATTATGTGAATTTCTCTAGCTGCAGCATCCGGAGCTTGTCGATGGAGTGAGGGGCATGCGTTTGGCTACCTAATGCATCGCAGGCACCGTCTAACATCTCCTGGCTGCCAATGGGCCTGGAGTTCCCCAGTCTTCACTGCTGCTGTAGCCACCTCGTCGGCCATGAACATTAAGACTTTATTGCCATTTTAACTTGTCTTCGTTTTTCTGTTCTTTGTTTCGCGTTTCTTTACTTGCGTGTCGTCTTTTTGGTGTGAAAAGTGTAGTGCATAAGTGTTTTTAAATCGATACTCCACTTTCTTGGGGTAGTGTGAGCACGTCTGCCCAAGTTGCTTTGACATGTGATCGTCAGCCTTCTGAAATGATGCACACAACACATATCATGTGGCGTCATTTCATGCGGCAAGCCTGTAAGCATAGCCTTTCTCTCCAGTAAAACTGACACTGCAAGATTTCGTGGCAGTGCTTGCTCTTCATAAGTTTTTTGGCATATGCTAGTCAGCTATCTGAAATGATATGCAGACCATGCTTGACTGTACACCAAAAGACTGTAGTTTCATGATGTCACTTGAAGTAAGAATGTATATGACACAAGTGTGTTTACAAGTTGCACTAAAGGATGATATGCCTGTTTGCCACTCACAGGAGGTGCTTTTACACTGAACAAAATAATCACACAGTCCTTTTTGAAACTGCAGTTGACTTTTGCGTGGGTCACAGCTATCAATCCTTTTGCAAAGTTATGTCCTCGAAAACCAAGCATATACTCTTTTTTTGCAAATTAGGCCAGTTACATTGCAACATGCATTTTACATTTACGTAATGTTGGCGCTATATCTGTAAGAAAAAACTTTGCTATTGCTATTCAGGAAAGCATCCTGTCACTTGCACAGGCGTGTTGTGAACACTGTATGCATTGGTTTGTCTTGCTGCTTCATGTAATACCATTGTTATGCAACTGTCCTTTCTTATAAACATCGACAAACCACCATCTTGTTAGGGGTACTATACTACTCTGTAATATATCTGAAATGCATAGCTGTGCACACAATTGTCCACGTACCTTGTGATTCGTATACTGTGCACATTCCATGTGTCACTCTTTTTTTTTTCATGCGGTAGAATGGGACGCAGCAATAAACAGAGACAACATGTGCCGAACTTAAACCAAAATTTGAGGTGCGCAGATAGGTCCCTGCCACACGCGACCACAAAGGTGCTCCTTGAAACGCATATAACGCTTTTAGCAACGTAACGTGTCCATGGTAGAAAGGCATGCTGATGTCGTCTATATTTGCATTGTAGTAGTCATTAATTACCCAAGCAGTACATGTGACACTGTGCTTCCTTCAGCATGATATTTCTTGTAACTTGTGCATGTAATAAATGTCAGTAATGCTTTAAAAACATGACACTACAGTTTCACAATGTACGTTTATTTACAGAAAGTATATGCCATCTTTGCATTGGTGTGAACACGAATAAATTCTTTTTTTTACAAGGTTCTGTCTTGAAGAGACTGCTTACATATTCTTTCACATTCTTCTGCATTCACAAATGAGCACACTTCTGAATAAATAAAAGGTATTCGAAATGCCAGCATATGATGAAACCCAGCAGCGATTTATTATTACCAGGAAATTTAACTTCGAAATGTTTTCTTCTACTTGTTAGGTAACATCTTAGCAGGTAAGAAGTCGCGCTGCTGAACTTCATTCAGCACATGGGTCCGTTCCTGCTGACAGCGAACACATCTCCATGAGGGTAACATGCAGGATCACTGCTGTACTTGCATTGAGATTCACGTTAAAGAGCCATAGGTAGTCAAGATAAATTCAGTCCTCCACTGCAGCGTGGCTCAAAACTGTATCATGGTTTTGGCACGGAAAACCCCATATATTATTATGTCTCTTAGGCACATGTTTCTCACTGAAATGACACTTGCCTAGTGCTGTTGTCAGTGGTGCAGTTAGCCAAATAGTGGATTACCATTGCAGACAGCTTGTCCAGGAATACATGTGGAGTGTGATGACCTTCCTTGTCTAAGCAGTGGTTGGGGGTCAACACTGCCATGCTCATTATTGTAGTCATCGTTGAAATCATGAACACTTTTGTCAACTTCTGCAATGCAAAGGCAAGTGCAACACTACACATGCTGCAGCAATGTGAGATGCACATTTTGATTCTTAATGGACGTTACAGCACTGCTGAAAGCAGCTCTTCATTAGCCCAATACAAAGCTTCATTACAGACTGCACTGCAGCATGTGCGGTGTAGCACTTACCTATTTAACACTGTTTCTGAGAGGACAGCCTTGGAGAGGTGTCAGGAGCCATGGTCCTGGTTTGTAGCCTCTGTGACTATGTCACCTGCACAAATACAAGTGGTGTGCTGAAAATACTACTTCACTGTAAGGGATCTACAAGGCTGAGCCACACAAAGATAGCAATGATAGAATGATCTACATGATCTAATGCTATACACCTCACCAGTCTGACTTACCCGTACTATGCGAAGCATGACTACTACAAATGGGTTGTCAGGACAATGTGAGTCATTTGTCGATATTATGGAGCGGATAACCGAAAGCTGCAAGATGACACACATGCAGCGAGCGACATCCTCTCAGTTGTCACAGTTACCAAGTACCTGGAGCTAATGAAACAGGGCATTAACCATAGCGCGAGCAAATATTCCGTTAGCTCAAACTGTGAATATCCCAACTTTTTGTTCTGCTCACCTAGAGGCCTGAAGGTACGGCCGCGGCAATCCGGGCCCCTTCGATGCGCTCACGCAGCCGCGTTGTCTGTCAGACGTGGGCGTCGTAGTCTGACCCCAGACGCAGTGGTTCACGGCAGGATTCCGATGTCTGCGTCGCAGATCTGACGAAAGCGTGAACCACTGTGAGCCACATTTCGCTACGCGGACATGCGCTCGAAAGGATGGGAAGACCGATACTTACTAGCATGACGATGTGGGCATAATGTCCTTTGCGGGGATAAAATGCCGCCTTGTGATGGTCGCCCTTCGGTGCAATGATGACGGCAACGCTGCCGTCCACGCATCCGATGACGCCGGCAGCCGTAGGAAACACTGAAGGCCCCCTTTTCATCGGCGTCCACGGGAAGTGAACCCAATTGTTACGGATCCCGGCGTGCACGATTACCTCCGCCACAACATCGCACACAGTCTGCTCACCGCAGCTTGCATGATGACATTAGTATCCTCGCTTCCAAACGAGGCTTGAAAGCTGCCACTCGCGAAAAACCGAAGGCCGCACAACACCCACAGGCTGCACCGACAGCGCAGTCAGTCGCGCCGTCGCACGCCTTCCTCGGTCACTTCGCCGCACAAACGCCGCACCTTCCTTTCTTCGGTCGAAACTGACGGCGAGCTCTTTCATCGACTGGCATGTCGAACGCGTCGTCGGGCGCCCACGGCGCTGCCGAGCCGCCGAGCGACCGCCGCGAACAACACGAAAAAGCCTCTGAGAAATACGCTGGCACCGCCATGTTTGTTGTTCCGTCGAAACGGGGCCACTCGCTGGCTGTTCCGCGCTTCAACGGAACCGATTCCGTATATTTTAGCATAATGAGCGCGTACTCGTCATTTTGATGTCACCAAAATTTGGGCTTCCGACACGTCACTTGAGTGACAGGTGAAACGACCAATCACGGGGCGCTAATGGCGGCCAAAACGGAATACGGAACACGGAACAGCGGTTCGTTATACGGCCGCTGCCCTCTCTGGCGCTTTGTAGCTTGCAAATGAATATAGTTGAGGCGCGAAGCTCGAGAAACATGGCTCTTGGCAGGAACGAGGGGCTTGTGTAATTCTTCCGCTACAGCGCTAGAGGACGCTATGATTCTAAGCGGCGCAGTGGGAAAGATCCGCGAAATAAAGAATGCGAAAAAATAACGATTGATACGACAATAATGAATACAGAAGCAAATGGCGTATTTTCCTGTTGTTCCGCAGCGTGAAAATGTACGGTGCGTAATCGTTGAGTAAAGGAAAGGGCTCGCTCCTTATGACACCGCCACTCGAAACTCAGCGGCGCTAAAAAATCGCCAGTTTTGAAACTTGACGCGCCAACTTTCAAGGAAGTCGCGCATGTGCCATCTTGTTTGTCCGCTTCCGAAGGTTGTTTATTTTCTCGGTGCACGGCGTGTGGTCGACGGCGCCTGACCCTGTTTGCACGGTAGTTCTGCATTCTTTGCTATGCCGATCTGCTGTGCCAGTGGTAGCCAAAACAGGTAAAACAGCAGAAAGATGTTTTTGACTACAACGGAAAAAATCAGTACTTTCCTGGTGGACAGCGTAGAGGCACTGCTGTCTGCTAGGAGAGGAGGAGAAAGGAAGCAGTTGGCGCTATTTTACCCCTTTCAGGGATTTTATTCTGGTGCAGTGACCCTCGCTTCTTGTGATGCTCCTGGAAAACAAACTCTGTTCTCGCACCTGGTAATGTCAGGTCACGTGACTCAGCAGTACGGTTGCGAGCCCTCTCCCACGGGGAGACACAACGCGTGTTGCGTTTCCGTCTAATCCGGTCGTGGTATTCAATAGCGATGGCGACTTTGGCCTAAGTACTGCGTCCAATCAGCGACGCTCTTCTGGCTGTCACACCGCTTTCTCTGATTACGCTTTCACCGCTAACAACTACAACCACCCCAAAGGTTTGCTTAATCATTATCATGAACGTTAGTCGTCGAGTTGGAGATGTGTCACCAGCGTCAACGTTGGTGCAACCTCGTTAACGGTGCCGTAGCTGTAAAGCGCTAACAGACATTCTGTGAGTCCCCTTGTCTTAATGTACAGTAAACATTCAACTACTTGTGTAAGGACGCGTTTTACTATCCTGTTATACCGATTCCTATGACGCAAGGATCAACCATGTTTTTTTTTTGTTTTGCAGAGACTGTTTTGGGGCTCTTTAAAAAGATGGCGTGCAGACACGGACACAAGAGAGTAGTCAAAACACCACAAACTACGCTAACAGAAAAATCATACAGCGGCGGAAAACAAGGTAGGCACGAATACTTATATATGCACATTCCCAGACAAGAGGCGATGCCTATTAATCAGGTGCGCGTGGCGCTCTACGTGAGAGATAAGTGTTCACTCTCTTGACTTCTCTCTTGTGTCCTTATTTGCACGTCCTGCCTTGCTAACATGAATACCTACCAACTAGCTCAGCTATCTGTTACTCGAAGTTTTTCGTCGTCCTTACTTTGTTTTTTTTTTTTGTCGATTTACTGGAGTAAAAATCAAAGGAAAAGAAACTTTACTAATGCAGCAATGCATCAAGGTACTATATTACTGATCTATTTTATTTGTCTGTGCACAGTGTACTAGGTCCAAGACTCCAAGAATACAATATCCAGAGAGTTGGCTAGTCGCCCTTTCATGGTGGAGGACGCCGCAGCGTTGAGGTCCGGAAATACTAGTGACACTTCTGCAGGAGAGAAAGATATAGCCACTTCCGAGGCGCTATTCACGATGTGTCCATCTAGAGGAGATGTCCATTGAGTGTTGCCAGGTGAGACAGCCAGCGTAGCCAAAAGTCTGAGAAACTGCAGTCTAAATGTAGCCGAAGTAAAAAAAAAAGAGCCAATCAATTTGCAGGAAAATGTAGCCATTCTTATTTCTAGTTTTATTTCGACATGCGATTTCGAATTCGACTACTACACTCCCTTATTGTACAACCCACCTTTAGTGTGTGAAACAGCTTGTGTTCAAGAAGGCATCCATATTCAGGCGCTCTCTTAAGCAATCACCGAACTTTAGTTGAAAAAAAAGAAGAGGATAACTAAATTATGCAAGTTGCGTTTCTTACTTCCGTTGCTTTTGCAAAATGACTTTTCACTGCAAGCCCACTTCAACCTGTGTAATGTCTTACTGTTGCGGCAGTGAAGCTTAGAGCTCCGGAAGCTGTCGATAACAATAATTGCCGCGGTATTACGTCCCAAAATGAGGACATGATTATGAGAGACGCAGTAGTGGAGGGCTCTGGAAGTTACTATCACCCTGGGTTCATGCACCTGAACTAAGCGCATTGGCCTCCATAGCATTATGACTGCATAGAATTGCAGCCATCGCAGCCGGGTTTTTATCCCGTGAGCTTCGGAGCAAGAGGTAGATAAATAGTTAAACTCTTTTGGGCAAACTTGGTCCAGGCAACGCAGATTTCACGCAAAGCGCGCGCTGCGAGCACAAACGTCGAAAACTGATATTGGGTAAAACGCGTGAGCTCTTTATGCATGACCATAGCAGGGTGCATGACTCATCATTCTTTCCAGCGCTGTCGCTCCTTCTTGTGTGGGTTCTACGCCGTAACCACCACCCGTATTGCAGTGTGATTCACAGTTTATATCTAAGCAGGAACGGCGGGAACGCAGATAGGTAATATAAACGATGGAGCATTAAGAGAATGCAGGATTGGCCACGTTGACCCCACCAATGAAAAGAATAAAAATCAAGGTCCCAGCAGCAGTCGTACCCAGGCATTCTGCGTGGCAGTCAAGTGTTCTCGCACACAGCCACCTCACGTCTTAAAGACACCGTGGGAAAAGATCCTATTTCGGTGAAGCGTCAATTGTGGTTCCAGTGCTGGCTATCTTATTTTATAACAGGGTAGTACACGTTACATATGTACTCCTATGATGCAGGCGCAGTGTCGGCAGGACTGGGCACTATCGCGATAAAAGAGTATAGCGATAGTATTTCAGAGATACTTTTGAGTATCTGTATTTCTGTATCGAGATACAATTGAAGTATATTTGTGTCTCAGTAGTCAAATACTTTTACAATGTATCGTTTGTATCGCGATACTATGCCGGGCACTGGTATCTCGTAACATTTTTTTTTGTCGGAAATGTGTTGAGGCATGTTTCCAAGAGGGGAATGACTGTTTTTGTTTGTTTTTCCGCCAAGCAGAGGCGCGCCGCCGGTCGCCGACAGAAAGGGCGTCGATGGGTTCCCTTCAAGCACAGAATGGCCCACGTGGTAAAGCGCGCGATGACACAGACGGCAGAATCACGGAGGCAGTGTTATTGAGCTCTGCCGACAAAGGTCGCTGTCTCTAAAGGCCAGTGTCGCACGCCTAATTTTTTGCGGGTGGCAAGCGATTACTTCGTGACCACCCGTTCGGATACCGCCTTGGAACAGAGGCTTTGCAATGCTTCGCGTTCGTTCAGTTCTCAAAGAGTCGACACTTCCAGTCCCCGTAGTCGTGGCGGAAAGGACTAGAAGATGGCTATCTTTGTCGTCCTTTCAGCCACCCCTCCAGCGTGTCAGGGTGCGTTCCTAGTTGACTACAATCGTGAAACGGTCTTTTATGGTACCAGGCTCACACAGCGCCGGAGCCGACTTCGCCTGTTCCGGCTTGCTGAAATAGGTGCTGGCAGCGTCGGTGGTAGTCGTGACAGGTTTATTGAAAAGTTTTACAGCGAAAGCTGTTGTGAGATCATTTCAATTAACGGCCGTTTTTGGTGCCGTAGTTGTCCGCCGCCACCGCCGCCGGTGTCCGTAACCGCTATCGCACGAAATCAGGAAAAAAGGAAATAACAAGAAAATTTCCAGGATAGAATGAGGTTCGAACCTGGGCCCTCTGCGTGGGAGGCCAGTGTTTTACCTCGGAGCTATGCCAGTGCTTGAAACTGCTTTGCAAAAAGACCCTTACAGGCTTCAAGTCGGGAAGGAACCACATTAACATATGTAATTTTGTGTGGTCGAAGAGTAAAATAACGACCAGGCGTCTCACAAACGCGAATTCTGTAACCGGGCGTCACACAATGAGAATTGCGCAACGAGTGGGTTGTTGAATGCTTCCAACCCATAACAAAGGCCTCTGCGATAATTCTTCATCGTCATCAGCCACAGTATCAACAAAGTGCACATAATGCCTTACAGGTGTTTAGCGAGTACCACGGTTCTCCGCAGAATGACGAAAAATTGCATAGTGGCTGCATCCATATTTCACAAAAAATATGATGATTTATAGCATAGTGGATTCCTCGCAAGTGCACTTCTATTGGTTGCCACGGAAGCCCAGAAGGCTCCCATGATGCACTTCTTCAAGGTCTCAGTGAAGTTAATTCCCTCTATCTCTTTCTCGCGTTAGCGTATGTTATAAAGCGTGGTGAAAGAGTGAATTAACGACCGGGCGTCACACAATATGAATTTCGTAACTAGTGGGTCATTTAAAGCTTCCAACCCATTACAGAGTGTTCAGCCATAATTCTTCATCCCCATCAACCGTCGCATCAACAAAGCGCACATAATGCCCTACAGATGGTACCTCGCTTCTCCGTGGAATAACGAATATTGTCGTGGAGGGTGCTTCCCAACTTCCCAAAAATTATGATTTGTGGCGTAGTGGGTACGTTGCTAATGTACTTGTATTAGTAGCCGCAAAAGAGTTTATAACGGGCTCTAGAAATGTCGCTCTTCCAGCTTTCGCGGTGACTGTGCTGCGCTTTCCGCGCAGGCCTGGCGTTTTTTTCTTTCGGCTCAGGAGACTACTGCTTGCTGTAGTTTCTGATGGGGCGCTCTTAGCAGCTGTGCCTGTTTCCAAGTCTGTTTAGAGAGCTAGCACGAAAGCTTGGGAGGGCTTAAACCCTCTCACCCCCAAAGAACGTGATTTTAGGAAGCCAATATTTGAATTCTGCAGTTTTGACATACTGGGCTCCATTGCGAGTACGTGCCTCGATGGTCAGCGCAATCGACTTCGGCTTCTGAACGGTGGGAACAACCCACGTGAGGGCGGAAGTGTTTCGGTATGCAGATGACCTGAGAAGGGATATCGCCACGCTGCAGGGCTATGTGGCTATGAAGGCGGTATTTATTCACTATAACACGAATTCATGCTCGTCTGCAACAGTAAAGAGACTTTCTTTCGCGCAGCCTTATTCTGAGGCAGAACCGACGTTGTCTAGAAGACAGCCTATTTGAGAAGCTCAGACAGCAACCTTTTCAGCAAAGCAGATCTTATGTGCAAAATAAATGTATACTTTTTTCTCTATTCACTGGTGTTCATAAGTGATTCGAATGATTTGCTTAAACTATGCCATTTTTAGCATAGCTCATTTTGTTGTCACCAAATATATCGATTTCGGTGTCCAATGCTTGTTACTGTTTCCGTGAAATAGTGGACTTTTTTATTGCATCTGATGCCAGTAATTATGTCATTATTACGAATTATGTAGCTTGTAACCCCCCTAGTAATGTCTTAATGGCACTGAGGGTACTGTAATAAATGAATAATGCACGGCAACTTTATTTACAACATTAAGCCGCACTTATGTCTTTGCGGAGTATGAGAATCCTTGAAATAAAAAAAAAATGTTGCAGTGGCTTAGCTTCGCTATGTCAGGATAACGTAGCGTTAGCAAAGGTTCAGCTATTTATTCTTAGCTTTCCTGATTGTCTAGGATTAGCTTAATTATCATGCTTACTGCTGCTCCAATGACACACACATGGTATACGTATTATGTGGCACATGTATATTTATTTTGCCAGGCAACTACTTCGGGATCCGATGAGTTAAGCTTCTCCGCTCTTCTGCGCCTTTGAGCAGCATTTGCGTGGCTATACCATGCCTCCATGGCTATACCACATTGGCAAACGCCAGTCAGAGGCGCTATCAAGCGGCTACAGCGCAGTGTCAGACGTCGACTGCACAGCGAAGGCGAATAGCTGCGCGCGCACGGGTGCCAATACGTCTGCCAAGGCTACGACGTCACTCGTCCGGAAAGCGCAGACCGGCGGCGGCGGAGTGCGTGGCAGGTGCCGCCTCCGGTGCGTGACATCACTGATCCTCGCGCATGCGCAGCACGGCTCTTGAGCATCCACGTGAAACTAGCTCGTCTAGGCCAGTGTAGCTAACACTACAAAAAGTATTCCAGTATCTGTATTGCTGTATCTGTATTCCGGAATACTTTTTCTTCTTATTGCAAAAGTATCTCCGAAATATCCCGTTACGTCGAAAGCAAATGTATCTCAGTAACTGTATTTAAAGTTTACAGTCTATTTATTTCGATGTCTGTATTACGCAATATTTTCAGAGTATCGCTGCCCAACCCTTAATGTTGGGTTAAAACCCATTGTGTTTCCAGCGCTCCCTCCGCCTTTATAACGTTCCAACAAAGATTCCGTATGTACCCCCCTCCCCCGACTCGGCAAGCTATATTCAAGCGTTGCTTGACCCCGGTGGGATATGCTAACGAATCCTATCTGTCATATTCACATCATCACAACGTAGGACGTGCAAATAATTTTGATAAAACTGACGTCTGTGCTCTAAAATGAGTGCTGACGCTGCCTGAGACCAGAAGTCATCCATTAAACGCCAGTGTAGTCGACGCCCCTGATAAACAAGCGATGCGCACACAACTACTATATTTACGAAAAAACGTTGATCCACCTCGTAACGCTTGACTCGAAACCAGAAAATGCAGCATAGACAGGTACTCCCTGAATACTTCTCATAAATCCCATTTCCACATTGTATAAGATTTGAAGACGATTTAAATAATTTATTTGCATGTAGCTCAAATTTTCGCTCACTGTCAACGCCGATTTAAAACGTCAAACATTGGGTCAGGTTATGTGGCATCATGATGACGTCACAAGTTAAGGCGATTCGTGAGGTCACGCTATGACGTCATCACATCATGACAAGTTTTTCCATCGCTCGTGTTGCTGCCGCCGGACGCCGCCGAAGCATACGGTAAATTTTTGCGTTTGATGAGGCATCTAAGGCTTTCGCCTTCATACAGTAGGGTAGGCACTAGAGGTATGCACGGGCTCCGGGTAGCCCGAAAGAACGACCAGGCCCGCGGGCTGGGCTCGGGCGGGCCGACGTATTTTCACCTCGGGCCCGGGCCGGGCTCGGAGTACCTGGAGTTTTATCGGGCCGGGCTCGGGCCCGGCGCAAAGTCCGACTCAAGCCCGAAATATAGAGAATGAGCGGGGATTGTTTTCCAGCACGCATACAAGCGCCTTTTGCGCGACCGCCTTTTACCGCTTTTCCTTCCCATTCGCTAATTTAAACAAAAGGGGAGCAGGTAAAGCACTGCCTCTTTTGCACTCCGATAAACGTAGAAGTAACACCACCTGAGCTATAGTGACGGCGCCACGCGACTGTTCGCGTTAGATTTAAGGCCAAATCACATATGAGTGAAAATGCACGCGACAGCGACCCGACGTAGATCGCCTTCGTGCAAGCTGACGCTTGCATGGGCATACTACTGATGCAGAACTATCGATTGTACTATCGATACTATCGATAGCTGAGTCACTATCGAACTATCGATGGTAAAAGATACTATCGATAGCGCTATCGATAGTAAGTACTATCGATAGTTTGAAATCAACAGCGCGAACTCACTGCAGAATAAACTTGGTTCCCCGCGCGCGTGGTACATCGTGGAGCCGGAGGAGCAGGCCGAACGGCAAGAAAGTTGACATGCTTGTGTTCTTCACCAGAGTGCTTCGCTGACACATGGCCATAAAGTCAAACTATTCAGCTGTAGCGGAAAGGAAGCCGTTGCATGGGGTGGAAATGCGCGGCTTCAGATTTATATGCATTTTATGATTTCAAAATAAAGAAATATCAACAACTAATTTTTTTTAATTGTAAGATGTAACTGGTTGCTTTTAAATATGAATTTATTGATGGACGTATGCCGCCATTTTCACTGCGCAAATAATTTCTCTCGCCAAAAATTTGCTCATAAATTAAGCGAAGCTGATAGCAGGCTATCGCGAATATTTTGGCAATTTGGCCAGCCAGCAACAGCATCGTTATTAGCACCATTATGGATAGTTTGTCACGTGGTTGTGACGGTGAAGAATGCTGCAGCAAAGCTGGGAAATACGAAGCTCTTTCTTTTGGTCGAACTAGTGCCCAGGAAATCAAAGCTAAAAAAACAAGCGATACACACTGCGCACCGATAGCGGCGAGAACAGTCGCCGGCCGTCGAATAATCTGGTAATCGGAGGAACGCTTCGTCTTTTATACATCAGTTATCAAACCTTCCAGCGCTATTGCTGGTGCTCGAATAAACTTGAATATTCGCGTCCGGCGTGTAATCTTATAAAAATGACCTCAAACAATCGCGAAGCTTCTCAAACATTGAGGCGCGGTCGGCGTCAAACGCTGCTAACAGTCTGTGGGTGAAAACCGAATACATCAAAACAAAGGAATAAACACACGTGGAAGTTATATCGCTAGTAATATTACCTATGGTACTACCGATTCGACTATTGATAGTTTGTTCACACTATCGATAGTTTCAAAAAAACTATCGATGCTATCGAGTCAATTTACCGATAGTTCTGCATCACTAGGGCATACCCCATACACTTGACGGCTTTGGCGAGCGAACTCCATTGTTGCTAGCATGAGGCCGTCTACTTGTATAGCAAAAGTGGCGCACTGTCGCAGGTATGCAATGCAAATAAAATATTTGTTGCATGTTGGTACGTAAAACGTTTACCGTTGTCTCGGAGTATTTTTTATATGCACGCACATAATTATTATGTAAGGAAGAAGACGATCATATGCGGCAGTGGGCCACGACATTAGCTGAAAGAGCCGAGCGCGAGCTGTTGGCGTTTGGACTGTGATTCTTGTGTTGGTTTTCGCCGCCCGCCTTCAGCGTCCGTGAGCCTGCTTCTCAAGTGCTACTTGTCGCCAATAAACCTCGTTCCAGAGTGGTGGAGGTGTGGGGTACTCACCCTGGAACTCCGAAACGGGAGACTGCCCGCTCCCCCAGAAATGGCCGACGAAACCACCCAGCAAGGCACGGCCCAACCTCCGATGGTCATCGTGCCCACTGCGCTACGCCTGCGCGATTCCCCTTTCTTTGACGGCACCGATGAACAAGACGTTGAAGATTGGCTGTCGACATTCGAAAAGGTGGGCGCGAGCAACAAGTGGGACGATCCGTCGAAACATCAATATGTGTCCTTCTACTTGAAAGAGGTCGCAAGCCTCTGGTTTCACAACCACCAGTCGGAATTCGCCACTTGGAGTGCCTTCAAGCAACGCATTGCCGATGTGTTCGGTCGCCCCGAGGTACGGAAGCTCCGTGCTGAACAGCGCCTTCGATGTCGTGCACAGCTGCAGGGAGAAGGCTTCACAAGTTACATCGAAGACGTGCTGGACTTCTGTAAGCGCCTTAACCCTTCGGTGAGTGAAGGAGACAAGATCAAACACATCTTGAAGGGGATAGACGACGACGCCTTTCAGATGTTGCTGGCCAAGGACCCGCGGACCGTGTCTGAAGTCGCCACTCTCTGCCAGAGTTTCGACGAACTGCGGAAACAACGGGTCTTGGCGCGGCGAGCAGCGGCTACAGACAACACTCTCGCGGCGTTGACCATCGGTGGTGAGCACAACACTCTGCTGTCGGAAATCAAACGATATGTGCGCGAGGAAGTGGCTCGACAACTGTCGTGCTTGTCGTACTTACCCACAACTGAACACTCTACTGAGCGTGTCGCGCCCGCCATCCGACAGGTTATACAGGAGCAGGTCTCCGAGGCACTGCCGTGCGCCTCTCGGCCAACACCTGTCGCCGCGCCACTGAGTTATGCGGCCGTTGCTGCTACTCCACCGCGACCTCTACCTGTGTCGACTGCCCAACCTGTGCGAGCGCCAACGACGTCATTTCCTGGTACACAGCAGTGCTATAACGGAAACCCCTGGCGCACACTTGACAATCGCCCAATCTGCTACGCATGCGGGTACCCAGGCCATGTCGCGCGCTTCTGTCGCCGGCGCTTCGCAGCGACCCCGCCTGTACCGAGATATTCCAACTGCCCCCTCAACGTGACCGACTACCAGCTGAACGTGACCCGCTACCAGCCGACCGAGACAGCCAACCTGCTCACGAGTACCGATCATTCGCTCCCCGTCGCTCACCCTCACCACGGCGCCGTTCTCTGTCACCCCTGCGTCGCCGACCGAACCCCCTGGAGACGGAAAACTGACTGCCGCAGCTCCGGAGGCACGAGCTGCGTTGTCGTCACATTGTACAAGTCCTCGCCTGTCCCCCGCAAATGTTATAGAAGTGTTTGTCGAAGGTTTACGAACTCTCGCGCTTGTTGACACCGGTGCTGCCATATCTGTGATGAGCCGAAAACTTTGCCGCTCTATACGAAAAGTAACGACGCCGCCTTCCGAGTTTTCGCTGAGTACAGCGAGTGCGCAACAAGTTCGACCGGTTGGAGCATGTACGGCCAGAGTCATCATTCAAGGCGTATTGTATCACATAGAGTTTCTCGTGTTGGCCACGTGTTCTCACGACGTGATACTCGGATGGGATTTCTTGTCGCGCCACCACGCCGTCATTGACTGCGCTCGCGCTCAGGTGGAACTTTCGGTGTTTTCCGATGCCCCGTTCACTGACACCGAACGACCTCACATTGGCAAGCTTCGTGTTGCCACCGACACTGACGTTCCTCCTCTCAGTGCCGTCATTGTCCCTGTCTATCGCACTGAATTTGCTGGCTCCACCGTTGTGTTCGCGCCATCCGACGTTTTCATTCGCCGCCACGGTACGTCTCTGCCATATGCTCTTCTGCCACCTCACCAAGATGCGACTGGAATTGTCGTTTGCAACCCCAGCTTATGCCCCCTCACCGTACATACTCACGAGACGCTTGGCCACGTTCACCCTGTAGACGACAATTGTATAGTGCCCATTGAATCCCACGAAACTGGCTCAAAACTTCAATTGAACGCTGTCACACCTCGTTTTACGCCGGATGACATCTCCTCGGATATATTCAACCGCTCCATCGACAGCAAGCTTCCTCCGGATCAAAGCGAACAGCTTATCAGCCTTCTGCATGAATTTCGAGATTTGTTCGACCTTCCGCAGAAGGCACTGAGTCAAACGAACACAGTTGCTCATACAATCCACACTGGAACTCACCCTCCTTTGCGTCAACGGCCCTACCGGGTATCACCGAAGGAATTGCGGAGCAAGTCGATGACATGCTTCAGCGCGGTGTCATCACGCCTTCTTCCAGCCCCTGGTCTTCCCCTGTTGTACTAGTTCGGAAAAAGGATGGTTCGATTAGATTTTGTGTGGACTACCGACGACTGAACAAAATTACGCGGAAAGATGTCTACCCTCTTCCTCGCATCGACGACGCCATCGATTGCCTACAAGGTGCCGAATTCGTTTCTTCACTGGACTTACGTTCGGGTTACTGGCAGGTCCCGATGGCAGAGTGTGACCGACCCAAGACAGCGTTCGTTACGCCAGACGGCCTATACGAATTCACGGTAATGCCATTCGGTCTGTGCAATGCACCCGCAACTTTTGAACGGATGATGGACAGCATTTTACGCGGCCTAAAATGGCAGATATGCTTATGCTACCTTGATGATGTCGTCGTCTTTTCCCCAGATTTTCCTACACACATCGATCGTTTGCGCACCATCCTTCAGTGCCTTACTAGGGCAAACATTCAGCTTAATCTGAAGAAGTGCCGCTTCGGGGCTCGCCAACTCACTATACTTGGCCATGTTGTGTCAAAGGATGGAATCCTCCCGGACCCGGACAAACTTCGTGCAGTAGCCGAGTTTCCGAAGCCGACTTCACTCAAAGAACTTCGGAGCTTCATCGGCTTGTGCTCGTATTTTCGTCGTTTCGTCCGTAACTTTGCATCGATAATAGCACCACTTACGCAACAACTGGCTGGCCCCGCTAATCTTTCTATCTGGACCACAGCATGTGACGAAGCCTTCCGTACACTGCGCCGCCTGCTTACGTCACCACCCATTCTGCGCCATTATGACCCAACTGCTCCGACTGAAGTGCACACAGACGCTAGTGGCGCTGGTCTTGGCGCGGTACTCGCGCAACGTAAGCCCGGCATTCCAGAGTACGTCGTCGCGTATGCTAGCCGCGCACTCACAAAAGCGGAAGTTAACTACTCAGTCACCGAGAAAGAGTGCCTCGCAATTGTGTGGGCGTTAAGCAAGTTTCGTCCATACTTGTACGGACAGAGTTTCGACGTCGTAACCGACCATCACGCACTCTGTTGGTTGGCTTCGCTAAAGGATCCTTCAGGTCGCCTTGGGCGTTGGGCTCTTCGCCTACAAGAATTTGACATTCGCGTCATCTACCGCTCAGGACGAAAACGTTCTGACGCGGACGCCCTGTCCCGATCACCAGTGAGATCCAACACAGACACGCACTCAGACGCCGACTTTTCCATCTCTGCCATTTCTGTACCGAACATGTCACTTGAGCAGCGAAAAGACCCATGGATTGCCTCGCTGCTTAACATCCTTTCCGACACTTCAGCGTCTGCATACCCTCGTGCCCTTCGCCGCCAAGCCTCACATTTTGAGATACGGGACGCGCTATTATACCGCAGAAACTACCAAGCGGATGGTCGTAAATGGCTCTTGGTTATACCAAGCCACATGCGATCTAACCTATGTGCGTATTTTCATGCCGACCCGCAACATGCTCACGCTGGCGTGTTGAAAACGTATCACCGGCTCCGCCAGCGTTACTACTGGCGTGCTATGTACACCTTCGTCCAGAAATACATTCGGTCCTGTCAATTATGCCAAAGACGGAAGACATTTGCCCATTCACCCGGATTACTGCAGCCTCTACCGTGTCCTGCACGCCCTTTCGACCGTGTTGGCATCGATCTGTATGGACCCCTTCCGTACACTGCGGCTGGCAATCGATGGGTGATTATCGCCGTCGACCATCTTACTAGATACGCTGAGACAGCGCCGCTACCTTCTGCTAGTGCTCGTGACGTTGCCAATTTTGTCTTACGTCGCTTCGTCCTCCGTCACGGTGCACCACGCGAACTACTCAGCGATAGAGGGCGTGTGTTTTTATCCGAAGTTCTTCAAGAACTCCTTCGCGCTTGCCGCACGGTTCACCGCACCTCTACAGCCTACCACCCGCAGACCAACGGTCTAACTGAGCGCTTCAATCGAACGCTGGGAGACATGCTCGCGATGTATGTCAATTCGGACCAGTCTAACTGGGACGTCGTTCTCCCATTCGTGACCTATGCATATAATACCGCCACGCAGTCAACCACAGGCTTCTCGCCTTTCTTTCTTTTATATGGTCGTGAACCATGCGCCACCCTTGACACTATTTTGCCGTATCGCCCGGACGCCTCCGAATTCAGCCCTGTTTCTGAAATTGTACAGCACGCTGAAGAGTGTCGTCAGTTGGCCCGCTCATTCACCTCGGACAAGCAAGCCCAAGACAAAGAACGCCATGACCGCGACCAGCAAGTCGAGACTTTTGCCGTCGGCTCGCTCTTCTGGCTTCGACTGCATTTCCCTCCTCTGGCCTGTCGTCCAAGTTTGCCCCCAGGTATCACGGTCCTTATCGCGTCGTGGAACGTCGATCTCTTGTGACGTACGTGATCGAGCCGGTCGACCCATCTCCAGACAGGCGCCGCCTTGGTCGCGAGACTGTCCACGTGAGTCGCCTCAAGCCATATCACGACCCGCTCCTCCTCTCGTCACCTTGACTCGCCAGGATGGCTCCTCTTTGTCGCCGGGGTAATTGTAAGGAAGAAGATCATATGCGGCAGTGGGCCACGACATTAGCTGAAAGAGCCGAGCGCGAGCTGTTGGCGTTTGGACTGTGATTCTTGTGTTGGTTTTCGCCGCCCGCCTTCAGCGTCCGTGAGCCTGCTTCTCAAGTGCTACTTGTCGCCAATAAACCTCGTTCCAATTACGTTATTTGTTGGTGTACAGCTGATGTGCTTAGTACGTCGCTGATGTACATCCGGTTCGGGTGTTTTGTAACTTCCGGGTGATGAGCGACGGTTTCCAAATGTGAAAAAAAAAACCGAGCGATCGCGCGATTTCGACCACGCGATAGATCGCGCGAACAGCCCGTTTCGTCGCTTGTCGCTGTCGCGTGCATTTTGGCGCATATGGGGTTTGGCCTTTACTCGTAACGACTCTACGCGAACTCTGGCAGCACGGAAGACCAGTCTATGTGACTCGCCGGCTGTCTCGCGTTCCGTTTTTCCTCCGCCAGCCAAGCCCAGTAAAAAGGACAATAAAAAAATTCCCTTCATTCTCTGAAAAAATCGCTCAATACAGAAATGCATTGCCTGCTCACGCACCTGATAGGGTCACGCGGGCAACTGCAATGGAGGGCGCTGAGGCCCACTCTTTAAAATGGTTACACTTGTAGCAACCTGTACGCGTCGGTGACTTAATCGATATTTCGTATTATATAAATATGTGTAATTAGGAAACGCATTTTTTGCGGCCTGAATAAAGTCAGTACCGCGCGGGCCAACACACTGCGAGAGCGCTACTCCATCACAAGCTGTCCCCGTAGCAGCGGGGACAGCGCCACAGGGCCACAGCGAACACACGAACTTAGCCCGAGACGTTTCGGCGTAACGCATTAGACCGCATTTTTTTATGTAGCAACCCTGGCAGAGCAGCACCGAACAGAGCGCACAGCGTTCGCTAGGCGCCAGACGCCTAACGTCTCCCCTGTCTCCCCAGCCTTCCAGCTCGAGCCTCTCCGCTATCTGTCTAGTGTGGCTACCCTCTCCCCAGTCTAGACAGACAGGTGTAGCCAGTTTGTCTAGACTGCGGAGAGGGTTTCGGTCGTCGCGCCGTCAGAGCGCCGTCCCTTCGCTCAGCAGATTTTGTTGTACGGCGCGCCGTGCTCTGTCGGCGTAATTCGACGCTGGGTTTTCGAAGGCGCGTCGCTCGTTTCAACCTCCCTAGCTGCCTTTCTCTTCATCTATCTCTCTCTTCTACTCTAAAATAGTAGAGAGGCTTCAGTTTTTGCATTGTACAGCACGAAACGGACCCATCCGTATGCGAAGGATTAGAGCGGCTGACCCCATCGAGCGGCACGAAGCCGTGAAGGCGATCATATATCACAGTGAAGCGCTGTCATCGTCCTGCTGATCACCATCGACAATGGATAGAGGGGCATGCAACGTGCAAACGCTGATCCATTAGGCGATGCATTTCGACCGGCTGCTATAAGCTGCTACCAAAAACTGACGGGAAAAGTGCGGTGTGGCAGTACTTTCTTGTGGTGGTATTAAAACATTATCACCTTTAGGGCAAGTGCAGTGCAAATTCTGCAGCTCCCTCCTGGCGTACGATTAATCGAAAACGAAAACATCCCGTCTCCAAAGCACCGGTGGAAGACCAGCACTACGATCGCAAGTATTGTAGATTTCTTAAAGCCAACAAGCGTTCCTGCTACTGTGAAGGAGCGACTAACTGTATGCATTGCTCATTTCTGTGCCAAGGATATGCGACTTTTCAATGTGGTCAGTAGAACCGGCTTTGCCAAAGTAGCTCAAGAGCTAATAAACATTGGGGCTCGCCACGGCAGTATCAAAATCCAGGACATTCTTCCACATCGCAAGACTGTGTCCAGAAAGGTGATCGACCTAGCCGAAGAGGTTCGTAAAACTGTAATGCCTGAAGTTGCGGCAGCCACAAAAGAACACCGATGTGCGGTTACAACTGATAGGTGGAAGGATGATATAGAAAAATTTCATACACAACAGCAACAGCACACTATATCGACGACGAATGGAACTTGCGCTCTCACGTCGTTTTCACGTGTGACTTCCCGAACGAGCGCAAAACTGGCGAGAACATTCGCAAAGAGTTGCAGCGGCGCTTCGGCAAGATCGGCGTTTCGAGTGATGCTTCGCACGGAGTGAGCGAATATTATATCCGCTCTTCAGCCTTACAAAAGACTGAACTGCTGCGCCTATATACTGAACAAGGTGCTTCGCAACACATTTTGCGAGAAGTTCGCTGCCGCCGAAGTGCCATCAATTTGCGAAACTCTACAGAACGTTAAGTCTGTAGTGAGGTTTTTTGAAGCAAAGCGGACTGGCCAGCAATCTGAACAAATCCGTTTGCCAGGAGGTTCCGACTAAAGGGAATTCTCAACTTGCCATGGTAATGTAAGTGCACTGTCAGCTTGATGACATTGAAAGACTACTTGAATCCAGAAATTCTGAATTTGCAAACAGCATAGACAAATGCACATTGCAAGACCTCATTGCGCTTCTCCACCCATTTTTTGACGCGACGAGCGCACTCGAAGAAGAAAAATGGCCAACGTTGCACCTCGTTATTCTTATCTTCGCTGGACTTCAAAAACTTCTGGATAAGCACCTTCACTCTCCGTCAATGGCGGTAGAAAGGGCAAGGCTGCAGGAACGTGCACTACGTTTTCTGAAAAAAAAAAGTGTCACTGAACGTTGAACACAATATAGTAAGGCTTCTCTGCCCTCAGTTTCGGCACCTCAGAATGCTGACTGTCGAAGAACGACGAAGTGCATGCGCAAGTTAGAGAACTTATTTCTTCGTTTGCAGATGACAGTGGGCAAAGTGAGGAAGAACCTGCCACAAAAAAGCAATGCTTTCAGTTGTTCAGCAAGTGGAGCGACAGTGGTGAGAATGTAGCAGTTACAAAAGATGAGCTCTCCAATTATCTCTCTATGGAATCGCCCTCCTGTCCATCTGAAGCTTTAGTCTTCTGGAAAAACAAGCAGCAGAGATATCCCAAGCTTGCCAGGCTGGCAAAAAAGATATTACCAATTCCGGCGACGAGTGCAAGCAGCGAACGTAACTTCAGTTCGGCAGGCTACATAATGCGAAAGCGCCGCACTTCGTTGAAGTCGGAATCGTTGGACTGCTTGCTGTTTTTGCACGACAGTTTGTAGTCTTTGTACTAGAGACTGTTCGTCCGTGTGTCGTTTGATCATATTTGATATGCTCAATAAAATGCCAAATTATCGGAAAAGGATGTTTTGTTTTCGCAGCGAACCTTAAAAAAGCCGGGGCGGGCCGGACCCGGGATTGTGTTTTCGTACGTCGGGCCGGGCCGGGCGGGCGCGCAGTCCTTTGCCGTCGAGCTCGGGCGGGCCTTCGACAAAGTCAGCGGGCCCGGTCCGGGCTCGGGCTCGGAAATACGGCCCGTGCACAGCTCTACTAGGCACGGCCACGCCATGCTTCGCTTGTGCCCATGTCCCCGATATGGGAAAGACTCCCGAGTCTCTGTGTTTTCAGAACACAATGATTGGTGAGCTCGACATGTTTAATTGACGAAAAGGCAGCTCAGTATAGGCAGCTTCCATGTGAGTCTCGGCACCTTGTATCTGAGGAGCGTTTCACACAGCAGCAAAACAGTCTCATGACTTCGAACGGAGGATCGCGACATTGCTTTCCTTGGTGCGCATTGTGCACATTGTAGAGGAGCCACGCCGTACGAGCACGCAAGCGTCCGTAGTTGGATTCCGCGGTGAAGCACTGCGAGTGATGAAATGTGATAGCTTATATTAGTCCACTACATGAAGTAATAGAATGTTAAGAAAGGGAAAATAGACAACCACCCGTTTGTAGCACGAAGCCACAAGGAAATCCATACGGATTTCTCAGAAATGAAGCCTCTTAGTTGCCGAAAAAGGACGAATTTTTCGGCAACTAAGAGGCTTTATTTCTGAGAAATCCGTATGGATTTCCTTGTGGCTTTGTGCTACAAACGGGTGGTTGTCTATTTTCCCTTTCTTAACCCTTCCGCCACCTTGCGGGATTCCGCAGAACTGATTTGCAATAATAGAATGTGTAAAGCGTGGTAGCGGAGGAAGGTACACATGCAATGCAGGCACACATAGAATGCAATACTTCCAACTATATGTTTCGATTTTCGTATGATCCGATAAATGCAGGACTTAAAGTCAGGCCTCCTTCCCCCCCCCCTCCAATTGTTAAGCAGGAGCTGTATGTATGTGTGTATGTATGTATTTAGTTCGCCGCCCTCTGAGTACCGCCCTACAATGTAGGGAGACTTTAAACCCTGGATAAATGCGCACTAATGGTGCGGAAGCAAGAGATAGAAAAAAGTGCTGCATAACTATACAAAGTAGCTGGCTGGGCTAGTTAGTTGTGCATACTTGAAATAAAGCCAAGTATGCCACGGAAAGGAAACACACAGGACAAGCGCTGCTGTGACTGTTAGCATTTAGTGTGGTTTCTATATTTGCATTTTTCGTTCTGTTCTTTTTTCTGCTTTTAACTTTCCCGCAAGCACTTATAAGATGCCTTCTTGCCAATAACAGCGATTTTCCTGTGTTCTTCCTTTGCGTGGCCGTTCCTTTTTTGCGCTGTTTATTTCAAGCATGCATAACTAGAAACGCGTACGAGTCACAAGCCTTAATCAAAACACCCACTGCGCCAGTTGTAGCGATAGACCACGGAAGTGCATCTACTTCTCATGTAGCGACGCAAGATGCCAGCACGCGCTAATTTCTTTTACTCGACCATTTCAAAGGCACCCATGTATTCGTTTGTCATCCTACAACGGGGTTTGTACAAGAAAAAAATATTTTGAAACATGGGATGCACACGCCAACTCGGCAGTGAACTCCTAATTGATCGGACATTATATTGGTGCTATATTTATGCTCTTAAGCGCTTGATTCATGTACATGGAGAGAGTGAACAACATACGTTCTTTTGCATGACAGTGGAATGGCATAGATTACGTTATGAAGGCTGGTGAAAATTGATTGCGATACTGATTAGAACGTGCATTCATATGGCCACTCAATGGGTGAATTTTCTACAAATTTTGTGCTCCATGGCCACGAGCCGACCCAGCCCCTTGACACTACTCTTCATATGGCAGCCGTCTCAACATTCGAGTACGTGGGCGCCGCCACCGAATTGGCAGACCATGAGCGGAAGCTTGCCCGCATTAAGCTGAATGCCTCGTAAAACACCCAGCGTTGTTTGCGTCGCAGAAATGGACATCACTACGAAGCCCCCCACAATGACGCAAACGTTCGCCTGGTGTGCTCGTGCTCCTGTGGTCACTTTCTCGCAGTGCGGTGGCCAGACAGCTATATTGGACCGCGTTACAACGACACGTGATGCCCGTGGAACGAAACACGCGATCGACGCCCACATACGACGGAGAAATGTCGGCGCAAACTCATCGGCGACAACTTTGCAAGGACGGCGCGAAGCCTGCACGCTTCGGCTACACGCCGCGACAAGGGAGCCAATGTGTGGCACTACAAGACAACACAGACACTGCCGACACACGAACGCGCGGTGAACTTAGATGCTTGCAGCACCTCTGGCGATGGTCCCCAACATTACTAGATTAGGTTCACTTTTCGAACTGCTGTGACTGCGTGGACCGGCCACCGATTCTCGCATATCGTGACACTGCTGTTCCTTCTTGCTAGGTCAGCACGACGCGGTCAGGGCGGCGAAGCACTCTGTCCGCGGCTGTGCACGTTGTTTGGTTTTGCGTTAATTTACATGCCTCTTTAGCTACGTTCTCGGTTTTGGGATCCTCGTATTCTAGCCGAGGTGTGCTGACTGCGGTCAGCAAGTGAAGGATGCCGACATGTTGTGTTCCTGGGTGCACGAAGGGCTATACGACAGATATCAAGAAGTCAACCAGGCACTTCTTCTCCGCTCTCAGCGACGAAACACTTCATTCCACATGGAACAGGGCCCTTCCGCGCGCCGACAAAGAGCTGTGGATGAAGTCTAATGTTTAAGACATCTGTATTCATGACGTCGCTATCATCAAAAATTGCGTACATGTCATCAACTGAACAGTTCCTCAAGCTGCGCGTGAAAAATGAAGGCTCGTTGATGGTAGGATCCCGAAGGCTTTTTCCAAACCTACCTTCCTACCTCTCGAAGCCGCCCCAGAAGAAGCTCAAAACAGAGAACGTTCCGAAGACAACTTGTTCATGTGTTGTCTGTGGCCTCGGAGAGCAGAATAGTGGTTTGAACAAAGAAAAAATTGAGCTCGATTCTCTTCTGCCGGAATTAACGAGCTCACAGGAGTGATACTTTCGTGGCGGAAAATAACGCTAGGACACGGCAGTGGTTGATTCATCGCATTTTTCTGTCAGCTCAGCTAGTAGGGTTGTACCGATAGAGAAATGCGTTAGCATAGGAGACGAAAGCCTGGCTGCTGTAAGGGCATATAAGGACGCGCGGTGAAGGCTCGCGTGAGTGGCAGCATCGCTACTATTGATGACCTCTAAGAACTGCTAATGACAGTTGGCAGACCTTAAGTATGTGAAGGAGAAGGGGCTCATGCAAGCATCTGCTGCTCATCTCAGCAGTGCAAAGTTCTTCCGTTGCAGAAAACTCGCATGTTGTGGCGCACTCAGGGAGAACGCATGCAAAGAGATGCGTTCATAGATCGCTGCGACCAATAGAGAAGCTGGATTTTTAAACTTCCCTGGGGCAAGTGCCAAGCGAAAAGATTGCAAGGAATGCGGTGCAAAAAGATGTTGGACTGCATGCTACTTCACATTGCAAATCCCAAAACATATATGGCTTGCTGCGCAGCGTGACGCTTATCCCGCTTACGACTAGCAGCCGACTCAATCAGATAGTATCAGGCGTACCTCGCGAATATCCATGGCTACAGTGCAGCTGCTCTTGAAACAATTCATATATACAGACGTGCGGTACACTAGTGCTCAATGACATTAAACTGAACGTTACTTCAACAGGTAACCTGGTAATTTTCGTGGTTTTGTGAACTTTTCGACTCCAGCACGGACAAAGCAGTGTCATATCTGCCGACCATGCTTTAGTTATTATGCTCATTGTGAATGTGTTGCTCCGATGAAAGGAAATAGCGCTGCCTTCTTTTTTTTTCATCCCGAAATAAAGTGCCGAAAGTGCGTACATATCAGGACGAGCTGCCCTGAATTTATTCATGGTACCTTAAAATATGTACACCAATTGGTCTGCTGACTGCCACTTCACGGCTTCTTCAGTGATTTAAAATAGTAGGGCTGAAACGAGTAATGGGTACTTGCCTACAAAGTACTGTTAATATGAGTCCAACAAACGCGTAGCCCGTTTCCGTGCCCGTTGCTGCTGACATACTGACATTGTACTTAAATTGAAATTAAAAAGAGTCTTTGGCGCCTTCGTAGCGTTGACAAAATGTAGGGAGAATCTTCACCATACCGCGAGAATCAGCGACAGCTCATTATAAAGAGCCTAGCGGAAGACTCCTGAAGCTCTTGAAAACGCATTTCAAAAGCTCACTCCGCGACAGCGCAGCGGCATTTTTCACACCTCAGTAAAGTTTTTCTATCAATCCGCTAAACACGAGGCCATCAAAATACCCAAAAAGTAGTAGGTGAAAACACCTGTAGCGTTTGTAATTAGCGAAGTCGGAGGACCTGAGCGTGTTCATCAACACAGGAGCAGCACTCGCATGGAGCTGCTTGCGGTGCTCCCGCCATCTGGCGGCGAGCCAAGGCACGGGGACGCCCGCGATGTACGGCGCTTGCGGAGAGTTTGACAAATGAACCTAGTCTAGTAACGTTGGTGGCCCCATAGAAGACTGACCTTGAGCCGCTGTGCGATTTCGCTAACTAATGCTTCGCTGTAGATTTTCGCCGGCGTTAATGTTTACTGAGATTAAAGGTCACAGTAAACTATGGAGGTGTTTCTAGCTTTGCACCGGGAAAGATAGAGCTATAGCTCTAAAAATGGTAGTGTTTTTCGCTGCCAAAGCGTTGTAACAGTCGTCAGAATGCAACAGTGGCACGTTCCGCGTGTCGTACAAACAGGCACATGGTTGGAGGGAGAACAATACATGAAACAGCTTCCCTTTTCCACTTTATTTTTGGCAGCGCCATCCTAGGATCGATAGAATTTGCGTCTCAGGCTTTTAACTGCTCATTGATTTATTCTCTCGATCACGATTCGTTGCTCGCATGGTCATCGCTCAGGATACTACAGGTACGGCTTCTCTCGACGAACATAAACTACACACCGCTTACGTCCTTAGTATTGAAAAGTTTTGAAGGGATGTTTTGATATGTGCGTACTTACATATGGTATTGCTTTGTCGAATAGGTATATTTATTAATTAATATTTATTTATTTGTTTATTTATTATTACATGTACCTACAGCGCCCTCTAGGAGCATTGTTGTGGGAAGTTTACAAATCAAAAGTACATACACATCAAAGAAAAGAAATTGCGTGGTACAAAACAAAATAGAAACACATCAAAATACGTGTATCCCAGCATACAATATATGCACAAAACACATGGACTGGACATTTACACCTTTGCTAAATGAAAAAAAAAACGTTGACAATAGACGAATAAAAGCGGCATTAGGTAACAACAAACTCCTTTTAAAAGTGAAGGGAACGCTCTTTTGAGTGCGGTACCAATCCAATACTTGACGAAAGAAAATTCCATTCGTGTGTGGGTTTCGGAAAAAAAAAGGTATTTGCAAAAGTACTTGTGCCGGCACTTATATTCGCGTACTTTTAAAGAATGGTCCCGTCGTGATGAGATGTAGGTTGGTGGTTTGATATATCTATTTTTATCGATATAGGGTTTGTCATTGTGTTGTAGAAGAGCCATAGTTTGATATATTTAGGCCTTGAGGAGAGCAATGGCCATCCGAGTGCACTGACAATCTCCATTGACCTTCTGCTGAAGTTGAAATTACCCGTCAAAAACCGGGCGGCACGTTTCAGGATGCGCTCCAATGCATCGCTATTTACCTTAGTGGCCGGGTCCCAGGTAGTGGAAGCATATTCTAAAACTGGGCATACATTTGGCACCTACAGAACTCTTTTTAAGAACAGAGGGTGTCGTTCTGAAATTGTGTCGCAAAAAGTTCAACACACGACTGGCTTTAACGGATACCTTGCGAATATGATCATTCCATGATAGAGTGCTGTTGATGACAACGCCAAGATACTTATATTTATTTACAATGGATAGTGGTATCTGTCCCATGCCGTACTCTGTAAGAAGGGGCTGCTTTGTCTTGGTACACCTAATGGCACTACACCCTGACACGTTGAGCTTCATTTTCCACGTACTGCACCATGCTATTACTGAGTCGAGGTCTTTCTGCAGTTGTTCGGAATCCTCTGTGCACGTAATTATATATACAGCAGTCATTTTCTACAACCTGACTTGACTGTCAACGTCTTCAGCAAGATCATTCATATAAATGAAAAAGAGAAGCGGGCCGAGAACGGAGCCTTGCGGCACTCCTGAAATGACGTCTACGTGTGACGATGACGCTTAGTGACATATTTTAGCCGCGAAAGTGCACATACACAAAGCAAAGAAACAAACAAACGACAGGACGGGCGGCAAAAGTACTTGTTTCCTATGTTCATAAGGTCTCCCATAACCTGAAAAAGGTAGCAGGCCGGTATGGGGTACCCGTTGCCTTTTCCGCGCCCGTTAAACTGGCTCAGTTGTGTCCGAGAACTGCTCGGGAGGAGGCGAGCCGAAAGGGATGCGGCAAGAAACATGGCACGACGTACGGGAAATGTGCAAAAGGCGTGGTGTATGAAATTCTCCTTTCTTGTGGCAACTCCAACATCGGGCAGACGGGGCGCTGTATTAATGAACGAGCCAGGGAGCATGAACTGAATTTAATGAAGGACGGCGTGGCACATTTGCCTATGCATTGCAAAACCTACAAGTGTCAACCACGTTTTAAAGAGATAAGGATTATAGCCAGAAGCAAGTATCAAACTGCGCGTGAGTTGATGGAAGCATATTACATAAGAAAGAAAGGAGAAAGGTGCATCAGTGATACGTCGGTGACTTTGTATGGATCAGAAAAGAGATTGTTCGTTAGCTGGATAGCCTAAGGTTGTGTTGATGAGACTGCGCATGTGTGTATGCTGTATACTTATTTCTGGGTTTGCGCTCAGTCTAATTCAATTGGAAGCCGCCCGTCCTGTCGTTGTCGTCGTTGTGGTTTCTTTGCTTTGCGTATGTGCTCTTTTGCGGCTAAAATATGACACTAAGCAAGTAGCAACTAGGCCGAGAAACAGTCTTGTTAAGACGATGACGCACTATCTACGATGGTGCATTGTTTCCTTCATGCAAGATAACCTTGTATCCATGCCAGTGTGTTAGCAGATATATTAAGACACGATTATTTCCGTAGAAGGAGCGAGCGTGCAACAGTATCGAAAGGCTTGCTAAAATCAAGGGAAATAAAATAAATTTGGCTACCAGAATTTAACGTTGCGAGGATGTCATTCGTAAATTCTTTAGTTGCGTGTCGCAGGAAAATCTTTTTCGGACACCATACTGTTTCAGACAGAACAAAATTGTTAGACTGAAGGTGCTTTACTAAGTTTGAATATATATTATGCTCAAGCATTTTACAGGACGCATACGTTAAAGAAATAGGCCGATAGTTATAAGTACTCGACTTCTCACCACTCGTGTAAAGGGGAATGACATTTGCTCGTTTCCAGTCATCAGGTAATGAACCCTGCGATAAAGATATCCTCAACACAGCTGTAAGAAACGGGCTAATGGAAAGGGCACAGTTTTTTAAAATGAAATTTGAAATCTGATCTGACGCTGATGCTGAGTTTGCAGTAAGGTTTTTTAAGATAGATGCAGCACCTTGTTCTGAAATTTGAAACTCTGCCATTTCTGATAACGCCGCTGTATTGTACGTTGTAGTTTGAACATCTGACACCGGAAACACCGACTGAAAGTACTGTTTAAAGCTTTTTGCTTGACTCGTGCTATCCGACAGGTATTTAGTAGCATCATTTGTATCAGAAATATCACCAGGAAACTTAGTCTTTCTTTCAGCGTACACCCAGACGAGTTTCGGGTTCGTTTTCACCTTACTACTTAGATCACTCAAGTATGCTCTGTCCGCTTGCCGCAAATCTTTATCTTCTTACCAAGTTGTTTCATCTGTTTGTATATTTCAACGCCTGACGTCTGGCAATTTTGTGATAGAGACGATCTATTCTGTTTATAAGCACTCGAAGTTCCTTATTCAGCCATGGTTTATCATTTCGGTGTTAGGCTGATATGAGTGGCGATGATACAAAAGCTTGAGTTAGTGATAACAGTTTTGTCTTCAGTGCATTCCACAAGCCATTCACGTCAGAACAGAAACATATTTCTTGAAACTCAGAGGAATAAGAGACTAGTTTCCTTGAAATGGAAGGAAATGGAAGCGCAGTCTCCTTTTTCATGTAAAACACTTTTCGTGGCACCGAAGCTCTTTGTTGTGCTACAGCGAGGCACATTTTAACAAGGACAACGTCGTGGCCACTAATACCTGGTACTTTAACTACATAGGAGGCAAGCGTTTGATGATTGCAAAAAAAGAACAGGTCTCACACGTTTGCACTACTACTGCACACCCTCGTGGGGGCTGTCACAAGCTGATATAACTCATGAACATTCACGATTTCTTGGATAGCTCTATGTAGCAGTGACTAACTGTGGACTATCGGTTTGAATGAGGTCCATGCAACCTCTGGAAGGTTAAAATCACTGGCAACCAGACAATATATTACTTAAAATGGCTAAAGGCTGGGGTGCTGCATTGCCAGGAGGCCTGTAGAAGGAACCAACAGCCACAGTTGAGCCACCACTCCGCATAACCTTACACCAAACATTTTCACACAAGTGACTGTCAGTATGGATACGGACGCGACTGATGCTGTTATGGATCAGTAGGAAAACACCCCCACCGTGAGTCGTACAGCCTTTTCGGTATACTGCATAGGTCGACGGAAAGAATTCATGATCTGCGATGGTGGTATTGAGCCAAGATTAAAGGTAAACATTCGGCAGAAGTCTGCCTGGTTGGGTGAAAGACTAAAGGCAAAAAGAGAAATCTCCAACCAGAAGGTTTAATTTAAAAACCCGACGTTTCGAAGCCTGACCGGCTTCTTCTTCAGGGGTGAGATGGCCCGAGGTGCACGGCGCTTATATGCGCTTTCTTGCCGACAGTTGCCGCAAGCCTTGGCAACAGAGGGGGGGCAAGGTTCCCGTGGTGCGGTTGATGTTTTCCGCTGTATTCTGTATATGCCACGACTCGAGGAGAAGCCGCCGGCGCCAACAGCTTTCCTGTTCCAGGATCACCGCATCGTCAGGACTAATGCGGTGGTCACATTTTTCGCAGTGTTCCGCTACTGCACTCCTTTCGCTGTTCAGCTGACGCAGATCGTTCTTATGCTGCCGCATCCTTTCGCGGAAGTTCTTTGTTTCCCCGACGTACGCGGCGGGGCAGTCTGAACACGAGATCCTATACACGACGCCCTGCGCTTTCTCCGCAGGCGCGCGGTCTTTGGGAAGGGGGAAAAAACGGCCGATGGTGGTGGTTGGCTTGTGTGCCACGCCGACCCCAACGTTGGGGGTCGGCGTGGCACACAAGCCAACCACCACCATCGGCCGTTTTTTCCCCCTTCCCAAAGACCGCGCGCCTGCGGAGAAAGCGCAGGGCGTCGTGTATAGGATCTCGTGTTCAGACTGCCCCGCCGCGTACGTCGGGGAAACAAAGAACTTCCGCGAAAGGATGCGGCAGCATAAGAACGATCTGCGTCAGCTGAACAGCGAAAGGAGTGCAGTAGCGGAACACTGCGAAAAATGTGACCACCGCATTAGTCCTGACGATGCGGTGATCCTGGAACAGGAAAGCTGTTGGCGCCGGCGGCTTCTCCTCGAGTCGTGGCATATACAGAATACAGCGGAAAACATCAACCGCACCACGGGAACCTTGCCCCCCCTCTATTGTCAAGGCTTGCGGCAACTGTCGGCAAGAAAGCGCATATAAGCGCCGTGCACCTCGGGCCATCTCACCCCTGAAGAAGAAGCCGGTCAGGCTTCGAAACGTCGGGTTTTTAAATTAAACCTTCTGGTTGGAGATTTCTCTTTTTGCCTGAGCCAAGATTCAATGCCAAAGACTATGTGGGGGTTAGCCGTGTCTATTAACGAAATAAATTCTCTTTTCTTGTTTTTTAAACTGCGACAGTTAATTACAATGCATGTTAGTTGTCTTTTTCTTAAATCTTTTATCGATACAATGGCATAATGAGGTGGTTGCTATCTAGGACTAGGCACAACGCTACCTGCAGCGCTGTCATACTGGAATACCTGGCCATTCATGAATAACTTATTGAAACGACGCTTAAATTCACCTCCCTTCACTTTGGCGTATTATATCAGTTTTTGCCTCTCTAGCCAGATTTTCGGTGAATAGTCTTCCCTGATTCCAAAGTCTCTGTATACATCTAAACTGCGAGAATATTATTTCGGTACAGTTAGTAGTGTGTGACATCGATAGCAACTGACATTGGAGATCAGTCATTGGAAATTACTTCTTGAAGACCAGACTTTGAAAGCCCGTAAACGCATGTAGGAATATGTGTTACAAAAAGAGATAAATAAGCTCAATGAAGCGAAGCTCTCCCTCTCTCTGCCTCCCAGAGGTTCTTCGTTTGACGTCCATGTTAAAGGGACTGTCTACCACTCGAAAAAATTTTGGTGAAAATGAGAAGATCGTTCTTCACATCGGCGGCAATGAGCATGCTTTTGCCCCATAAAAAAGGAATTATATCTTTAATTTGATGTGGAAAATCGTGAAAGAATGACCGCTAGCGTCACCCAACGGCGATGGTGTTCAATCTACTGGCAGGACATGAAATCCTCGCAGGTAGACTAATTTTGCCTAAAAACAAACATATATAACTTGAAATTGTATTTTACGTACTTGAGGCACCTTTCGGTTGCGCCAGAGAGTAATTTTCTGCTTTTTTTTTCTCATGCATCCAAATGGGCGCCCGGTGGCGCCGCTTTGCGGTGCCGTCTTCGATTTCGTCTGCTTCAACTCATGCGCTATGCCATGCGGTTCTCCGCTCTGGTCGTGCTGTGTCGCGGTATTGTTAGGATGTCTCACATGTGGTGTGCTGTGAAGGCGCATATTTATCGTCTCTTTTTGATGAATCTACTTGGCTTGGATTGCGGCTGCAGTGCTAAAATAAACGCATAGACTGCGACTACGGCGAAACACGTGCTCTGTAATCGTATAATAAGGCTTCATTTAACCGCTAGCGCGCTGAAAACGACTGTTGCTTTCATTACAGTAGTGATAGGCGAAACAAAGTAATCCTACAGAAATCACATGTGCTTTCGGTTTTAATTTTTACCGGCACCACAATCGTCATCGCGTCCACCAACCAGTGTTGTGGTCATGTTTCACGCCAATGGAAGAAGAGCGAACGCAGATCTAAAAATTCCGTTTTAAAAATTTTTATTCACTTTCCAGAGAAACCGCTGCAAGGTTGGACACTTCAGACGGTACGCTTTCTATTGCGGTACAAAAGAGAAAAGCGATGAAGGACGGTAGACAGTCCCTTTAAGCGTATCCCGAATACAGCGTAGTCGAGGATTGCACTTCCGAGAGGATCCTCCCACTCTTCCGACCATTTCAAAGAGACGTACCGCCATCTGACGTTCCCCTATGCGATAAGGCATCGCCTGACTGTTAAAAAGTACAGCCAGAACTTTTGCTCTCACTGACCACTGGACAATTTCTTCACTATCACGCAGCTAACCATGCAGCTAGGCACAGGTGAATGAGACGTAATTCAAAATGCACTACACTGTGCTACACAATTTGGTAAAACCTTCAGTTGTATTTTTTCCTGTGCACTGCCCAACAAAGACAGCATAGCAAGGGCCTACAAAAAGGCGGGGGAGACCCCGCGCCTCTACTGACCTTTTTAACCAAGGTATCGCGCAGCTCGCCCATTGTTATGACTTTCGACTCATTAGATACACTCGCGAACATCCACACCGGATAATTGATGTAGCCCCAAGGTCTGTAAGAGCCAGTGCTTTGCTCACAAATCTGAAACAAAGGGACATAAAGAACTCTTCATAACGCCACGTCCACGCACTTCGAGTAAAATAAATAATAAAATTAACTGAAACTAAATTTTGCAGTGGTACAGTGTCTATCAGAACGGGGCTCCGGTAAAGAACGCGTTGAATGTTGCTACAGAAAGTCCTCCCATAATGTGACGATAACGAGTCGACCAGTACAATAGACGGAAAAGCACTTGTTTCAACTTGAGGATAGTGTTACATATTTTGAGCAGCCACGTGGTGAAACATGGTGCTCTATGTGACAAATAATTACTCCGACAGAACAGCTTCATGTGTTTATAGAGTGCCAACGCTCCTGCTGTAGCGAAGAGTAAAGCGACTGCGGGGCATCTTCTCAAACGCCATCTGGTGGTTCTGTCTCTACCGTAGATTGCTCGTGTATGTCTCTCGTGCTGAGAGTCCGTGATTTTGGGCCGTTGCTTGAGCTACTGGTTGACTCTTACGCCATTGTTCAACAAATAGCGTTGCGCTGTTTCTATTGTGTAGGTGATTGAGTAACACACTCAATCACACTACATAGCAATATATATTTTCTAGGCTCTGACTTGGCAACATAGCGAGAGGCGAGAACGGGACAGGTAGGGCGCCCTGAACTTCGTACTCTTCTTCATTTGAGCCCACGAACAGAACGTGGCAGGCGCTACAGCACCCCTCCCCCCCCCCCCCCCCATTGTGGGGAAGCCGTGAGGCTGCTAAGCGCTGCAAGGAAGAAATGAAGGTCGCATCTGTGGCGAAACGCAGTATGGTACGGCGATACGTAGGTTCGAAGGTGTTTGCGGTTGTGCTTGCGGTTGTCGATTCATTTTGTAAATGAACGGGTGTGAAACGGTCCATGGACGCGGTGTCTTCACGCCCGTTGATCATCACTATAACGTTCTTGGGCGTACGGTGGCGTAGCCAGAAGGGGCCATCGTACGCTGGTTGTAGTGGAGCACGTAATGTGTCGAGGCATATGAAGACGTGTGTGCAGTCGCTAAGGTGCGGGTTGACAAACGTATTCTGATGAGTCGGGCGAAGAGGGGGAGGGACAATGGAGTCCATCATTACACGCGTAGTTGGTGTTGTCAAATGATACAGGTGATGAGTTCCTACAAAAAACATGGCTGATTCCTCCGTCATAGAAATCGGTATAACACGAAAGTGATATGTGTCTTCACAGAACTAGTGCTTATTGTGTAGTGATATATGAGAGCTTGTCATTTAAGGAGGGAGACGGCACGGTGTGCGCTTTCTATTAATAGGTAACGTAATGGGTTCTAGTAATGGGTAAGTGCTCATGCCTACACTACCACATTGCGCTTCAGCAACACGGGAGGCAGAGGTTCGTAGCTTGAGCCGCAAACACGTGCGTCCCGCTGGCCTCTGTCTCTCTCCATCAAGACACGACATTCACTCGTCGATATTCGCTCGCCTTTTTGCAACGCGTATTGCAGCAGTTTTGTTACTCGGTGCTCTCGCAATCGAAGCATTCGGCGGCGGAGAAATCCCGTTGGTGCATGTGGAAGCTGCACTATTCGGATGAGCCGGCGCACGCTAACACGAAGCGAAAGCCAAATAACGTAACTGCGTCTAGGGTGCTTCGGCGACGCCAGCGCGGCCAGTGTTCCTCGCTCGTATTGAGACGCTTTAACCATGACCTCCGATATCGCACGAAATCTCGGAGTAAGCGCTAGTAAATGTCGATCGTGACACATTGCTTCTTTTAGGGGCAAAGTTCCTTAAGGCCTAGCCTTGTCCGCTGTCCGCGTCCGTCACGGTGCAAGAAACCGAAAAATATCTGAGAAAAAAATAAATACATGAGAGGACGCATCGCAAAATCTAAAAAAATACACATCTGTGAAAAATATTACACGAGAGGGTGCACCGATAAGAGAACAAAAATCGAAACTCAATAAAAAGCATCTGTGAAAAAAAATACAGGAGAGGGCGCTGCAGGAAAAAATACACGAGATGGCACTGCTGTGCACGCCCCCTCACAGCGGAGAACACGCTGCAATAAAACTATCCAACGGAACCGTCGCAATGACAGTATACCTGGTGCCGAGTCTCTTCTGAGGCAACGTAGAAAAGTACATCGATCTAGCAATGAGCGATTATGAAAAAAATACAAGAACGACCCCTTCGTGCAAGTCGGTGACTTTAACAGTGACATCACCGACAACGACTGGCTTGTGTCGTACATGACGTCTCGATACGCTCTACGATGCATTTCGTATGACTGTGAAGAACCAACAACCATCAGGGGGACGTGCATAAACATTGTCTTTGCCAACATCAGGTTACATCCGATCGAAGAACCATTGGCTCTACATTTCATGGATCATAAAGCGGTTATAATGAAAGGAAAACGGAATCCAGAACTCAACACGACATGAGAATTATGAGCAATAAAATGCGTATACTCCACACACGTGTTGTCATTTACTCATTATGCGTATACTCTACACACGTGTTGTCAACACACGTGTTGTCATTTACATAATGTCACGTGTTGTCACCCATTTACATAATGGCAATGTCACGGGAGGTTCAAGGTTACCAAAAAATCCGAGCTTCGGCCCACTCTTAATCATTCACTTCGTGGATATGCGTGGATTTCTTCACCTATCACAGACGGCGGCACTCCCCGCTCCGGCCCGCCTACCTAGACGGCCAACAGAGAGCACCGTGCGAGAGAGAACGTGTGAAAGATATAAGATGCGTTCGTGAAGTGTTCAGCATCAGCCAAGATAGCTTAGATTCGTCTTCCGACCACGCTTGCGTTCAGACGCGGAATGCAGAGCTAAGTAGGAGCAGTTTCAACAGGCGTTTCAAGGCCGCGGCTCCAGGCATGGTATACCTGCTTCGCCGTAATATGATGTTATCTTGCCACAACTGCCTCCAGGACGAACAACATTGTATACGGTCTTTTCGCACGCGGACGTGAAAGCGAGGCCATACAGGATTGAAGGTTTTCGTGACACACTAGTTCGTTTGGCGCTGCTCCAAGAGGTTGAAGCCCTAGGGGCTTACCAATTGAATGACGTATGGGCCGTCATTCTGAAGACCTCGAATGAGTGAAGAAAATACCAAGCGCGACAGACGTGAAGGTGAAAGGAGAGCGGTGTCTTGTCATTGATCCGAACATCCAAGACCTAAGAATCAAGCTCTAGTGGCTTCTGCATAATGTGTCAGATGAAGATGTTAAGGTCGCACTGCTACCATTCGGCAAAGTGACTGGAATATCAATGGAATAATGGCGCATTCATGGCTGTACAGACAAAGGTTCTACGACCAGGTGCGTCGGAATAAAACTCAATGCCGGTATCACGGCTGAAGAGCTGCCCCACCGGCTACGCATAGGCTGTGACCTGGCACTCGTCGTGGTACCTGGGACGGCGCCTTTGTGCCTCTGTTGCCATCGTACAGGTCATATAAGGAGGGATTGCAGTGTAGCGCGTTGCAGCACCTGCCGCCGCTTCGGCCATGACGAGACGCGGTGCACAAAAGAATTACACCATCTCTCGCTAAAGGGGACCATGAGGCAATGCGAAGCCGGAGCATCTGCACGATCGCGTCCCGTTGGCGTTCGTTGGGCATGCTACCGACCTCGGGCATGTTACCGACCTCGCGTCGTGGAACGCAAAGAGAAACACTACGCGCGTCGTGTCTTCCCTCTAGCCTGGCCGTTAATTCTCACAAGGCGAGCGGGGAACGCGGTCGACAGGCGCGCGAGAGCAAAGCAGCGTAGGAGATGAGAGAGAGGGGGAGGGGACGCGCATGCGCTGGAGCTCATCGCGGCGCTACGCAGGAGAGAATTTCAGCATGTCGAGCCCGCATTTCAGAGGAGTCAACCGAAGCAAGCGCTGGACAACGCGTGCAGGGCTCTACCGGCTGGAAGGAGAGGAGACGAAAGGAGGAGAGTAGCGCATGCGCCGCGAGAGCAGAAGTGAGAACGCAGGAGAAGCGCAAGCAGCTGCTGGGAGAGAAGTGTAGAGAGTAACGCGCAGCTGTTGGAGAGAGGGAAGGAGGAGAGTTGCGCATGTGTAGTGTGAGTCCGGACAAGCAGGCCGCGCATGCGTAATGTGAGTGCGGACAAGAAGGCCGTGGGACATACCCCCGATCAAGAGATGCTTCGCATCTAAAACGTAGGCGTCTGTCGGCGGTCCCGTGGAGGAAGACACCCTATCTGAACACATCATGGACGAACCTGACGCACAAGAAGCAGCTGGAGAGAAAAAGTCACAGTTTCGCCGCAACGGCGAAGCAATGATTGCAATAGCAATAAATTGTAATGTAACGCGAAGAACAGAAAGCAGCTCGAAATTGCCAGCGCGTCGCTCGAGCCCAAAGGACGCACGAAAAGAACGCACACAGGACGAGCGCGAACTAATGCGTCACAGCTCGACACTTGAAGCGCACTGCTCAAACATAAAGCAGGACGCACGAAACAAACGAACAGGTACACACAAGACGAGCGCGAACTATTTGTCACAGTTGTTACTTATTTCTGTTTGAACAGCGCGCTCCTTTCGCAAACGCGGCCGCTGCAGCGAGCGAAGCGAAACACCCCACCGGCCGCCCCTTCTAGAGATAAGCGCGCGAAAGCGACGACGCTCTGTAGAGCGAACAGCAACGGCGTTCTCAGGGGCGGGGCGACGATCTTTAAAGCGCGCAATACGCGGGCACGTCGCGCCATCTATGTGGCCACTAAGAAAGCATACTGAATTACATGGTGTATATAAATAGCTCACTGTTAGCAGGCTGAGAGACGGTGCTGTCGTGGCCTAACGTCTAACGCGGCGGGCTGCAAAGCGAGAGGTCGCCCGTTCGATTCCACGCGTCGGAAGGAATTTCTTAATTATTTTTCTTTGTGGCCTTTCTATATATATACATACTTATACATATACGGTGAATGACGGTGACGGGGACGGACATTTTTCAGCCGAGACTGTCCATATAATTGCTATCGCAATAAAACCGAGCCTACACATGTGAAGGTACTGACCCCTGCGCCGGTAGCAACGCCGGACAGCTTTGACGAGATGACCCCTAAAACGAAGCCAACGAAACAGGGCGCGTCCGCTGTGGTCAGCGTAGATGCGGCTCCGGCACTTGTGCCCGAGACAAACACAGCAAGCAACGCAGCGCCAGCCGCACCAACCGCAGCGCCAGCCGCAGGCCAAAAGAGCTGTAGCACTTCTCATGTGGTCTCATCTTCTTAGAGAAGAAAGAGAGGGTCTGCCATGTACCAGAGACGAGCATACGACGATGCAACTGCGTTGGCTTTCCATCAGCGAGTTCTTCCGAGGTTAGCAGATGCTGCATGCGACGTCGGTCCGCTTTTGTGGTGCGGCGAGAAGTGCTGTCTTCAAGGCGTCGTACGGATTCTCCGCCTTCGACTGCAGAAGGGTGTTAAAGGGGCCCTGCAACACCTTTCTTAGTTACATTGGAATAGTCTCATTATTGACGTATGACTCTTCACGAGTCATATGCCGCAAAAATTTTTCGAATCCGTCAAGTCTAAGTGGTGTTACCAAATTACAGAGATCACGTTGCGCAGCTTTCTCCCTCAACTCAACGCAGCGAGCGCGCGGAAAGCTGCGCGCGGCGTGAAGGGAGGGAGGGAGGGCGGAGGTGCAAGGAGGCGACGTCAGCGCCGGCGGCATTTTTTTCATTTTTTCTCTCTGGCGTCTCGGCGCAACCACGTGGTCTGTGGCGCCACTTCCGGTCGGCTCGCGCGGTCGTCGTCGAGCGGCGGAGCCCATGGCACCGTGTATCGCGCGTGCTTGAAAACTGCGAGTCGGTTTGGTAATGTTGGGTGTGCACCTCGAACTGCCGTAGTGTTTTCATCGCTCTGCATACCATGGACGCAAACTTGCGTGCGCGTTTGGAACGAATGACAGCTGAGATGGGTTTCGACCCACACTCCGATACACCGCCTCTTCGCACTGCTCGCGCTTGAATCGTATTCAACACGGCAAAGCTGCGTGCACCATTCTCCCAGTGGCAGTACTTCGATGCTGTTTGCTCTTCGAATGCGGGCGCACAGCGAGTGCGGGCTGACAACAAAGAACTACAGACTAGAAGAAAGGATCGTGGGGCATCGGGCCGGCGCGGACCCATCCACCGGCTGTCTGCAGCTACCGTGAAAATGCGAATCTGCTTGGTTGCTGTGTCGCGGTTTCTCGGGAACCTGAGACTACGGGGAGGATACGCCGAGGTACGGCTCGATGACATACTGAACAGACAGCGAACGGGACTCTCGCCATACAGTGAACACAGGTATCCTAAGCTAGCCGGCGCCAGCATTGTCATCGGAGAAATGCTGCACCGCTGCCTCGGTCGGTCGGTCGTGAGAACGTGCCGACGATGCAGTTTCCAGCTGACGAGGCAACACTCGAACGGCTGCCACTCTCAACGGCAACCGGCAATGGTCAAAAGCACAGAAATATTCACGATTTCGGCACTGCACATGGTGAAGAAAACGCAACCACGCAACTACGAGCAGACGAGCTGTCGGTAAGACCGGAAGTGCTAATATTAATGTTTGTTCGGTGTTTTAACGGCATAACACAATATAAACATACATATTATCTACTTATTGAACTCAAAATTAACAACTAAGGTAATAATGAGGGTGTTATCGTGATTAAAACATCAGCCAATGGTGGAACTGCCGACAATCGCGTCATATATTGCGGACTAATACATCATTTGTCGAGAGAAGAGGGAGCGATTTTCAGCTGACTTTGAGAATTTATTGTAAATTCCAGGCCGCTCGCTTCGCTGTAATATTTGGCTCGCGTGTTCCCGGGAGCGTCGACTACCGATTGGCAGCGCTTTTTGACCCTGCTCAAAAAGTGTTGCAGGGCCCCTTTAAGCACGACGGATGCGCTTCGAGCGCCGATAACGCAGTCGTCCTTGGATTGCTGTCGCACAATGCAGTTTCCCCGGAGCAGGCACTCAATTATGGTGAACCAATGAGCCAGTCGGCCAGCCAAAATCTCAAAGCTTGACGGTTGCACCATCCGAAGCGGCGGAGGAAGCAGGGCGTCTTGTGTATGCGACATAGCTGCCCTCTATGAATGAAGAACATTGCGGAGGAATCGCAGTGCGCGGCGCGGTCGCGTGGCAGGTTGCGTGCTCGAATCACGTCCGGGTCACCAACCACTTGTAGGTAATTAACTAACACACCCATTCACACTACGTGGCAGTATATATTTTCTACACTCAGACTGTCAACACGGCGATCGGTGAGAACGGGACGCTTCGCGTTCACTGTCCTCTTCTTCGAGACCACGCAGAGAAAGAAGTCGGCGCTACAATTGTATTCCTGTGGGGCAGACTTTCGTGAAGTCTGAATAAGACCGATAGCCCTGCTTTTCGCATTAAGAGTGGAGAACTTTAGGGGGCGTGCGTTGGTAGGCTGTGATCTTATGCTGTCGTCGTAGCTTGGCGTAACACAGGTAATGTATAACCATCTCGGCGCGCGCTCGCGCGAAACAGAAGTCTTCTTCCTGTTGTTTTTCGAGTGCCTTGATGATGATGATATTAACCAGAATTAACCTAAATTACCTGTGCGGATTTCTTCTTCGTAAAACAAAGTGGATTCGCACAAGTTATATGAGCATACACTTTAATAGCTTTCATTTCATGCGAACAGTGCTCATTCGATAATGTCACAATCTCTTTCTACTAATCCCGCTGAAAACTTCTCACCAGCATTGCAAAAGACAGCTATATGCTAAACGCCATGTTTTTTCGCATTTATACCAAAACGTCGAGGTATTTGCGCAGCGTGGCCACAGAAGGTTGAATGATTAGTTCGTTTATGATTGATCGTGATAACACATAGGTGAAGTAGCGCACTTTGACAAGGACCAATGGACAAGACACGACACTGGCTTCATATGTATAACATCCAACAATATCAAACAATACTTCATACATATAAGCAACATCGCACCCCTGATCGTCACAGATATGAAGACGTCAAATGCGTTCGCATCAAGGAATATACCTGGAACACAATCACCTACGTATCCTCGACCGACACAGACAGGAACTAACAATTCAAATGCATTCTCATCAAAGGATATACTACAAGGCACACATTCGAGCGATAACTAAAGCCATGCCTTGTCCTTTCACGTGAGTGTGTGCCATGTACGTTTTGATGAGAATGCCTTTGAATTGTAAGTTCCTATCTGCGTTGGTGGGCGGTGCGCGGGTGCACATATATATGAAGAATTGTTTCCAAAATAATATTAGTTGTGAGTGTTGCGAAAGCCGCGTATTTCTTTTCCCTTTCATCTTTGTCAAACTGCGCTACTTCACCTATATGCTATGGTGCTCACGCAAGGTGTTCGGCATTACTGGATTCAGTTTTGAATTACACGTACTGCAATAATTGAATGCAGATGAACCTGAAAGACACCACGTACCGATTGCTGTACTCTCTTCACGGACACGCAGGGCTCGAAAAGGCTTTCGCCGATTGATTTTATTGTATCCTTCATGACGTATTGAACTGCGGATATTTCGATGGAGAGGCCAGTGATTATCGACGGATTCGTGAATGTGCTTTTCCGGGAGACCGTGTACCAAGCAAGCTCCTGAAACGAGCAGTGAGAATATATGCGAACAGAGGTCACCGCTTAACGCTATGAGAATGCCCCCGCGCAAAAATTGTAAATGTCGTATTCGACATCTACAGCTCAACACTGAGCAATGTTCAGCAACTCAAGAAAATTACGTAATCTCATCTTGCGAAAGCGCGAACTTCTATATCGTAGGCTGTTATGAGCTCGTAACAGCCGATTTCGATAGCGTAGTTGTCCGCTGCCGTCGCTATTGTCCGTTACAGCTACTGGGCACAATGGTGAAAAAAAAGCTACGAACCGGAATATAACACAGGTACTTTGGCTGGCAGTCGAGTATTTTAGCACAGAACTCTGACTGCGCTTGAAATCACTTTCGAGACAGACCTTATGCAGGTGCCATGTCGGTTAAAGAACCAGTTAACAGACGTTATATTGTTGAAGAAAAGACTAAAATTCAATTTCTGTTCAATTAAATTCTTCTTATATTTGCTTCATTAATTTTTACCAGACATCACACCATGTGAATTCCATGACCAGCGAGTGGTTAAAGCTTGTCACCCTTTACGAAGGGCTCAGCCCTTCGTAATCCTGAGCCCTTCCTAATGGATGGAAAGCCCTTCGTAATTGGTTTCTTTTGTCCTTTCGTCTAGCCCCTGGCAGCGCGAATTCATGAAGTCCTAACAACTAGCCCTCACAGCAGATTTACTCAGCCATAATTCTTCCTCTTCATCAGTCACAGGATCAGCAACAAAAAATTTAAAAGTGCAAAGCAGACGCGCTACGCTCCCGTGAGGGTCCAAAGGCTCTGGCCGCCGCCGCGGCGGCAGTCACAGGTGGCACTGTGTTCAACAAGAACCGGCACACGAGAGGACAGGATGTTGACTTAGCGACGTTCGACTTGGAGTACGAGCGGTTATTTCTCAAATGCCAATGTGTGCGATGGCGAGGAGGCTCACTAAGGTCTGGGCTTGTTGGTGGGACATGGCACAGAGCAACTGCGCAGAAGACCAGAACGGAGAAGAGGCTTGTGAGGCTTCCAGCAGCGCTCGCGCGCATAAGGCCTCTTCTCTGTCCTCGTTCTCTAGGCATTCACCCTGCGGGTGAAGAGGACACATCACCGGAAAGACCATGCGTGCGCATTTTGGGCTACTTCAGCTGTTCCAGTGTCCAAAATGGTTGTTTACGAACTGCCCACGATATGGCGCAAAGGGCTTAGCTCTCGGTTTAGCGCGGACATAGAGGAAGGGAACCGGCGTTGGCTCCGTTACTCCGTAACACGGACTCGCGGGCCCTATCTTCAAAGCAATCTGTGAAGTTACGAACACTATTACACGCTCCAGCAGCGTTCCGATTGTGTCTCGGTCGCAACTGAGACCCGCGGTATATGTGCAGCGAATTCCCGCACACACGCTGCCAGCGTCCCTTGCCATTGAATATGATACACACACGTTATCTCATAACCATCATATTGGAGCACCATTACGGTAGGGTACTGCGTGTCTTACGTCATGTCGAGCCATCTCGTGCTCGAGGACCTAAAATGCTCTACCCACGAGAGCCGCTTGTCATCAACAGGACAGTTCTACAACCGGCATGTCGTGGTCACCTTGTCTCCATCTCTTCAAATGGGTCCGGCCACGCTGCTGCCGACTTGCTTACTTAGCAAGCAGGTTTTCACTATAACTCATATTCCTTCTCAATCTGCCAGCCTTACTTCGTATGACATGACACTGTGTGGCTATCGCATTCGTTGCTTCGCCCTTGCGGCGAAACTGTGACTATTTTAACCTACCCTTTGGGACAGTCTACACGCAATACTTTCATCTAGGATGATTCTACATGAACTCCCTCGGCTCCCTTTCATGATATAGAATATTGCCATACACTCGACCGTTTCGTCCTTACATAGTGCACGAAATTCGTTACCAGTGCATGAAATCTGTGTGCTAGGCAACAAAATGAACAGGAGACAACCTCCAAGATTTTACGGCCTTCCAGGCAAGCGAGGTGCACTGTTCGATTAAAGAGGCCATTCATTGTGAAGGACAATGTGGACTGCTGGGTCGTTAAACGTGTACACCCTAGTGCGATGGCTAATGGATTGCGATATAATGCACTGACGGCACTCTCACGCAACAGAACGGTTAGGTGCACGAAAAAGGCGCACTCTCACACATCACGAGACAACTCACCATGTCCATGTAGCGTTCGTTCCGGGATATGAGCGTATTAGGAGGTGCGACGATACAGGCACTCTGGGGACCGGTCCATCCCGCTGAAGCTATCAAAATGACGATGTCTGCCTTCAAATTGCTGTGGCGATAGAACGGCAGCCATGAAGAGAAGCATCATTTACGACAACACGCCTTGCACTAGTTTCAATTTTAATGCCAAATGGGCTGCATTTAATGAAAACCTGAGATCCTATCTCGCAAACAATATGTCACGCTTCTATGTGCTTGCAGAATAGCTTTGAACACAAGCTTTAGAGTGTTTGTGCGTGCATCCGTGCACGCACAAACACTATACACACACACACACACACACACACACACACACACACACACACACACACACACACACACACACACACACACACACACACACATATATATATATATATATATATATATATATATATATATATATTGCGAGAAACACGTTTGATTAATACGGTAGTGTAACAAAACAAAGAAAATTCTGTAAGCACAAGAAAATTCACTGACGATTACGATACTGTCTAATGCGAATTCTCAGGGCAGTTTCGTGTTGGGGCAACGCCGAATGTGTTTAGTTTCGGCTATTCGCAGTTGTAGCAATGTACCCTTCGGTACATATTGCCACAGAAACTGCCAGCTCTCGAGTGCTACGCACTCCACTCTGCGCATTGCAAGCGTCGTGAACCAGGCGAAGCGCCGACAGCTCCGTTATGATAAGGGAAGCCAGCGGGTTACAGGCCAGTGGCTCGTGATATCGACAGACTCCGCGTTCCATCTCGTTCGTGCGCGTGCGATCTATCGGTTGCGCCACCGACGCCGACGTCGACGCCGCTCAACGCAAGAAAGGGCGCCTGACAGCTGCGCTCCAAAAAATTATGCCCAGCTTCAACTTGCCTAACGTTGAAGGTGGATTAAAGAGCGGAGCTGGTGGCATCACCTCTAGCTCGACCACTGCGGAACTTTCTAAAACAAATGCGAGGCGATACGAAGCGAGCATTCCTGAACGAATTAAAGGCTCTCAGCATTTCCAGGGTAGTTATCAACAGGCCCTCCTCTCCCCACCACCTGCTTCACTTCCGCCATAGCTTCGCCTTTGCTCTCCTCCTCTCTGTCCAGCTTCACGCTCTCCACGTCGCTACCCTTTCTCTACCAGGCTCAACTTGCTACACTATGCTTGCATCTCACCCACTTAGCCTTTACCGTTCTCTCGCTTTCGTCAGGTTTTGCTCTCACAGTAGATTTACCTCTGCCTTAAACAGCTTCTGTATTAAAAATCAATTTTCTTGAATATGAGATCCGCTGACCGCGGCTTCATGCTGCGTCGCCCAAGTCCTTTTTATAGTTGTCGAAACCAAAACAAGTGCAGGTCCAATGCACAGTGGCAATATGGGATAAGCCAAGGTATCGCGCTTCTTCCGCCGCCGCGGCTTGTCATCAAGACATTGTGTGTTACCAGGAGTGTACAGGGTGGTTCAAGAAATGTGTCCGAGAATCCTCAAAAATAATAAATCACCAGTGTTTATGCGGTGGGTCACACCAGTAGCTTGCCCCAATAGACGGCCGCTGAGATCGAAAATATCGATGTAGGACAGTAGAACACGGTGAAGTATGTGAGTCTACTGCGGTGTTAAATTAGAAGGAATCATGGACTTAATTTCGCTGTCGGGGCAAGTAATACAATGGTGCTGGGCATAGGGGTCGGAAGGAGCGGTCGCCGTGAAAGCATTCACTGCGTTGTCTTCTAAGGTGGACAGCAATGCCAAAGAGATGCCTTGCGGCAGCACCTGAGGTGTCCACCTAAAATTGACAACTGGAAGGCACAGACAGAACGGTGTGTGGTAATGTAATGCCGCGGCTGATGAGGACATCGGCGATAGGTGTCGGCACATAGTCGACATCGGGAACTGGTGGTGTTGACACGAACTCGACGTAGATGAGTGTTTGGGGTGGAAGGCGAGCATATCGGGCAGTGCAGAGGCGACTGAGCCGTGGTGCAGAAGGGACTCTAGTTGCAGTCCCTTTTGCCTGCGGCTAGTTCGACGATCAGGGCTGTCCTTTGCGTCGTCTTCTACGCGGCTTGGGCTGGGTCAGCGCCTCGCGGGGGCGCCCAGACCATGGACGAAGAAGCACCTCCACCAGATATCACAGGGCCGGGGCGTTGACGAAAGCATAAGTCGGCGTGTCCAAGATGAAACTCCTTATTTGGCCGTACTTGTGGCCGGGAAACGGAAAGTCAAACTACAGCAATGCACACCGCGGATTGATAGCAGCGAACAGAGCGTCGCTCGTCGATATCTCATCTGCGGTAAGGCACGTGGGTAATAATTATACATGCGGTATCGAAGGTTTAAGCGCTATCGCTCGCGCTTGCTAAAGGTCTCGAAAAAACTTGACTATTTGTGTCCTGCGCGTAATCTTGACAGAATGATGTCGGACAATCGTGAAGCTTCACGAACATTGCGGCGCGGTCAGTGCCGAGCGTTGCTAACAAACAGCTTTTGTGGGTGAACTCGAATACATAAAAGTAAAATAAGAAGCAGGCGTGGCAATATCAAGTTTATTTTACCGCATTTAGTATAGGGAACACAAGCTCAAGTTTGGAGCGCGACGCTCGCACGGCTGGGCTGTGCGTTACTGGGGGCAGACGCTGCCTGCGAAGGCGGTTTGTCGCCGATTTGCCAACGGCGGCGACAAGGACACGTGCGTGCATGCGCTCCTCATTCAGCCCCTAGCACTGCTAGTCAGCAAAATTTACATTGTGAAGGACCACGGATGTAGTCCGAGAGCTCTGCACATGCGTGGAAGCGGAGATGTGGCCGTGGATGCCCCCAGTTGCAATAAGAGCAGTTGCGCCGCTGGACGTTTCCTTGGAAGCCTATAAGGAGTCCATAAGGTGTTCGCGTTCACCGCGAATGGCTGCGTTTGTACTTAATACCGGAATTTTTACCTCTGGCGTTGACACACATATTTCAGCATTGCTCCAGAGTGTTTTCTTGCCCAATGCAACAGCATTATGTTCATTTCATCTGTGATCAGATGTGAACATTATTCCTAGGTGTTTCCTTTAATTCTTATAATGCTTGTACCAATACTACGATATTGTGTGTGCGTTTAAACTAATTGGAATTGGAAGCGACCCTAATACATTACGAAGCTGTCGGGTAGGGGAACATGAACGTATGCGTTCCTGTTCCCTGGTGTGTTCTTTGTCTTAACTGTATTTTGTCGCACTGCGAAGCGTATCTCAGAAGCCACGTAGAAGGAATCCCGTGCTTGAGATCTTCCTCTCCAGGTGCCGCCACGATCCGAGCTGCTCAACATAAAGCCGTCTGCTTCTACAGTGAACTCATTCAACAATTTTTCTTTTGAAAAAAAAATTGCGATAGCTCACAAGCAAAAAAAAATCACAGCACATCCACGTGATGAATGATGATGAGTGGGGCGAAGCGAACTCGCGCTGCAGCACGGCGATGACATTGGCGCGAGCGTGGTCTTTCTTGATGGAAGATATTGTGACTAGATTGTTCGAGAACCACAATTTGTTGCACACACCGCAACTGTGGCCGAAACTGTTATCAAGGAAGTCCCGCTGGAAGCGCGCGTCGGCGCCTTCGGGCAGAGCCCGCCTGATGCGTTTTGCAGCCACTTCACGTGCTCGCACAGCCTCGAGCTCTGCCTGCCGGTACGCGCACTTTCTCGCCGCTTCACGGTCCTTCACATTTTGAAGATCCGATTGGCACCGCAGCCGTGCAGCTTCGGCCTCGCGGGCTCGAACTGCGGGGTCTTCTCGCCGCAGCCCTGCAGCTTGTCGAGCAGCTTCGGCCTCGCGGGCTCGAGCGGCGGGGTCTTCTCGCCGCAGCCGTGCAGCTTGTCGAGCAGCTTCGGCCCCGCGGGCTCGAACGGGGGAATCTGCTTCGCGGCGTCGACGTGCAGCTTCGGCCTCGCGGACTCTCACCTAAGGATTCTGTCTGTGAGCGCGCGCTGCCGCCGCCTTCCGTGCCCTCCGTTCCGCAGCCTTGTCTTCCATCTGGCGACTCCGAGCTAAAGAGAAAGCGTGCCAAGAGGGAGCCGCATGGCGCGTTACTTCTGAAACGTCTTCTTCTTCTACTGCATACCAGAACGCGCGCAGTAAAGAAGAAAGATTGCCACACAGGCGAACACGCACGAGAGTCGCACTCGTCAACGTCGTGTTCTCTACTGCATACCAGGACGCGCGCTTCTCACGAGCTAGTGGTGGCTACCCTAACGCTACAAACGGAGGATGGACAGACCCACGGCATAAGGAGCTTCGGCCCTAAAAATAAATAATAAAAATATTCGGTTCGAGTGAGAATCGAACCCAGGCCGTCTGCGTAGCAAGCACATGTTCTCCCACATAGCGCGCTATTGCTTGAAACAGATTTGGAAAGAAACACTATATGAATATCATGAAGTGGAAGGAGTCTCCTAACGCATGTGATATTGAGTGGCAGAATCGTGAAAATCGCGCCAGGCGTCAAAACATGTGCATTGCGCGACGAGTGGGTGTCTTAAAGGACCAACCATCACAAAGCACTCACTTATATTCAATCATGATCAGATGCAAAAGAATTAACAAAGTGAACAGCAGCGTAAGTTCACGTGTTGCCTTACGGACGCGTAGTGGGCCCTTCGCTGATTCACTAAAGGAATAACTATGGTGCAGTCGGCACTTTGCAGCTGTACTTGCACAAGGAATTCCAACACAGTTAGAAATAGCCAATGTTACTCGCACAGACGTCCGTTTCTTTTTGGCATGGTAGAGGCATCTACCGTGAACAGAAACCAGGCTACCAACTCGGATGGCGATGCGCACGGTGCCCGATTGCGCTATCGCGTTCGACTCTTGAAAGCGAAGCTCAGGCGTCCTCCAGCTTTCTTTAGAATACTTTTTCTGAATATTCGATAAACCGGAAGTGGTCGACAGGAAGTGCTTGAAAGTGAAACAAAAGTGACGCATTGCTCGTGCCACTATAAGGAGCCCTAAGTGCACGGCTTCAAGCGTTCACTTGCACACCCTTTACCATAGTTGAGCGTCGTTATAACGAACACTGTTATAGTGAAATACCGGTTAGAGCGAACTATATACAATGTTTCTTTGGGCACGCTTTCTTTTAATCACAATTAACAATTTCATAACGAAACCAATAACATGAGCGCCATTAAGATATCAACTATATCGAATAAATATTTATTTACAGAAGGCTAAAAACTCAAAAGGTAGCATAACAAGTAAAATAATTAATGAAGGCCAATTCACAGCGACATCTTTTTACGTGGTTGTGACATTAAAATTTTTGATAAAGATGGGGCCACATCATTCTTCAAGTAGATGTGAACACATGTCTCTTTTGTCAAACGAACGTTGTTCGCCTGTGAGTTGCCCTGCTCATGTTTCGGTCTATTTAGTTTGAACTACCACAAGAAGAGAGGTAAGACTTACTTCGTCTATACTTCGTCTATAGTGGGTTTAAAGCCTACGATAATTCGTTTGTGGATCTAGGATTCTCGCGCGAGCCCGATTGCAGAATTGTTAGTGCCTATCCCTATCCGTGCCTTTAAAACAAATATCAGATCATCATCATATTCATCATCATCATCATTTTTAGCCTCCCAATGGTCTCTAGTTCGGCCTATCTTGTGCAAGCTGATTTGAATTCACCCCTGCAAACTTCTTGATTTCGTCAATCCCTCTAACTCTGCCTTCCTCGACTGCCTTTGCCATGCCTTGGCAGCCAATTATGTTGCTCTTACTGTCCACTGCTTGTCTCTTCTACGCCAAATGGACCAGCCCAGGTCCATTTCTTTCGCTTCGTGTCAACTAGGATATCTCCAACCTCTGCTTGTTCCCTGACCAATTGTGCCGTCCTCTGACGTCTTAATGTTACCCTTATATCTTTCATTCCGTTGCACGCTTGTGGTCTTAAATTTTTCTCGAATTGCATTCTTATCCTGCGTGTTTCAACCCCCAATGTTAGAAATTTCACAGTGCAGTGATTGTATAATTTTGGCTTTAATGACAGTGGCAGATTTCCCGACAAGATTTGGGAGATCCCCTACCGAATATGCTCCAGGTCCATTCTTATTTTTCGGTGGAATTCGTCTTCATGAATAGGCTCTCCTGTTAGTACTTGTGCTAAGTATATATATCCTTCTATACTTTCTAATGCACGATTTCGTTGCAGCGAGGTTTGATTGCATTCAAGTTTATAGCGTTTTTGTCTCAGTGCCCTTTTATCGAGCACATCTTTGAAAAGTGTTATGTGATAGAACAGTCCGTCGTCCGTAAAGGCACTACCGCAGCGTCTGCTACACCCAAGCGGGCCATAACCCAATCTCGCAAATGTTCAATAGGGCAAAATGTTCAGTCTTAAGAAGGAGAAAAATAGGGTGTGGACGCTCAGGTTACTTACTTCGCCGCGTAGCGGAATCCTTCTTTGATATTGGCTCTATCAACAATATTCAAATCGTAGGAGCCGATAGCGAGGGCCGTCTTCGCTGTTTCATCCATGCTCTGGATCTGTTTCAGTTTCTGGAACACCACAAAATAATGACTTTAGTTATAGTTTTACATCCCAAATCCTCGATATGATTATGAGAGATGCCGTAGTGGAGGGCTTCGGGAATTTCGACCAACTGGGGTTCTTTAATGCGCACCTAATTCTAAGCATACGGGCCTCTAATCATTTTGCCTCCACTGAAATGCGGCCGCCGCGGCCGTATTCGATCCCGAGACCTGCGGTTGAGCACTCGAGCGCGACAACAACGCGACTACCGCAGCGGGTGCTAGTAATCATGGGCATGTCAGCGTTGTCTTACGCGGCGGCTGCATTTTCAATGGAGGTGAAAATGCTTGAGGCCCGTGTACTTGGCTTTAGGTGCACGTTAAAGAACCTCAGGTGGTCGAAATTTCCGGACCCGTCTACCACGGCGTCTCTCATAATTATATCGTAGTTCTGGGACGTCAAACTTTAGCAATTATTATTGCAGTGTTGTCTTAGTAACTCGTGTCCATTTAAATACACACCTTCTTCCTTAACATGACCACAATGCATTTCTATTTTGACTCGTAGTGAGAGCGCACGCACTTCTACCGCAACGCATATATTTTTTTTTATTTACAGTATACTGACAACCCCAAATGGGGTTTTTACAGGGATGAGTACACATAGAGCTAAGTGGCAAGAAATGAAGATACAGAAACTTTACCGTGCGAATGTAAATACAGTTTATACATAGGTGAATGGACGCAGATATGCAGACAATAACATACAAGCTGAACACAAAGTTTACATAGATTACACACGTAGTTGAGCATTAAAGAAGCAGTAAATTATTTAGAAATCAGTCTTACAATGCAAAACATCTAGCACCCGTGCATCATACATCCGTCAGATCGGTGTTGTAAAGGACAACTCGGAAAGTTATGAAAATGTATTGTCGTTTCTAACACAGTTGAGGCTTCTAGGGCTTTCCACTCACGCACCGATAACGGAAAAATGAATAGTAAGAAGTGTTAATGTGGCAAAAACATTCATCAAGAGAGAGTGTATGTTAGTGTCGGGTGATCCTAGAATGAATTATATTGACTTAATCTGAGGCTTTCATCTTGAATGAACTCTGCAAATGTAGGTAAAGAAACCCAAGACGGTGAGGCTTTGATCTGCTGGATAAGAGGGCGAGCCCAGCGCGTCGCAATAATTCAGCAGGTGAATGTGTGCGCCGGTGTCGGTTGTAGCTAAATCCTACAACTTTACGCTGCACACTTTCAAGTGTAGATACGCAGGTAGATGTGTAAGGGAACCAGAAAATGTTTGCATGCTCTGGACGTATAAGTGAAACATAAGCCAGAAATTTTATCTTGGGGGCGAGCTACGCAAGGCAAGTTTAAAAAAAATGAGCTTGTTCATGGCGTTTTTTGCTAAATGCTGAACGTGCGTTGTTTAGTTCAAATCTTACGTGATTGTTGATAACCAGACAACCGTATTCGTTAACAGAACGCAGTGCAGCGATGTCGGAGCCATAAGTGTATATGAGGAGAAATTTTTTCTCGGTAACGGACATAGAAACTCTCTTCTTTGTTAACGGTACTGTTCCAATCGTGACACCGCTGAAATAAATTGTTTAAGGTGCTGTAAAGTTGAAGTTGGTATCAGTGGTATTTGGCTTCGTTTTAAAGTGCGCACTCATCTGCAAATACTCTCATTTTGACTTCACGTTGGTTAGCTATATGCTATATCATTAATGAAGAGCAAAAATAAAAGCGGTGCCAGCATGGATCCCTGGGGAACACTGATAGTACGGGAATAACGTCGAAGGCGCGTTCGTCAAGTTGGACGAATTGGCATATTGTAGATATTCTGACGAAAAAACGCGAACGACAAGTTTACAGCTCTTTTCCTGAAGGTTACTCATGGTTTATTTCGCGCACAGAGTCCTGCGCGCTGCTGTAGAAGATATATTCGCAATGCGATTAAACCACATGCCGTGATCGCACTCTCGGGCAGGGTTGCCAATGGTGGCTACTTTTCGCCAAATTGGCGAATTTGAGAGGCCCATGGCGACCTAAAATTATGAATGGCGACATGGCGAATTTTTGGCGATTTTCGGCTTTGGTCTCCACTGAGTTATGCATCCTGAGCCCAGTGTCTTCCCAACGAATGAGCGGCAACATTCTCACTATTTTTCTTGGTTTTAGACCCCTGAGTAGAATGTGCGCACTAAGCGTCATTCGGTATGTTCGTCCCGTAACTCGTGTGTATCTCCTCAATTCATCTAGATGCAGGAGGTACTGGAACGTCCCCCAGTGACATTCCAGCAAAATTTAGGTCAGCGGACTGCCTTGCAAAGCGCGAGGGGGCAGTGTATGACTATAAGTTTATGGCTATAGGTGCTTTAAGCTTCTCTATAAAGTTCCGCTTCTGAAGGAGCCAGACGACGGGTTGGCCGCGTGCTCCGACCATTTGTTCCGCCAAAGCTCCAACTGTTCTGAATAGCTTGGCGACTTGTTCACCATTGCAGTACCCCCAATTCAGCTCGTAAAGGCTGTTTTGGAATAGCGAAGAGAGGCGGATACGCGGCTATTTGTGCAATAAACAAATATTTATTGAGGCATTTTCCACTGCTCTCGGTGAGCGTGTGCAATGAAAACAATTGGTATATAAGATTTTACATCGTCTATCTGTTAATTAATAACGCATTGGATTCACACGTGTAGATATTATAAGTGACTATATGAAAAGGTCGGTGGCGTCCGGTATCATATTAGTTCACACTGAAAAGGTGTAAGACTCACTAATGATCGGTTCCTGTAAGAATTCTCTCGAGTTACCTTCAATAAACCTTTTAATCATTTTATTTCATATTAGGGTACGTAAAGCTGTCTACAAACAACGCTTTCACGGTTTTCGCTTAAGGTTTAGCACATTTTTACCCTTGAAACGAGCGGACAGGGATGGGATATCATGAGCGTTTCATTCATTCACCCTTGCGCGACCACGCACATCCTTGCGGCTAGTCGGGGAAGCAGCACCATGGACTGCCATGGTGAAGCGGGCGATACGAGTGGCACTGAGAAACGTCAATATAATTTAAGGGTCTTGGATGGTACTGTATTCTACGGTGCTATACGTGAGTGGAAATTTTTATTACTAGTTATGCCGCACATATCTAGAATGGCGACTTTTTTGGCGAAATCTGTAAAATAATGGCGACTTTTGGCGACTTTTTGCTCTTCGTTTGGCGACATTTACTCTAAAGTCAGTGACAACCCTGCTCTCGGGTCCTCAGAAATCTTTGTGTTCAACTTTCTTCGTGCCTGCGTTCTTCGGCAGTTTAAGCAAAAGTACATCTCTTGCAGTGTCAGTGACGAGAGCTTCCTTATTCAGAATGGTAGTTTACGGCAATTTTTGTTGCCCTGTAATATTTGAAGAGTTTCAAGATCATAAACCAGAATTCAAGGTAAAGCATCCTGATCTGCTCCTGTATGGCTTGCAATGCCTTATTAAAAAGTTGTAGTTCAGTTGTAAAAGTTAATTTGAGATCGCCTACCGCCGCGCCGGTAGGCAGTCTCGCATGTAGGCCTCCGTGCCTCTTAAGTTCCTAGCACTTTAGGAGCCCGGTTTGTGGTCCATTCATGGATCTCATCTGGCGTTTTCGCGCTACCATGAAAGCACTCAATACAGGCCATAACAAAGCTAGCAATGCTCAAAACCGGGTTAAAATGAACTTACAAGGTCTAAAATATATATTGAGCACAAATACCCAGAAATAATTGCAATAATTACCAGTCACGTTGCCGTGACGGCAGTACGAAGACAGGAGACTGGGCGGCTCGTGCAATAGAAGAGAATACGCTTGTTACACGAACTTGCGCCCATAAGAGAAACTGCACACCTTGGCTTCGGTGGCGGCGAACAACGTGCTCGGCAGCCGTCGGGGAACAGAATACCCGCTCTAATCACCCGGGCTCATTTTTAAGGCTGCATCGAATATTCGAGGTACGCCCCCAAAAGCAGCTAGTGCATTCGCCAGCAAACTGAGCCTATCTCATCGCGAACGTGCGAGACCACGATCATCCCAGATAATCGCGATGCGTCTCGGATCACGATCCGAGAGGATAAGGCCGCGTGCAGGCGGTTATCGGCATGCCCAAAACAAACGCTTCGCGGTATTACTCCCCCTTCAAAGAAGCATCGACCCGATTCTAAAAAAATAGCAGGTACAAAGGCAAATAGGCAAATAAGCACAGATCATACACACACACAAAAAAACTAGAAATGCAGAGACCATTCTTTACCGCGCATGGTGAGGCCTTAGGCGGGCGACATGCACCACATCTGGTCGAGCGCGGCGTCGCTGGGATGCGCTAGACCCATCAGGGTCTACCTCGCCGTACATTTCGCCAAGTTCATGGATGACCTTGTACGGGCGGAAATAACGGCGCAGGAGTTTTTCACTTAACCCGCGGCGTCGAATGATAGTCCAAACCCAGACTCTGTCACCTGGCTTGTATTTTACTTCACGTCTTCGTAGGTTGTAGTGGCGGGCGTCGGTACGCCACTGATATTTTATGCGTAGCCGCGCAAGCTGCCGGGCTTCTGCGCGCTGATGGTAGGCGGCTACGTCTAGGTTGTTTTCATCAGTGGTATTACGTAGCATGACGTCCAGAGGAGTAGTGGCGTCCCTACGGCGGACGAGGATAAATGGTGTGATTTTGGTGGTCTCCTGCACCGCGGTGTTGTAGGCGAAGACCACGTAAGGTAGTAATAAGTCCCAGGTATTGTGCTCTGTGTACACGTACATGGCGAGCATGTCGGCCATGGTGTTGTTCAGGTGTTCTGTGAGGCCGTTTGTATGCGGATGGTACGCCGTAGTCCTTCGATTATCTGTATGGCTAATTTAGGATAGCCTGCGTGAGTTCCGCCGCAAAGGCCGTTACCCTGTCTTATTAGTACCTCAGATGCGCCTTGCCTGAGAAGAATAGATTCGACGAAAAACTTTGCGACTTCTACTGCTGTGCCGTTTGGTACGGCCTTGCTTCGGCGTATCGGGTTAGGTGATCGGTAGCCGCTATAATCCACTTGTTACCGGACGCTGACGTGGTGAACGGTTCAAGCAGCTGCATTCCATTTTGCTGGAATAATCTGGATGGTTGTTGAATTGACTGTAGAAATGCAGCTGGTCTTGTTTGAGATCTTTTCTGGCGCTGACGTTCACGGGAGCTCTTGACGTGTCGCGCTACATCTGCGGAGAGACGAGGCCAGTAATACCTGTCCTGAATTCTGCGGAGTGTACGCGTAAAATCGAGGTGGCCAGCAATGGGTTCATGAGGTAACGCTTGCAGAATTTCTTCTCGAAGGATGCTTGGGACGACAAGAGGGTAAGCTGCCTTATTCGGTGCGAAGTTCTTTTGACGATCATTCCGTTTTGGATACAGAAGTAAGATAAGCCACGCTTGAACGGTGCAGGGGGCATGAACGCCTTGCCTTCAATGTACTTGATCAGGTGTAGGGTCGGATGTGAGCGCTGCTGTCGTGCATAGGTGCTGCTGCTGATGGGCCCGAGAAAGGCATCGTCATCTTCGTCGTTTGGGTGGCACCGGTGGGGGCTCTTGACAGGCAGTCTTCGTGGGAGTGCTAACGGCCAGACGTGTTGACCACTTTGACGTCAAATTCCTGAAGCCATAGGCTCCACGAAGCAAGTCGGCCGGAAGGGTGTTTCAGTTTGGCGAACCAGCACAACCTGTGATGATCAGTTACAACCTTGAAGGGTCTTCCATACAAGTATGGGCGGAATATTGACGTGGCGCCTACTATTGAAGACAATCCTTATCAGACGTGGAATAGGTAGCTTCCGACTTCGACAATGACGGACTTGTATACGCTATGAATCGCTCGCAGCCTTCCTGCTTCTGGACGAGAATGGCGCCTAAGCTAATGCTGCTGGCATCCGTATCTATCTCAGTTTCGGCATTTTCGTCAAAGTGACCCAGCACCGACGGTGACTGCAAACGTTGTTGAAGTTCTTTGAATGCCTCACGTTGCGCAGCTTCCAATTTGAAAGGCCCGTCTGACTTGGTCAGCTGTATCAAAGCCGCTCGCTCGCTCGCTCGCTCGCTCTCCTCTGCCCCGGCGCGCTCTCATGGAGTGCGCTTCGACGAGCGTAGATCGCATTGCGGCGGCGCGGGCTCGCAAAGCGGCCGCAGCGCGACAGCGTCGTCAAGCCAATCCGGAGGTGGTGGTAGTGAAAAACATTTAATGAGCTATATACAGCGAGAGGTGTGGACGGGGTGAGCCGGATGAGCCCCCCCTACACAAACACCAGGAGGGATCCCTAGTCCGTTATCCCTGTTGCTGCCGCGGCGGCCCGGGCTCTAGCCACCAACGTCTGTTGGGCTTGGAGGTCGGAGCACCCGAGTAGGACAGCGCCCCAGTCCTCTGGGGTGGGGTGCGGCGGGTTCGCGAAGCAGAAGCGCAACGGGCGCGTCGTCAAGCCGACGCGGAGTTGAGAGCTCGAGAAGCTGCAGCGGCACGGGCACGTCGACAAGCCGACCCGGCTTGTAGTGCATTGACATCGCAGTTTCAGACTTAAGCTACAACCTTTGCAGCAAGAGCCATTAACTTTATACTTTACGGACCACAAAGCCGTTATACTCGGGCAACGTTCCCCTGAGCTTAAAGTTATATATGACGAGTAAATATGACAAGTAACAACATCAGGGGAACGTCGTATGGAAGGTCTATGAACAGTGATGAAGAAAATAAGAGATTTACAGAACTTTAAGTCGACTCATCGCTGCTTCGCATACTACTCAGGGTTCCCTTTACGGGGAGATGGTGGGATTTTTTTGCTTACAATGTGGCCAAGGAACTGCAGCTCTTCGTATTCGAAATGGCATTTGTCTGGCTCCAGCCTCAGCCCTGATGAGTTGATTGCGTCCAATACAGTCCTAAGCCTTTTCAGGTGATCGCTGAAGTTGGCGGCGAAGACGACAACAATATCGAGGCATACCAGACATATTCGCCACTTGAGGCCTGCCAGTCCATTCGACGCTGGAAGGTTGCTGGAGCGGAACAAAGTACAAATGACATCACTTTGAACTCATACAACCCACCCGGCGTGATGAAGGCGGTCTTCTCTCGCTCTCCTTCTTGAGATCCATGGACGAGAAGTGCTTTGCATCGCTTAGACGGTCTAGGGTATTGCCGATCCGGGGTAAGGGGTAGACGTCCTTCTTGGTGATGCTGTTTAACCGTCGGTAATCGACGCAAAACCGAAGGTTTCCGTCTATCGTTTTGACAAGAACGACCGGTGGTGCCAATGGGCTTTTAGATGGTTGAATTTCATCGTCGTGTAGCATTTTTTTCAACTTGCTCTCGGCCAACGTGCGAGGCCACGATCTTTAAAGATTATCGCGACGCGTCTCGGATCAAGATCCGAGATGGCATACAGAAAATTAACGCTTCGCGGCAGTATGCTCAAAACGTTTCGGAACTATGCGGCTGACTCCGGCGCCGTGCAAGAGGGGGCACCACCGCGTCGCAGGGCGCACGATTTCTCCTCTCACCGGCTCTCTACGGCGCTACATCTGAAGGGATAACAACCTGACGGAGCTCGCTGTAGACGACACGTATCTCAACTGCCCTAATACGCAGGAAGTCGATGAAGCGCAACAAAAAGTAGCGCACATGTCGCGCACCGAATTTGCGAATCTCCGTAAAAGGATTCTGCTCGCGCCGGGGTAACGCGACATGCTTACCTCAAACATTGGCGTCATCGACCGTTTGGCAAATAAAGCAGTGGGAACTCAACGAACGGGGATCGCTGTGCGTCCCTTGCTAGGCACTTTCACGCGTTTCGAAGTAGTGGCGCCGCATACTTTTGGTGGGTAAGAAGGGAGAGAAGGGACAAGGATTTGCAACTTTGCGACGCCAAGTGTAAATTGGTCGCTCCTATGGTCGCTACACGGTTGTTTTACTGAGTCATCCAAAAACATGGCGTGCGCCTCGTCCCCGCCGCCCTGTACTGCCCGTCTCACATATCGGATAAGGTTCACCATATTTTGCATTTGGCGACGTAAAACGAGTTGTAAGTATCAAATAAATGAGTGCTGTTTCACTTATTTCGACTGGTAAGCAAGTATACTTGCTCTTATGGCAACTGAGCTACTATATGGGCTCTCGAAGTGTATTTCTGTGGTGGCCGTCATGTTACGTGTAATGTTCAAACCAATAACATTGCCCCGCACGTCCTATATTCAATGTGCGAGCGAAAGCTTACGAAGGCTGCAGCTCAAGCAGATATGAAACGCGCCGGCCGGCTCCGTAGTTAAGGAGCAATAAGGGAGGGGGTGACTACACGAAAACCAGTTGGCTTTTTGGAGCGGCAGCATTTCCTTGCGCCAGCGTTTTGTAGAACTACGCCAGATCGGGTCCAAAGAGAGTTAGCGTCTAGCCTTTCTCCGTATAACATTCCACTAAATTGCTGTCACATTAATTGCTTCGCCCTTGAGGCGAAACTGCGACTTCTTTTCAAGCCTCCATGACGCCTTGAAAACCGGAACACTATGCGTGCTACACCTACTGTAGGTGCTACATCTACTGTACAGACATTTCATGTGCCACAGTCCACCGGACACCTACCTCAATCATCGCATTCGTGCTCGAAACCGTTGCAATGAAGCTGCTTTGCACCGAAAGTACGTTGAGGAGTCCGTAGTGCTTCATGCCTTCCTTACGCAGGGCGTCCAGGTCGTTCCAGGCGTCGTCCAAATCATTTGGCGTAACATTCCTGCATTGCAAGTTTCAACTGTAATACGGCGTTTATAGATGCCACCTCAACATAGCGCTGTGCTAATAATAATAATAAATGCTAGAATAATTTGTAATTGTGTATCAGTTGTTCTGTAAGTTACGTATTAACAAGAACATTCTTACGCTAAGACTGCTCCTAGGAACCGACGTCAGCCAATGTCGTCGTTTGACATGTTATTATCAATGACAACATGCCACCGAGAAAAATATACTTTTGGACAGTTCGCCTTGTAAATTGAGCGCCAGGGTTCATATTCAGAAAAAGGCCTTGCGCTAGAATTGTTCCTAAAAAGGATGTTCATCCAATCCTTATGACTTGCATATCTTTAGCAGAGCCGCCTGGCTAATAACGAAGAGCGCTTAGGAACAGTGCTATTTCTGAATACACGGTCGGATTCAGAAAGAAACGTCGAGGACGCTTGAGCTTTGTCATCAAGAGTAGAACGCGATAGCGTATTCGGGCCCCGTTCGAATAGCCTCCTCAATCGTTAGCCTGGCATCACTTCTCGGTGGACACTTCAACCATGCCATAAGGAAAGAACGTCTGTGCGCTCAACATTGGCCGTTCCACACTATCCTAGAATGCCTACTGCAGGTACAGTTGCGAAGTGCCCACTACACCATATTTCTTCCTTCTGCGCCGCTTTACATGTTTTTGAAGCTGTTCCTGTTGATGTTGACTAATTATACCTGATCACTTTTTGATATGTGGGCCTTTAAACCACCCACTCATTGCGCAGTTCACGTTTGGACGCCTGGTGTGAATATACGCTTCTGCCACACATTATTACATGCATTATATAGACTCTTGGCATAATATGACATTCGTATAGCCTGGTTTTCCAGTTTTTTTTTTTTTTTTGGAACACATTCAAGTGCTGGTGTGTGGGCAGTACATCTCCTAGCAGTACATTTCCGCTTGAACGAAACATTTTTTAGATCTATATATTTATTTTTGCAATTATCTTGATCTGCCGCTAACAGACAAGGCCATTTTTTGCAGAAAAAAAACAACACCGACATCGGAATTTCTGAGAAACATGGTAAAAGTTCTTGCGGAGGAACTGTTTGTCAGAAAGTATTTCATTTAACCGTAATACGAGACATGAGCCAGTCGGCCAGACCAATGAGACCTTATCAGTGCCATGGTTTGTAAATTCGGCCTCAGTTCTCGGCATGAATCGTCATGTCCTCAATAGCCTACATACCACCTTGATTCCATTTCCGATACCTCTGCATGTTTGCCAAATGCGCGCAAAGACATAAAATGGTTTCCTAAGCACGCTCTGTATTAGGGACAAAGCAGCTTGGAGTCTCGGCGTGCATTGCGCATTGTCGTGTGCTGTCACGTGTGCATCGCCGACTGCTCCATTTGCTTGAGCGCGAGAGAGGGCGCCACCGCCTCAGCGCTCGCCGTGGGGCGACAGATATATCAGCTCGCAAACGAGAACGCGCCCTCGCCCGAGAGACACAACGCCGAGGCAGACAGCGTCTGCTACCGAGTTTCTTGATGGAAAAAAATTACAGCATATCCACGGGTGAATGATGAAGAGCTTGGGCGAAGCTCCTGAAACAATCATGGTTACACCGTGAAATGTTCAGTGGTTTCGCCCAGTAGTAATCAAAACGATACGCCGCTTTGATCATTTTTCCTTTTTCCTTTTTTCTTCTTTTTTGTTTTTCTAGTTCTAATTCTTTTTTATTTTTATTTTATTTTTTATTATCTTTATTTTTTATTATTTTTTATTCTTTCTTTCTTTTATTTTTATTTCATCTTTCTTAATTTCTTTCTATCTCTGTGGGACAGCGCCATCTAGTACATCGTCACCCAACTGCAGTTTGAATGCTGGCCACCTCGTATCTATAGGCACTGGACCTTTACCTGCAATGTAGTGCCGGCGGTAGATATCTCTTGTGCGTAGTTGAGACTGCGGGTCTCTGTGTCTAATCTTTCTTGTGTCTCTCATTGCCCATTAGCTATGATTTTGTTGTGGGAAACACCGGCGCACCCTTCATGCTTCGCCCCTCCACAGGTTTCACGTTAGTGGAGCTGAAACACTCTCTCCTACATGCTTCGCCCCTCCCCAAATTTTTCATCGGAGCGAAACGTAGTTTTTTTCTACGACCAAAGTGATAACCAGAAAGGGAGGACTAGCGAGCTTAGCAGCGCGACAACTTCCGCGCTAAGCGACCGCGGACGGCAGGCTTAACCTTACGACGTAACTTTTTCTACTTGTTCCATCAGATTTAAAACTCACATATGACCTACGAAAGCACGAGTAAGGGTAAAAGAAAGACGCAGCGTAATTTCAGCGTCATATCACTCTAAAAAGCAACAAGTTACGAAGTGCTTAGGCCAAAATAAGGAGTGTCATTTCCTAGAAAAGCTGAATAATACAACATGCAGTAAAAAGTGTGATGTGCACGCAGCATCGCCGAAATCGCGCAAGAGCAATATAACCACGTTGTCGCCGATAGATTGCTGTCAGCTCCCCTCTACATAAGACAATAGTGACATTGGATGGAAACATTAAAGGGAGTGATCTGCTCCAGTGTCTCTTGAATGTTTCCACCCGCTTTAACTGAAACGTGACTTTTGAAACAGCATAATTTTCTTGAGACAGTTTTTATGTCTTCGAGAATGTACAATCTTTTTGACTTACTCAAAGTCGAATGATATTCCCAGCTGCAGAACCGTGAACATCGGGCCTTTCCTCTGGAAGAGATCCCAGCTGACGGGGTCCTTTTCAGCTTGAATGCTGCCATTGGATACGATCACGTTGGTGTAGAAGAGGTAGTCGCAGTATTCCTCTGGCGGGTACAAGTCTTCCGAGGTGGCTGTTTCACTTACGGTGCAGATGATCAACGTCACTGCAGGTAGGTCATAGAAAAACACGGGATGACACTTCCATGTCTCCAGTACTTATTTATTTACCAAGGTGAAAGCCTGATATGCCTCATCAGGCGCAAAGAGTGACCGTCGGCTTTGGCGGAGTCAACACGAGTGATGCGAAAAATCATCATCGCGTGATGCCGTCGCCTTATCACGGAATCATGACGCGAACTACCAAAATTTGTGACCGCGTCTGGACGTCACAGATCACCGACCTTTGTGATGTTATAGTGATGTCCCTTTGACGTCATCACATGGCATTCTCGCTTCGCAATAGGTGGGGCGTTCCCGGAGGCACGTTGGATGTTCAAAGCTTGCAATGCCTCTGATCCCAGAGGCAGTGCGAAACCGCGCTAATTGCAGAAAGCCTTCGAGGGCGAGGGTATCAATACGAGCGAATGAGGAGCAAAAGAAAGAGGCAATGACAATTGCTTTCGAGTAAACTTAGGCTAATATATAAATAACCCTGTGAATATTTGGTTACACGTACTTCAGACCTGTGCTGGAGTGGACAAGGAGTAAATGCGCACAGATATTTCACATAACTTAATCTTGGCAATGTACGATGATGATACAAAACAAAGACGCCATGCCAGATATAAACTTACGGTGAGAATTCCATATGCAGGTAATTCCTACTTAGAGAATTGTAAAACTGTGCCTTCCGTAATCCTGGCAGTAACACTAACGAACTGTACCAAGCAATGAATTTGAACGTGCCAGAAGTTGCGAGGTCTTGAGTAATATTACTTCGAGTGAAACATTGTTCAGCAATAGTTACAATATTTTTATTAAGGAAAAAGCCTTCAGTACGTGAACATAAGCTGAGCTTGATAAACCCGGCGTGATAAACCCTTAGACACTGAGTTTAATGAATGTGAGATGAAAATTGTGGTTTCAGCTGGCATCGAACCCTCATGTTTTCTTTGGCAGTGAACTATTCTAACACAGAGCCACGCTATTCTCAATGTCATGTTTCCCTGTAACCTGGAAAGTACTATCCAACCACAACGTGCATGCTGGGTCTCGTTTTCTTTTGTGTCCTTTTCACTTCACCAAACGTAATTTTCCACTCCATCGAACCGGCAGCTGCACTGACATGACTGAAATAAGAGATGACAAGTGGGTAATCACTTAAGCCTGCTGTCTACAACACCATTACATTGACTCATGTGACAGTGATACTGGCTAATCCTGGCTATGTCGCTCTGTGTTGGATGATCCTGGCTACCCGCTCTTGTAACAGTGTAATGAATTAACGCATGTGTTCTTTTGCGCATCTGCCTAACTCATCCGATACCTTTGCTCACCACGACGCTCCGTTTTGAAAAAACCTGCGGAAATTATTTTGGGAAATGGAACTTAGAGGCAGAAAATGATGTAAGGAATTACCTCTTATTCAAGTGATCGCTAATGCGAAGCCGAAGCGGATTTCTGTGAGTGTTTTCCAGGTTGCCAGACAGCAAAAGCTCAACGACATGAATGGTGTGCATTTCCGCACACTTAATATGCTCTTAAGAATACGCAATGCTAAAACAAAAAAAGTCATTCTACTGCAAAAGTCGATGGTTGCTGTATGAACTTTGAACACTATACAGTAACATTCGTTATGTTGGGACTGAGATTCGTTAACGTGAGGCAAAAAAAAGGACAATAAAGTGGCCAATAAAACGGCTCCTCCCGACCCACTAATTATAACGGCACTGTTAAAAAAAACATGGCTGATCCCTCCGTCATAGGAATCGGTATAACACGAAAGTGAAACGTGTCTTCACAGAAGTAGTGCTTATTGTGTAGTGATATATGAGAGCTTGTACAATGTCTATTCGTGTTTGGCAGCTATAGCACCGTTTGACGTGGATGCACCCATGTTGACAGCACATCACCATCGCAACGACTAACGCCCATGAACATGATTTAACCATTGTGGTAACTAAAGTCTTTAATAGATACCTGGGCACAGCGTATCGTGAATCCCGCCCAAAGGTGATATCAACAAGCTCATAATCAACACTGGTACCCGGTATGCACTTCTTCAAAGCGTCGTCAATTAAGGAGAGAAACGGCACGGTGTGCGCTTTCTAGTAATGGGTAGTCGACGCCTGTGCTCACGCATACATAACACACACTGCGCTTCAGCAACACGGGAGGTAGAGGTTCGTAGCCTGAGCCGCAAACGCGTGCGTCCCGCTGGCCTCTGTCTCTCAGGCGCTGCTGTCGCTCCACCAAGCATGCCACCAAGGCACGACATTCGCCCGTCGAAATCGCGTCCTTTCTGCAACGCATATTGCAGCAGTTTTGTTAGTCGGTGCTCTCGCAATTGAAGCAGTCGGCCGCGGAGAAATCCCGTTGGTGCACGTGGAAGCTACACTGCTGCGATGAGCCAACGCACGCTAACACGAAGCCAAAGGCAAAGAACGTAACTGCGTCAAGGGTGCCTCGGCGACGCCAGCGCGGCCAGTCTACCTCTCTGGTATCGATTAACCATTACCTCCGATGTCGCGTGCAATCTCGGAGTAAGCGCTAGTAGGTGTCGATCGTGAAGCATTACTTCTTTTCACATCTCACAGGTGGCGGCACCGCCCCGCTCCGCGCGCCGCGAAAGAGAATGTGTGAAAGATATAAGGCGCGTTCGCGCCGTCTCTAGCATCTTCCGAGTGAGCTTACTCGGTAGGGCGTCGGGCGCTTGCCGTCGCGGCCGCGACGTCGTGGGTTCGATTCCCAGCGGGGTATCTTTTTCTTGTCTTTTTTTCTCACCCGTTGGCGTCCATTTTAGCAACGTCATATCCGTGACGGATGTACTTGGTGGACCCCGGCATAAAACACTTTCGTGTTAAAAGTGGGTGAGAGACAGTAAGAATTTGAAAGGTGGACACGACGCCCGAAAGCACGTTACCACCAGTAGTATGTCGTTTCGTCTAAAGGTGTCCATTCGCCATCGGTGCTCCCAAGAAAAAGTCGCGCCGAAATGTGTGGACGGCAAGACCATCTGTTGGCACCAGAAGAAACCAAGATTAAGCGTCACATGACTGCGTTCTATTCATTGACTGGCGGACGCTCGAGCGACATCGCATATGAGAAGTTATCGCTCACCCTTCTTCCTTCCAGTTGCATTCGTTCGGTCGGTTACGACGAGGTAAGCAAACGCTGAACGCAGGAAGGGGTGCCTAAAGCTCGTAACACAAGTACGCTTCAGGCACAGTTCGCTTCAGGCGCACGTACGCTTTAGGCACGTGACCGCGGCTGCGAAGGCCCCGATGGCGCCAGCGCATCAAAACGCCATGGTCGGCTCCAACATTAGCAGTCAACGGCATTTCCTTCTCAGAGGCCTATGCACATAAGCCTACACCGATGGGCGTGCACTCCGCACTGACGTCATTAGCAGGACAGACGGTGACCCCACCCCACCTACGAAGTACAATGCGGAGTGCATGAGCGCGACTATTTTTAACGGTCAAGCTGTTTTAGCCGGCCGTGAAGTGTCGACCCTGCCACCGTAATTATCATTAGCGGGTATAGATTTCAAAACAGGAGAAAGTGCCTCAGATCAGGCTGGCCGACGTTTCGATAGGGGACCTATCTCTGTCAAAGGCGCCTTGTCATCCCTGGCGTGTTAGTTTTAAGGGGTTAGTGATGACGTCATGTCCAGCGGCGGCGCGTCTGTTGCTGTTGGTAATTTCTGCCTGGAAAGAGAGAAACTCGAAAGCAGAGGAGTGTAGCCCTTGCCACATTTCAAGAGAGTTTGCAAACACGTTCGGGTCTGCCATGTCAGAGTTAAAGGTAGCTGCAAAGAAAGAAAAAAAAAAGGGGGGGGGTACAACCAAGCGAGAGGGCGAGTGCAGCCATCACAAAGAGCTGCAGAAGGTGGTGAGGAAGGAAACTACAGGCGGGGAAAAAACCGGCGGCTTACGTTTAAATGTCCGCCAAGGAGCTGCAGAAGGTGGTGGGGAATGCAGCTACAGACGACAAAAAAAAAAAAGAAAGGTACTCGGGCGGCGTACGTTTAACATTCCGCCTGCCTACTTTAAGTGATATTGAAAGGGTTGCCTGAAAAGCAAGCTCCTGCTTAATGGGTGAAGTAATTGGCTGGCATATGCATCCAGTGTCGTCGGTGGCTTCCAAAAATTGGGCGCCCGACAACTAAGAGGGGGAAAAAGAAGGAAAAAAAAAGTTGAAAGGAACGAGGGGCGGCCGGGGGGGAACAATCGGAATAAGATTCGTAGAACTTCCTGAGAAAGCGAGGGCTGTGACAATGCTGGCCAGAAGCGGCCTTTGGAGCGCGGAAAGGGGGAAGGAAACCGTGGTTCGGATTCACTAGAAAATGAAAACATCTTAAGAGACATTTATACATGCAAGGTTAAGAGATATTAAAAAAGAATATTGATAGTGTATTATGGGAGCTGGTCGGGATTTTATTTTGCGAATAGATTAAGGTTTTTGAAAGCTGAGCGTACTTCATGTCTCTTAATATTATAGGAATCATGCTATGGCTTTTAACGATTCCAAATTACCACGAGCTAGATTTATTCCTGATGGGTGTAGGGATTGAAATTTGTGTATCAAATACGATTCCATGTATTTCCTCTCACGTGGTGACCGGAAGTTTGTTTGTAGAATGTAAAGTTTGGCTTGATCGAAATTGTGGTCTTGTTGATTGAAGTGGCTGGCTACTGCTTTTGGTAAGTTGTGCTTTGTGTCTGCGCGGTGGCCGTTCAGTCTTACATGAATTGGTTGTCCAGTTTCGCCTATGTACTGTTTTTTACAGGTGGCACACTCAATGCAGTAGATCAGGTTGTTTGAGGTGCACGTGAAGCGGGCATGTGGCACAGAATTAGGCAAATCCCACAACTCACCGCTACGGCGTGGCCTGTAATAATCCTGATGGGTGAGAGAACAAGTTCAGAGAGAGAGAGAGAAAGAAAGAAATAGAGAACCAAACACACAGACTGAAAGAAAGATATAAAGAAGGGGAAAGAAAAAATTCTTGCTGAAAAAGATTCTCCATAAAGAGGCATTCGAACCCCCGTACCCTCGATTCGAAGCAAAGCGTCCTAACCACTGGACTATCCAGACACGCTAGCAGAGAATAGAATAGCCTTGTATAGTATAGCGTTGCAAGGGGGTGGGAATGGAAAATGCGCATGAGGGGGCGAGATATGATGATGAGAAGGCGGGAAAGGCGGATGGATGAGAGTAAAGCGTACGCACAGAAAGAATGAGGAAAATGCAGAAAGAAAAAGAAAGAGAGAAAGAGAGAACATACACGAAAGAGACAAAGAAGTAGAGAGGGAGAAAGAAAGATAGAAAGAAAGAGGAAGCATGCAAGCCACGCCTACCGACGGAAACCTCTCGCGCAACCTCCGCTCTATAGTGCATAGCCTGGGTGCTCCCGATAGGGTCCAGAGAGTAATGAGGCATCCTCAGAAAGTTCGTACTCCCGAGGAGGAAGGCGCGCATCTCGCAGCAAGAAGTGTCGGGCGACGGGAAGACCGAGCTTCTCTGCTTCTCTGTGCCAAAGCTTAGCGCGACTTCGCACGAACATTGAACAGAAAATTTTTAGTCGCGGACCGATCGGCTGCCTTGCTTCAGTAGTCTTGGCGGGGCCACTCCGGACTTTTTAAGTTGTATGCGACTATAGAAAAGCGTAAATCAACTGCGGCATGACATGGTAGGGGATTCGCTCACGTCTACGCACGCCTAGAGCCCTCGAGATACGCAACACATGATGCATATATGGGCCGTACTCAAACGGAAGACGATCTAAAGGAGCCGCGTGGAAGTAACCACTCTTGACGACGATCCTTGGCGAGGTAAGGAGGAGCCAGCTCACCCATGCAGAAAAGTTTACTTGTGATGTTACCAGTTGAAAGTGGTCGATAGAACAGCCAAAGTGAGTCAGTGTGCTCTGACTCTCCTCTTACCCCGTTGCGGCGGGCCGTCACACGCGTGATCTACATAATACATGATGTGCACTGCATACGAGTACGCGTTTGCGTGTTTATCTGGGTATGCGGTTTGTGCTACGTGGTACGGTATAGTTTTATCCGACGCCGGCCTGACTGACCGTCACGTCTATATTGCGCATTCTCAAGCTTTATCACAGCTGTGCACGAAATGACAGTTCCGAATTTCAGCCGGCTCGAAGGGAACGGTCGCCGGCGTGCGTGAGGTATACATTCGAGCCCTCAAGAGGCGCGCTTGAACTGTGTGCACGTCTCCACGCATTAGCGTGGTTGCAAATTAAGAGCAGCGCTATGAAATGCGCCCTTACCATTCGGCTCTGCTGTCGTTGTTGACGTCGTCGTGGTCGTTGTTGTGGTCGTGGTGGTGGTTGTCGTCGTTGTGGTCGTTGTCGTGCTTGTCGTTGTTGTAGTCGGCATAGTTCTGGGGCTAGTCGTCGAAAACGTATGGGCTGCAAAAATATTAGGAGTCAAGCAGCGTGCATTGCTTTTGACACTTTATACCTTCTGCTTGTAAGGGTCAGAACATAAAATGTGCACCTTGAAAGAAATCGTATTACACGTCCCCCACGTCTGTATATTCTAACCAATTTTAGTACCGACGATAACATATGTTCGAAATTCTTCTTTTCCCCCCGAATGATACTACATAGCCATTTGACGATACTGACGTAATACCGGTGTCACACGGGCACTGTTGATCGCGATCAGGGCCGACCCAGATAGGCTCCATCTGGATCAGGTGCTGCTATACGGCCACGTTTATTCGCGATCAGGCGCGATTGCGATCTGGCTCCGTGATCGCGATTTACCTGACGTCAGCGCCAAGCTCGAACCCGATTAGGCTGTACTGTGTAGCAGCGACGAACTTGTTATCGCGATCAGCAAGACCAATCCGGATCTGCGCTGATAGCGATCAGAAGTGCCGGTGTGGCACCGGTATTAGGCGATATTTAGAGGATTCTTCGTGGCTTATGAACGACACGACGTTTACTCGTGGGTTTATTTTTACACGCAAGCGTCTTTTCGGCAGTCCCGAGGTGGATTTCATACCTATTGTTCTGCTTGATGTGTGCTGTTCTATTTATCGTTTGAGAATGAAGATACAGGTCACCGTGATGCAGTGTTGCCATTGCATCGTCGTGACGCTGGCACGGTGAGGTGGACGAGACTGACAATACACTCACGTGGGTAGCAAGCGGTTGACTGAGTAACGGCAACGTTGCTTGTTGGGCGAGTTGGAACGAGTCAGTCATAACGTAGTTCAGCGCAAAAGCGAGTAACGGCCCTGACGTCAAACAAGTATTATCAATCAAGCCGCTGGTAGGAAACGTTTACTAGCTGCAACTAATCTGCGCGAAAGAAGTTAAAGAAATGGGAACATTGTCAACGTTCATTATTTTTTTTTTGTGTGAAATGCATCTACTATGGGTTACCATATCGTTCAAAGGTAACGCCTTCTAATATAATGCCTTCTAAAGCGGTCCAACGCCTTCTAAGCCTACAGATAGCTACTTCTAATTGTCTAAACTACATTTGACATGAATTAACCTGGCAGAGCATCGGTGATTGGTAAAGCATCAGACGCGTTACCCCAAAGATGTACTTTCGGTGCCTACCTGCGAGAAGATGATATTTCATGCATTTTTTCCCTTTGAATCGATGTCGTAATGTGTACACTAACGTAAAAAACTACGCATAATGTTCCCTATAATTTCATTGGCTTCACTGTGTGTCGGTTTAACTATGTTGTAGCGCAGAAGCGAACCCTCCATACATTCCCTCTTTCGTTCTTTCATAGCGGGGGTCTTGTCCCGGCAAACTTGATGCCTTCAGGCAGCATATTAGAGTTTATTTATCAGCTGCCAGTTCAGAAAAATATGACGTACTACGTGAAGCTAGCTGGACAGAAGAGTACTCCTACTCGCCATCATGGCTACGAGTGGCGCTGGTTAACACTTCCACAAATACACAAAGAGATAGACCCATAAATTGGGCGGGAAAGCGACCACCACTGCAGTTCCACTGATAGGGCATCAGAAGCGTTATCCGAAAGTTGCAGGTTTCGTCCCTACCTACGGAAAATTGATTTTTCATCCACTTTAATTAATTTACATCATGATTACTACACTGCAGTTAAACTTGCAAATAATTTCCTGTATGCTTCCCTTGGCTTGTTTATATGTTAGTTTATTTAGGTTGTATTATTTTTTACGAAAATTTAACAGCCATTTTTACGGGTATTCCTTCACGCTGTTACCTTATCTTTTTACGTTTGATTCTTATAGGGTGCTTTGTTAAACATCAGCTACAACATTCACGCGCGCTATTGCTTCATTTTCTTAGATCCTTTGTGCGAGAAAGTATTTGTTTGTATTTGAACCTTCCTCCTCCCTCTCCCCCACTTACTGCTTCTTTGGGAACCGAATGGCAATATAAATAGGTAAGTAAATGAATACTCAAACTCGTACTCATTCTAACGTACAGGGCACTTTATTGTTTTCCTTACATTATATAGAAAAATAGAGGCCTGTTAAAAAAACAGTCAGATTTCAAGAAATTTGGAGCCCTACCCAAATCGGGAAAATGGGGATAAAAGTATATTGACGCGTGCCTCGCCTACTACTTTTCCTTGTTTTCTATGGAATTGTACAGTCCTCCCTAATAATAACTGTTTTACTTCTTCTGCGCGGGGAAAAAACGCTTCTCCTGCTAAAGGTAACAATGACAGCGTGAACCAATGAAAGGCAACAATGAAAGGCAGCAATGCGGCAGCGTGAAATGGCAAGTGGCACCCAATCTAGAGAACATCAATTATTGGAAAACTGTGCGTACAAATGCGCATGTAACCAGTGCCCCTTCGAGGGCCGAACTTGTGGGCCCACGCATTTTTGTACACCCGCCGGCGCCGGTTTTTTTCGTGAACCAAGCCGCCGGCACCGAAATCTTTAACTCATAGAAGCTCTGCTTAAAATACAAAAAAAATTCAGGAGACCTTCCCAAATCGGTGAAATGGGAGCCAGCGAAACTTGGCGTGGCCATGCCTGAAGTACTGCTTTCCTTTCTTTCTCTGTCTCTCTCTTTCTTTCTTTGTTTCTTTCTTGATATGTAGCAGCCATTCCCAGAACGCGGATTTCGGGCGGAATCGACGTGGCGCCTCGCATGTTCCTTCCAGCGTTCGTCAGCTGTAGGACAGCCTAGCGAAAGCATTTTCACGCGACCATGGAAACGCTTTTTATGAATTCAGTTTCTCGACGTCGGGATTTCCTGAAAGGTGCGATTCTTGATATCGACGCAACGTGTTGTCCAGCGGATCGCTTTTGGTCCGCGAACACTAAATATTGCAAAGAAGCGCGCACAACAAGTGTACTGCTTTCACAGCTGGTGTACAGACGCCCATTTTTTTAACCTGAACGCGCGAGCGTCGACCGGCGAGTTGATAAGCGCCGCACAACGGAGCGCAGTGACGAAATGAACTGACAGAAAAATTCGGACTTTGTGAAAATTGAATTCCTAAAATTTTCTTTGGGCCGTTCTAGAGGCTGACGATCGCTGGAAATAACATGAAATACTCTATGCTTATTCCGCCCAAAACAGCGTTCTGGAGACGGCCGCTACCTATAAAGAAAGAGGTAAAAAACGAAAGAAAGGAACACAGAAATAAATAAATAAATACGTAAAAGCAGTGCGTCAGGCACACCCATGCCACGCTTCGCTGACCTTTATTCCCCAATTGGGGAAGGACTACTGATTTTTTTTCTTTGGTGCGCGCACGCCAGCTCGGTCGAGGTTTTTTTTTTGTAAGACCAGCTGCAAAGTTCAATCAATACAAATTTCGTTTGATAATGCAACGTTGTCATCGTGCAGCTGTGCGGCCGCTAATAAGAAGTGGTGCGAAGTGACAAAGCGCACAACGTAACGCTTCTTTCCATTTTCGGTGGAGGCGAAAATGTCTGAGGCCCGTGTACTTAGATTTAGGTGCACGTTAAAGAACCCCAGGTGGTCGAAATTTCCGGAGTCCTCCACTATGGCGTCTCTCATAATCATATCTTGGTTTTGGGACGGTAAACCCAAGATATTATTATTATTATTAACGCTTCTTTCCGCATATTTCGCTGTAGAATTCTAGAATCATGCCTGCACCAGTGGCACGGTTACGCCTTGAGACAATGCGGAACGAGGTTTCTCGGGGCTGCCGTTCCCATTCTAATGCCAAGAGTCGTGTTAAGTTCATTTGAGTTGTCAGTCATGCGTGCGACGACAGGCAGTGGCTGCCGAATCCACGGCAGCCCCGCTCACGTGCCCCTACGCGCACCTTTCGCGCGATGGAGACGGCCGGTGCTTACTCGGCAAGCATTGACTCTATGCCCACTAGAACACCTGTAACGCCCTTGGGGAAAGCGACACTCACTTATGGGCGCCGCAGTGGACGTCTGCTGTACCGTGACCCTTGGACTGCCTCCCATTCGCCGCTTCATTGAGACCGTTGTTTGGACTTCTTTAGTCGCAGGCGAAGATGACGAGGGTCCACTATTATCATCGAGGTCCTCCGCGGAGGCAACGCCCGAGTCAACCCTAACTGCAGTGCAACATGCAAAAATCGGTCACGTGCCATAACATTCGTATTTTAGCTCTCTTGATTTGCTCAAACCATGTGGCACAGCAGCACCTTAACTAGCAGCTTTCAGCACTGATGTTTGCGAAGAGTGTCAATGGGGTGAATGTTTCTCACAAGACGACTTCTCTTCCTCAGTCCAAGCCTTCTTGTCGATACATTGGCTCCATTGACATTGCCTGCTCAAGTGATTTTTGATCATTCCAAGTCATCATCTTCCTCTAAATTGACTTGTTTTTCGATTCCAAGACTAGGTATTTCGAAATTTCAAGATTTGCATGGGGAAATAACTTGATTGCTCTTTTTCACTAATGACTAAACTAATGGGTAAAAAAATAAAAGAAACGCTGCCGAAATTTAAGGCGTTATTTCAGTGTCGCATCGCGCTCAACCCTGAACGCACTATAATGCCTCTGAGACAACGCTGGCTCGTTATCATCAGCCTGATTGCACCCACTACATGACAAAGGCTTCTCCCATGTTTCCCGCACAAACCCGGTCCTGTTCATGCTGCGGCTACGTTATCGGCGCAAACTTCTCAACCTCACTGCCCACCTAAATTTCTCCCTCCCCCTCGCGCGCTTGTATTCTCTTGGAATCCAGTCCGCTACTCCCAATGACCAGCGCTTATCTTGCTTTCTCGCTAGAGGCCCAGCCCATGCCCTCATTTCTTCTTATTTCGAATGAGATGTGCTTAAGACGTGTTTGTTCCCTGACGCACTCTGTTCTCTTCTACTCCCTTGAGGTCACACCTATCATCTTCCTTTTTATTACTTGCTGTGTCGTCCTCAATTTAAGTTGAACCCTCTTTGTAAGTCTCTAGGAGCCTACTCCTTAGGTAAGCACCGGTACCATGCAGCATAACTTTCTCTTGAGGCATAGTGGTTAGCTGTCATTCATGATTTAAGAATACCTGCGAAATGCGCTTCCCCCATTCCTATTCTCAGTTCAGTATTAAGGTTGGGTTCCGCGCTTACTACGTGTCGTAAGAAGACGTAATAATTTACCACTCCCAGTGCCTTGCTACCTGTCAAAAAGCGTTGTTCGATAGGCGGACAGGCCTAGTGTTACCTAGCGAATAGGGAGACTGTTGGACATTATATTACGGTATCGAAATGTTCAACCCTGCTGCTCTGCTTTCCCTGTCCCAATTCAGTAATCATGATTTGCATTTCGTTTCCTTAGGCATTCAGCAAGGCAATGTCCCTGCGCTTTATGTGTTTCTTAGATTTTCACGTGCTTTTGTCCTAATACAGGGATAAACATGTACTCACAAACATCTGTGGCAGTAATCACGAGGACGACCACGAGGCCCATCAGGACAAGCAGACAGAGGCACATGATAATTGCCTGCACGGCCTCCCTAGGTTCGCGGTGGCTGCACAGAGTTAATGTTTCCTTTTTTTAATTGTTACTAAATTTGCACATAATTTGAAAAAAAAGAAGTGCGCCAAAACGAATGCATGCGAAGGAGCAAAATTATAGTCGATATTTCCTCATTTTTTATATCAAGCGTAGTCAGTTTCCTTGTTATTCAAATTTACGAACGACTGATTTCGTAGTGCTCGCACGTCTGCTAATAACGCGAGCTCAACACTGTTGAGCATTTTTACCGATAGCTATTGCCAGAGAATGAACATGCAGCGCTCCAAAGTAACCACCTTCTTCAAACCGCTCGTCAGGTAGTAACCATGAGATGGCGCCACAGCAGACGGCTGACTGACTCACCATAGGTTTGGTTCGCTGAAGCGACACGCATGCTGATGCTTGATGCCGCCAAAGAAAGAAATCTCTGCACTTTCGTTAAACTCTAGGCTGATTTCTAAACCCGCGAGAGCACGAAATTCTGCGAACGCCACTTGAATTTCTGCACCTCGACAAGGAAATGAGCGCCGACATAGACCCTCTTTATAAATCACTATAATGACCGGGATCCCGTAGCGAGTGCAATTGAGTCATATTTCTGAATTTTATAATTAAGGTGATTGGTTACTCATCTGCTTTATGAACCTGAATTCCAGTCTGGAGATGTCGGCCGATAGAAACGATATGGAGGAAAAAAGCTGCATCATTTCTACTCAGCAGTTGAATTACAATATACAACGCTATAAAGCCCTCATTTGAAATTACGTGTTAAGTTCACACATGAGTTTGCATCATTGTACGTTGTAAAATGTATATGAGAAGCACAATAACTGATGTATGTCTTGTATCTCAGTTCACTGAAGAAGCATGCGGATGCGCCCTCCTAAAAAACAAGGTTGATCCGTCCGCCATAGGAATCGGTATACAACAAAAGTAAAACGTGTCCCTACAGAAGAATGTTTACTGTACAATGATATAAGAGAGCTTGCACAACGCCAATTGGTGTTGAACAGCTATTGCACTGTTTAACGTGGTTGCGCGTGCGTTGACGCTTGCTGGCACATCTCCAGCCCGACGACTAACGTCCATGATGAATGATTAAACAAACCTTTGTGGTACCTGCAATACTTAACGCTGATAGTGTAATCAGAGAAGCCGGTGTGACAGCTAGAAGAGCGCCGCTGATTAAATGCAGAACTTTGGCTACGGTCGCCATCCCTATTGACCACCACGACCGGACTCGAGGGAAACGCGACGCGCGTCGCGTCTCCGCTATAACCCTGCCGCCATTTTTCTCGGGGCGAGCCTAAGCGGGGAGCGCGTTGTTACAGCCGGGCGAGGCAGGCCAAGGCAGGCGCGTGTCGCAGAGCTATCTTTAATATGTATGGATGCTATGAGCGCGGTAAAGAGTAAGGTCGCCTCCTCCTGGTGTGCTAAGGCGTTAACAGAATTGCACTTCTCATATTGGAAACGCGCCGAATGGGACGGACGTGTAGCAACGACGCACTGCAGGGGTTAATTGTGAAGGCTACGGCCCATGATGCATTACTTCACTTTACCGCTCCCAAATTCCGACACCACCCCGCCGACGAAGAGCATTGTGTGAGGAAAGTATGAGATATAAAAGGCGCGTTTGTAAAGCCTTCAGACCGTCTAACCGTGGCCCAATGTATAGCGTGCCAGGCATATGTTGTCGTTGACCGAGAGGTCGCGGGCTCGACTCCCGCTGATGTGGCTTTATTTGCCATCTGACCATGTGCATTTTTTCACGTCGTGTCCGTGACGGAAATACGTCACTGAATTCTCGGTGAACCCCGATATTAAAGGGACCGACAACCAATTTTCACGGTACCTATTTTCTTCAGCGTAACGGAAAGCTCACCGGTCACTGTCTAATCACAGAATGGTAACGTGGAAAGCACCGCGAAACGTTTGTAATCAGAATTTTTCCATCTGCGGCGAATATGAAGTCATATACACACGAGACAACATATGCTGCAAACAGTGAGCGCAAGAGCGGTTCGTGTTCGAGCGCGGTGAGTTACTGCGCATGCGTGCACTCCACGCGCATGCGCGGCGGCTCGACATGGGCCACTGGCGGCCGCGAAGGCAGCGCCGCTTCTCACCGTGCAGCTTCCTTTACCACGTAAGCAGCGCAGAATTCTGTTGAGCTGGATACTAATATGCATACTCTACCTTTGAGGACTAAATATGGCACGCATGACAGCATAAAACTCCGTACAGCAAAGTGATCGACTTCATAATCCAACTTCAAGGCTTTTCCGCAAGGCTGCGCGACATACCTGTTTGTTACTTTTACACACGATTTAGAAATATATATCCTACTCACAACGCTAAAAGGATGCTGGAATCTGTCACTATATTATACGGTCTTTTCATTTATACCAGGATCTTATTCCACGTTCTGGCCAGTTGTCGGTCTCTTTAAACGCATTGGGGTTAAAATGCATGAATCTTGTAACTGAAAACAAGATATCTGCAACGGCCAATTCACAGGTCGCCCAGGCTGTTACTACTTTTATAGGAGCCATGTGACCCCGTTTGACCTTCTCATTACCAACTGAGGCCACTTATAGCTACTATCTTACCTTCGAGGTTGTGCGCTATGCCTACTGTAGAAACGATTTCTTTGCCACAATAACTGAACAAATGCTTCATTGTTTAAGACTTTGTGATGGGCCAACCAGTGTACTCGCGGGCACATTGCATTACGGAAATTTACTAAATTAGGTTGAGTTATTTCTGGACAAGCATAGGTACGCATTGACATAAGCTAGGCTACCCGAAGTTCTCGTCACATACATTCTGTAGGGTAATTAACATGTGATTCACAACTGCCTGTTTATGATATGATTTCACTTTTGCTATCTCCCAGGTATAGATTATGTCTAGAACATCACAACTTTGTTGAGGTACTCGTACAACTGTTATGTGCAAATAAGACTATGGTGGAAGGTTATCCAGTTGGTTAAGTTCGTAAGTTCTTTATTTTATTTACCTCAGCCTAATCAATTGAGCAGGATTACTGTGGCCGAAGGGCAAACTACAGGCTGGAATTGAATATGATAACTCAAGAAAGTTGATAACGGATACAATAGCTACGAGCCAGTAAAGGAGCTCTACTTCTTTTACTACTGTTCACAGTAGGGAACTGTTATTACCAACTGCTACTGTTCCTTCATTTAGAATTCTTAAGAGCAGTTACTAAGATTTTATGCCTATTTTAATCGATTTTTTATAGTAGGCACGAAGGGTCTAGATATAAGCAAAGTTAGACCTACCAAAACAGTTCTAGTGAAGTTCTTTGGACCTACTCCAGGTAGATTCTGCATTTCTAGCCACAATAAAAATTAAAAAAAGCACGCTTTTGAGAAAACATTAACTTACGAATCCTGATGATCTGGAGCTGAAAGCAGAAAGAAAGCATCCTATTATCACGGTGTAGTTATATTCACCATAGTAGGTTACACGACGTGAATATACGTAAGAAATGACGACGAAGCAGAGGTTCTCTGTTGCAGGCACACATATGTACACATTTTATTGATGCCCAAAGACCTCACGTAAACGACAGGCGCGTGCACTAAGTGCCAACTGCACAGGCCACAATTCCTGCAGAAATAGGATGGAAAGTTCCTGTCAGCACATCACTATGCTCCCGGGTAAACAAACAGGGAACATTCAAGAATGGACGAAATGTAGGCGTGGGCGCATTGACATTGACTAGGGCGTCTTGCAGAGAAGTGGTCTACCGGTTGCAATGTACAACTAATCGTAGATTTTTTCTAAAAAGAGTCATGCATAAGTACGGGAACACTTACACGAGACCAGAGAGACAGGCTCGGAAGAATTCGTGACAGCAGACATGAATGCAGGCTCGTCTGAAACAGAAGGAAGCGAATGCAGGTAGGAAAAAAGACACTTCTGCCTATATTCAGAAAACGTAGCGGTCAGAACGTATCATTTAAGTCGAAGTTGCAATAGTGCTTTGTGATGAAAGTGGAAAAATTCAGGAGCCATCCCACTTTGGGAACGTAGATGACCAGAGAAGGTGTATAGCTTTCGATACAGAGGTGACGCAGTATTTGGAACCATAGTTGATCACATACCCTGCTGCAACTAAAACCAAAACGTCTGTCCAGAAAGTCGCTCTTGAATTTAGTGTATGCTTTCCATTTGAGGAGAATGCATCATATTGCCGCGACATGCGCCGTCTCCTCTAGCTTGCCGCATGCGTTTGGCGTGCCACGAACGTTCTTAAGTGGTGTTTGCCACCCATGCGTTCGCTTCTACATTTTTAGTGGACCAGCGGTGAGTAGCAGTGTTTGCCAAATTTCTTTAGCACATACGTTTCTGCTTGCTAAGAAAAGGAATGTCTTTGTCATATGCCGCTTCGCATTAACAAGTCATTATTGACTGAGCGCTAAATGCGGGAACAGTGCGTCACGGTTACGCTGGTGTTTGGGGCGACCGGCGCGCGATGTCGAACAACTGTAGACGATAAGAGGCATCACAGAGCCGCCAGTGCAGCGGCGCGCCCCACACCTCAAAGACTTATTATGCACGCAGTGAAATCGATGCCGAACTGCGGGCGATGTGTAAATGGGATAGGGGCCTTAACGCGCTGGCTGCGTTCTGTTCCCCACTATGAGGCATGCGCACTTGACGCAGCAACAAAGAGACAAATGTTCGAGAAGGCTTGACCTTCGCCTCAAGGGCAGAACGCAATACTGTAAGCGGGCCCCGTTCGCAAAGCTTTCTCAACAGGTAGCCCCGCTTGGCTCCTCGGTGGGCATCTCAACGTGCCGCAAGGAAAGAAACGTCTATAACGTAACATTAACCATTTCAAACTATCCCACAATGAGGACTGCAAGAACTGTTGCAAAGCACCCACTACGCCATATGTCTGCCTTTAGCGAATCAGCGAAGTAACCACTACGCGTCCGTAAGGCTACACGCGAACATACTAAGCTGCTCAATTTGTTGACGCTTTTGCTGCTGATGATGATGACTAAATATGCGTGAGCGCTTGAAGTGGATTGGCCTATAAACTACTCAATCGCTGAGAAATTCACATGTCTTGACGCCTGGCGCGATTCTAGGCTTCTGCCACGCAACATCACATGTGTTAGGGTGACTCATCGCAATACGTAACCTATGCGCAGGGTTTCTTTCCGAAATACTTCCAATCAATGGCGCGACTCTGTGGTAGAACACCTGCCTGCCACGTAGAAGCCTAGGACTGGTAATTAGTAATTAATTTATTTATTTGCATCTATCCTAAATTTTTGCTCACGGACAACGATAATTTTTCGTTCACAACGAAAGACGCCCACACAGGAATTTCTAAGAAATGAGCACTTTGACGCTTTCACGTTAATAAAGTAGATGTCATGTGGAAGTTCGAGCATCGGGATTCGACACTGCCAACCCACTCTTCAAGTCCCCCTGCGAGACTTTTTATTATTTATTTATGTTAATTTATCTAGAAACTCCACGCCACCACTCTTTCCTTCTAGAATACTTTTGTTGTTGCAAACTAGCCGCCGGCACCCAGTCAATCCTATGGATGATTGCGCTGAGCTGCCCGTTATATTGGTAATTCAATAACAAATTTAACTGTGCCCCGAGCTGGGAAGTTGCTTACCCATCCTCAGGCTTCTGTACAGCGTATAGCTCGAGCGAGGCGCTGTTGTCGCAGTGGTTGCTACCGAGCAGCGGTAGAGTTTCCCTGCGGTTTGACAAAGGCAGGAGCTTGAAATAGACTGCTAAATATCGTATCCAGGTTGTCCACTCTGATCAGCGCTCCCAGTGCGTTATTGGAAAGCAACTACAACTTGCGCGTAGCAAAAGCGAGCAATTTATTTCAATTTGTGGCATACAGCACAAATCCACTTACACGGGGCTAGACGTCAGCGTGATAGCTACCTCAGCGCGTCATTAATACCAATACTACAAAGAGCTCAATAGCATTCTTCACACACACACCACTGTTTTAGCTAATTATCTCATGCGCAAACCTTCTGTTTTTGCTATGATCAGTTATTTTACCATGCTATTAAGTTATTTTACCATGCGTTTCAAATCTGCATGCCCGTTTTATTTTAAAATGCAAACTACTTTTTTGCGAGCCTGCCGACGCTATACTAATTTAATTTTACTTCATTTTCATTATGTACGTCTGGTCGCAATGCCATCTCCGACTCTAGGTGTTCCCCTTCTATATTTATTTTTATCAACTTGATTTGCCGTAATTTACCTTGCAACTTACGAATCGAGCGCCGTGATTGGACAGTGTGCTTCTGTTCGAAACATTGTGGTAAATAAGTCCATTTTTAAGATAAGCGCTGGCATGAGGCGAAGATGAGCTGTTCTTCTGCTTGTGTTAACCAATTGTTACCTTATGCACAGACAAGGTAATAAATTATCAAGGCACGATTTTTATACACGTAGACTAGGCGTACAAATTTTGTATGTGGTGCTATAATCAGAAATCGTTCCTGATGGGTGAATCTTTAAAATACATGCTAAACTTATGAAATGACCTTTTATTTTGCTAAATAAGCTTGAAGGTTAGTAGTAAGATATTGCACAGCGAGCGCGGAACAGTGGCTAGGAGCGGCACTGGCTAACACGCCCAGGTTTACACAGACAGAAATACTCAATAAAGTGGACGGGAGGTCAACTGCCACCGTAGCTCGATTGGTGGAGCATCTTAGGCGCTATCCGTCAGTTGAAGGTTTGGACCCTACATGAGGCAAGTTGCCTTTTCGCCCACTTGAACTTCAATACATGTATCGCAATTACTACACTACAGTTAAGACTCAAAATATTGCCCCCTATACTTTTCTCAGCTTCATTGCCATTTGGTTTCATTGACTTCTGTCCAACAAAGAAAACAACCCGTTGATCAATTCTCTTTATTTGGTTAGGGCCTAATGATGCTAGACAGAAATACATAGGCACTTCTTGTTGTTCTAGTCCTTTCGTGCTGTTTAATATTATACTGAGGATGAAGCAACTTCTAAATAAAAGTGTTACTCTTGGACGACAAATGCGCTACTTCTAGTTAAATACTGCGCTTCAACACAGTCACGTATTGGCAAGTTTTTTATACATTTCTCCGTGCTAGAGACGTCAAACGTGAAGGCTGTCCAAGTGAGAGTCGTAAGGAATGTTTTTGAAATAGAATTCAAGTCGCTCGGTTAATTCACGCCTGATTCAGAATGAATAAAAGGGCAAATCAAACATGCCAATAAACAAAGACATTATAATAACGCCCGAGTGTTTTAATTCTCCGAATGTGATACCATGAAACAGCTGCAAATCCCTGAGGACCTCCTTGTTATTTTTTTCGCCATACACACGGCGAAGGTTCAGTGAAGTTGCACACCTCTGCAAGCGGCACCTATAGAAGCGTGAGCTATTACGTCACGGCGGCACCCACGCGCTTTTGTAGCCTTGGACAACAGCCCTTCCCTGGCCAGTGGTTTCAGTCAGAGAGCAAGGGGGGGGGGGGAGGAAGGGTTCTTCATTTGCAGACCTTACAGCGAACATTAAGCAGCTCCTATTGTGCTGCTCACATGTGCTTTGCCGGACATGCGCTTTGCTGGAATACATAACCTGAAAAGAATAAGCATGCAGAAGGAATCACCACTGCAAAAATAAGTGTTGTGATTAAAATTCACCAATTCTAAAATGCTTAATCAGGGAAAGAGGTCAAAGAGGTCGCGTCCCTCTGCTGACAAAAGCACAGCCGTGAATCTGCACCCGAAACAGAACAGGAGCGTGGTATGATTCCTTCCGTGAGATATGTTGTTACCTATAGAAAAGGCGCACACGAATCAGTTGTCGTGTTTGTTAACACGAGAGTGTTTTATGCCGGGGACCACCAACACTTTAGTGACGTATTTCCGTCACGGAAATGACGTAGAAAAATGCACAATATCAGATGGCAAAAAAACTGGAGAAAGAAGTTCCATCAACGTGTGTCGAACCCACGACCTCCCGGTCCACTACTACAGATGTCAGGCACGCTATCCACTGCGCCATGGTTTCTTTTTAGATCAAGGAAGCTTTACCAACGCACTTTTTATGTCTTACACTGTCCTCTCGTAGTGCTAGGTCGGCGGGGCGGTGTGGCCGTCTGGGAGCGGTAAAGTGAGGTAATGCATTATGACCTTGGCGTCCGCGATTGGCTCCTGCAATGCGTCGTCAATACGCATCTGTCCCATTCAGCGCGTTGGCAATAGAAATTCAATATTGTCAGCGCCTTAACACACCGCGAGGTCGTGACGTTAGCCCAAACCTCGGCATCGCACATAGCATCCCTTCATATTAAAAATAGCTCTGCGACGCGCCCCGGCCTTACGTGGCTGTAACACTGCGTTTCCCGGTAAAGCTCTCCCAAAGAAAAAACAAGGCCGAACTAGAGGGTAGACACGATGCGCGTTGCGTTTCCTCTAGTCCCGCCGGGGTGTTCAATAATTCTTTTATATGCGGCGGGATGGCGACCTCAGCTTAAGTTCTGCGTCTAATCAGCGACGCTCTTCTGGCTGTCATTCTGATTACGCTCTAGCCATTAATGACTACAGCTACCACAAAGGTTTGTTTAATCATTCATCAGGGACGTTAGCCGTCGGGATGGAGATGTGCCGCCAAGCGTCAACGTGGGTGCATCCACGTTAAACGGTGCTATAGCTGCCAAACACCAATATTTGTGCAGGATCTCTTATATCAATGTACAGTAAACATTCAACTACTTCTGTAAGGACACGTTTTACTTTCGTGTTATACCAATTTCCATGACAAAGGGATCAACCATGTTTTTTTAACCATCTGGTGTTCCGTCAGCTAGGCAAAAGAAGACTGTATGCGCGGTTCATGCGACCAACAACGCTGTCGCGCTTAAAGCCCGAGACAGACCTTCCAAGGAGAAGCCGCCTCTTGTCTGTGTCGAGCCACGACCTGGCTACAAACTTTTCAAAAAAATATGAGACCCAGGAAGGTGTGTAATTTACCTTCCAGTGGCGTCGGTCTGCTGGTTTCACAGCAAGCACAACCGCGCGGGGAAGCAGGTCAGAGAGGGCTCATGTCCCGCCAGAAAGAGATCTCGAACTTCAAGTAACCCACGATCCGTTGAGCAAGGTCGTTCTTCTTCTGAGTAGATGGCAGTGATGATGACCTCCATGAATGGCTTGCCCCCATTCACCGGGTATATCAAGAAACGGAAGAATAAAAAAATGGTCACGTATAAATCACCTCCTTTGTCACAAATTTTAGAACAATCAAGATAATTTTGTAATAGCAATTTACAAATATAACAACGAAATCATTCCGATGCAATTAAAAACGAACAGTGGCGCATACATCCTCTTGACAGTGACCTAAGAGTAGGGTCTCATGGACAGAATATCTGAAGTATAGGGGTCCAGTCCAATTCGATTAAATAAACCTTTCACATTCTTCTTCCTTTATAAACAGAAGCGTCTGCATAAGTTTTTTGTTCATTTGCAGTGGCTAGCACGATGAGGACGACAGCGACGACGTTAGAAACAAAGGCCTCCCGAGGCGAGGACGAGCGCTTGGTTCCACGGCGATCGACTTTTCGGTGCACTGTGGTGGTTGGGTGGGTGGGTACCGAATAGTTTTTATTCTTTCGCTAGAACCTTTGGTGTTAATTTTCAGTATATGCAGGATCAGTTTCTTTTTCTTGATTTTCTTTACTTGAGTCCACACCGATGTCTAGGAATTCTCCTGGTCAGGATCGTTCCCTGTGGACGGCCTCTCTGCACAGTGATGATTTGCCGCTTGACCTGTTTCTCCGCAGTGGCGTGAGCAGCGTTCTCGTCGCTCTGGTGCCATTGGGTGGGCACTTCATTAAGTTGAATAACCCTAAGGCGACACAAGGACATCTCCATGCAGTGACCGCAAACTACCAGAGCATTACCGACGTGAGGCAGTTTGGTCGTGGTGGAATCATATGCAGATTGCCAGACCAGGCATCTGTAAAGGATCTCCTAAAATTTTCATCATTCGCTTTGATCCCGGTGAGTTGTTGTAGATGCTGCCATCTAGAAAAAGCCAGGCGAAGCTCGTGACAGCGTGTGCTCGAGGTGCGCGTGGCGCGTGGCTTGGCTCCGAGGCTAGAATGCGTTTTGGAATAAACCCGTGTCCTGTAACTCATTCTTCTGCCTTCTCGCTCGTCCCTGACGACTTCAACAAGTGCGTATATACCACCACAACTGGCTTGCGCTAAAGGCATCGTACGCGGAGCAGACGTGCAACTAAGCCCTGCGGAGACTCTAGAGAAGCTTTCTGTGGCAGGTTTGATGGGTGTCTATCGGTGCAATCGAGTTGTACACAATAAGAGAGTTGCCATGGAGTCAGTGATCGCGACATTTGCTGGTAGATCATGTCTAACTAAAATTAAAGCATGGCCTTTAGTTTTTAGAGTGGATCAGCTAGCGTCGCGCCCACTACAATGCCGGAACCGCTGGAGATTTCGGCATAGCGCTGGTGGATCCAAGTCTGATGTGCGCTGTCACAGGTGTGGTGAAGGCCACTGAGGTCGAGAATGCACGGCTCAAAATGACATTTGTTCATCTTTGCGCAGCGCACAAAATTGACAAGGCATACAAGAGAAGAGGACGGGACATTTGTTTCCTGTGTGGTGGACAACACGCTGTTTACTATTCAGAGTGCCCATTTTGACAGCAAGAAATGCAGTTGCTGGAGATCGTAGACAAAAGGAGATGCTCTAGGAGGGAAGCCATGGCAACTGTCAAGGAGAGGGCGCATGGTAATGCTGGGGCTACAGCACGTCAAACGTTTTCGGAGACGAATGTCGCAAAGGCGGTTGAGGTAGCAGTAGGAAAAGCTATGGCTAGAGTAATGGACCAATTAGTGGTTAGCATTTCCGAATGCATAGCTCAAGTTCGCAGCAATCAAATTGCTAAGCGTGTAATGTCAGCTTCAACGGGTACTCCCGAGTCCAACGAGCTGCCAACTGCCAGCGAAGCTAATACAGCATGTAATCATAAGGTAAACACTGCTGATAACATCCGTTGCTCCTCAGAGTATAGGTCGGCTGATGATCAAGAACACGTGCCTGTCAAGAGCAGCAGCGCCACTAAGCGTTGCTTGGGGAGCCTATATGGCTGGTCGAATAAAGTGACTTCTTCTGCATCCACAGAACAGTCAAAAGAAACTTATTTCACAAATGGAAAGGAAAAACGACGTTCGCCGTACGGAAAACGCATGCGGCCAAGGCCGCTTCCGTTTCTCCTTGCAATTACGCATTCACGACGCACTGCAATATTTATTTCGATGCAAAAGAGCAGGAAGCAAGTTTATCAACGACATAACAGGTCGTGTGGCACGTACAAACAATACGATGCGCCTAGTGGCCGCCACATGCTCGTCCCGGCAAAACACTGAGGTTGAATTGCATTCAGTTGCTGGGAAGCGGCAAGTGTAGCATGCAAAGAACAGACTGAGATCACTACACTTTGGTATTTTAAAAAACACATAGGGCAGCTTTGCGCTCGTGGCACGAAGCCTGAAGGAGCTGCGGAGCTTGGCGGCCTTCCTTAGCGTACAGCCGAGGCTAGCCTGGAGATATCCTGTTAAGCCTAGATAGAGATACGTGAGCATAGGAGGAGCAGTTAGGCCTTGGAAAACCAAGTTCGGGCTCTCTGTCTCTATTCATTCCTCTCTCTTTCTTTCTCTCTCTGTATATTTCCTTGTTTTTTTCTTCCTTTCTCAATCTCTGTGCTGCTTATTCTAGCTCTCTCTGCTTCTCCTTCTCTCTCTCTTTCTGCCTCACTTTCTCTTTCAGTCCATCTTTTTTTTGTTCTCTTGCCCAGAGCAACGCAATCGTATGGTTCCCATTGATGCTTGTTATTCTAGCGGGAATAACCGAGTGGTTACGACACCCTCCTTCGGACCGCGGGTATCCGGGTTCGAATCCCGCCCGGACTAGAAATTTTAAATCGTTTATTCACGATAAACGGCAGCGCACACCGGGTAAGACACATACACCAAACACGAAAAAGGACAACACTAGCGTCCTTTTTCGTGTTTCGTGTATGTGTCTTACCCGGTGTGCGCCGCCGTTTATCGTGAATATAACCAACAATCTAACCCAGTGGTACATTTTAAGTTAGTTCGTTTAATTTATTTTCTCCTACTCCTCTCCACTTCTCTCCCCTCTGCTCCTCCTTTCCTTCCTCCAACACGTTTCTCTCTCTCCTTCTCTCTATCTTTTCCTCGTTCTCTCGCGCGTAGCAAAGGAGTCATATGGTTTCCGTAAATGCTTGTTCAGCTAGCAAAAACCTTGGAAAAATTCATCCCTTACTCAGAAAGTCCCCTGCATTGGGTATGAGCTATGCTCGGAGGAAAACGAAAACAAAAAAAACTACACCATCTCAAGCTAAAGGGGACCATGAGGCGATGCGAAGCCGGAGCACTTGCACGATCGCGTTCCGTTGGCACTCGTTGGGCATGCTACCGACCTCGGTCGCGTGCCCTTCGCTTCGCAGCTTTGTCTTGAGTGGACGTAATTGGGCTGATGCTGACGCCGCGCTCGCGGTCGCGTGCAGCATCGGGAGCAGCCTCTCGTTGTTGGCGCTTACACGCGGCTTCCCTTTCTCGAAGGTCGGGTTCCGCCGCTCGCTTCGTACGTTTATGTTGAACGTCAGGGTACCGAACCTCAGGTTCTGCTGCTCGACGTTCCAGTTCCAACGCTGCTCTACGTGCTCGAAGCTCAGGATCCGCTGCTCGACATTGACGCTGCGAAGCTGCTTCGCGCTGACGAAGTTCAGGGTCCGCCACTCGCTTCAAGCGTTTGCGTTCAGCATCGCATGCCCTTCGCTTCGCAGCTTTGTCTTGAGTGGACGCAATTGGGCAGATGCTGACGCGTGCTTGCGTCAGCCCACTCACTGACGGGACTGTTGCTTCCATCACGCTTCATCGGAAGCACCGATGGAGTCAAGCGGAGTCAACCAAAGCAAGAAGAAGAAGAAGATGTTTTAATGAGAAGAAGGAGGAGAGGTCGGCCTGGAAAGCGGGTTTCTAGCCTGCTACTCCTCACGGGACCAAGGGAGAAGGGGAAGCGCTGCACTGAACGCGCGCTGCGCTCTAAGCACTTAGAGGAGGAGAGTAGCGCAGAGAGTAGCGCAGGCGCCGCGAAAGCAAAAGCGAGAACGCAGGAGAAGCGCAAGCAGGTGCTGGTAGAAAAGTGGAGAGAGTAACGCGCAGCTGTCGGAGAGAGGGAAGGAGGAGAGACGCGCATGAGTAGTGTGAGTGCGGACTACAACGGCGCGTGCGGATTACCACGCCGCGTTACATACCCCCGAGCAAGGGATGCGTCGCATCTAAAAGAATGCACAAGGAACCGTGTGACTTTGTACACTAAACCTGTATATGACTCTATCCTGAGATTGCTGCGCTTCGTCGTCAGAACAGTGGACATGGATACTCTCGTAGAATCTTCATTGAAAGTTGCTTCTGCGATGCGTAAACGCATCGAAGTTACATTGAACTATATCTTCTGCACTATCATGTCGTGAACAGGCAGCATCGGCATGGCGTCTTTCATCTTTCTAGCAGCGCTCGTCAGCCTCTCCAACTACCGAAATATGTGTTCGGCATCGATGTTTTTGGAAACTTTTTAATTTTGCCGATGTGTGAATTTCTCCACGTCGGCTTGACCTTTTCTCCTGCCGAGGTCTTTATTAAACTACCACGAAAGTCAATGTAGCCTTCATACAAAACGTTCTCGTTTTTAAACTTGTTTCTTACCGCAGGTACAACGCATTCGTATGGTTGAAATATTGTTGCACGAAGAAAGCAGGCACATGAGTGCAGAGTTGGTGTATTTACAACAAATATAGCTGGTGCCCCAGCGGCGGTGAGAGGCGTTGTCTTCCTCTAATCTAAGCCAGCTTGCTCGTTGTTTTTACCGCAACATAACCCTTACCCGGCAGGTTTAGCTCCGAAGAATGCTTGCTCTTAGTGTAGTCCCCAGAAGAAAGAGGCGTCCTTCTGAAGAAGGTGGGTTAGATGACGAGCTTTGTCGGGAAATTTTTTTACAAAGTGACGGAAGTAAGAGCATCAGCCCATAAAACTGCGGACATCTTTTGTCGAAGAAAGAACAGGAAAAATTCGCACAGCGTGAAATTTCTGTGGGTCGGGTTGGATTCCTGCAGCATTTACGAGCTGTCCGAGCACGATGACTTCGCGGCGACCGAAATGGCATTTAGATGAGTTCAGCTGAAGGCTAGCAGCGCGAAACACTCAGAGGGTAGTTCTGAGGCGCTGCAGGTGGTTTTAAAAAGCCGACAAAAACACGATCACATCGTCAAGGTAACAGAGGCACGTTGACCACTTCAGGCCTCGCAAAAGGGAGTCCATCATGCGTTCGAATGTACCTGGCGCATGCACAATCCAAAAGGCACGACTTTGAACTGGTATAAACAATCTGGTGTTACGAAGGCGGTTTTTTCGCCGTCCATCGCATCAACGCTAACCTGCCAATAGCCTGAATGGAGATCAATTGAAGAAAAATATTTGGATCCATGAAGGCAGGCAAGGGCGTCATCTATGCAGGGTAGTGGTGGTGAAACTTTATTGTGCAGGGTAGTGGATACACATATTTTTTTGTTATCTGGTTCAGGTGAGGGTAATCGACACAGAAGCGCCACGAGTTCTCCTTTTACTTTACTAAGACCACCGGGGATGCCCACGGGCTACTCGATGGTTCAGTAATGTGCTTGCCGAACATCTCGTCAACCTCTTTTTTTTATGATGGTCCTTTCCGCAGCGGAGACGCGATATGGTCTCTTACGAATGGGTCTCGCGTCACCGGTGTTGATGCGATGGGTGACAACAGGTGTCTGTCTGAGAAGGCGGTCGTTTAAGTCGAATATATCCCGATGAGATGACAGCAAGTGACGAAGGGCTCTTGTTTGTTCTGCAGGAAGATCGCGGTCAGTCATACAAATGTTGTCCGCAGTCGACGAGGACGAAGTAATAGGCGAAAAAGGTGTGCTGGTACTGGAGAGGGATTCAGTGGCCAAAGATAAGATCTCGCATTCTCCCAAAGAGGTCATATGCGCCATGGCGATGCCATGGCGAAGCACGTCCATAGAAAATTCGAAATTGACGACTGGGACGCAAGCCCGATTGTCGATTATGTGGATTATTGTGCTTGGCAGAGCAATATTTCGCGTCAAAACCACGTCGTTCAGCGGCGACACAACATACTCGCCTTCTGGGACGGGAGGACAGGGCGTCAAGAGAACAGCCGTAGGAACTTGTGGGGACAGGCGAACGAACTCAGCAGTACATAAGCGGGGTGGTGCATAAGTTGCGGCGTCGGCAGAGAATGGCAGATCCAGCTGTACAACTCCTTCGGAGCAGTCAATTTGGACTGAGTGTTTCGAAAGAAAGTCTATAAAACTCATTTTTAGGCAGCAACATTGTAGGACGTTCGGAGCAGTGGGAGGCACAACTTGCCAGCTCGGACCCAGAGGTGCAATTAGCGCTTCTGAGTCAAGTTAGGCGAGCGGCGCAAGCCAGTGGGGCCCTGGACTTGGGGCCCCAACCAACAGGCTCCTGAGTACCCCCTTTTCTACCCATTCCCTCAAAATAAAGTTTTGTTCTTCTTCTTCTTCTTCTATGCCTAGAATGAGGTCGTGCGGGCATTGTTCGAGTACAATAAAGAAAACAATGGCGTAGTGGCCACCAACGGCAACACGTGCTGTAAACATAACAAAAACAGGTGCAGTGCCACCATCGGCGACTAGTACTGCGCTCATCGCGGCGGAGGTAAGAACCTTCTTGATCCTTTGGCGGAGAGCAGCGCTCATAAGCGAAAGCTGAGCCCCTGTGTCGACAAGAGGTGTGACATGAACACCATCAACTTCCACGTCCAGTAGGTTTCCGAAGGCCGGGTCGTAGTTGCAGAGTCACCTCCGGGAGCTGCGCCGCCTAGTTTCCCAAAGTGAAGCCGCCGGTTGTGGATGGGGACGAGGAGCAGTGAATGAGAGGTGAACGTGAGCGACGACCTTGCAGAGACGGGGAGCGGCTGGACCTTGGCGGGACACTTTCTACGTTGCTGCTCCGAGTCGGCGTGTAGGGCGAGAAAGTATAACTGTCCGGCGGCTGGTGGTAATGACTTGGAGACGACCGCCGAGAAGGTGACGGCAAGCGGCTGCGGCAGTGACGGGCAATGTGTCTAGTACAGTAACAATGAAAGCAGATGGGTCGGTCGTCCACGGTGCGCCACTCGGTTGGATTACCGCGGGGCGAAAAAAAAAACTGCGTCTTGCTGCGAGTGGCCGGGGGATCCTGGTTAGTGCTCGTGTGACGGACCGAGCAGAGTAATGGCATGCCGAAACTTGCGATTTATTCCCGAACGACAGCTTGTATGTGGGAGCTGGAGGCCACCTTGTCCCATAAGTCTGAATGAACTGGAGCCGGATACATGACCTCAAGCTCATGGCGAATAAGGCACTCCTTGATGATTTCATCAACCGTATATTTGCACAATAGGAGGTTCAAGGCATCATCGCCAATACCTTTTTAATATGTGCCCGATCTTGTATGCATCGGTCATGCTGTCGTCAGCTATGCGGCATAGAGACAGCACATCTTGTATGTAGACCTGTGCGCCGCCGCGCCGCTCCGCCGCCGCCGCCTGTTTTTGCTCACACCGTTCACGCCACCGCCGAGCCCCGAGGGTGGCGACGCCTCCACCGCCGCCACGCAATTATTGCGGCGCGCCGCCGTTTGTCTTTTCCTTTGACGTAAACGGGGAATCTGGAGATAAAATACATCACATCACCGGCGAGCTGTTCTCGATGCGTCCATTAAATCGATTGTCCATACCAGCCGCCGCTGCGTGGCGGGAGCTCGGCGAGCAGCGTGCCCTCTTTTTGTTTTTTTTTTCTGCAACGTCATTTTGATGTGACGAAGCTTTCACAACTCTCGACACAAGTCAGAGGGACGGAAGCACTTCAACCAAGCAGAAAAAATCACAGCATATCCACGGGGTGAATGATGATGAGTGGGGCGAAGCTACGGAGGGAATCATCTGTAAACCGTGAAACTCTTCCGTGAAATGCGCCCAGTACATAATATAAAGAGTGTGAAACATCGTGTATATATTAAACATCAAACTTTTATTGTACTGTTGGTTTACGTGGTCCCTTCATTATCACTTGTGATCGGTGAAATGCAAGGAAGAAGTCCGCTCCCGAGCGAAAGAGCGCCAAGAGCGACCGCATCAAGGGTCGGTTTCTTCGTATACCTCCCATAGGACGCGAAATTCAAACGCTCCGCCGACGCAAGCGCCGACAGCGCCGAGAGCGCTATTGAGTTACGCCCCTTGCAGAAGGCCGCCAAGCTCAAAGGGCGATGACGTAGCGATTACGTTGCTTACGTCGTCAGGGCAACAGTAACAACAGCCGCTCGCCTCCACCCCTTCTTCCTCCCTCTCCGCGCGCCGTTTTCTTTCTATTTTTTTTGTGCGCTTGCTTTCCCTCCTCTCCCATGCCGCGCACCGTTTTTTATTTTGTACGCTTGCTTTTTCTCCCTCTCCTCTGCTTCGCGCCGGGATTTTTTTTTTTTTGTTCGCGTGCGCTCGCGCGCGTGCTGTGCTTGGCCGCACATTCGCGTTTGCCCGCAGCCAGCATGTGCTAGAGCATAAAGGATGAATCCACCTACAACATTTCTGTTACCTCTTTTTATTGTTTAGTTTCCGAAACACAAGATTTGCATGTAATGGGGCACGATACAAGTTCAGGAGAAGAACAGAAGGGAAGAATTCACAGTGTGTGCATGACTAAACACAAAAGTTCATTGTAAAATTTAGAAATTAAAAAAATCGAACACATTGAAAAGTGTAGGCCCTTTGACGTACACACATATAAGAAACACGATTTTCATTTGGTGCAATACCGAGCAAAGTGCAGAGGAGCCTCTGATGAGAGGTAATCATGTAGTTTAAAGAAATGTCAGTGCATGACAAAAACATAACGAAGCGCAAAATATGTAAATATGAAATAATATTGCAATGATTTACTTAATAACCGTTGAAATGATACGAAACACAAAACAACCACTTACATATTTGCTCAGATTTTGCAGAAATATACATGAAATGCTGGACACCTTCACCAGATAAACAAAATGAAAAAGATAAAATTTAGCACAGTAAGTAGTACATTGCGCTAAAAAGAGCAAGACACAATATATGGTACTTGAACACTACTTGAAAGTTAGTTGGTGGCAACGGGATGCAGGCCATGGTCAGTTTATGCAGCAGCACATGACATTCGAAGAAAAGCGTATTACTCAACGACCAGGTGAAATAAGCCTATACGCAGCTTTCTTTCACCGCGAATACAATGCCTAGCTGAATATAACGCCCCTGAAGGGAGGACGTCATGATGGATACACTGAGCACTTCATTGTGATAAACAAAAACAGTAAAATTCTGCATATAGGACATGCCTCATACCTACACATGAATCCTTAGAGCGGTTTTTCCATAGGTAATAACAGAGACAATATATAAACACACAAACTACTTCTTCAGTCGTAAGTACATAGCATATTCACGCACCGAGAAGAAGCACTGGGGGCAGAGTAGAAAGCTGGTCCACTTGAGTTGCGGATCGAGACTTCGCAGAGCGCTGATTCTACAGCTGTTAACCCCTCCTTGGGCAAACGCATCAGTTCTTGCCTTCTCGAATACTCCGAAAACGTTTCCGTCCTGAAATAAAGCAATTGAAAACTATTAATTCCAACGATACAAATTACGCAGTCGCATGAGGCAAACGTAGTTTCGTCGTCTCGGCTCAGTGCAAGCTGCGATACATTAGGCAGTTTTAGAATAGCGTACGCTATTTTAGCGTTTTGCGGCTCGCTATTTCCGTCACTACGGGAGCCCGCAAGCGGTTTGCGTACGACGCATGCACAGTTGCGAGAAAAGCCAACGCAAAGCTTTTCGTACGCTATTCTAAAACTATTTAAACGATGGCGAGTGATAAACATGCAGGCAAAAAAAGCAAAACGCACTTCCATCACGCAGTTCTGTCATAGACGCAAAAGTTAAACTATGAGTCTCAAGTGCTTTAATTTCATTCCTTCTAGGAACAGCGATATTAACTGCAACATCGTGCTTTTCACGATTCAGCCGTAATTAAAAAAACAGTAACTGTGTTGTCCAACTGCAATTCGTAAATGTGTGGCTGCGAACGCAAGCCGCATGCTCACCTTTAGTTTTTCGGAACCTCGGAGAATCTTGCGGAACTCGGCCGGTCTTGAAGTATCCGTGCACCGTTCCACGATGTACGAATGGTGCGTGCCGTTAACCACCACGGCGGCAAGAGCGCACAACACGCAAACACCACAAAAACTCCACACGCCGGCCAAAGCTCCCTTCATGTAACGGAACATCACGAAACCTCATATCAAAGCCGGCGACTAGGACGGGCTCCTGTATGGCGGCGACGGAGCACGGCTGACATAACGACCACTCCGATAAGTCTCAAGAGCGAACAATGACCCGCCAACCACAACGGGAAACCAAGGGTCGGTTTCTTCGTATACCTCCCATAGGACGCGAAATTCAAACGCTCCGCCGACGCAAGCGCCTACAGCGCCGAGAGCGCTATTGAGTTACGCCCCTTGCAGAAGGCCGCCAAGCTCAAAGGGCGGTGACGTAGCGATTACGTTGCTTACGTCGTCAGGGCAACAGTAACAACAGCCGCTCGCCTCCACCCCCTCTTCCTCCCTCTCCGCGCGCCGTTTTCTTTCTATTTTTTTGTGCGCTTGCTTTTCCTCCTCTCCCATGCCGCGCACCGTTTTTTATTTTGTACGCTTGGTTTTTCTCCTCTCCTATGCCCCGCGCCGGGATTTTTTTTTTTTTTTTGTTCGCGTGCGCTCGCGCGCGTGCTGTGCTTGGCCGCGCATTCGCGTTTGCCCGCATCCAGCATGTGCTAGAGCATAAATGATGAATCCACCTACAACATTTCTGTTACCTCTTTTTATTGTTCTGTTTCCGAAACTCAAGATTTGCATGTAATGGGGCACGATACAAGTTCAGGAGAAGAACAGAAGGGAAGAATTCACAGTGTGTGCATGACTAAACACAAAAGTTCATTGTAAAATTTAGAAATTAAAAAATCGAACACATTGGAAAGTGTTAGGCCCTTTGACGTACACACATATAAGAAACACGATTTTCATTTGGTGCAATACCGAGCAAAGCGCAGAGGAGCCTCTGATGAGAGCTAATCATGTAGTTTAAAGAAATGTCAGTGCATGACAAAAACATAACGAAGCGCAAAATATGTAAATATGAAATAATATTGCAATGATTTACTATTAACCGTTGAAATGATACGAAACACAAAACAACCACTTACATATTTGCTCAGATTTTGCACAAATATACATGAAATGCTGGACACCTTCACCAGATAAACAAAATGAAAAAGATAAGATTTAGCACAGTAAGTAGTATGTACATTGCGCTAAAAAGAGCAAGACACAATATACGGTACTTGAACACTACTTGGAAGTTAGTTGGTGGCAACGGGATGCAGGCCATGGTCAGTTCATGTAGCAGCACATGACATTCGAAGAAAAGCGTATTACTCAACGACCAGGTGAAATAAGCCTATACGCAGCTTTTCTTTCACCGCGAATACAATGCCTAGCTGAATATAACGCCACTGAAGGGAGGACGTCATGTTGGATACACTGAGCACTTCATTGTGATAAACACAAAGAGTAAAATTCTGCATATAGGACATGTCTCATGCCTACACATGAATCCTTAGAGCGGTTTTTCCATAGGCAATAACAGAGACAATAGATAAACACACAAACTACTTCTTCAGCCGAAAGTACATAGCATATTCACGCACCGAGAAGAAGCACTGGGGGCAGGGTAGAAAGCTGGTCGACTTGAGTTGCGGATCGAGACTTCGCAGAGCGCTGATTCTACAGCTGTTAACCCCTCCTTGGGCAAACGCATCAGTTCTTGCCTTCTCGAATACTCCGAAAACATTTCGGTCCTGAAATAAAGCAATTGAAAACTATTAATTCCAACGATACAAATTACGCAGTCGCATGAGGCAAACGTAGTTTCGTCGTCTCGGCTCAGTGCAAGCTGCGATACATTAGGCAGTTTTAGAATAGCGTACGCTATTTTAGCGTTTGCGGCTCGCTATTTCCGTCACTACGGGAGCCCGCAAGCGGTTAGCGTACGACGCAAAAAGCCAACGCAAAGCTTTTCGTACGCTATTCTAAAACTGCCTATTGAGTGTCAGGAACGCGTATTTAAACGATGGCGAGTGATAAACAGGCAAAAAAAGCAAAACGCACTTCCATCACGCAGTTCTGTCATAGACGCAAAAGTTAAACTATGAGTCTCAAGTTCTTTAATTTCATTCCTTCTAGGAACAGCGATATTAACTGCAACATCGTGCTTTTCACGATTCAGCCGTAATTAAAAAAACAATAACTGTGTTGTCCAACTGCAATTCGTAAATGTGTGGCTGCGAACGCAAGCCGCATGCTCACCTTTAGTATTTCGGAACCTCGAAGAATCTTGCGGAACTCGGCCGGTCTTGAAGTATCCGTGCACCGTTCCATGATGTACGAATGGTGCGTGTCGTTAACCACCACAGCGGCAAGAGCGCACAACACGCAAACACCACAAAAACTCCACACGCCGGCCAAAGCTCGCTTCATGTAACGGAACATCACGAAACTTCATATCAAGGCCGGCGACTAGAACGGGCTCCTGTATGGCGGCGACGGAGCACGGCTGACATAACGACCACTCCGATAAGTCTCAAGAGCGAACAATGACCCGCTAACCACAACGGGAGACTTGCAGGTGTCCGACAAGCATAGCCTCCCTGCACGGCCAGCCTGGTGCCCGCTCTCAGCACTCGCTTCATGCTACAACGGAACTTTCGAGGAATTCAAAACTAGCGTCGCGGCGCGCGCGCGGCCTCCGCGGCCGGCGCGGGGTGCACAGCTTTGCCGGCACGGCGGCGGCCTGCCATTGGCTGCTTTAATTTTGAATCTCCGTGAACACTAGCGCCAATTTCACCTTCAGTTACGGCCCCTTTTAAAAGGCCGCCGAACTAGCAAATTATTCAAGATGGTGTCGGTGACGTCATCAAGACGTAATTCTTTGGGACGCCGGAGCGGCAGTGTTTCCGGGTATTGGGGAAACTTGCAGGTGTCCGCCAAGCATAGCCTCCCTGCGCGGCCAGCCTGGTGCCCGCTCTCAGCACTCGCTTCGTGCTACAACGGAACTTTCGAGGAATTCAAAACTAGCGTCGCGGCGCGCGCGGGGCGCACAGCTTTGCCGGCACGGCGGCAGGCTGCCATTGGCTGCTTTAATTTTGAATCTCCATGAACACTAGCGCCAATTTCACCTTCAGTTACGGCCCCTTTTAAAAGGCCGCCGAACTAGCAAATTATTCAAGATGGTGTCGGTGACGTCATCATGACGTAATTCTTTGGGACGCCGGAGCGGCAGTGTTTCCGGGTATTGACCGCATTCCCCGCTCGCCCTGTGCGAATTAAAGGCAAGGCTAGAGGGAAGACAGGACGCGCGTTCCACGACGCGAGGTCGGTAGCATGCCCAACGAAAGCCAACGGAACGCGATCGTGCAAGTGCTCCGGCTTCGCATCGCCTCATGGTTCCATTTAGCGTCCCAAAACCAAACATATTGCTCAAGGTGTGCCTTGCGTTTTTCGTAGAAATAATTTCTTTATCATGTACATTAAGACGAAAAGTTGAAAGCTCACTAGAGTGTATCGCCCGCAAAGTATGTCTTTTAGTGTGATTTAACTCTCGTACGGCAGGGTCCTCGCGCCGTTGCCGGTCCACCTCGCCCGTTGACGATCGGGCGAGGTGGCTACATGCAACTACTACTACTACACTTTAAGAAAAACACCTGGCGTTCTTTCGTTCTGCTTTTACAAAACATCTGGCGTCTTTCGTTGGTTTATTTCATCAATCAACGGCGTTTTGAACAAAATTTTTATTGTTTAAACAGGAGAAATCTCACCAGGCACTACCTTGGAGGTAAACAATGGCTGCTAATGGCAATGAGAGACAGAAGAAGTCGGCTTTTAGCTAACACTTACACTTCTACTTCTACTAACGTTTCCTACTGGAACATGCCAATGGCTGCTAATGGGGAATGAGAGACAGAAGAATTCGGCTTTTAGTTAACGCGCACGCTGCGAATTTTTTATTGTTCAACAACGCACAGGAGAAATCTCCCACCGGCACCACCTTGGAGGTCAAAGCGTAAGACTTGTTACTCACTACTACGACCACGACGACTACGAGGGACGAACGGGTGCCGCCTTAAGGAGCTTCGCCCCTAAAAAGTTAGGTGGGAGCATGTCTAGTGTCTACAAGCGAACCGCCTCTGAAGCCGTTACCTCCTCGGGTTCACGTCACGATTCCCATCATGCTCCTCTTTCCTTTTCTTTTTGTGGATGGCTCACGGAATAAGAAATTGACAAGCGCGCGCGCGCGCCTAGCGTCCACAACTCAACCTCCTCGGACGCCGCTCCCCCCTCAGGCTGCGTGTTCTGATCACCCTTCCCAGCATGCTCCTGCTTGATTCTTTTAGAGGCGTCATCTCCCTCTAATCTGAGCCAGCTTCGTCGTTCTTTTCTCTGCAACAATATATTCACTGCCGGCAAGCATGCGTGTGTACTCCTGTAGTCGACACTCGCCTTTGGGGCATGGGTGCTGGGGCTCAATCCAGCTCGAGTAAGACGACAGCTCGAGTAAGCCTCAGATGCATCATCAAACATGAAAAGTGACCGTCGCCATCAGTACGAGTGATGCGAAAAACATAATGTGATGACGTCACCGTAGGTTGCATAATGAGGTGAACAAACGCCTAATGTTATCATTGTGATGTCATCTTAACCTGACGTCACACGATGCCGTCATCGCAGAAAGCTTCGAGAGCGTCCGATACCTGAGACTGGAAAACCACGGGGGCTGAGATTCTGGCGGGGTAGAAAAACAAGATATTAGGGGTGTGCGAATATTCGAAAGTTTCGAATATTCGTCGAATATTACATTCGAAATATTCGTATTCGATTCGAAAATCGTGTATTCGAAAAGTTCGAATATGCGATTCGAATATGCGATTCGATTATCATGCATAAAATAACTCGTCTTTCACATTTCTGCTGCGTTCGTATAGCTAAAAACGTTGCCGAGAGGAGCGATAAACATCGTAAGTACACGGAGGCACGATATCTGCCTGCGACGAGCGCCGCAATACGTGTGATTTATTGCAGGTGCATCTCCGACGTGCAGCGCTGTTGGCGATCATGTAACCGTACATTTTCAATATTATGCGGTCGTAACGTGCCGCACTACCACTCGTTCACTCTGCGGGACCACTTCTGAAGAAAGACAGTGACCCATGTGACCGGTGGCGGACTGTAGGCACCTTCAGATACCCCAGTCTGGCAAAGCTTTGCCCCATGTACCTCCCTATACCAGCCACTTCTGTTCCAAGAGAGCGTGCCTTTTCAGTGGCAGGGGGGGGGGGGGTGTCTTTTTAGAAGGGAGCGCCTGCTGCCTAATCATGTGGAGCAACTCATATTTCTTCATGATAACATCTAGTCATTACTTTCATTGTGCCGTGATATTTGCTTGTGTTGTGATGTGCATTGTGCTAGCCTGGACATTGTGTTCTGGAGATAGCAGTGTATGTTATGTTGCCAGTCAGGCTGTTAATGTTTTTTTTTTCAAATAGCTACATGTTAAATAAAATATTGTTACTGTGGAGGCATTTTTCCTTTGATATTCGATATTCGATTCGATATTCGAATGTAGATATTCGTATTCGATTCGTATTCGAAAAATTTGATATTCGCACACCCCTACAAGATATCTTTCGCCTCCGAGCCATATTTGGCGAATGCGTAAGGGACCGTGTGAATTTTATTTTGCTCAATTATTTATTTATGTCGATGATCGCCTTACGGGACAGAGGGACAGACAGACCGAGGGATGTCCAGTTTTCTGGTGGAGTTAGCATAGAAATATTCACTAAAACCATTCCACGAAATCACGGCAACGCAAAGCGGAGGTAGTCTCGCATCACCCTTCGAATCACTGGCATCTAGAAACCTCGTCTAGAAACCATAATTTTATTATTTATGAGCGACTCAGTTAAAAGACTTGCGGCAGGTAGGATGTGTCATACCTTTCAATCCAGAAAATTGTAGGTTTACAATATTTTAACAAGCCTATACAACGTAACACACGTGTGCAGTTTGCGATCAATTGGAGGATGCTTGATAAGGGAGATACCATCGAACTCACTGAACGTTGGCTCCATGCGCAGTGTTTTCGGTGCATTGCGCAATATCGTTAGTATTTGGGTCTAGACGTCTTTTTTTTTCTTTTGGCTGGAAGATCCCCCTTAGTAGAGCACCCACAGTTTTCCAAATCATCGGCTATTAGATGCGAAGTATCTTAAGGTCGAGCTCACTCCAGTGGTGGTGGTGTGCGGCGTGACCACCCTTACTGCGCATGCGCATACCCTCTCCTCTCCACTCCCCCCTCACCAATCCCCCTGTCCTCTACCCTCTCCACTTTCCCTCCCCCTTTCCACTCTTCCTCTGAAACGCGGGCTAGACATGCCGAAATTCTCTCCTGCGCAACGCCGCGATGAGCTCGAGCGCATGCGCGTCCCCTCCCCTTCTCCCTCCTCTCCTACGCTGCCCGCCTGTCGACCGCGTTGCCCGCTCGCCGCTCGCCCTGTGAGAATTAACGGCCGGGCTAGATGGAAGATACGACGCGCGTAGCGTCCCTCTTCGCGTTCGACGACGCGAGGTCGGTAGCATGCCCAACGAACGCCAACGGAACGCGATCGTGCAAGTGCTCCGGCTTCGCATCGCCTCATGGTCCCCTTTAGCGGGAGATGGTGTAATTTTTTTTCAAAACACACTTAAGAGACACAGTTTTAGCAATGGGAGAGCGAAATCACTCTCCCGTCAATAAACTTAAATCCGTTCTAAGCGGGCAATTTTTGTGCAGATACGCCCAGCAAGCTTCGGAACAGAGTAACACATTACGGTACGCGGTGCTAAAGAGGGAAACAGAGCGCACTTGTAGCAAAGAAGAAAAATGACAAACTGCGAGCGCGTTTTTTGAAGATGTAGGTGAAAACAAAGCAAGAAATATGAGTGTTTCACGTTGAGTCATTGTCGCAGCGGAGCATGCCGAATCTTAGAAGCCACTCATGCATCCATTTTCTATCCATGTTGAATGCTAGACTGTCTCAGTGTAAGTGTTACTCAGCATTCAACAGTGTCCTGAAATATCTGGGCAGTATTCAACTCGTACAGTAATTAGACGCAACATGTTATTGAGGCAAAGCCAGGTGGCAATGTTACGTCTCACCCGCCGCAGTGGTATAGTGGTTATGGCGTCGACTGCTGACCCGAAGGTCGCGGGATCGAACCCCGGCCGCGGCCGCTTGATTTCGATGAAGGCGAAATGCAAGAGGGTCGTGTGTTTAGATCTGCGCGCACGTTAAGGAAACTGAGGTGGTCGAAGTAGCCGGAGCCCTGCACTACGCGTCTCTTATAGTCATATCGTGATTTGGGACGCAATTGTTTGTATCGTTATCTTCATCATCATTATTACTACTATTATTATCAAGCCATTTCTGAAGAGAGTGTATAGTGCGATTGAAGAGAACGGACGACAATGTGTGGCTCCTTAGCGCACACCGTCCCACGTTTCTCTGCTAGGGACGGCCGACTACCCTCGTTGAGATGAACACAATCTGTACGTTCAGTGGCGAACCGTTCGCATTAAAGTCATGGCTTCCCACCCACCTGAAAGTTCTCAGCCGTAAATCTTCATCATCATCAGCCACATGCACCATCAACAAAGTGCGCATAAGGTCTTCCAAAAGTGGGTGCTTTCCTACTTGACAAAAATTGTGATTTATTGCATAGTGGATACCAGTGTTGCGGAGTTGCCACTCCGGAATGATTCCGGAATCATTCCACATTTTCGCGACCCCGGAGTGGAATGGGAATGGAATGGGGACAACGCTTGGAGGAATGGAATTAAGCGCCTTTAGCACGGAATGGAATGGGAATGGAATTACGTCTTTTCCCGGAAATAGAGCAAGTTTTCGACTACGTGCTGTTTTTAAACTTTCAAACATTAGTAAGTCAGAGCCTCGAATTTAGCAATAAAGCAGTATTTTTAAAATGGCTTGGCTGATTACCAGCACGGTACATTTATAAGCAACACGCGCACTACAATTCAGTCCTTATATGGACTGCGTCGCCCCGAAGTTTGTCTCTATTATTCGCGTAACCGCGGCTATATGCCGTTGGTTAACCGTTGGTTAACCATTAACAAAATCTTAGTTTCCTCCATATTCACGACCGCTCCATACGCGTGGCGAAACTGCTGAGTCTTCTTGAACACTGCTTTTGTCAGCATAAAAATACGCTACGTCGTCATTTTAGCATTAACAGATTTTTTTATTTAAGCTTAACAATATTAAAACATCACAATTCGTTCAAACATGCTGACCATGCAAATACTATAGGTAGCGGGAGAACTGCCACTATGGAAATTAGTAGGGTGGTTGTACTTCACGAGATATGTCACCAATCTACTATCCGTCGACATTGGTAACGTGTTTTGCGTACTTTTGCAGTTCTTAATACAACTGGTGACATAAGCTATATGGGGCGTTCACTCTTAACTCGATAAAACTATCAAGATGCATTTCTTGCGTTGAGGAATTAAAAGATTGGAATTGAACTGCCCGGCCGTTCCCGGAGTCGGAATGGGCTAAGTTTTTTCATTCCGAGGAATTTAAAGGAATGGAATTGCGGCAAGTTCTAATTCTCCGGAATGGAATTGGAATGGAATGTAGGCACCCATTCCGCAACACTGGTGGATACTTGCATGTGTATTTCTATTAGTTGCCGCAAGAGAGTTTAGAACTGGCTCTAGAAAGGCCGCTCTTCCAGCTCCCGCTGGAACTGTGGTGTGCGTTCTGCGCAGGCCTGGCGTTTTAGAGCGCAGCTCTTAGGCGCCCGTTCCTGCGTTCAGCGGCGTCGCCGTTGGCGTCGGCGTATTCGGCAGATAGAACGAGTAGGAAAGAAAGGGAACACGGAGTCTGTCGATATCGTGAGACTGCCCGCTAACCTCGCTTTCTTTCTTCGTCATGCGCGCTGGCCCCTCGGTTGGCGCACTGTTATGCCAGGGCTCCCAAACTAAACTTCCTTGCTTCGGCAAGGCATTCAAGCTGGTAGAACGTCTGACGCTAGTGGTGTCAACATCGATAGACTGTCTGATGCAACGAACGTCAACGCCAGAGAGATGTCATGGAACGCCCGGCAACTCCTGCGATGCGTCTGACCCAACCGACGGCAATTTCTCACGCAACGTGCGGCAAGCCCTCTCATCCACGGATCCGATTTCAGCCAGCGACCAACGGCGGTTCCTGATTGGAGGCTTCAAACTACTGGCTGATGTAAGGAATCGGCCAGGGCTCTAAAAGAGCCAAGCTGCGCGGAGAGGGGGACAGCGAACGCGAAATCCCGGGTCGTTGTCGCACGTCACTGGGAGCCCCATACGCTGTTGGTCCCTGTGCCGAGTATGTAACGCCTCTGTTTATATGTATATAAATTTGCCTTAACTACGTCGCCTTGTCCACTCCGTCTACCAGCTCTGTGCAGATGCAGCCGCAAGCGGAGACACCCGATACCCAACGACACGTGCGGATGCAGCGCTGGCACGTGCACTGCGGCTGCCTTCGCTTGTCGCAATGTGGCTGTTGGAGCTTCGCTTGGTTCGCGCCGCCTGCAATGCGCAGAGTGGTGTGCGTAGCACACGAGCGCTGGCAATTTCTCTGGCACTATGTAAGCAATGATACATTGCTGCGACTGCCGAAAGCCATAACTTCAAACACAGTTGACGTTGCCTCAACACGAAAGAGCGCTCAGATTTCGCAATAGGCAGTATCGTAATCGTCGGTGAATTCTTTTAGGGAGCAAGAAACACCCCTCTGACAAACTTCTCGGTAATCCTGGATATACTCGACGACCGCTTTTAAATTTGTGCATTTCGTGACATACGTTGATCGAAAATTCTAAAGTTCCAAAGTACCTAACTTTAACGGTACGCGCAAGGGTGAAGGTTTATTTCTAGGTCTAGAGTATACAGCTTTCGTTTTTGAGGTGTTTTGTTTCAAAGAAAGCATGCATGTCTAGGAAGCTCACTTTACTAGTAGCTGGTTTGTGTCATTGATTAGATCTTTACAGGGTTTCGCAGTGAGACTAAGGTTACGTCGTCAGCGTACGTAATATATTTATAGAGGCGTAAAGTTTATTTTTGTAACGTACGTTATATATCACTTATGCATTATTATGCAATAATAAATAATAGTAATTATTACGTAAATGTATGTTACGTACAGAGGCGTAAAGTATGCTGTATGTTATACAGGTTGTCCCACGTAACTTGAACCACGACTTTGAAAATGAAAGGCACTTCAAAGGCGAATTGAACCAAACGTATACTGCTCGCACTAGCCTATAGATACTCACGCTATTTTTCTATGCCCCCAAATATTTATTTATTCATTTTAATTACCTAACTTTTTTTCATTTTTGGCTGAAAACCCAAAATATGAACACTGAGCTGCAGAACACTTTCAGAAATCACCGACTAAATTGTTTCCTGTACGATACATCTCGCGCTGTTATTTTTTCCGCGTTGTAACGAAAGCCCGCGAAATTTGAAAAATTAACACCATCTTCCCAAAGGGAACCCTGATGGGATGCGAAGCAGCAGCTTTGCGCACGGGTGGCATCACGGTTTGAACGACGCTAACGCGGGTGTTGCGGTGAGCGCTGGAAGATTCGTTTGAAGCGATGGCTGGCGTAGGTCTTGTCGTTTCTTCGGAGTGGACACGGGCGCTGGACCGGAGCTGGCGCGTTAGCGCCGTTCAACCCGGGACGCCACCCGTGCGCAACGCTGCTGCTTCGCATCCCATCAGGGTTCCCTTTGGGAAGATGGTGTTAATTTTTTGCGCGTAAACCGACGAGTCGGCGGTGTAGCGAGCGGCGGTAGCGGCAGGTGTTGCGGGCGAAAGGACGAGGCGCCAGCTGCGGGCGCGGCGGCGAGCGCGCGGCAGGCGAGCGGAGCGTGACGTCAACGCGCAGCTGCGGCGTGACCTACTTGGCACCGCTCCAACACCTGCGGCGAGGGGAGCGCGTTGCGGTGCGTTCGTACGGACGCACGGAGGGACAGCGTTACACAGGCTAGTCAAAGAGCTGCTTCGCATCTAAAAAAAGGCACGTGACGGAGCGCTAACGCACTGCTACTGGGCGCGAGGCCCAGGCCCACCACTGGAGACGCGGGCGCTGCTATCGCTGTGACGTGCAGGGTTAGATTACGTGACCTCGCCTCATCTGGCCAAGGGAAGCGGACGGTTGAATGCCTTGTTTTTAACCGCGATTTCGCTTTTGAACAGCGTTGCTTTGCTCTCATTTATTGTGTGTGGACACCTAGAGGCTACACAATCCGCAAAAGTGCAGTAAAAGTTACCGGCGGCATGGTATTTTCCTGCCGTGTCACAGTGCGCTACGTACGCGAAGGGCCCAGGCGTCAGCTTTCACTTTTACCGCCACCTTGCTTTTCACAAGCATGATGTCGCTGTCACCTGTCTTTCTTTTTTGTTATTTCAAGCCTGTGGTGTTCAAATGGACACCGACCACGAATATTCACGGCAGCATTGTTCACAGTGAGAAATGAATGCGCAAACAGTCCGGTTATGTATGTTTTAAAATATGACGTAGGCATCGTGCGGACATGTGTGGGAAGTTGCCGTCATGACGATAAAACATGTGCGCCGTTGTCTAGATTGTCAGAGATTCAAGATAAAGCCGAGAAATCCAGTTATTTTCTCCTTCCTTTATTTTTGCCTCATCCCAGTCTATTTCGTGGCCAGTTGCTTCTGCGCGTTCGGCCAGCGCGTCCGATGAAACCTTTCTTTCGTCATACATGTGCTGCTTGACTCGTTGCTGAAAGTTACCTGTCTCGCCGACGTAAGTTCCACCACTGTTTGACCCCCCCCCCCCGTCTCACCGCCGTGTTTATTTTAATTGTCCTCGTGTTCTTTCCCGACCACACGGCTTTCCGTCAGACTCTCGACTTCAGCCCATCGGGTTCCTTGCTTATAGATTATTTTAAAGTGAGCCCATAGCTGGTGTTCCTTGTTCTTCTCTGTGTTGTTTTGCGCTACAGGTGAAAACGTGGCCAGCTTCAAATATTTATTCACCTTCTAGCAGCAGCCGCTAAGTACCATACTGCTTATCAATAAAGCTTTATAAATGCTGGACGCAGGCATTTTCACAGCAACATAATATTGCCATTTAAACCACGGTAAGTTACACCTTCCAGCATGGTCATTCAAGTGCGCAAGTAATACGGCCGGCTGGCACACTGTGCATTTGCTATCGTAATCGAGCCTGATTGAGACCGTATTTTTCGATCGCGATTGGCCCCTTTGTGCAAGCTGGATAACGGAGTCAATTGTCGAAAATTTTCATCCCGAAGTGGCTTGGTGGCGATCCAAAATGCACCATGTGAGAACCTTAGAAAATACGCGCAACGAGAAGCAACAGGTAGATATTAAAGTCGTGCCGCAGACAAACTCATGTGAAATGTTATCTAGCTACAACCACGGTATATCTACACCGTGGCTACAACACTGAATGAGGCGCGCGCTTACATGTGGTTCTCATGCGTTTGTCTGCAATCATATGAGAAGTGTTGCGGCTGCATGAATCTCTAAGCATACTGGATTGCTTCCCACAAAGCGGAGTAACCGCTTTCGTCGTGCTTTATAGGGCTATGTGTACTAAACAGGAATGTAAATTTGCGCATGCTTGTCGTGTCAACCGCGGCCCGTTTTTATACGCAAACCTACAACGAATGCAGTTGCACTGTTGCCCGTATTTCTTGCAGCAAAAAATGTTTCTTTGCCACATGCACGCACTAAAGCCCATTCGACGCAAAATGATTCGTCACATTTTACAAGAGCAGCGTACGCGGCGCCCGTGGTTTCCATATCGGTGGCCATAGCAGACGACGCCGGCAGTCAGGACGCTGTTTAAGGCATTATGAGGACGTAACTTTTTTTAATGAGCAGTTATTTAGCATTTCGTACAGTCAATGATGAAACCGCAGCAGTATTTTGCTGATTTCTTTGAAGTGAAGTACAACAATATTAATAAAAAAGCAGACGTGAAAGCGGCTGCGGGCTGAGCCGGAGAGGGCTGGCGGAGCAATCCAACCTTGCACGTCACAGGGATGCCTCCGCATGTTGGCGTCAAGGTATGTCCTCGCGCCCAATAGTGCTGTTCTAATTTGTGCAACCAGTGAACGAGGTCGCCTGCAGCTGCCACGGGAAAGCGACAGGGTGCTTTCAAGCTAGGTGGCCGATATTTGGGCGTCCGTCTTTCGTTGAAAGACGGTGCAAATGGACGCTGCTCGCCGAGCGCTGCCGAGATAAGCGTCCAAGACGGATCAATAAAATAATAATATAGCTTTATTTTCTCTTCTGAACTTAAGATGCGGGAATGGAGGCGATGACGTGAAGCTAGCCGCGGGTGGCTGTGGGTAAGCGAACGGAATGAGCGGACTTTTTTTTCAGACAGTGAAAAACCACGGCGGGTGAGGGACAGAAAGGTTCTGGGGGGGGGGGGGGGGAGGTATATGTGATATCGACTGAGAAAAAAAACAAGATTGCTTTCGCCTTCGAGCCATATCTGCCAAATGCGTAAGGGACCGCGTGAATTTTGTTTTGGTAATTTATTTCTTTATGTCGATCATCGCCTTACGGGACACAGGGAGAGACATACCGACTAAGGTCCCTGTATTTTTCAAAGGTAGCGCAAACCATTGTCCGAAAAGGAAAGGGAGAATGTCCTCCCCGCCCTCTGCGTCCCTCCTCTCTTCTTCGCCCTTTTGTGCTCCCCTATTGGACCAGGCCCGACACGTGACCAGTTCTCCTCGATGACCCCTCTGCCTCTTGCTCTAGCGCCGAAAAACGACGCCATTATTGGGCGTAGAAACACCACCGCATGTGCGCGCTGTACGTGAGCGCAGTCTTCTTATAGGTTTTTACAGTTTGCAAGACGCCATCGGCTGCAGCCAGATGCCAACTTGTTGCGCTGTTGGCTGCTCGAACAGCATTGCCAAGGGTGACAACTTTTTGCAGTTCCTCGTGGAAAGGAAAACCTCAAACGGCGAGCGATATGGCTCCAGCTTATCGGGCGAAAGAACTTCGATTGCCATGACGGGAGGCTTTGTGAGGTAAATCGACCACTACTAAACCCTTTCGCGTATATTTGCCATTCGAACTCTTTTAGATGGAGCTGAGGCTCGATATGCCTAAGTTAGAGAAAAAAAAAAGCGGCGTGACATTATCGGCCACGGTTTCTGGCACACGATATTTACAGCGAAATCCTTAAGGGGCTGATATACTCCAGCGTAACGTCGACGCGCGCGCACGCTCGGCACAGTGACGCTACGCTAACAAACGTGCAGCACTCTATAGGCCAACGCGCGATGAGACTGACGCGCCCAGCGTCCGTCAACGCGCCCCGGCTGCAGCCGGCGCGAGATGCGACATGCTGCATTCCACGCCGGTGACGTTATCCAGACTGAACTGCGCCTGTGTCTCTACGTATGCGGGCCGGGGCGCGCCTTGCGAGTCTCGCCCAATAATGGCGGCCGGGCGAGGAGGAAACGGCGCTGAGAGGAGGAGTTTGCGCTACCTTTGAAAAATAGAGGGACCTTAAGACCGACGGGTGTCCAGTTTTCTGGTGGAGTCAGCATAGACATCTTTACTAAAACCATTCCACAAAATGACGGCAACGCAGTGAGCGGAGGTAGTCTCGCGTTACCCTTCGAATCACTGGCATCTACAAACGCCGTGTAGAAACCCTAACTTTATTGTATATGAGTGACTCAGATAAAAGACTTGCGGCACGTACGACGTGTCGTAGCTTTCAAGCCAGAAAATTGTAGGTTTATATTATTTTAACAAGCCTATACAAAGTGACATACATGTGCAGTCTGCGATCTTTTGGCGGTTGCTTGATAAGGGAGATACTAAGGAACTCACTAGTGTTGGCTCCATGCACACGCTCCGACGCTGATTCTCAAGTTCGTCATTCGGTCTAAATCTCTTTATTTTCACGCTGGCTCACTGCTCTCCCTAAGTACAGCACCTATAGTTCTCCATATCATCGAACGCTTTTCCAAACACACAATTAATGACACACTGTTTTAGCAGCGGGAGAGCGAAATCACTCTCCCATCAATAGACTTATATCCGTTCCAAGCGGGCAATTTCTGTGCACATACGCCCAGTAAGATTCGGAACACGGAGTGACACATTACAGTACGCGGTGCTAAACAGGAAAACAAAGCGCACTTGTAGCAAACAACAAAAATCACAAACTGCGAGCGCTTTTTCGAAGGTGTAGGTGAAAACAAATTAAGAAATATGAATGTTTCACGTTCAGGTACACATAAACACAATGTTGTTATTTTCGTTTCTCACCGAAAAACGCCGATGTTCTTATGCAAGCGTTGAGAGTTTCTACCGGCGGAGACGCACGCAGCGGAGACGCCGCAAAGTGCATTCACGCACTCCGAGATGAGTACTCTTCTTCAAGTGTCACATCGCTTGCGTGGTTAGGTTCGGTAGAGCGCACTCCAATCGAAGTGTACTCGCCGTAAGTACACTTAGCTTGCCCGCTTGACACGGCTGTTAGTACTGTAAATCATCCACATTTCAGTCTGAACACATAGGTCGTCCACACGAGAGAGCATAGCGCTCTCAATCATTCAACTTTTCTTGCGACATATCGTTGTCCCAGAGTTGAGTAGTCAGTAACCAGAATTATCCGAATTTTAAGAGCGGAGCTGTTTAAAGGGCCTCAAAATCACCCAAAGGCCGAAAGTTTAGTTCTGGCGTTGCATTTGTCAACGCGTCCACATTCAACGCTTGCAGAGTTACACGCGTTTAATAATCGAAACGCGGTTCCTGCTTGTTTCGTTCTTTCCTACGTTAGGCTGCGTTCGTCGGCCCGTTTCCCTGAATGAATTAATGAAAAACTTTATTATTGTAAAAGAATTCTCCCGGCCAAGGTGGAGCCCTTAGTCCAGGGCTCCTGTGGCCTTTGTGATCTTGCGAGCTCTGTCGATCAGCTCGAGCTGCTCTTCAGGCTTCGAGCAGGACAGCGCAGCCTCCTACTGCTCCGGTCTTGGTGTGTTGTTTACGGGCACCACCTTTGAGTGCTGGCAGGCCCATGTAACCTCATAAAGCATTACCCGAATAGCTGGCATTTGTTGTCGTACGTAGCCTGATAGATTTTTAAATGCGAATGCATTTCTTAGTCGGGCTATGTGAGGCATCCGGCGTTGTCCGCGCGCCTCTCCGCTCTCACTCCCTCTCCCATAGCAACAGCTGCGGGCGCGCGCGCTTATCCTCGCCCCTAGCATCCGGAGCAGGTGGTGCGGGCGGTGTAGCGTAGAGTGAGTGGAGAGGAGGAGTGGGCTCTGGCGCGTGAGAGCGCTCGCATCCGAGCTCGCGCGTGTGTGGAGAGAGCGTAGGAGGGGGCAGGTGTAAGGTCCCTATATTTATAAAGGTAGCGACAACTACACGCGCGCCCTCTCAAGGGGTCCAAGGAGCAGCGATAGCAGACGACGCGCCGCTCGCTCCCGTGCATATTGCTGGCGCCTGAAACCGAACTCGGTGCACGCTTGAACCGCAAAATTATTAATATTTGTGGCTTAATGTACTCATCAGTTGTCAAACTACAGGGAAAATAACGTTAACGAGCACGGAGCACGTTAAATATTGAAATAAAACGCGTGCGTTTCCGAAGCAGGTTCCAAGCGGCTTCCCCACAGCAGCAGTCATGCAGGGCATTTTTTTTTCTTTGCATATTTTGACATTAAGCGTAACTTGAAGAACAGGTGGTGTTTGGGTGAGTTAAAAGTGCTTGTTTTCTAGCTCGAATAAAATAGGCAGGTAGTCAGCGTACTGGTACTTTCGGAAACTTCATCGGGCACCTAGCGCTCTTGTATTGCGTAGCGCAAAGTACGCGCTATTATTGGTTTGACTGTGTTTGTCAGTGTTCGGAAGTCTTCCCACGGTTACACGGTATTTTTAACTAAGCTTATTTTCTTTATACCCTAAGAGGTTTCTGCAGAAAGGGTGTTCCAATTGCCTACTGGGAGGTGACAAGGGGTGACAGAAAGTCTTTCACTTTTCTTTCCGCATTCCGAATCAGGGGTGACTCGTGGTCTCTAGAATTTCTGCAGATTGGCTGTAAGTTTTTTTGTAAGGGTCCCCATTGACTACTGCGCATAAATCTACGGCATAAAGAATGACGAAGAAATAATAGCGTTGCTGAGATAATGCTCATGCATATGCACGAACAAAATCACGCCGGCCAGGCGAAAGGCTGGTTGAAGTTATAACCATTACAAAATCACTTCGCATATCCGGGTGTTTTCTGTGGGCACAAATTTCTTGCGACTGATTTTTTTGGGCCTTCCTTCAGCATATATATTTGTCATCGCGAGGAACGAAAAAAAAAGCTTTTTTCGCTCCTCCGCGCGGGGAGGCAACCGAAGGCATAGAGACCCGACATACTAGCACGTCACGCTCCAAACATTAAATTCAAACGCGGAATTCCTGCGTCCACTCAACTTCAGGTACATAAACGCTTCTAGTTTGCAACAACAGGGCGACAGAGGCGCGTGAAGTACTCTCTACGTGCTAAAATCACCCCACTCCACGCTTGAAAACACAGTGATCCGTACCCATCTTCGGCACAGCGCTGCCGCCGCTGACCCTTTGGGCGGGGCGCGAAGGCGAAAAGGTCACGTGTCGCCAACCGACCTATCGCAGGGCGCGGCGGCTGGATCAAGACCTTTCGCTACTTTTGAAAAATAGAGGGACTTTAGGCAGGTGCAGTGCTTCGCCGCTCCTTCTCTCGCCGTTCGCTCTCTCTCCTCCATGCGCAACCGCCTCAATGCAGTGCCACGGCGGCCGTGGCAGTGCGTTTGAAACGCGTTTGTAGCGTTTGTGCTGCCTTGACACAGCCTGAAAACGGCGCATTCTAAACGCGTTTGTGCTGCATTGAAGGCGGTGGCAACATCTCTAAGGTGATTACGAACGCACGTAGGAAGAGTTCGTTGAAAGAGGCGCCCAAAAGGGAGACACTTGAGCGCGTCGATTTGTCCAGCTTTACGCCATTAAAATTACTACGCCGTGTACTCTCGGCGCAAGAAATGCATTCGCAGTTCCTCACGATTCCCTTCGGGGAGGTGGGGGCATTTTTTAGGTATACTAAGATTTGGGTATGTATTAGTCTGCAGCTGTCTTCAGGCAACCGACTGCTCTCTCCTGAGGTCTTTGTGGGGAGTGAGTAAATCCTCCTCAGCGCTCTATGGTGTTCTAAAATTGCCCCATAGTGTCTAGTGACTGTGTCTGGTTTCCCTTCGTTGTGTGCAACACCCCCCTCCCCGTTGGCAGATGCTCGGGCATTGGCGTCGGCACGCTGGTTCCCACTCTGCCAGGGTTGCTTCTCGCCCTGTGAGAGGAGCAGAGAGGGATCGCTCTTGCCAGCAGACAATGTTTCTTGTTCGCCTATTCCAAAGCGTCTGTTGCACGCAGTGTCAGGTAATCGGACAGGTGATGTCACAACAGCCGCTGACGATAGCGGAGAGGCACGAAGAGGATCACACGAGCGTCTGATGGTAGTTTAGGGACCCTTTAAAGTTGAGGTTAATCCCTCGAGAGCGTCGTCCGCCGTCTCCTAGCGAGTATGTCTCACAGAAGTAGGACAAGCGACACTAAATAATTAAAATAACGCGTAAAAGAGTATTACTTCTAGGAGAGAATTTAGAATGAGAGATGAAAGCAAGAGAGCAACGAAAAATAAAGAAAGAAACAAAGAAAGAATGGAACAAAGAAAGAGAAAAAGAAAGAAAGAAAGAAAGAAAGAAAGAAGGAAAGAAAGAAAGAAAGAAAGAAAGAAAGAAAGAAAGACCTTGTGGCAGACATCTGGTTCAGAGAGCATGAAAAACATCTGTGAACTGTATTTATAGCATTGCTATGCCACCAGCTCCACTCTTTAACTAGCCCTCGCGATTGTAAGTCAGTGAAGCGGGTTTTTGGTGGACACATATACATAGAAACAGCTGTATTGGGCTGCTCGTGTCACGTGTGTCGGTCTCCATCGACAGAACCGACCAGCGAAATGCACCACTAGAATTTAAACGAAAAGTGACGTTCCTCGTAATAGAAACGCATGCGGCGTTCCCCGCATGCGTTTCTATTTGCGATCAGGGCTGGGCAGAGATACTCAGAAGAGTATTCCGGAATACAGATATCGAAATACATGAAATGGAAGCCTAAAATACAGATACTGAGATACATTTGCCTTTAACGTAACGGGATATTTCGGAGATACTTTTGCAATAAGACGAAAAAAGTATTCCGGAATACAGTTACAGCGATACAGATACTGGAATACTTCTTTATTTCATGGATGCTCATACCACGCAGACACCTATTAGTGCAGCATAATATTGTAATTAAAGTTACAGCGCATCGAAACGTTCAGTTCATTTATTTATTTATTGCAGTACCCTCAGCGCCATAAAGACATTGCAGGGGGGGTGGTGGATAAAGTACATAATTAGTAATAATGACATGATTACAAGTATCAATTGCAATAAAAATACACCATTTCACAGCAACAGTAACAAGGACTGGACACCGAAATCGACATACTTGGCGAACAAACTAAGCTATGCTAGACATAGCACACTATAAGCAAATCACTCGAATCACTAATGAACACCAGTGACTGGAGAAAAAGCACACATTTATTTTGAAGATCTGCTTTGCTGAGAAGGTTGCTGTGTAGGCTTCTCAAATAGGCTGTCTTCTAACAGTGTCGGTTCAGCCTCAGCACAAGACTCACGAAAGAAAGAGTCTGTCTACCGCTGAAGGCGAGCACAAATTCGTGTTATAGCGAATAAATACCGCCTTCATAGCCGTATTGCCCTGCAGCGTGGCGATATCTCTTCTCGGGTCATCTAGATACCGAAGCACTTCCGCCCTCACTTGGGTTGTTCTGACTGTTCAGAATCCGAAGTCTGTCCCCATCTTCGGAATCCTCAGCCGTCTGACCATGTCGGCTTCAATGAGGCTGTCACCACCATCGACGCTACCAGCACCCATTTTAGAAAGCCGCAACAGGCGAAGTCGGCTCCGGCGGTGGGGGAGCCTGCTACCACAAAAGACCGTTTCACGCATGTAATCAATTAGGAACGCACCCTGACATTGGAGAGGTGGCTGAAAGCGCGTCAAAGATAGCCATCTTCTAGTCACTTCCGCAGCGACTACGGGAACTGCTTTTGGAAGTGCCGCCGCTTTGAGAACTGAACGCCCGCGAAGCATTGCAAAGCCTGTTCCAAGGCGGTATCCGCGCGGGGGGTCGCGAAGTAATGGCTTGCCACCCGAAAAAAATGAGGCGTGCTGCACTGACCTTGAGAGACAGCGACGTTCGTCGGCAGAGGCCGACAACACTGCCCCCGCGATTCTGCCGTCAGCGGCGTCGCGCGCTTTACCATATGGACCATTCTGTGCTTGAGGGGAAACCATCGCCGCCCTATCTGTCGGGGACCGGCGGCGCGCCTTTGCTTGTCTTGGCACAAAAAAGAAAAAAAAAAAACGACATTCTCCCATTGCAAACACGCCTCAACTCATTTCCGACAAAAAAACAATGTAACGAGATACCCGTGTCCTGCATAGTATCGCGATACAGGCGATACATTGTAAATGTATTTCACTACAGAGATACAAATACATTTTTCAAATGTATCTCGATACAGAAATACAGATACTCAAAAGTATCTCTGAAATACTATCGCGATACTCTTGTATCGTGATACTGCCCAGCCCTGTTTGCGATTACGCAGTCAAATGCACCGCAGTATTCATTTCGACAAAAAAAGAGCAGGAAACAGGGATTACAACCGCATAACAGATGATCAGTCGCATTAAAACAACGATGCACGTCCTCAAGAACCACGCAGAACGCTCTGTCCCTTGTTGAAGATGGATTACCAACTAGCCCAATCTCAAACTTTGATGCACGTCCGCCACATGCGTTTCCTGGTAAATAACTATGGTTGGAAGACCTCTAGTTTCCGGCAAACGACAACTGTAGCCTAGAAAAAACGGAGTTTGGACACTACTATTTGTTATGTAAAGTAAGACCACGCCCATCATGTGAATTATTTTCTGTTGTAAAAGGGCTGTGGGAAGCCCACGCACAACTCCGAAAGATCAGCGTTTTTTATACCTCTTTTTTGTCTGTTTCTTTCTCTCTCTCTGTGTAATTCTTTCTGGCGCTGTATCTAGATTTCTTTCTCTCTTTTTTTCTGTTTTTCTGTCTGTTAATCAATCTCTCTCTTCCTTCTCTGTGTTTGTACTCATATTTTTTCCCTTTCTTTCTCTAAATTTGTCTCCTTGTGTTTTTTCTGTGTCAGTTATTGCGTCCCACACCGGACAAATCGGTGCAGCGGGAGATTGTGCCCCGGACTCAACTGTCCGTGGAGCGAAGCAGAAGATGTAGAAGAGGGCGAAGAGAGAGCGCTGGCCGCGTTATTGCGTTGTAGGCGCTAGGCGCAGCTATGCCAGGTGCTAGGCGACGCGAGATGCCATCTCAGGTAGAGGCCGTTCATGATGATGATATATGTCGAGGCAAACCAGTGGTTTGCCAAGCTTCAATAGGTGCGATTTCAAAATGAAATCTACGATCACTGGGAGCGTCCCGCAATGGACGTAAGACATGGTGACGATGAACACAATAAGTTTGGACACTGTCCAATGTAATTGTGCTCAACGAGCGTATGAAATGCGCAGCGCTGACTCCTACATGCCCACAATCATTGTCGCCGCGGAGCATGCCGAATCTTAGAAACCAACCATACATCTATTTGCCATCCATCTTGAACGTTAGACTGTCTCAGTGTAAGTGTTTCTCAGCATCCAACGCTGTCCTGAAATATCTGGGCAGTAATCAAGTCGCACAGCAATTAGACGCAAAATGTTAATGAGGCAAAGTCACGCGGCTATGCTATTTCTGACCCGCAGCAGTGGTCTAGTGTTTATGGCGTCGACTGCTGACCCGAAGGTCACGGGATCGAACCCCGGCCGCGGCCGGCAGCTTTCGATGAAGGCGAAATGCAAGAGGGCCATGTGTTTAGATTTAGGGGCACGTTAAGGAAACTCAGGTGGTCGACGTTTCCGGAGCCCTGCACTACGTGTTTCTTATAATGATATCGTGAGTTGGGACGCAATTATTATTATTATTATTATTATTATTATTATTATTATTATTATGGCTCCCAGTCGGGATGCATGCTTGCTATGCTCCTGCCCGTTTTTCGGTAAGCAGCAGTTTTTCCGCTGTGAAAGTTGCTCTAAACGCGTTCATGCGAAATGTGTAACCTGGCCTGATGAAGAGCTGCAACTCCTGAAGTCTGGATCGCGCTCATTTTGCTGCAATTTATGTGATCTGAGCCGTGCTTCTGGTAAGCCTAGAGAAAGCAACTCGTCGGGGTGCAGCGGTGAGCATTGCAGTTCTCAAACCGGTTCCCTCTCCACGTGTACCCCTCCGGGTGACGAACTCGCCGGGCTGCGCCGCCTCCTCCTCGACGCATTGGAGGGAATCTCGTTCCTCAGCGACGAGGTATCCCAACTACGCGAAGACAACGAGCGGCTCCGTAAGGATCATTCCCGCGGGGTTGAACAACAAGCTCGCGTGGTCGCCTCCCTTCGTGCAGAGGTCCGCTTCCTGCGTGAGGAGCTGACGCGCCGCACGGCCGCCGTGGCAGTGAAGGCACCTGTGAAACCCCCAGCGCATGTGACCGTTGACCCGTCTGTGACCTCCAAGCAACCTACGTTCTCCGAACAACCCCTCTCCAAAATTCTTTCATCTTCGACTTCGCCGCCAGCTGACGTAGACACGTCGGAGCGTGTCAGTGTGATGCCTGTGACAGCCTCTTCTGCAGCGGTGACTGAGGGTGAAAGAAAGAAGAAACCCGCCTCGTTTGGAGTTATGAAAACATCCACTATATCTATAGCTCAACGGCCACAAAGGCCACAATGGCCAAAGGCCATTTTTGTTACGAAGCTGAGCCCGGACACCACTACTGCTGACATTAAGAAACATATTGCTTCATTGGATCTGTCTCCCATCTCCTGCCGGCGACTTCAAACAAAGTTCCAGTCATATTCTTCATTCTATATTGAAGTTGACGAGGAAACACTACAACGCCTGAATGACCCTTCGATGTGGCCCCTCGGATGCCTCTTCAAGCCATTTCGTGGGGAGCTGCGCGATGACATGCTTCATCCCTCTGAGATAGTGACTGGAATCCAAAGTGCCGTGTGACGTAGACATATTCTACCAAAATGCTCGGGGTCTGCGTACCAAGACACTCGAGTTTTTCTCTAATGTTCTTTCGTCTGCTTTTCCTATTATTGCTATCTCTGAAACCTGGCTCGGCACTGAAATTCCCTCATCGGACTTTTTTCCCCCGACCTACACCACCTTCCGCCGTGACCGAGATTTCAGTGAAACCAAACAGAAAGGCGGTGGCGTGCTGATTGCCATTGAAATTCACTGAAATCCGTTAGACGGAAAGACCTAGAAACTATCGAAGAATCGATCTGGCTAGAAATCAACCTTGAGCGCCGTGAAAAATTGTTGATTGGATGCTTCTATTTACCGCCCAGCATTTCCCCTGCCTCGTTTCACGATGTCATGTCTTCTATTGAACTTGTGATATCTTCTCATAGTGGGCACAGAATTATTGTTCTTGGGGATTTCAATGCACCTGGAATTGACTGGAGCACGCTTACCTTTTCTCATTACAATCATTTCACAGAGAAAAAGTGCAGCCTGCTCTTGGACTTTCTGGCGTTTAATTCCCTAGTGCAACATAATTCAGTCGTCAATTCCAGTGGCAACGTCTTAGACCTGTGTGTGTCAAACGATCAACCCCTTGAAGTTTCCCGCTCCAACATCTCTCTTGTACGTCCGGACAAATTCCACCCACCACTTAACGTAAGATTATCTGCATCAGCCGAAACAACGAGCTACAGCAGTTACGTAAACAAATCTCCAAGATTTGCGTTCAAGCGAGGTGATTACACGGGCCTCTATCATCACTTGTCCACCGTTGACTGGTCACAGGTTACTGAAAAACCGAATGTTGATGACCAGGTTGATCAGTTTGCGGAGCTTGTACTGAGCAGCATGCGTAATTTTATTCCCCAATACACACATAAACAACGTAAATATCCCCACTGGTTCTCATCTGAACTTATCAGTGCACTGAAGCATAAAGATCGCGCACACAGGAAATCTAAATGTTCTCCATCGAGCGAGTGGAAGGAAGAGTTCAGCTTTTTTCGAACTCTCGCTAAACGCCTATATAAACGGGATCATAGTTCGTATATTGAATTCTTAGAAAAAAGCGCCTCTGACAGGCCGGCTGAGTTTTGGAAGTATGCACGTAAACGGTCTAGCAAAAGCGGAGAGTCCTTCAGACTACTGGACTCAAATGGCGTAGAAGTGCATGCCGTCGCTGACTGTTTTGCCGCACATTTCTCATCCGTTTATAAGGCCTCAGACTCTAGCACTGATATCAGACAACAGCCCAAGGCAGTTAGCTCATCCAGTGCTTTGTCGCTGGATGAAAATCTTATCTGCGAATGCATTAAGCGCTTAAAACCATCCTTATCATGTGGCCCAGATGGCATCCCCTCCGCCATACTAAAAGCTTATGGTAGTATATTTGTCCCAGTACTGACTACGATATTTAATAACTGCCTGGACACTTCCACATTTCCTAGCATGTGGAAAACTGCTCGTGTTTTTCCAGTATTTAAGTCGGGCTCTAAAACAGATGCTTCTAATTATCGCCCGATTTCTCTACTATGTGCCACATCAAAGATCTTCGAGCTGGCTCTTCACAACATATTGTCTTTTAGTGTGAAAAACTCATTGATTTCTAATCAACATGGTTTTCTCGCTGGCCGCTCAACTACCACAAATCTTGCTAGTTTCATGTCGCAGATCTCCACACCTATTTCTCAGAGAGGACAGGTTGACGTAATTTACTGTGACCTGAGCAAGGCTTTTGACGTAGTCAGCCACACACTGATTATGGTTAAACTTGCGCAATTTGATGTTGACTTGTCGGTTGTGAATCTCCTGCAGAGCTATCTGCTCAATAGATATTGTTATGTAGCGGTAAATGGCCAAACGTCTTCTTTGTATAAAGTGACTAGTGGGGTCCCTCAAGGGTCAGTATTAGGCCCACTCCTATTTTTAATTTACGTTAATGATGTTTCTTTTGCCATTCGTAATTCTTCTTTCCTCTTGTATGCCGATGACATCAAGATTTTTAAGGAAATTCATTCAGTTAACGACTGTCGCTTGCTGCAGTCAGATTTGCGCTCTTTTTCCGAATGGTGCAACGCTAATAACCTTTCTCTGAATGCCTCGAAGACAAAATTCATGTCTATCACTCGCAAAACATCTAGCGTGTCATTTCAATACTCTGTCAATTCTGTGTCCTTATGCAAGGTTTATGAGATCAGTGATCTTGGTGTTGTTGTTGATAGCACGTTAAACTTTTCTGCTCACGCTAAGCGTGTTGCTTTGCGGGGTCTTCGCACCCTAGGCTGTGTTTGCAGATTGTCTAGAGAATTCCGTTCTCCTATGCCCTTCCGAAAATTGTACACCGCGCTATGTCTTCCTCAACTGGAGTATGCGTCCGTGATATGGAATGGCATTGCTCAATCCAGCGGTAACACCATTGAACGAGTCCAGAAAAAATTCCTTAGCATATATAACCATCGCTTTGCTAAAAAATCTCGTTCAAATACTGCTGAATTATTATCATTGCCATCTCTTCACTGCCGACGAAATCGTTCTGATCTCTTGTTTCTTTACAAGCTAGTCCACGGTATCATATCCTGCCCTGTACTTCTCAATTGTGTTAATTTTCGAATTCCGCGTAAGTTAACCAGAGAGAACAGACCGTTTCATGTACCCGCCTGCTTCTTCCAACACTCTACCATTCACAGAATACAAAGTCTCTATAATGTTAATTTTCTTGATCTTGACATTTTTCATAGTCCACAATCATTGTTTTTATCCGAGCTTTGTACTGTTTTGACATAGTATGGCACAATGTACAGTCTTCCCTTCTCCGTCTTTCCGCATAGTTGTACATATGCAATCTAATTTTTCATTCGCCTTCAATATTTCTCGTGTTGTCCTATTTTACTCCTCCCCTTTTGTGTTCATTTCTCTTTGTCTACGTGTATTTGCTCTTTTTATTTCTGAAGACTGTCTGTATTTTATAGTTTATTTTTATTGTTTTTTTTGCGTGCGCCTGCACAAAGACCTTACAGTTGTTCCTGGGCACGTTAAATAAATGATTGATTGATTGATTGATTGATTGACTATTATTATTATTATTATTATTATTATTATTATTATTATTATTATTATTATTATTATTATTATTCTGGCTCTTCACGACATATTGTCTTTTAGTGTGAAAAACTCATTGATTCCTAATCAACATGGTTTTCTCGCTGGCCGCTCAACTACCACAAATCTTGCTAGTTTCATGACGCAGATCTCCACACCTGTTTCTCAGAGAGGACAGGTTGACGTAATTTACTGTGACTTGAGCAAGGCTTTTGACGTAGTCAGCCACACACTGATTATGGTTAAACTTGCGAACTTTGACGTTGACTTGTCGATTGTGAATCTCTTGCACAGCTATCTGCTCAATAGATCTTGTTATGTTGCCGTAAATGGCCAAACCTCTTCTTTGTATAAAGTGACTAGTGGGGTCCCTCAAGGGTCGGTATTAGGCCCACTCCTATTTTTAATTTACGTTAATGATGTTTCTTTTGCCATTCGTAATTCTTCCTTCCTCTTGTATGCCGATGACATCAAGATTTTAGGGAAATTCATTCAGTTAACGACTGTCGCTTGCTGCAGTCAGACTTGCGCTCCTTTTCCGAATGGTGCGACTGTAATAACCTTTCTCTGAATACCTCGAAGACAAAATTCATGTCTATCACTCGCAAAACATCTAGCGTGTCATTTCAATACTCTGTCAATTCTGTGCCGTTATGCAAGGTTTATGAAATCAGTGATCTTGGTGTTGTTGTTGACAGCGCGTTAAACTTTTCTTCTCACGTTAAGCGTGCTGCTATGCGGGGCCTTCGTTCCCTCGGATGTGTTTGTAGAATATCTCGAGAATTCAGGTCTCCCATGGCCCTACACAAATTGTACACGGCAATATGTCTTCCGCAACTTGAGTATGCGTCCGTGATATGGAATGGCATTGCTCAATCCAGCGGTAACACCATTGAACCAGTCCAGAAAAAATTCCTCAGCATATATAACCATCGCTTTGCTAAAAATGACTCTGGATCTCGTTCAAGTACTGCTGAATTATTATCGCTGCCATCACTTCACTGCCGACGAAATCGCTCTGATCTCTTATTTCTTTACAAGCTAGTCCACGGTATCATATCCTGCCCTGTACTTCTCAATTGTGTAAATTTTCGAATTCCGCGTAAGTTAACCAGAGAGAACAGACCGTTTCATGTACCCGCCTGCTTCTTCCAACACTCTACCGTTCACAGAATACAAAGTATCTATAATGTTAATTTTCTTGATCTTGACGTTTTTCATAGCACACAATCATTGTTTTTATCCGAGCTTTGCACTGTTTTGCCATAGTGTGGCACAATGTACAAAGTCTTCCCTTCTCAGTCTTTCCACATAGTTGTATATATGCAATCTAATTTTTTATGCCCCGTCAATATTTCTCGTGTTGTATTATTTTACTCCTCCCCTTTTGTGTTCATTTCTCTTTGTCTACGTGTTTTTGCTCTTTTTATTTCTGAAAACTGTCTGTATTGTATTGTTTATTTTTATTGTTTTTTTTGCGTGCGCCAGCACAAAGACCTTACGGTTGTTCCTGGGCACCTTAAATAAATCATTGATTGATTGATTGATTATTATAATAATTATTATTATTATTGTTAATATTATTATTATTATTATTATTATTATTATTATTATTATTATTATTATTATTATTATTATTATTATTATTATTATTATTATTATTATGTCATTTCTGAAGAGTGTGTATAGTGGCATCAAGGAGAACGGACGACCACGTTTGGCTCCAGAGCACACACCGTCCTACGTCCCTCTCTTAGGGACAGCCGACTGGCCTCATTGAGAGAAACACAATGTACGTTCAAGCGTGAACCGTTCGCAACAATGTCATGGCTTCGCACCCACCCGAAAGTTCTCAGCCATAAATCTTCATCGTCATCAGCCGCATGCAGTATGAACAAAGTGCACATAACGCCTTACAGAAGTATAACGCATAGAGTTTCCTAAAATTAACTAGACGGGACTCTGGCGCGGCGATCGTTCCGCCACCATGGGAATGATGGGTAGTACACAGAGTTGCCTAGTCTTCGTGCTTGCGGGCTTCGAACGCACTGGTGACTTTGTTTTGTGTTGTGTTTTGGTTTGCTTTAGGATAAAAGAATGGACCGTTGTGAACCTCGTGACCAGATTTCAATTTGTGAGCCTAAAGAGGTTAAAGTGGTGAAGTGTAACTGCTGATTCTCGCTCAACTTCGTTTTTCGACAAAGCGGATGCAGGTGACGCGGAGCCAAACGGAGCCGAAAGAACGAAGTTTAGACAAATCCGTGTGATACCCGTCATTCCCATGCTAGCTCATGCGCCATGCGTTGCAGCTCCCATAGACACTAGCGCCAGAGTTCCCTCTAGTAAGTATTGTTGGAAACTTTGTAGTATAATGGGTACCTCGCTTACCCGCAGAAAGGAGAATGATGGCGTAGTGGCTGCTACCCTACAACACAAAAATTCTGATTTATTGTATAGTGAATACTTGCGAGGAGTACGTCTACTTAGGACAGGCAGTAACAGCGGAGCCGAGCCATAAGAGTGAAATAACTAGAAGAATAAGGATGGGATGGGGCTCATTCGGCAAGCACTATCAAATCATGAATGGTAGTCTACCACTATCCCTCAAGAGGAAGGTATATAACAGCTGCATCTTACCGGTACTTACCTACGGAGCCGAAACCTGGAGACTTACAACTTAAATTGAGGTCGACGCAGCGAACGATCGAAAGGAAAATGCTAGGTGTAACATTAAGAGAAAGGAAAAGAGCAGAGTGGGTCAGAGATCATACGGGGGTTAAGGATATCATAGTTGAAATCAAGAAGAAGAAATGGGTATGGGCCGGGCGCGTAGCACGTCGGCAGGATAACCGGTGGTCATTAACAGTAACTGACCGGATTCCAAGAGATGGCAAACGCGTGAGGGGGAGACAGAAAATTAGGTGGGGTAGATGAGATTAAGAAGTTTGTAGGTATAACGTGGCAACAGAAAGCACAGGACCGGGTTGATTGGCGGAACATGGGAGAGGCCTTTGCCCTGCAGTGGGCGTAGAGAGGTTGATGATGATGATGATGATGATGATGATGATGATGATGAATACTTGCATGTGTACTTGTATTAGTTGCCCCAACAGAGTTTAGAACGTGCTCTAGAAAGGCCGCTCTTCCAGGCTTTTTCCTGGCTTTGCTGGAACTGTGCTGCGCGTTCCGCGCAGGCCTGGCGATTTAGGGCGCAGCTGTTAGGCGACCGTTCCTGATTTGAGCGGCGTCGCCGTCGGCGTCAGCGTATTCGATAGATAGAACGAGTACGAAAGATAGGGAACACGGAGTCTGTTGATATCGCGAGCCACTGGCCGCTAACCTCGCTTTCATTATCGGTCACTCGCGCTGGCCCCTCGGGGGGCGCACGCGCAGATGCAGCGCTGGCACGTGCACTGCGGCTGCCTTCGCTTGTCGCAACGGGGCTGTCGGCGCTTCGCTTGGTTCGCGATGCCTGCAATGCACAGGGTGGTGTGCGTAGCACTCGAGCGCTGGCAATTTCTCTGGCATTATGTAACCAATGCTGCATTGCTACCACTGCGGAAAGCCGAAACTTCAAGCACAGTTGGCGTTGCCTCAACACGAAACAGCGCTCAGAATTCGCATTAGGCGGTATCGTAATCGTCGGTGATTTCATTTAGAAAGAAAAAACGCCCATTGGACAAAATTATCGTAATCCTGGATCACGGCCGCTGGATAAAAAGCGCACGGGTGCGGCCTGCCGCGTGCTCCGAAACCAGCGTGACGGGCTTAGTTTCCCGGACCACCGCCGCGGCGCCACCGGGCGGGGCGGGTTTCGCGGACGCCCGTCGTGCCCGCGGGATCACATGCGCGGCGCGGTTGCGGCAGTTATGCTTGAGCGCGTGCGTCTTCATGTGACGCCCGAAATCTTCTTCAAAAATTTATCTAGCAGGTACACATCAGTTAATTACCGATATTTCTTGTACATTCTTGCAGCGCTTGGGAATTCTTGTTCTTGCCTTGCCAAAGATGCAACTTCGCGCACCGATCGCTTTTTGCGGAAGTAATCGCGTGGGCATATTTTTCTGGTATCCTAGAAGACCACAACTAACCAACCTGGAGGCGCTGCACCTTTCCTGGTGCATCGAAATTCTTTATTTTGGCTCTGAGTATGTTGCTTCAGGTTTAATCATTTCATTTCAAAAACGTGATCTCCGAAACTGCAGCGGCCACTGTTCATCTGACACAAAATAGGGTAAACTTCTTCCTTCCTCCAAACATGTTTATAGTACACATACGGTACGGTATCGCATGCAACTGCCATGAAATAATGCTTATCATATGTGCGACCATCTCATAGAAGGAGATTCGAGTCACTTTGAAATTTCAGTGACTACATCTACAGCTGTTACGGATTAATTAATATGAAAACGGTCAGACGGAAAGAGTGATTAAAAGCCTGAAAAACACACGAACACAACTGCTTGCATTCCTGCGCTTTTCAGTATTTCTGTATCTTCCCGTTACGCTGTTTTCATGATCGTGCAACGAATTCAACAGTGAACATAAAATCTGGACAAAGTGTGAGAAGTTATTTTATTTATTATGAATTCAGGGCTCATCCCTGCTAGCTGCAAACGGCGGCTTGTTGCAAACGTTGTTGAAATCCAGCAGCCGTGACACGTACCACCTTCCCGTTTTCTCTTATCTCTCGTTTTTTTTAGTTCCCGCCTTTCAGCCCGCGGCACCTTTGTCATCGGTTCCGGTTGTTTACGAACGCTGTCGCGTTGCGGTGGCGTGCGTTGCCCCGCAGTGCCATGTGGTACTGATGTTGGTTGCCGTGAAAAGCACGTGTATCCCTTTTATTCAAAGAGTTGGGTTGTCTGTGGTCATTAGCGATACGGGGCACAGACTCAAACTTACCTCAGCAAAACATGCGGAGACAAAAGAAGCGCAGAAAAGCGGCTGGTGGGCGACGACAAGACTTCATTTCAAACAAATATACGTGGCAGCCAACACACACATTGCGAGCGACTCACAGGGACAAAGTTAAGGTGGGTCGCTTTTGACAGCTATGCGGTAAAGAACAACAAAAAAAAAAGTGTGTGCTGGAGGGGGGGGGGGTGCGTTCCAGACCAAGACATAACTCTAGATACAAAACCATATCGTGGTTTTGTATCTTGAGTTAAAGAAAACTTCAGTCGTAGCTTGATTCTTCGAGATATTAGCCACTCCACTGATCGGCCTTATATATACATCAATTTAATTGATGACATTGCCCTGCTAAGAACTGTCAAGAATATTTGCAAGCCACTTCTAATGAATATATAATTCCGCAGCCTTTTCAACAAAGTTACGACGAGTGCGTCATTATATTTGTAGAATCCGCTAGTATCAAGCATCCGAAGCTGAACTACTTTTCGGCACTGTGTCATGTATCAGACATCATGAAAAAGATTCAACGTATGTTTTTACATGCAATTCCTGTGTATAAAGAACATGAACGTGTATTGTCAGATGTTTCAAATAAATACTTGTCAAGCATTTTCAGAAAGGTGCTGAAGAAATGTCACGGAAATTAATATGTTGAAATAACAAACGATGCATTCATTACACGCACATAAATATAACAACCACTTTTTCACACATTCAGCGCCATATAATGTTGCTACGCGCATTGTGGAATATTCTTTCAGACACAAAGCAAAAAGTTAATCCTGGAAAAAAATGCCAGGAGCTCGGCACGCACACGGAAACTTAAGTGGCTATTTAACCAGATTACGCGAACGGACTCAACTGAATGCATGATATGTCATGACTGCGATAGATGAGATGATAAAACACCGCTTGGAACAGCTGAGTGAGATCGCTGTCGTGACCACCACCAACTAATTTGCTGCGGCTGCTGCCCCAACGGAGCCGCCGGCACCCGTTTCCCCTTCCCCGCCCCGTCGCGCCGCAGCGGCCGCAACTGCAACTAGGGCCAACACGCGCTCTCCCATAGAAAAGCGCCCGACGCGGCAGGCCGTACCGTGCGCTTTTTATCCAGCGGCCGTGCCTGGATATACTCGAAGACTGCTTTTCAATGTGTGCAATTCATGACATGTGTTCATAAAGTATAACATTCCATATATTTAACACGAGACACTATTACAAGTGCCAAAGTACGTAGCTTTATAACGGTACACGAAAATGTGAAGGTTTATAGGTCTAGAGTAAAACCTTTCGTTTTGGAGGTGTTTAATTTCCAAGAAATAATGCATGTCCAGTAAGCTAACTTTATTAGCACCTGGTTTGCGTCATTGATTAGAAATGTTCAGTGTTTCGCAGTGGAACTAAAGTTGTGTCGTCAGCGTATGTAACATACTTTAGAGAGGCGTAAAGTTTATTTTTTATAATGTACATAACCTATTCTTTATGCATTATTAGGCAATATTAAACAACGTTAACTCTTACGTAAAGTATATATAAATATAAGTATGTTATGTACAGAGCCGTAAAGTATGCTTTACATTATATATAGTATATCCTCTTCCTCATCGCCTTCTTTTTCGCTCCCAGAACACGTGCGTCGATTTTTCCGGCGTGAGATCCAGTAACTCTAGAGAGGGAGGGAACGAGTACAGAGGGAGAAAAAAAACAAAGAAAGAGAAAGATAGAAATTCCTGGCGAAAAAATTTCTTGGCATGGTGGGATTCAAACCCGCGTCCCCATGATCCGGAGGCAAGCGTTGTAACGACTCGTCTATCCAGGCACGCTAGCAGAGCATCGCATATCCTTCTATAGTTATAGTATAGCAATGTGGTGGTAAAGGCAGTACGCTTTCTGGAGGTGCTACTTCCTCCTCACACTTATTTCTTAATGAAACCCGTGGACAATGTCGGCACTAAGCGTAGATCCTATCAGGATTTCGAGCTTTTCGGCTACACGCTGTTGTCTGCACTTCAACAATCACGCGCTACAAGGTACCACGGGCGTGCGAATGCATGGTAAAGCAGGATAGAAGAGAATTAACAGGTATCACTCGTACATGGACCAATCGAGAGCCTATTTCCGCCTGCCGTCTTGTAAAGACACTGGCGGTGTCACGAATTGTGCCGAAAATATACGGGAAATGTCGGGAAAGAATAACGAACCCGTTTTTTTTTTTGTATTTTAACAGGGCTTTTAGGGCCTCTTTACCTGAGCTGTGCGGTTTTATTTATTATTCCAGTATTGTCTACGTTTTATGAAATGAATGCTTTATTTTTTCACGCAAAATGGTGCACGCAGGTAGAAGTATAAACCAGCCGTCAGATTTGCTCATCATCCTGCGTGTCATTATTCTCAATGTCTGGTCAAACCTTGCCTGTGCGTTATGCTATGAAGCCGTAGAACAATTCAAAATGACAAAGATAACCGACATGAGGCTAATTACCCTTCAAAAGACAATTTGCAGCCGAGTCGTCGTGCGATGGACCGTGCGTGCAGCACGTGAGACGGGTTGTATTAGTGTGACCGTTGACGTACTTCACTAATATTTAGAACCTCCCCTACAAAATTCATGCAGTTACATTTCCAGCTGAAATTTCGTATGCATGATTCGCGTCTGGGTTCTGTATTCCTGCGACTGGTATTACCTGTCCTTTGCACGTCATTCTAGCATGCCTTATTCTTTCGAACAGTTCAGTTCGAATGAACAAAACATTAAAAAGAAAATGCACCCACATGGATCAACCATTATTATGTCGCAAACCTACAATACCTGCTTCTTCAGGCTCCTAATTCCCCTTAATAACGCAGCAAAAAATACCAGCTTCGAGACTAGCGAGAAGGAACGTCAGTCACCAAGAGATAATGCGCAATGGCACGCCAGCAGTCCGAGTTGAACGCGTCGATTTGAGTGACGTCAGCTGGAAAGCAATGAACTGAACGTCGGACGACACCCGTGAGCGTGAGGTACTTTTCCTGGCGACGGTTCTCGGCAGCATCGACGCCAATCCGTGCCTCGACTTCCGACATCCCTGTGATTTCCACGAGTTTTTTCGTCAGGCAGGAACGTCCGAAAAACAGCTCGAAGCACTGCGCACAGTGCCGGTTGACTCGGCGCTCAAGGACAAACTCTATCGCGCGGTTCAATGAAGCTCTGTTCCTTAGCACCGACCCGAATACAGATGGCGGGCACTCGGTGCCGCCGCCAAGCGCAACGCAACTCCAATCAACTATGAGCCTGTTACCCGACAATCCCTCAGCGAGTGCTTCTATGAACCGTCGACGGTCTGTGACCCAAATATCTCCAGAAATGTTTGTGATGGCGTTGTTTCGCAAGAACATGTCGGTAAATGCTGCCACGGTTTCCTCAACAGGGGTTATCAGTAAGTTTATGCGAAGTGGCTTACGCGGGCGTTCATAGTTAGTGCGCGTAATATCTCGTTAGCAGAACTCTCGATCTGAATGTCGATGGTAAGGTACTCGATGGATCTATTCTTCTTTAACATCTCGCACAGAAGGGCGACTCTCAGGTCCGGATCGCACTTGACGGAAACCGTGAGGCACTCGACCTTCTTGTTGGAGGCCAACGCGTTGAACAAGACGCTGACGCTTTCAAGTGACAACTGACTGATGTCCGGCAGCCAGAGCTCCTTGGTGGCTGATTGCGAACACACCAGAACTGGTGACAAGATTCGGAGGTAGGGATCTGCCCAAGGTTCCATCTGCACTCGGTCGTAACACTCGTCTTGAAGCAACTGACGTGCCAGAGATTCTCTGAAACAAGGACAGAAAGGGCAGCAAGCTAAGCAACACTGAACTACGAACGAACACTCGCAGCGGTCACAGCTATAGCACAACCAAAAATATTCGGCAGATCCCACGTACCGTGGGAATCGATGTTATGCGAAGCATGCACGAGATGGCGACTGTGGCGTAATTTTTCATAGTGAGCGAAACGTTACAGAATGACGTTAGAGAAATGTGGAAGTGCTATAAACACGCTCATGTGCTGAAGAGTCGCATATGTATTATATAACCAGTTGTTTACAGTTACGTAACGATGCCAACAGCAGCATGGGTGCTACAACACCAGACGCGGTAAGCTGATATGTAGTGCTTATATTCTTCAATACTGGATAGCGCGAATCCGAACAGCACAAAGAAGGAACACAAATGCATAGGACAGGCATTACACGCAACTAAGCTTCATTCAGGAAAGTTCCTCTGGATATACACACAACCTAGTGGCACGCGCAAGCGCACTTCACGTACTTCACACTCACAGTTGCAGTTATTACAGTTGCGTTACAGTTGTGATGCTTATACTTGTCCGTTATGACGGAGAACGCACGCACATTTCACGAACCCGTGTGTATGTGTAGAAGGGGTTCTTGACAGTTCTTGAACAAGGTCATCACCGTGATCAGTGAGTACCAGCAGCTGAACCGGTCTTGTTAATGGGATCCGTTCGTGATCGGGGCTACGACGGGTCTAAGTGTAGTGAAGTGCGAGGTATAGCACAGCTGGTGAAAATCCTGGATGCCCCTTTCGATGAAACGGTCGATGACGACTCCTGTGCTGGACGTGGCAGCGAGGTCTTGTGATGGCCTGTCCACAGTAAAGCCGACTTTCATGCCGTCTAAGAACCAGGCGTTGTTGAGTTTTGATAAAGCAATGCTGAAGTCACCGGTAATCATGAGGGTCATGGCCTTGTCGGCAGAGTTATTGTAGGAAGCATTGACCCCGGTTTGTGCGTAAGTCACGTGGTCGACGTTGCGGACCGCGTGGACGAGTGGATGGTAGCCCATCGTCTTCCAGGGGGGCTCTATAGTAAGCTCCCTAACTTTCCTTGCGTCGGCCGCTGTGGTGTAGTGGTTTCGGTGCTTGGCTGCTGACCCGAAGGTCGCGGGTTCGATTCTGGCCGCGGCGGTCGTATTTCGATGGCGGCGAAATGGTAGAGGCCTGTGTACTGTGCGATGTCAGTGCACGTCAAAGAATACCAGACGTTCAAAATTTCCGGAGCGCTTCCCTACGACGTCTCTCATAATCATATCGTGGTTTTGGGACGTAAAACCTCCACAATTACTATTATTATCACTTTCTTTCTGTGTCAATGTGTATATTCGCGGTTACTGCGTTGATTGAGAGACTTATCACCTGTGGCACATACCCGCATAACATAAACTCTGGTATGCGGGTATGTGCCACATGTGACTGATGGAAAGGGTTTCAGGACGTACGCGACAGGTATTTTGCATTATTCATGTCATAACCAGTGAATCTCTTTGGCCATACACTGATCCCCTGCTATGCCAGTTTTGGTATATTACAACTTACGGAGACGACCACGAGAGCGCCAAGATGTAGGCGGCTAGATAGATAGATAGATACGTAGACAGAAACGCCCAAAGTGCCTGAGGTTCGCTAAGAAGTGCTTCGCATTTAAAAAGGCCAAGATGATATCACCCAATCCAATGATTCCCTCAAAAGTGGTTAACCTGATACAGTGTGTTGGTAACACACCAACTAAATAAAGTCCTTTTCGTCATAGAAAAGCTTAATTTACTGCCGTGGAAATGGTCCAAAACGCAATATTTTCTTTTACAACACACACGTTTAAGTATTGAATGAAGAACCAATTTTAGGGAACTGAATATTTTGTTCCTAGCACTTCTGTCACCCACTTCCATATATGAGGATCAGAGAGGTTAAGAAAAATTTCATAGTGTTTTATAGTGCCTAAAAATGCCTATTTTGGCATTTGTGCATACATGCCTATAAATGCATATTGTAAAAATCGGCGCCCATATGAACACTATTTAGCCTCATGTTAAATAATAATAATAATAATCAATCAATCAATCAATCAATCAATCAATCAATCAATCAATCAATCATTTATTTAACGTGCCCAGGAACAACCGTGAGGTCTTTGTGCAGGCACACGCAAAAAAAATCAATAAAAATAAACAATACAATACAGACAGTCTTCAGAAATAAAAAGAGCAAAAACACGTAGACAAATAGAAATGAACACAAAAGGGGAGGAGTAAAATAAGACAATATGAGAAATATTGAAGGGGAATAAGAAAATTAGATTGCACATATACAACTATGCGGAAAGACGGAGAAGGGAAGACTTTGTACATTGTGCCATACTATGTCAAAACAGTGCAAAGCTCGGATAAAAACAATGATTGTGGACTATGAAAAACGTCAAGATCAAGAAAATTATTATTATAAAGACTTTGTATTCTGTGAACGGTAGAGTGTTGGAAGAAGCAGGCGGGTACATGAAACGGTCTGTTATCTCTGGTTAACTTACGCGGAATTCGAAAATTAACACAATTGAGAAGTACAGGGCAGGATATGATACCGTGGACTAGCTTGTAGAGAAATAAGAGATCAGAACGATTTCGTCGGCAGTGAAGTGATGGCAGTGATAATGATTCAGCAGTACTTGAACGAGATCCAGAGTCATTTTTAGCAAAGCGATGGTTATATATGCTGAGGAATTTTTTCTGGACTCGTTCAAAGGTGTTACCGCTGGATTGAGCAATGCCATTCCATATCACGGACGCATACTCAAGTTGCGGAAGACATATTGCCGTGTACAATTTGTGTAGGGCCATGGGAGACCTGAATTCTCGAAATATTCTACAAACACATCCGAGAGAACGAAGGCCCCGCATAGCAGCACGCTTAACGTGAGAAGAAAAGTTTAACGCGCTGTCAACAATAACACCAAGATCACTGATTTCATAAACCTTGCATAACGGCACAGAATTGACAAAGTATTGAAATGACACGCTAGATGTTTTGCGAGTGATAGACATGAATTTTGTCTTTGAGGTATTTAGAGAAAGGTTATTGCCGTTGCACCATTCGGAAAAAGAACACAAATCTGACTGCAGCAAGCGACAGTCGTTAACTGAATGAATTTCCTTAAATATCTTGATGTCATCGGCATACAAGAGGAAAGAAGAATTACGGATGGCAAAAGAAACATCATTAACGTAAATTAAAAATAGGAGTGGGCCTAATACCGACCCTTGAGGGACCCCACTAGTCACTTTATACAAAGAAGAGGTTTGGCCATTCATGGCAACATAACAAGATCTATTGAGCAGATAGCTGTGCAAGAGATTCACAATCGACAAGTCAACGTCAAAGTTCGCAAGTTTAATCATAATCAGTGTGTGGCTGACTACGTCAAAAGCCTTGCTCAGGTCACAGTAGATTGCGTCGACCTGTCCTCTCTGAGAAAGAGGTGTGGAGATCTGCGTCATGAAACTAGCAAGATTTGTGGTAGTTGAGCGGCCAGCAAGAAAACCATGTTGATTGTGAATCAATGAGTTTTTCACACTAAAAGACAATATTTTGTGAAGAGCCAGTTCGAAGATCTTTGATGTGGCACATAGTAGAGAAATCGGGCGATAATTAGAAACATCTGTCTTAGAGCCCGACTTAAATACTGGGAAAACACGAGCAGTTTTCCACATGCTAGGAAATGTGGAAGTGTCCAGGCAGTTATTAAATATCGTAGTCAGTACTGGGACAAATATAGTACCATATGCTTTTAGTATGGCGGAGGGTATGCCATCTGGGCCACATGATAAGGATGGTTTTAAGCGCTTAATGCATTCGCTGATAAGATTTTCATCCAGCGACAAAGCACTGGATGAGCTAACTGCCTTGGGCTGTTGTCTGATATCAGTGCTGGAGTCTGAGGCCTTATAAACGGATGAGAAATGTGTGGCAAAACAGTCAGCGACGGCATGCACTTCTACCCCATTTGAGTCTAGTAGTCTGAAGGACTCTCCGCTTTTGCTAGACCGTTTACGTACATACTTCCAAAACTCAGCCGGCCTGTCAGAGGCGCTTTTTTCTAAGAATTCAATGTACGAACTATGATCCCGTTTATATAGGCGTTTAGAGAGAGTTCGAAAAAAGCTGAACTCTTCCTTCCACTCGCTGGATGGAGAACATTTAGATTTCCCGTGTGCGTGATCTTTATGCTTCAGTGCACTGATAAGTTCAGATGAGAACCAGTGGGGGTATTTACGTTGTTTAGGTGTATACTGAGGAATAAAATTAAGCATGCTGCTCAGTACAAGCTCCGTAAACCGATCAACCTGGTCATCAACATTAGGTTTGTCAGTAACCTGTGACCACTCAAGGGTGGACAAGTGATGATAGAGGCCCGTGTAATCACCTCGCTTGAACGCAAATCTTGGAGATTTGTTTACGTAACTGCTGTAGCTCGTTGTTTCGGCTGATGCAGATAATCTTACGTTAAGTGGTGGGTGGAATTTGTCCGGACGTACAAGAGAGATGTTGGAGCGGGAAACTTCAAGGGGTTGATCGTTTGACACACACAGGTCTAACACGTTGCCACTGGAATTGACGACTGAATTATGTTGCACTAGGGAATTAAACGCCAGAAAGTCCAAGAGCAGGCTGCACTTTTTCTCTGTGAAATGATTGTAATGAGAAAAGGTAAGCGTGCTCCAGTCAATTCCAGGTGCATTGAAATCCCCAAGAACAATAATTCTGTGCCCACTATGAGAAGATATCACAAGTTCAATAGAAGACATGACATCGTGAAACGAGGCAGGGGAAATGCTGGGCGGTAAATAGAAGCATCCAATCAACAATTTTTCACGGCGCTCAAGGTTGATTTCTAGCCAGATCGATTCTTCGATAGTTTCTAGGTCTTTCCGTCTAACGGATTTCAGTGAATTGTCAATGGCAATCAGCACGCCACCGCCTTTCTGTTTGGTTTCACTGAAATCTCGGTCACGGCGGAAGGTGGTGTAGGTCGGGGGAAAAAAGTCCGATGTGGGAATTTCAGTGCCGAGCCACGTTTCAGAAATAGCGATAATAGGAAAAGAAGACGAAAGAACATTAGAGAAAAACTCGAGTGTCCTGGTACGCAGACCCCGAGCATTTTGGTAGAATATGTCTACGTTACACGGCACTTTCGATTACAGGCACTAGCTCAGAGGGATGAAGCATGTCATTGCGCAGCTCCCCACGAAATGGCTTGAAGAGGCATCCGAGGGGCCACATCGAAGGGTCATTCAGGCGTTGTAGCGTGTCCTCGTCAACTTCGATATAGAATGAAGAATATGACTGGAATCTTGTTTGAAGTCGCCGGCAGGAAATGGGAGACATATCGAATGAAGCAATATGTTTTTTGATGTCAGCAGCAGTGGTGTCCGGGCACAGCTTCGTAACAAAAATGGCCTTTGGCCGTTGTGGCCGTTGTGGCCGCTGAGCTACAGATATAGTGGATGTCTCCAATGCTCCAAACGAGGCGGGTTTCTTCTTTCTTACACCCTCTGTTACCGCTGCAGAAGAGGCTGTCGCAGGCATCACACTGACATGCTCGGACGTGTCTACGTCACCTGGCGGCGAATTCGAAGATGAAAGAATTTTGGACAGAGGTTGTTCAGAGTACGCAGCTTGCTTGGAGGTCACAGATCGGCCAACGGTCACCTGCTCTGGAGGGATCACATGTGCCTTCAATAATAATAATAATAATAATAATAATAATAATAATAATAATAATAATAATAATAATAATAATAATAATAATAATAATAATAATAATAATAATAATATTAATATTATTATTATTATTATTATTATTATTATTATTATTATTATTATTAGAATATTAGGTCCTTTATTTTTCATCAAGCATAAGGTGGGGGAGGCAGGGAGAAAAAGCTGACGAGCAGCTTGACTAGCTCCGGCCCCCCAAAATGTACACTTAGGCCCGTTTACAGCAGACTGTGCTGAACACAATGAATAACCGAAATGACAAAGAGAAAGACAAAGTGACAGGCTATTAAGCAGTGTACATAAACAGGGCAGAGAAACACCAAGGAAACACTGAAGCAGTCTCTATAAACAGTAACATTGTGATTAATTCACAATAAACGTTGCAAAAATAGGTTTAATAATAAAAAACGTAGGGGTTTTATGTCCAAAAACCATGGTACGAATATGAGGCATGCAGTAGTGGAATGCTTCAGATATTTTGAGCACCTGGGGTTTTTTTACCGTGCACCTAAATCTAAGCAGATGGGCCTCAAGCATATTGCATCCATTGATATGCAGCCGGGATTCAATCCCACTACGTTCGGGCCAGCAGTTGAGCACCGTAGCCACTAGACCACTGCGACGGGCCATGAAGGTTGAAGTATGCATGGATTCAGGTGCTCACAAAATACAAAAGGTTTTCAGCGCCCAGGGGCTCTATGTCATTTTTCAATTGCAAGCCTCTGGTCATGACTGTTGTGCCACTGCAAAAAACTGATGGTGTCAGCTATTCACAGGCATAAAAGATGCATTGATGAAGTGCTCAGCTCTGTGAGGATTCCAAAGGGGTGTGTGCAGAAGCTGCGACTTGGTTGACATGCATGCTAGTTTCAAATAGAAGCATGCATCCATACTCACTGAAACTATTCAATGTACTGTTTGTGTAGAGCAACTGTGTTTCTTGTTTAACTGAACTTACTAAAGTGTGACGTTCCACTTCCTGAACCAACAAATGACAAGGGATGCACTTCTGGTTGGTGACACATTATGATCAAACTATGCAGCGTTCCCCAACTACAATTTAAGTACTGCTCAGAAACTCTTCTGACATTGTGATAGATTCAACATAATACTTGTTAGACAAATAATAGGGAAGCTGCGTTCAACATTGCACTTTACTCTACTTATTTCTTTGATAAGATGCTTATATTCGTGTATATTTCATGTTACCTTGAGTATTTTGCGCAACTTCGAACTTAACTAATGACCTGTGATCATTCCTATTGTGCGCCAGTCACAAACACAATGTTTCCAAAAACACAAATTTCAAAGGTCACCTCTGCAACTGAGTCTAGACCACTCTTTGTTGCGTTTTTCTTCCTTTATAACTTGAAAATGAAAGCATCGCGTGACCTGTTCACATCACGTGAGCTTGCCTGCAACACATTTACCTGGAGGAAAACATGATCAGGGATAGCTGAGCCAAATAGTAGATTTGTCTCACTGCTTTTACAAAATAATATGCTGTGGCACTGCAGCATATTATGCCATTGATCTACTTATGCTCCATGGGCTCGTCTACATGAGCCAAAGGTTATGACTGTTTGCTGCACTTTCTGTGTACATATATGCAAAAGTATGTATGTGTGGATATGTGCAAAAGGCAATGACGACGCAGGGCAAAAAAAAACAAGTACAGGAAAAGGCGTTCTTCCTGTACCCCTTGTTTTCTTCGGCTTGCGTTGTGTCATTATCTTTTGCACAGTATGAACCAACTATTCGAACAACTTGTTTTGTTATGATATATTTCAATGCGCGGAAATGTTTCGCTTCATGCTGTTAAACATAATCTGTGCAATTCGTATGTGTACACTTATTTATGCTGATGTAGCATTTCTTTATATGCTTAGCCTGCTTATGTGATTGTGTTATGCGTTTTCGTATCCTATTTACATTGTACGCGTGCTCGACATACGTATAATACCTGTGGTTTTACCACAGCAGTATTTCGAAGTTCTTTCGTTTTTTTTGTGGTTAGTACTGATATTATAGCCCAAATATTGCCCAAACGTGCAGCAATTGACGTTTCCTTCAATAAAATGTCATGTGAAAAAAGTTATATGCGCTTTTTGCTTCTCGAGCGAGCGCCGAAAGCGGCTGCTATGCAGCCGCGACGGCGCCGCTCGCCACCATTCGCCATGATACTACAAATGCTACAACGAAGCCGAAAAGGAACTACACACATTACGTACGTACATCGGCAACAAAGAGGGAAGACAGCGCAGTAGCAATTAGTGCGTAAACGCTCGAACCGACGTCGCGGCCGCGGGGCCGGCGGCACCCCGAGCGAGCAAGCGACCGCGAACGGGCGCGGCCATATTGGATTTTTTTCCTTTCGGATTGGCTCGCGTCCAGCAGATTTTAGAAATCCAGTCAAGTACCGCCGCCGCCGCCGCTCCCAGGCACCGCCACCGTCGCCGGAAGCAGAAAAACGTCCCCATTGGCCCTATGGGTATGTCACTCCACTGTTTCCGCGTCGAATCTTTCTTCTGGCTCTCATTGACAATTAGCAGTGATTTTGCTGTGGGAAACAGCGGCGCACACTGCATGCTTCGCCCCTCCACAGATTTCACGTTAGTGGAGCTGAAACACCCTCCCCTACATGCTGCGCCCCTCCTCTATTTTTTTGCTGAAACGAATGCGTCTTAAATGCGCAATTCAAGGCAGAAGCTTAAGCGGCGTTCGCCGCAAGCGTTTCCCGTGAGACGAACTGTGAGCCTGCTTTTACAGAGAATCTGTGTGTGACTCTATCCTGGAATTGCTTTGTTCGGCAGAATACGCGACATGAATATCCTCGTAGAATCATCACTGGAAGCTGTCTATGCAATGCATAAGCGCATAAGTGTTGTAGTCCACGTTGTATCCTAGCCTAGAACATTACTTTCTGGCGGCGTCGGTATGTCGTCTTTCCTATTCCTACAAGTGCTCGTCAGCGTCTCGACCCACCGAAACGTCTGTTTGGCATCGAATTTTAGGGAAGTTTTGAACATTCCCGTTTTGTAAACCCCTCCATGCCGGCAGTACTTGTTCTGCGATGGCGTTTCTTCCACTACCGCCAAATTCAGCGTAGCCTACAAAGAAACGTTTCGTGGTTTCGTGACAATCAACTGCTATTAAATACCGATAAAACAAAATATATTATTTTCCGGTCACGAATGAAAACTGTGAACTGCACTTCAATCAGCGTATCGCTAAATAATCAATCCATTGAATGTGTTCCGACTATTAAATATCTTGGAATTATATTTGACAGTAACCTTAACTGGAGAGACCAAATCAATACTGTTTGCAAAAAGTTGTCATTTAGTTGTTACACTCTCATACGCGCGCGTCAATACTTTGACTTGACTTTGCTGCGAACATTATATTTTAGCCTAATTCACTGCCACCTCAGCTACTGTTGTGAGTCGTGGGGCCAAACGTACACAACATACCTTACTCCGCTAATCCGGTTACAAAAACGAGCTGTCCGTGTGATTACGTTCTCCCCGGGTAATTACCCCTCTAATATTCTATTTCAGAGAATGCGTATACTGCCGTTTACGGAGGTGCGCAATTACAAGATTTCCTGTTTAGTAAATAAAATAATAAACACAAACACGCCTCTGCCCCATACTATTTTCACGTTCCCGTCGTTAAACACACGGCCCGCAAGCATCGGTAATCTTAACCTTCCTTTATGTTCGAATGTGAATGGTGAACGACTAATCCAATTTTCTGGTGCTAAGCTGTGGAACAATTTGCCTCTTGAAATAAAACTCGCGAGAAGTTTTGACATTACCTGCAAACGATACTTCATTTCTAACCAGGCATTTTCTTCAGTTTTTGTTTATTCTTAAAAATTTTCTCATGTATATTTTTGTGTTCATGATAGTTATGTATTTGTTGTTTTTTAGTATGATTCCTTGAATCTGTATAATACTTTTCGCTTATGGATGATACTTTCGCTTTTGTTTCTTTTTCTGCAAAAGACTGCTAATTCTTATAAATTTTTTTGTATTGGACCCATCACTAGCCGTTTAGGCTATGGGTCCAAATATTTCTGTACGCATTTTCCATATTATGATGCAATAAAATTCTCCTTGATTGATTGATTGATTGAAACGTTGATAATTTATTCAGGCGACCGGCCGGAGGACTGTTCTCTTGTTGAGTCGGCATACTGACGCATTTAAAACCCTTCCGCGAGTTGACGGAACGAAGGAAGGGTAGGATGTCTGTCATGATCTTTCGCACCATTAAGATATACAAGCGTCTTCGTCGAGAACGTGTAATTTTATTTCTTACGAATGACTCGGTTAAAAGGCTTGCGCCAAATACGATGTATCATACCACTCGACCCATAAAATTTCAGGTCTTTATAAATTTAACGAATGCGCACAACCTGACCAAGGCGTGCAGTTCGTGCAAGTTTGGAGGGTGCTTGGTAAGACATAGATCATCGAAACAGTTGAATACCGGTTCAATGCGCAGTAAGCATGTGACTCGCACTTGATCGGTGTGCTTATTGCCACTGTCCCATATTACAAACCTTGCTGCACTAAACTGTTCACATTTCATACCAGAGCGGATGACACTCCCAATCATTCATCTTGTGATGCAAAACCAGCCGTTTAAATGACAGCATACCGCTTCCTCATAGTTCAATACTCATTACTCTAAATTATCCGAAATTAATTTTTGCTGAACATGGAGACATCTCAGCAGTTGTATACGGCTGCTCGAATCACGTGAATTGGCCTGCATCGACAGAACCTTCAAGAGCAAAGCATTCCAGGAATTGAAAGCAGAAGAGGCGTTCGTCGTACGGGAAACGCATGCGGCGAACACCGCATAAGCTTCTCCTTGCAATTACGCATTCAAGGCGCAACACAGTATTCATTTCGATAAAACATTTGGGGAGGGGAGAAGCATGTAGGGAAGGGTGTTTCAACTCCACTAACGTGAAACCTTGAGGGGTGAATGAAGAATGCAGTGTGCACCTGTGTTTCCCATAGCAATATCACTGCTAATGGGCAATGAGAGACAAAAGAAAGATTAGACACAGAACCCGGAGTCCGCTTTTAGTTAACGTGCATGCTGTAAATCTTTATTATTCAACTACGCACAAGAGGAATCTCCCAGCGGCACTACACTGCAGCTCAAGATGCAGTGCCTATATGTGGGATGGCAGGTGAACGGGTGTGCAGTGCGAGCAGTCGGTTTTTTCAAGAAACACGCTAACAGACGCTCCCTGCGTCAGCGTTGTCTCTCGCGGGCGAGGGTGCGTTCTCGTTTCTTGCGAGCTGGTAGTTCAGCGTTCATCGCAGAAAGAGCGTTTCCATAGTCAACGCCACGAAGGAAATTGTCACCGCCCGACTTTCGCTCTCTTTCACCAGGTGTTGGCGCCCTCTCTTGCACTCAAGTAAATGGACAGGACACGACAATGCAAGCAAGCAAATGAGTCACGACGATGCACGCGGCGACAGCAGACGACGATGCACCACCGACAAGCCGAGAGCCTAAGTTGCTTCGACCCTAAAAGAGTAGAAAACAACGATCAGAAACACATGAGAGATCACGAAGGGTGTTCAAACTATACGACGCACGTAGCGTGAGCGACATGCGTTACCCAGTAAAAAAATTACACCATCGCCCCCTCAAGAGAACCATGAGGGGATGCGAAGCAGCATTGGGTGCGTACACAAAGTTTCCGTTACGTTCACTCGGCGTTTCCGTTATTGTTTGAGGTTTGCATTCAGTATTTGTGTTATCATTACGTTGTGTGTGTGCGTTGCTTTCCGTTAGCGCCGAGTGAGCGAGTGGCGCTGACGTTGACGTTACAACTCACCTGAACGGGAGCGAAGCGAGAATGACGGAAGCCGACCTAGCACAAGCGCTTATCCGCCTCGTGCGCTGCTGCTTTGAGTTGTACTGGTGGCGCCACCAACGGCGAACGGTGGCGAAAGGTGGATACGCGCGGCTCATAGAAGCCGTGGGCAAAGCGCCCGTTACTCGCCGTTTTTCTATTCATTTTTCATCCTGGTTTGGTATTTGTACTGCCGACGCTGCTCCACTAGACAACCATGCCGTTTGTTACGTCGATTGTTCTATATTATTTGTTTTAAAATGACAGGCCCGTTTTTTTATGCGTGCGCGCGATGCACTGCGTACGTTTCTTACGTACATGTGTCCAAGTTGTTTGCGTGATCTGTTAACACAGATGAAATAAAAACTGTTGCAGTACAAAAGAGCATTCTTGTTTTATTGAACACCCCAAACAGTACAACAACAATGACTATTACGGCTGTATGCCTGCTTAAGAAACGCACAAAAGACACGCGTTTTTATCTTCGCCCAACACTCGTAGCAGTCAACTAGGCCAAGAAAACCAAAATCTAACTTGCTGAACGTTTTAACAGCCGTCACGCTGTTATGCGTGACGGCTGTTAAAACGTGACGGCTGTAAAAACGTCACGCTGTTTCACGTAATAATGCGTGAAAGTACTTTAGCAAATTACCAACAAACATTCACAGAGCGTTTTTTTTTTGTTCACAGACCGTGTTAACCATATGAGAAAGTTCTAACTGCATTGCTATCACATATTTCGGAATATCTAATCACTTTCACCATTGAAGGCACAGTCGTCAACACATGCGCTTTAAGTTGTGCGTGGCATTACTCAGACTTATATAGGAAATGCGCACGCGTGGAATTACTCAGATTTATAGAGGAAATGCGCACGCGTGTAATGTTTCTCGTATGCTAGATTCTCCTTTAATACGTGCAGCTCAACATAAAATACGATTCTAGAAGTAATGTTCGTGGAGTAGCGAGCATATAGAAGGGCAACTACTTACAGCTTCACTTAGCTTTGCAAAAACGGTATTCCAATTGCAATTCATATTAATCGACGCGACAACGATAACACACTTCTTGCACACAGGCGTACCAGGTTGACGCGCGAGGCCAAGCGCGGTATTTTAAAGGGGTCATGAAGCACCCCTTGGGCTGATTGAAAAAAAAATCACAGCATATCCACGGAGTGAATGATGATGAGTGGGCGAAGCTGCGGAGGTTCATCAGTAAACCGTGAATTTTCCGTGAATTCTGCCCAGTACATCATCACCGACGTGAGATCGGGCGCGTTTATACTAAAGGTTCGATGAGTTATGACGACTTGCAGCTCACTTTAATTTTACATGTACGCTGTGAATTTTCATTGTTTAGAAAACCATTGCTTTAGAAAACACCTTGCGTCTTTCGTTTTTCGTTTTGCTTTAGAAACATCTGGCGTTCTTTCGTTTTGTTTTTACAAAACATCTGGCGTCTTTCGTTGGTTTATTTCATCAATCAACGGCGTTTTGAACAAAATTTTTATTGTTTAATCACGCACAGGAGAAATCTCACCAGGCACTACCTTGGAGGTAAACAATGGCTGCTAATGGGAATGAGAGACAGAAGAAGTCGGCTTTTAGCTAACACTTACACTTCTACAGAGACAGAAGAATTCGGCTTTTAGTTAACGCGCACGCTGCGAATTTTTTATTGTTCAACAACGCACAGGAGAAATCTCCCACCGGCACCACCTTGGAGGTCAAAGGGTAAGACTTGTTACTCACTACTACGAGCACGACGAGGGACGAACGGGTGCCGCCTTAAGGAGCTTCGCCCCTAAAACACATCCTGCGGAAAGCTGACACGGCTATGAACTGCTCTGCCAAATATTACAGTCGTGCGCGCCGCGTAATGGCCACAAGCGGAGCGCGAAGTTGCCGTTTCCCCAGGCACCCTCTTTTCAAACAGAGGCCGGTTCTCACTCTCGTCGGTGGGCGGGGCGTCTGTCCGCTGTACGTCGCAAAGACATAGCATGCTTATTGGCCGATAGCCGACGTAAATCGAGAGCGGCGTTCGGATCAGATGCGCTTCTTGCCGCGGAATGTCGCCACTTGCCGGCGCCGCACTCGCGCAAGCGAATCACAGCGAGAGAGCGATCGCGTTTCATGACGCGCGCTGGCGTAACTTCTTTACCCCACGCCATCCCTCCCTGTCTAGCTTCCAGTGCGCTCGTCGGCACGAGAAAAGAGAGAAAGCGCTGGGAGCGTGCGCCAAACCCCCGTAACTCCGCTGATTCTTGACGGATTCGAGAAATTTTTGCGGCAATCGATTCGGGAGGCAGTACACTCCGATACTGAGGCCATTAGATCATTACTTGGAAAAGTGGTTCATGACCCCTTTAAGTGTAGCACAATCGTGCGCGTACAGTACGCTAGAATATTCTGGCACAATGTCGTCAAGCTTGCAGTCACTTCAGCGGTTCCCACGATGTAGCACCAGTTGACGTCCTCGCGTCATCAAACTGCTACGACGCCGAGAGCTACACATACAGCTGACTTGGAAAAACGCGGTCTTGCAGGAGGCCATCTTGTCCAGCAACCAACGGACAAAAGTCCACAACTGAGGCATCTGAAACATTGCCGTTGATGAGATGGCAGCTGAACAAAATCACGGCTCATCGTCCGACGTATGGTCACCGCCTTAACACAATATTAACGTTGCAACGTTCAAGGAAGACGCGACGAAAGCGACGAGCCCAGCCGGTCTAGTCGGGTGCGCCACTGCACAGTGCACAGCGCGCGCTCTCACGGCCAACGGAAGAAATAGAAGAAAGTGGAGAGAGGGGTCACCTAGGAGCATGGCGTATCGGTGGAAGCAAGAGGAAATGTTGTGTCGTCGCTGTGGCGTATTGTCGAGAGATGGCGCTAGTTTGTTTTTGCGCAACGGAATCGCAAACTTCATTCAAACTGCATGGGATCCTATGGGGGGTTGGGAGAGGGTGCAACCGCCTGAGCTGAGCGGTGGCGCCACCATACCGATGCACGAGGCGGATATACAAATGAAATGGGGGAGGGAGAGGAGAGAGTAGGTTACAGGTTGTATATGGCTGCGGCTGCTGCAACCTTTAGGTTAACTTGCGTAATAAAAACTCCGGAGTTAATAACTAACCTGGTAATAAATATAAAATTGAACAACAATGTTCATTTATGCTCGTAGGTAGTACAGCCCTCAAACAATAGTGTCGCTGCGGTCACGGGACACGAAAACCACGAAGATTGATCCCCCTGGTACAGCCATGGGACGCGCACAAAAAGTACGTACTCATCCCCACAACATTTCACGTCACCGTAGAGTGCACCGCTGCCTACTTCCCTCCCCTCCCACCAATCCTTCGGTCCACCCGTACCCCAGAGCAGTGGGAAGGCATCCTTCGCGAAGGCGCCCCCGAGGTCTGTCGGGCGCTCGTCCAGCGGGCCCGGGCTATCGCAGAGGTTGCCATAGGAGTCCCGGAATGGGGACCCTCCCCGTTTTCTTTGAATTTTAATAAAGGAATGTTTTCATCATCATCATCCCGAAGAAGCAGCAGCGCATCGTGAATGGAGGCTTGTCGCTGTACGAGAACGGCAGCGACGAGCAAAATGAGAACACGGGACCTCGGAAAGGCAGAAAGACAGACGACGACAAGATACTGGCGATCACCGTGAGTGGAATGCTGCGCGTGTGCGAACTCTACGTCAGGATCCAGCCTACGGGAAGGCCGAGTACTAGCGGTGCCGCGCTCGGCCATCTTCGCTGTGTCTCAAGCCCTGCGCGGCCAAGTGCAAGCTTTCGCCGTTTTTTTTATCCCTAGTTCAAATAATCGGTTTATCCCCAGAGATGATTATCCACAGTTCCTCTCAGCAAGGCTTAATACTTCTTTCGAGTTTTTTTTCCCGCAGTAAGCTATAGATGGCGCGTAAAAGAATACACAAAAACCATTCAGTCATGCTTGTTTCACCGCTTTCACAGTGAAGGCGACAACAAAACACAAAGGTATGACAAGGAAATGTTTGTGCTAGCACACGGAATAACCTGTAATCTGAGGACGTGCATGACGCACACATGTGAATACGGTGCGGCTAGCACACGACGCAAGGAGCCATCCACACAACTGGGTTTCGTCCGCTCGCCGCTAGGTTCCGACTCTGCTCGATCTCGCGGCCAATAGTAAACCTTTTTTAGATGCGAAGCATCTTATAGCGCAGTTCGAACCGGTGGTGGTGTGCGGCGTGACAACCCTTACTGCGCATGCGCATACCCTCTCCACACACCTCCTCTCCCATTTCCCCCTCCACTCACCCTCTCCCATTTACCTCTCCACCCACCCTCTCCACTTCCACCTCTCCCCTCCCCCTCTCCTCTCTTCCTCTGAAACGCGGGCTAGACCTGCCGAAATTCTCTCCTGCTCAACGCCGCGATGAGCGCCAGCGCATGCGCGTCCCCTCCCCCTCTCTCTCATCTCCTACGCTGCCCCCCTCTCGCGCCTGTCGACCGCGTTCCCCGCTCGCCCTGTAAGAATTAACGGGCAGGCTAGAGGCAAGACACGACGCGCGTAGCGTTCCTCTTCTCGTTCCACGACGCGAGGTCGGCAGCATGCCCGAGGTTGGTAGCATGCCCAACGAACGCCAACGGAACGCGATCGTGCAAGTGCTCCGGCTTCGCATCGTCTCATGGTCCCCTTTAGCGGGAAATGGTGTACTTTTTGATTCACATACACTCATCTGTTTCGACTATAGCAACGGTTATCTAACCACCGCGACAGCGGGCAATTAGGTCCTAAGGTACATAATGTCTACGTTTACGTCGGCGACTAGAATAAAGGGTTTGTGCTTCTAGGTGTGTTATATTGTTCTGTCCCAATAATGATTGATATTAGTCTATTGTTAAACCTTTTTTGGGAATTGTACACGGTGCTGTGCCGTAATCACGGACACCACACAACGGACAAGCCTAAGCCCTAAGGTTCTTCGCCCCTACAACAAAATGGCTTTCGCCTTCGAGTCATATTTGGCAAATTCGTATTGGACCATGTGAATTTTGTTTTGTTCAGTTATTGTTTTATGTTGATGATCGCCTTACGGGACCGAGGGATGGACAGAACGACGGGTGTCCAGTTTTCTGGTGGAGTCACCATAGAAATGATTACTAAAACCATTGCACGAAATGACGGCAACGCAGTGAGCGGAGGTAGTCTCGCATCACCTTTCGAATCACTGGCATTTACAAACGTCTTGTAGAAAACCTAATTTTATTATTTATGAGCCATTCAGTTAAAAGACTTGCGGCATATATGATGTGTCATAGCTTTCAAGCCAGAAAATTTTAGGTTTTTATTATTTTAACGAAATTATAGAACGTGACACACGTGTGCAGTATGTGATATATTGGAGGATGCTGAATAAGGGAAATACCATCGAACTCGCTGAACGTTGGCTCCATGCGCTGTTCGCTGACAGGATTCGTGAGTGGTCTAAACCTCTTCATTTTTAGGCCGGCTGAACGCTCTCCCTTCGTAGAGCAGCGATAGTTTTCCAAATCTTCGAGTATTTTTACAAACACACAATTATGAGACACATTTTTAGCAATGGGAGAGCGAAAGCACTCTCCCATATAGACATACTTACATCCGTGCCAAGCGAGCAATTTCTGTGTACTTACGCCCAGTAAGCTTCGGAGCCCACAGTGCACATTATGCTACGCGGCGCTAAACAGGGAAACAGAGCGCACTTGTAGCAAAGAACAAAAATGACGAACTGCGAGCGCGTTTTTCGATGATGTAGGTGAAAAGAAGTTAAGAAATATGGCTGTTTCAAGTTGAGCTATAAAAAAAAAAATGTTGCATTGGCTTAGCTCGGCTATGCCAGTATAAAGTAGCGTTAGCAAAGCTTCAGCTAATTATTCTTAGCTTTCCTGATTGTCTAGGATTAGCTTGATTACCATGCTTACTGCAACTCCAACGACACACACACACACACACGGTACACGTATTATGTGGCACATGTATATTTATTTTGCCAGGCAACTACTTCGGGATCCGATGAGTTAAGCTTCTCCGCTCTTGTGCGCCGCTTAGCAGTATTTGCGCTCTCCTTCTCCATGGCTGTACCACACTGGCTAACGCCAGTCAGAGGCGCTATCAAGCGGCTCCAGCGCAGTGTCAGGCGGCGACTGCACAGCAAAGGCAAATAGCTGCGCGCGCGCTGGCGCCAACACGTCTACGATGTCACTCCTCTGGAAAGCGCCGACCGACGGCGGCGGCGGAGTGTGTGGGAGCTGCCGGCTCCGGTGCGTGACATCACTGATGCTGGCGCATGCGCAGCACGGCTCTTGAGGATCCACACGAAACTGACTCGGCTAGGTCAGTATAGCTAACGCTACAAAAACAATGTTATTTTCGTTTCTCACTGAGAAACGCCGCTGTCTTTTATACAAAGGTTGCAAGTCTCTACCGGCGGAGTCGCACGCAGCCGAGACGCAGCAAAGTGAGTTTACGGAACGCACTCAGACCGGGGTACTCTTCTACAAGTTACGCTCTGCTTCCAACGTTTAGATTTGGCAAAGCGCACTTTAACGGAAATATACTCCCATTATGTACACATAACTTGCCCGCTTGACACGCGTGTTACTATTTAAAATCGTTTTCATTCGATTCTGAACACACATTGTTCCTCCATGCGAGAAAACATGGCGCTCTCAATCATTCATCTTTTGTTGCGGCATACCGCTTTCTCATAGTTGAACATTCAGTAACCAGAATTATCCCAAGGTTAAGAGCCGAGATGTTTAATGTCGAGGTTAGTCCCTCGGGAGCGTCGTCCGCGGTCTCCTGGCGGATACGTGTTACTGAAATAGGACAGGTGCAACTAAATAGGAAAACAAAAATGAAATTATCTTGGCACTAGTGGTACCAAGCCTGCAGGAAGTGCCGAGTTGGCAGCCTTCTTTATTTCTCTTTACCATGTTCAATGCCCTCTAAAGTACTCCAAGTTCAAAAACGAGAAAGTGGTTTCTTTCTCGCCTTCACAACCTTTCGTAATGGCTCTCTCGCCTGCACGCCGATTATTTCTTCATAAATCAGATGGACGATGCAAGCACTAAGTGGGGAGCCTATCAGCATTTAGCGTTTTTCGGCTACGCGCTGTTATTTCCGGTTGCCCAGTCGAAAGCGCACAAAACGAAGTGAAGTCAGTTGATAATGCACGATAATTATGCAACAGAAGGCAGACTGGGCGTGCGACTCCATGGTAAAGCAGCGTTCAGATAACTCACACCTCATACCCCTCGTATATTAACCAATCCATGGCCTATTTCGTCATGACGCAACATGAACAGAATGCTGGCGTCGAGAATTCTACCGCAAGGCCTGGAAATGCCATGAGGGAATAACGCGCTTGTTCTTTGCATTTTTAGAGGTTGTTTAGGGGCCCTTTAAGTGAACTGCATGGTTTTCTCTACTCGTTCTTTGCTGTCTACGCTTTCTGGACTTGACCTTTTTTTTCATGCATGTACAGAATGGTACATGCCGGTAGCAAAAGTAAAGCAGGGGCCATGTCGCACATCACCCTGCAATTCTTGGTCAGGCCGTGCCTGCGCGTTCAATTATGAAGCTCTACAACCAGTCGAAATTTCATAGACAACCAAGAGCAGGTTAATTACTATTCAGAAGGCCACATGGTAGTTTAGTCGCTGTTCGATGAACCCTGGGTGCACTTCATCACATGGATCGTAGATAATGTGGTAGATGATATAGTGCTCTCGATAATTTCAAAACCTCACCTACAAGGCTGATGCGGTCGATGTTTCCAGCTAAAATTTCGTATAGCAAAACCTAACTATATCAAACTCTTACGAACTCTCCGTACGAACTCTCATATACCAATTCACTAGAAACAATCAACTACTTCTGTGACGGCGCATTTTCCTTTCGTGTTATACCGATTCCTATGAACGAGGGATCAGCCATCTTTTTGATAGTTTATACTCACGCACTATAGAGAAAATACGATCGGCTATGCGCCGGCTTTTGTGGTTAGTTTCACTTGGCGCCGGTCACCATGCGCGTGCGCCGCGTCAACGCTCACCGGCATCAGCGTTGTAGAACCTGTGACCTTGTGCACGGTGGTGGTTTGCTAATGACACTTGAACGGGTGTACGCCACTGCGAGGAGTGAACATCATACGGCTAACAAGAAAGGTGCATTAATTAGCACAAGCAAGTGGTTAGTGTAAACATATAGAACACGAAACTGCACACATGAATACATGATGTCCTCAGCTTGTATCGTGGGGCACCAATGTTACGTCCGCTGTCACAAGAAGGAACACTGCCCAACCGTAACTCATCTGCAGGGCATTCATCGTGCACAGGGGTTCCAATCTGCCATAGCACCTGAGTATGATCTCTCTGAGTATTTCAAATCCTTCATCTGGCTTCATCTGCTGCGCGGTACGTGGATACGGGCTCGTTCTATGCACTGTTCTGATCCCATGCCTACCAACAGGTTTTATACACGTTGCTGGTTAAATACCTATCGGGAGAAAACTGTGAAGCTAACAATGAGGTACAACGAATTAATACTGTCCGCCACGCTTCGGTACGAGAAGTACGGAAGCGCACATGCCGTCGCCGCTGCACAACACTGCCCACCACGTAGCCATAGCAACGCCGCCATTGTTTTCAATGAATATGGCTGCTAAAACGCCCTTTCGTCCACACTTTTCTCCGAGCGCGCGGGCTCTTTCTATATTCCATTTCACAAGCTGGTTGCAGCACTGTGGAAGCTACGGGTCTGCTTAGCCAATAGAAAGAGCGAACACCCCTCACGATGTAGTCATCCGCGCCGAGATGACTACTCGGACTCCACATAGCATCGGCGCTAAGGCATTGGGCGAGAAGAGCGAGCCCACGGCAGCAACCGACGCTCTTCGCGTTGGGCAGCAACAGCACAGCCGCAAGAAAACAACAATGCGCGGTGGGCGAGTAAAGAGTGTTTCAGCTCCGCTAACGGGAAACCTGTGGAGGGGCGAAGCGTGCAGTGTGCGCCGGTGTTTCCCACAGCAAAATCACTGCTAATGGGCAATGAGAGACAGAAGAAAGATTAGACTCAGAGACCCGCAGTCCGCTTTTATTTAATGTGCACGCTGTGGATCTTCACTGTTCAACTTCGCATAAGAGAAATCTGTCAGCGGCACTTCATTGCAGGACAAGATGGAGGAGTGACTATATATACGGGGTGGCCTGTGAACGGTTGTGCAGCGCGAGCAGTCGGTTTTTTAAAAAAACTCGCTAGCAGACGCTGCCTGCGTCCGCGTTGTCTCTCGCGGGTGAGGGCGCGTTCTCGTTTATTGCAAACTGGTAGTTCAGCGTTCATCGCTGAAAGAGCGTTTCCGCAGCGAACGTTGAGTGAACGCGCGCCCTTCGCTCTCTCTCGCCACATGGCGAGCGCTGAGATGGCGGTGACCTCTCTTGCGCTCAAGCAAATGGGCAGGACAGGACGATGCAAGCAAGCAAATGGGTCACGACGATGCATGCGGCGACAAGCCGAGAACCTAAGGTGCTTCGCCCCTAATAGCCACACGGTCCTATAAAGCATTTTCCCAAGACGACTTGAAGGCGAAAGCCATCTTCTTTGTCTTTTTCTTCGTCGTTATTTAAATGTACGGATCCCCCACTCCTGAAAGCTGTCTGAACCAATGTGCTTTTGCAGTGCCTCGGGGATTGGAGGCATTGGAAGCTTTCTGCGCCTCACGTGGTTTTGCAGTAGCTCCAGAATCCAGGCCCACATTTGACCAAGTGATTTTGTCATGCGATGTCGCACTAACGTCATGATTACGTCACTAACTTTCAGGGCCTGCGACACCGAAATACGTATAATGGTGACGTTATCGCGTGATGATAATGTTTTGCATCACTCGAGTTGAGGCGCCGAAGACGATGGTCACTCTAAGCGTTTGATGAGGTATCTCAGGCTTTCACCTTAATATGTTTGTGCTTGTGGAGAGGAAGCGCCTCCGTCTGGTGCTATCGCCAATGTTCTCCTCACGAGAAAAGGTGATTCGGAAGGAACCGGTAATCGAGGCGATGCCGACCAGCAGCGGCATGGCCCTGTTGACCACGAGCAGCATGAGCACGTACACGCTCCTCCCTTCGCTTCTTTCGACTTGGCTGTCGCTTTAGGCCGAGCTGCGGGTGAAGCGTCATTCTCCGTTGCGACAGTTGTGCACTCCGCAACCCGACTACACCACCTGCTCGAACTGTCAGATCCTCGCCGACACCTATCACGTCGTAGCTTCGTGACCCGCCAACCCACTTCCTTTGTCATCCCAAAGAGAGAAGCTTGGGAGGAGTACCTGCTCGGCTGATCTACCTTGGATGACCAACGCTCATTGGTGACGCGCGCTCGGGCAGCGGCCTGCTCCATTGGCGTCTCGGAGTAGGGTCTGGCCACTCAAGCATGCAGTGTATTACACAGCGACTCTATGGTTATTTTTTTAAATGAAAATGCCACAGTTACGCCGCAACGGCGAAGCATTGAATGCAATAGCGACAAATTCGAATGTAACGCGAAGAACAGAAAGCAGCTCGAAATTTCCAGTGAGTCGCTCAAGCGCAAAGGACGCACGAAAATAACACACACAGGGCGAGCGCGAAATATCAAGTGTCACAGCGTGCCCGTTTCGCCAACGTGGCCGCTGCAGCGAGCGAAGTGACCTTCGCACGTTCTGTAACTTCAGCGCGGACATCGCGGTGAAAGCACAAGACATACAGCCCCCCCCCCCCTCGTCCCTCCACGAAACAAGGGCGCACGCAGGCGACCACGCCTTGTAAGGCGAAGTGCGCGGAGGCGCGAACGCGCGCAACGCTACGAGCGGGGCGATGACCTTTAAAGCGCGCCTCTGGTCACTTCGTGCCATATCGCTAATGAGCAAGGAAGCACGCTGAAGTAAATGGTGTATATAAATAGCTCGCCGTTAGCATTCTGAATGACGGTGCTCTCGTGGCCTAGCCGTCTAACGCCGAACGCTCACCACCACCTTGGGCTTATATATATTACATTGAGTTTCATCCTATAACACCTAGAAGGGAATCTGGCGCTAGTGTCTATGCGGGCTCCGTGAGTGGCGTTTCTACCACCCGGTCAATGATGGGAAGTACCTGCTTCGGATCCGCTTCGGATGGATTATGTTCTTGAGATCCACGGGGCTTGTTTGCCGAGTGTAAAACAAAGTGAAATGACGTTATTTACAATTAAAACTTCATTCATTTCTACGTATAAGCTATTGCAAAAAGTTTGCGTTACCGTGTGATGTAAGTGCAACATGTGGTGCTATCCTGGACACTGTCAAAGTTCGGCATATTGTCAAATTTTTTAATGGCGGCACTTTAAGCCAATCAGAGGGGGCGTAGCAGCTCTATGGGCCAATCAGAGTTGACCAATGGCAAAATCTGGCAACATGGCGGAATTTGACAATGTCCAGAATAGCACCCCTGCACAAATTCAACCACCAGGGTATGCATTTTTCTGCAATTGTGTTCTGAATATGGCTTTACGATATAATGAAATTTTTTCTACAACACTTAAAACAAACACGGTTGTTTTTTCCTCGAAAGTACGCATTATCTATTTGTTGTAATAACCGTACTGTACTGAGGGACACACACCTAACGCATCTACTGCTGCGATGCTAGGTGCGTCTGTGCAATTGGTCTGCCCCCAACGCATTTCTCGTTTTGTTGTGAAGTCTAGGCAGAGGAGCATGACGGTGCGCTGCTTCGCTTCGCCGCCGTTTTGCAGCCGATTTGAACGAGTTTTGGCAAGACCCGCTTATCAAACAAATTTGAACTCTATGCAATTTTCTGCACTGGCATGGGACGCTACATCTGTGCACAGCGATGAGTGCACTATGCTTTGCTGAAATTACCAAATACAATACGTAAAACGGCAACGTCGCAGCCAACCAAGATATCTAGCGGTCTTCAGCCTCTTTGAACAACAAAGGCACTGCGTGAGTGCTTTGCAACGCGCCCCACTACCCACGCCTCGCGAAGAACGAAACTGAAACTCTAGAAAAAGATCCGTACACAGTTCGCTAGCTAACGTGATCCAATCCGAAGGCTGTACTTGCCATCATTCCCATGGTGGTTGAACGATCGCAGCGCCAGTTTCCTCTCTGGGTTATTGTATAAACCTGTATGCTGTTCACGCTGATATTTCGGAGTGTTTCGAACGCGTGGGCTTCGTACAGACACAGATCAGAACACAGACCACATCACTTGCCGGGCGAGTTGGTATTCTACCTGCGAAGTAATAGTGATGTCACTCTGCTTTTTGCATGCTACAGTCGCCTGTTTCGCAGCTACTGCAGGTCATCCAACTGCAATCTTTTACTAGAAACGCATGCGGCGAACACTACGTGCAACGTATTGTTCATATGCGCCTCTTCAACTCGCATCCGGTTGTGACCCTTGTTTCCTCTTGCTCTTTCTGAAAGAATACTGCTGGGCGTGTTGAATGCGTAATTGGAAGGAGAAACTGAAGCGGCGTTCGGCGCGTGCGTTTCTTGTACGACGAACGCAAGTTTTGAATTAATTTTCTTGAATGATTAGCGAGTTTTAGTATAGCGGGAAACGCTTACGTTAGCGTTAGCGTGCGCCTCAACGCTAACGCTAAAAGAGGACGCGCTGAGTGTCAACTGGTGGTCTTTTAGTACAGCGGAAGGCATTCCCGCTAACGCTAACGCAAGCACATACGGCGCCACCTAGACATAAAAACACTAAATGCACTGTAGAATCCACTAAAGCGCTACCAAGTCGAGCTGATACAAAGTCACCAGCGTCTCCACGTCGCGTTTGCAGAAGTGTTGAGTTCTGACACATTGGTTTCTGTCGACATGCCGCGTTCGAGAATTCTTCAAGACCCCTATTACCTGGCCTTTTTAAGCTGGGACGCCTCACGCGTCACATTCATGCACTGCCGCGAAAGGCATGAAGGGAAACGACGCCTGACATGTATCTGCTTGACTTGTGGCCGTATCTTGGAAAGAGGCGACTAAAGACAGCGTCGCCATCTCTGCGCTGCTACAGAAAACATGAGCGAACCTTGCAAACAAATCTTGCCAAGCCTTCTGCAGCGCAAATCCACTTTGTATTTCAAAAACGGAGCTATATTATCGGCGGTACACGGTTGACGAAGCCTCATTACTCAAATCTAAGTGAAATACGAACATTATTAGGGAATGAATAAGTTTAATAATGCAGGACGATGGCTACAAAGATTCGAAGTGGACGGCTCTCGCTTCAACAGGCACCGCCATCTTGCCCTACGTACGGGATCCCTTGCGTGCGTTAGCGTTGAACGCTATATTCCAGAAATAGCGTTCGTACGTAAGAGCTCGGGCTACGTTTACGTTCTGCTCATGCGCAGTTAGGAGCACGCAACGCTAACGCTAACGCTAAATCCTTGCGTTTGCTGTTATCCGCTATACTAAAATTCGCTATTATCTTTCAACCGTTCTGTCGATGCAGACGACGTCACGTGATTCGATCAGCCGTATACAGATTCTGTTATGTCTTCGTGTTCACCAAAAATTAATTTAGTATTGTTTAGAGTACTGTGTACTCAACTATGGGTAGCGGTATGCAGTCCATTAAACGGCTGTGTTTACTACACAATATCAATGACGTAGATTACCATGCACTGTGGAATGAAGAAATTGTGTTCAGGATGAAATGTGAGCGATTGTAGTGTACTAAGTTTTGTAATATGAGAGAGCGGCTTCGCTGTTCTATTGCTCTTAACCGTTGAACATATTGTCACGTGCGAAAAAAAAAACGCCAGGCCTGCGCTGAAACCGCAGCACAGTCACAGCGAAAGCTGGAAGAGCGGCGTTTCTAGAGCACGTTGTAAGATCATTTGGGGCTACAATAGAAGTACACTAGAAAGGTACCCACTACGACATAAATCACAATTTTTGTGAAGTTGTGAAGCACCTACTAAGCCATTATTTGTCATTCTGCGGAGAAGCGAGGCACCAGCTACACGTCTGTAAGGCATTATTTGCACTTTGTTGACGCGACGACTGATGACGATGAAGAATTATGACTCAGCCCTTTGTAATGGGTTGGAAGCTTAAAACGGCCCATCAGTTATGTAATTTGCATTGGGTGACGCCCGGTTGCTCTTTCCCGCTCCCGTCACGCTGTAGAACATACGTTGACGTGGGAGAGAGACGGGGGGGGGGGGGGGGGAGAACTTTAGTGAGACACCGAGGAAATGGATCATGCGCTTATGGGCTTCTTTGGCAACCAATACCAGTGCACTTGCGAGGAACCCACTACGCTCTAAATCATTGTAATTTTACTGAGACCCCGAGGAAATGGATCATGCGCTTATGGGCTTCCTTGGCAACCAATACAAGTGCACTTGCGAGGAACCCACTACGCTATAAATCATTGTAATTTTTGAGAAGTAGGGCCGCAGGCACTGTGCCATTTTTCGTCATTCTACGGAGAGCCGAGGTACCTGCTAAACGCATGTAAGGCATTATGCGCACTTTGTTGATGCTGTGCCTGATGACGACGAATTATGGCAGAGTCCTTTGTAATGGGTTGGAAGCATTCAACCACCTACTCGTTGCGCAATTCGCATTGTGTGACGCCTGGTTACAGAATTCGCGTTGTGCGACGCTTGGTGCTTATTTTACTCTTCTACCGCGCTATATTGCATATGCTAATGTGGTTCCTTCCCGACATGAAGCCTGTATAGAACCTTTTTGCAAAGCAGTTTCAAGCACCGGCATGGCTCAGAGGTTGAATACTGGGCTCCCACGCAGAGGGCCCAGGTTCGAACCTCGTTCCATCCTGGAATTTTTTTCTTATTTAGTTTTTTTTCTTATTTCGAGCGATACTGGTTACGGACACCGGCGGCGGCGGCGGCGGCGGCGGCGGCGGACAACTACGGCGCCAAAAACGGCCGGTGAAATGATCTCATAACAGCTTTCGCTGTAAAAAAGGTCCCCGGGCAAGAAATACCACGCTGGCAGAAAGACTGACGCAGGTCTAACAAAATAGCCGCGCCAAAAACCAACCAAGACAGAGCGAGAGCGCGCGCTGTCCCAAACGACTTCTTCGTTTGTTTTTGCTCGATGTGGGCTCGTGCTCGCCGCAGTTCATCATCCAGGTGGCAATATCAGCCCGATTTGAAACGGCGTACTGTGCATGGAGCGAACGTTCCGTTATTTCGATGATCTATGAGTACACTCCAATCATGTACGGACTGCCCACGTGCATCACTTCGTATACATTCATTAAATCCATAACAACCTAAAACGCTCTGCCCCGGAAAGTATGGCACATTGTTCTTCGCGCGAGTCTTTTAACTGACGTTTGCAAATGATTGTAAAGATTATGATGGACTTCCTACGCTTCCTGCGTTGCCGGTTTTAAAGGCATAAGCATTGCAGTGCCGATTCAACGAGAAGACTGTCCACCTGTCTGTCTGGCTGTTCCTCAGTGACGTAAGATGGTCATCGCCATAAAATAAAAAAAAAAAAAACTCACAGGGTCCCTTATGCGTTCAACCTAAGACGACTGTAAGGCAAAATCCATGTTCATTTTCTTTTCAGTCGATGTGTTGACCCTTACGCGCCATCCTCTGAAAGCTTTCTGCACGTAGCGTGGTTTCGCACTGCCCCCAGAAGTGGAGACACCTCGGCTGGTTTTGCGCTGCCTCCGTGATCGGCCCGCTATTGACCAAGCAAGGATGTCATGTGATGACGTCATCAGGTGACATAATAATGACGTCACATTTTTTGCGATCTGTGACGTCATGATCAAGTCATAACGTGACGTTGTAACGTGATGATGACTTTTTGCGTAACTCGTGTTGACGCCGCCGATGCGGTACGCCGGTGAATTTTCGCGTTTAATGAGGCATTTCAGGCTTTCTGCTTAAACGGCCCCTCACCTGGTTTGACAATTTTGAGCTCACGAGCGCAATTCATACGCTGGGCGTTCTCGATGACGTCTGCCAGAATTTGCAACGCTACGCGCTGCGGAAATGGGTCAAATTTCAAGCTGAACGCTGCTTCCCCTTCTTCTAGTGGGCGCGCGCCCAGAGAATGAGGGGACGACGTGCAAGATTGAATGGCCCTACGTAGACGGTAGTGCTGTGACGTCGGTCCTCTACGTAGACGACTGTGCTCTGACGTCGCCGACAGTAGCACGTGACACTGCGATAATTATTTGACACGACATGCGTAGTTTGTGTCATTTGTTGCTTAATAGATGTATAAAACTTCAGAGAAATAATGACACACACACAAAGGGATTGTGTGCGTCTTTTTTCCGTGAATTGCAGCGAGATGCGAGGCTAATGTGCCTCCGTTTGTCATGCTTTCGTGTTCTCGGGTAGCGCCTCGAGCAGACGCCAGCCCTGAAAACGAAAATAATTTTCTAGCGCGTTGAAGCACTCATTAGGCTCATTTATTCTCCCACGACTACCTAAATATTCATGCGGCACTGGCTGCTGATACCGCTAGTCTCGCTCTCGTACAATTGCCTCAACTTTCATGCCCGTCCTGCAGAAACAGGCAGCACAGCACGGAGAACGCCGACACAACGCCCACGACCACTACATAAAAAAAGGTAGTGGAATGAAAACCTTCTGCAGGAGAAGATGTGAAATCTACATGGAGGAATTTACACATCAGGAAAGTTGCCTAACTTTGATGTCAAACGCGCGTTTCGGTGATTGGAGATGCTGACGAGCGCTGGCAGGAGGATAAAAGACGTCCTGCCGGTGCTGTCCGCAAACGACTATCCAGGGCAGGATAAATCGTTCAATGCAACTTAGATGCGCATACGCATCGCACAAAAATGTCCCAGTGGATATTCTACGTGAATATTTATGTCCATTATTCTGCAGACCAAAGGAAGCAATCCCAAGGTAGAGTGAGACAGAAGTTCACTGTACAAAAGTCAAGAGATAGAAAGGAAGAGACACAAAGATATAGAGAAACAGAGAGAGCAACACAGGAAGAGAAAGAGTAATAATGAGAAACAAAGACAGACAAGGAAGCAGAGAGAGAGAGAAGGGAAAGAAAGAAAACTAAATGTAGAAAGAGCAAGAAAGAGAAAAAAATCGATATACAGAGAAAGAACGAAATAGAGAGAAACAGACACAAAAAAGAGATAAAAGGTACGCAGAGAAAGAAAGAAACACATAAAAAAAGAGAAACAAGAAAGGCCACACAGCTGCGCTCTTCCATGAGGCGTTTCCTCGCATCTATCTTTTTCAAAGTTCCTTCTTTTTCTGTCTATTTCTCCCTTTATGTTTCTTTCTCTCTTTCTGGACCCCTTCCTACTTTCCCTCCTCTTCATCGTCACATATGTCCTCCTCACCCTCGCTTCCCTTTATCACTACTTTGCTATGGTATACGTTACTATACAAGGCTACGCTACGCTCTGCTAGCGTGCCTGGATAGACGAGTCGTTACGACGCTCGCATTCGGATCATGCACGGGACGCGGGTTTGAATCCCACCATGCGAAGAAATTTTGTTGCCAGGAATTTATGCATTTCTCTTTCTTTCTTTCTCTCTCTCTGTACTCGTTTCCACTAGAGTTACTGTCCCACGCTGGACCAATCGGCGCACGTGTTCTGGGAGCGAAGCAGAAGGCGATGAGGGAGAGGATATACTATGTATAACATATAGCATGCGTTACGCCTCTGTATGTAACATACTTATATATACTTCACGTAATAATTAACATTCTTTAATGATGCGTATTAATGTGTAAATAATATGAAATGTACGTTATAAAAATTAACTTTACGCCTCTCTAAAGTTTGTTGCATACGCTGGCGACACAACCTTAGTTCCACTGGGAAACACTGTAACGATCTAATGAATTATGCAAGCCAGGGACTAATAATGTTAGCTTCCTGTACATGCATTATTTCTTTGAAATTAGACATCTCCAAAACAGAAGCTGTTTACTCTAGACCCAAAAATAAGCCTTCATCCTAGCGTGTACCGTTAAAGTTATAGGTACCCTGGAACCTCTAATAGTGCCTCGTGTTAAATATATGGGTGTAGTTTTTGATCATCATCTTCATCATCATCATAATCAGCCTGTCTACGCCCACTGCAGGGCAAAGACCTCTCCCATGTTCCGCCAGTCAACTTGGTCCTGTGCTTTCTGCTGCCAAGTTATACCTACGAACTTCTGAATCTCATCTACCCACCTAATTTTCTGTCTCTCCCTCACGCGTTTACCATCTCTTGGAATCCAGTCAGTTACCCTTAATGACCACCGGTTATCCTGCCGACGTGATACGTGCCAGGCCCATATCCATTTCTTCTTGATTTCAACTGTGATATCCTTAACCCCCTTTTGTTCCCTGACCCACTCGGCTCTCTTCCTGTCTCTTTAGGATACACCTATCATTTTCCTTTCCATCGCTCGCTGCATCGTCCTGAATTTAGGTTGAACCCTCTTTGTAAGTCTCCAGGTTTCTGCTCCGTAGGTTTTTGATCAATGTGTCATGAAATGCACGCATTTAAAAGCGGCTTGCCGTATATCCGGGATTACGAGAATTTTGTCAAAGGGGCGTGTTTTGCTACTTAAAAAAATTCACCGACGATTACGATACTGCCTAATGCGAATTCTTAGCGCTGTTTTGTGTTGAGGCAATACCAACTGTGTTTGAAGTTTTGGCTTTGCGCAGTCGTACCTATGTAGCATTGTTTACATAATGCCAGAGAAACTGCCAGCGCCCGAGTGCTACGCAAATCACTCTGTGCATTGCAGGCGCGCGAACCAAGCGAAGTGCCGACAGCGCCGTTGCGACAAGCGACGGCAGCCGCAGTGGACATGTCAGCGCTGCATCCGCACATGCGCCGGCTTAGGGAAAAGAGAAATAAAGCGTGGTTAGCGGCCAGCGGCTCGCGATATCGACAGACTCCGTGTTCCCTATCTTTAGTACTCGTTCTATCTGTCGAATACGCCGACGCCGCTCAACGCAGGAACGGGCGCCAAAGAGCTGCGCTGTAAAACGCCAGGCCTGCGCAAAACGCGCAGCACAGTTCCAGCGAGAGCTGGAAGAGCGGCCTTTCTATAGGCCTTTTTAAACTCTCTTGGGAAACTAATGCAAATAACACGCAAGTATCCAGTTTACAAATAATCACAATTTCTTTGAAGTAGGGAAGCACCCACTACGCCATCATTCGTCTTTCTGCGGGTAAGCGAGGCACCCGCTACACTTCTGTAAGACGTTGTGTGCACTTTGTTGATGCTGCATGCGGCTGATGACTATGAAGAGTTATGGCTGAGAACTTTCAGTTGGGTGGGAAGCCGGGACATTATTTCGAACGGTTCGCGATTGAACGTACAGATAGTCTTTCTCTCAATGAGGGCAGTCGGCTGTCCTTAGCAGAGGAATGTAGGACTGTGTGTGCTCTTTAGCCAAACTTTGTCTCGTCCGTTCTCTTCGATACCGCTACACACACTCTTCAGAAATAATAATAATAATAATAATAATAATAATAATAATAATAATAATAATAATAATAATAATAATAATAATAATAATAATTGCGTCACAACTCACGATATAAGAAACGCGTAGTGCAGGGCTCCGGAAACTTCGACCACCTGAGTATCTCTAACGTCCCCGTAAGTGTAAACACGCGGCCCCCTAGCATTGCGCCTTCATCGAAATCCGGCGGCCACGGCCGGGGTTCGATCCCGCGACCTTCGGGTCAGCTGTCGACGCCATAACCACTAGACAAATTCGGCCTGCCAGAAATAGCATAATCACGTGGCTTGAGCTCATTAACATTGTGCGTCTAATTACTGTGAGTGTTGATTACTGCCCAGATATTTCCGGACACTATTGGAGGCTGAATAACACTTACACTCAGGCAGTCTAACGTTCAAAATGGATAGCAGATATATGTATGAGTGGCTTCTAAGGTTCGGCATACTCCCCTGCGACAATGACTATGGGCATGTAGGAGCCAGCGCTACGCATTTCACACGCTCGTTAAGCGCAATTACATTGGACACTGTCCAAAGTTATTGTGTTCATCGTCAGCATGTCTTATGTCCGCTGCGGTACTCTCGCAGTGATGGCAGATTCCATTTTCACAGAACGTGTTGAAGCTTGGCGAACCACCGGTTTGCCTCGACATATGTCATCATCATGAACGGCCTCTATACCTGAGATGGCACCTCGCGTCGCCTAGCACCTGGCATAGCTGCGCCTAGCGCGTGCAACGCATTAACACGACCAGCGCTCTCTTTTCGTCCTCTTCTACAGCTCCCGCTTCGCTCCCCGAACAGGTGACCCCAGGGCGAACTCTCCCGCTGCACAGATTTGTCCGGTGTGGGACGCAATTACTCATATGGGAAAAACAGAAATAGAGTAAAAAAAGCGAAAAAATATAGGCACAAACACAGAGAAACGAAGAGAGAGACAGACAGCAAGACAGAAAAAAAGAAAGAGAGAAAGAGAGAAAAAGAAAGACATACAGAAAAGTAGATAGAGAGAGAAAGAAGCAGGCAAGAAGAGATTAAAAAAAACACGGTTTATCCCTCCGTCATAGGAATCGGAATAACACGAACGTAAAGCGTGCCCTTACAGAAGTAACTGAATGCTTACTGTACATTGATATAAGAGAGTTGGCACAATGTATATTGATGTCTGGCAGCTAATGGCGCCGTTTAACGTGTATGCAGCCACTTTGATGATTGGCGGTACGTCTCCATCCCGACGACTAACGTCCATGTTAAATGATTAAACAAACCCTTGTGGTAGCTGTAGTAGTTAACGGTGAAAGCGTAATCAGAGAACGAGGTGTGATAGCCAGAAGAGCGTCGCATATTGGACGCAGAACTTGGTCGCCATCCCGCGGCATGTTAAAATGTGATTGAACACCACGGCCGGACTAGAGGGAAACGCAAAGCGAGTCGTGCCGCCCCGGTAGCCCGGCCGCGATTTTTCTCGGCGCGAGCGCGTGAGCATGGAACGCGCCGTTACAGCCAGGTGAGGCAGGCGTGCGTCGCAGAGCTATTTTATTGCGATAGCAATTATATGGACAGTCTCGGCTGGATTTTGCCGTCGCCGTCGCCGCCGTCATGCACCGTATATGTATAAGTATGTATGTATATATATAAAAGCCCCAAAGAAAAATAATTCAGAAAAATGCTTCCGAAGCGCGGAATCGAAGCGAGTGGCGCGAGCCACTACGCCACGAAACGCAGATCCTCCACGTAGGTAACGGCGAGCGTTATATACACACCCTTTACCGCTGGACGGACTCAGAGACGGCTGCGCTTATAAGCGTTTCTTCATTACCAGCGAGATGGCGTTTGGAGCGCGACAGGCGCATTTAAAAGTCGTCAGCTCGCTCGCTCGCTTCTTCTTATACTTGCACAGGGAGAACCTTGCCCTTCCGCTGTCTGCTCGCGCGGTTTTCTTGTGCTGAGGGGAAGAGGGATGTTTCACGCTTTGACCGTCATGTCCGCACTCATGTTACGGAGCGTACGAAAGCCACTCGAGCTCAAGGGACGCCCCTAAACGAACAAACCGAAGATGAGCGCGAACTATCAAGTGTCACAGCTCGACACTTGAAGCACGCTAGTTTCCTTCGCTGCTTCGGCCGCCTTTGCAACAGGAGCGCTGTTCAAACTTAGAGTATTCATTGGCGAGCCTCACTTCATATAGCATTACTTTCTTGCTATCGCATTCATTGCTTCGCCCTTGCGGCGAAGCTGTGAGTTTTTGGTTTGTATTAGCGTGATGCTGAGCGAGGCCGACGCTTTTAGGACGCTTGGGCAAAGGCCGCCACCTCGCTGTGTGTTAAGGCATTGACAAAAATCAACTTTAATTGAAAACGCGCCGAATGGGACGGACGCGTAAACGCGTTGCAGGTGCTAGTCGCGGAGGCCACAGCAATGACGAATTACTTTACCTTACCACTCCCAGAGGTCAACACCGCCCAACCGACCGGGAGAGTGGTAGATATAAAAGGCGCGATACTAAAACGAGTTCGGAAAATGCATCTTTCTCCTGATACAAAAACCTTCTTTTACAAACTCCATACAGATACACTGCCGGTGAAATCATGGTTGCAGAGGAAAGGTATTTTTGTTTCTTCAGTTAACTGTCGTCTCTGCGATGTACCAGAGACAGTAGAACACTGTTTTATTAGCTGCAAAGATGCCATTCTGTTTTGAGACATCCTTCAAAGAACTGTTCAAAAATATTTTAACATTAACTCGCATACTATACGTTACCTTCTCCCGACGTCTCTTGATGAAGTGCCCTTTGACATGTTTTTCCTTATGGGACTGCACAGTCTGTGGAAAACGCGCATGCAAGACCGTAATGCAGAACCAACCGCTGCTTCAAGTATGCATTTCATGCGTATGGCTCTCCATCTAAAGGACATTTACGAAGAACTTGACATAAGACCGGACTGGCACTCCATCTTGATGAGGTGTTCATCCTTACCAGCCTCCACGTGTAACAAGCTTTGAAGAGTGACTTTTCCTGCTTCTCTGGACTTGCACAGTATATATGCATGTAAGCTTTTGAATGCTTGTGCAGTGCTTGTGCGATTATTGTCGCTAAGTGAATGCATCACTACGTCATAGCGTTTGTGATAATTTCAAATACGCATTATAATAAATACCATGAAAGAAAAAAAAAGTGACCGTGGAGCAGTGGATAGCGTGCCCGGCATCTGTTTTTGCGGACCGAGCGGTCGTGAGTTCGATGCCCGTTGACGGTACCTTTTTTTCTTTGCCATCTGATTGTGTATATTTTTTCGACGTCATTTCCGTGACGGAAATACGTCACTGAAGTCTTGGTGGACCCAGGCATACACCAACCGGGGGTGGGACTGGGGGGCGGGGCACAAGTACGGGAAACCAGAGACAGTCACTAGTCGCTATGGGTCAATTTTAGAACACCAGTGAGCCCTGAGGAGGATTTACACCCCTCACCACAAAGACCTCCGTAGATACCGGTCGGTTACCTGGAGGCAGCTGCAGACTAATACATGGCAATGGCCACAGGGGCCCTAGACTGAGGGCTCCACCTTCGCCGGGAGAATTCCTTTGCAATAATAAAATTTTCGTTCATTCATTCATAGAAACTAGCCGACGAATGCAGCTTAGCGTGGGAAAGAAAGAAAATTACGCCATTTCCCGCTAAAGGGGATCATGAGGCGATGCGAAGCCGGAGCATTTGCACGATCGTATTTCGTTAGCGTTCGTTGGGCATGCTACCGACCTCGCGTCGTGGAACGCGAAGAGGAACGCTACGCGCGTCTTGTCTTCCCTCTAGCCTGGCCGTTAATTCTCACAGGGCGAGCGGGGAACGCGGTCGACAGGCGTGCGAGAGGGGGGCAGCGTAGGAGAGAGGGGGAGGGGACGCGCATGCGCTGGTGCTCATCGCGGCGTTGCGCAGGAGAGAATTTCCGCATGTCTAGCCCGCGTTTCAGAGGAAGAGTGGAAAGGGGAGGGGAGAGGGAATGTGGAGAGGGGAAAGAGGAGAGGGTGATGTGAGAGGGTGAGTGGAGAGAGAAGGGGAGAGAAAAAGTGGAAAGGGGAGGGGAGAGGGTAGGGGAGAGAGGAAGTGGAGAAGGGGAGGGGACAGGGTGAGTGGAGAGGGTATGCGCATGCGCAGTAAGGGTGGTGACGCCACGCACCACCACCACTACGGTCCCTAGAATATACTGGCTAGTCTGCCGTCTCCGCACCGTCGCCATGCAAGACCGCGTCCGCGCAACGGATGCTTGCGCAGGGGGCGCTTCGGTCCATCGGAGCGCCTGCACCGTGCATGTCGCGCAGGAGGAATCGGTGGAGTATCGCGCCTTGCCTTTTATTTTGCGCTCCCGCATGAACTCCACGTTTTCGTTCTGTTCGTGTGGGCAGAGACTGGAACATCCTGAACCGACCAAACATTGCATTCAACGTCGTCTCTTGTCTGGACACTGCCGTGATCACACTAAGATCAGTGGTGGATCCAGACGCTCATTTAAGAGCGCGCAGTTACTCGAAGCAAAACCAAAGAGCCAGAAATTGGCTTTTATTTTTTTTTTCTTAAAGAGTTACTGTTATCACAAGACTGCCATCATTATATATATGCTGTTAAATTGTCCTTACGAAGGTACCAAATATTTCTAAGATCAGTTTTTAATAAGCAAACAATTCTGAGAGTAAGAACGTTACTTCAGATATATTTAGTGTGCTAAGACTCGTAATTATAAAGGTTGGTTCTCGATGTGTTACGGAGACAATGAACGCAATGCAGTTCTCAGAATGGGTTAGTGTATTAATTACAGACATTGTAATGTTGGAGAAGATTTTTTTTAACGATAAGCTAAGTTCATGCGATTTCGCCCAAAGTGTTATTAGATCTATTTACTGTCCTACAATATATATATATAGACAAAACTTTATTTTTGTCCAAGCTTGCTGCGGTCCAGGGAGGCGGCAGCCGGGAGACTATATAGCTATAGTGCCTAGAATATACTGTATATTCTAGGCACTATAATATAGCTCTACAATGACGCCACAAATAAGTTGCGCCTCCAACAGGCTGAGACATTTACAGCAGAAGCTTGCCAGATCAAAACCATGTGTATCAGCCGAAGAACAGACATATGGTATATATCTTTTCCACGAGTACCTTGCCACAAGGTTCGAAATTATAAAATGAATGCGGTGTTGGCTTTCATAATGTGCGCGCTGTATTTTGTTTTTGGCTCCTCCACACTCGTTCTTTAATGACACCGTTGCATGCCGAAATGAGCGCGAAATAGGCTCGAAGCGCAGCACAAGAACACATTCGCGGCACAAGAAATACTCAACCAGATGTGTCGTTCAATGTCAGTTTATCGACTGCTCGCCCACCGCACATGTTTCGCGCTGCTTATTTCTTTCGTTTGCTTTCTTTTTTTTTTTTTGAGGTATAGGGATCTGACCGTTCTCTCGCATCGTAGTACAAGGTATTTGAAATCGGTTACATTTTTAAAACAGAGAACACACATGACAGACTCGCGCTGCTTTTCGCCTTTCGGCTATTCGCGTTTAGGTTGTCCTTCGGTATAGGTACGTCTCCCGTTCGTAAGCGTGTAATGAGCACACATGTCCTCATGAAAGTATCAAAATAGAAACACTATTTTTTATACGCTTTAGACCACCGAAAAAGAGCCTAAAGTGTCCCTCCAACAAGCGACGATCGAGGATTCGTCACTGTACAATGGCTTCACGTGAGAAAGCAGAAAATGGTTTCATTCCTTCCAGGCTGTCAGAGTGTGACGCTAAAGGTGATGCCAAGCATCACGAATGCTCATATCCATCCCAATGCATTTGAGAAATTAAAGATGGCACCCTTTTCAACTTTTCGGCGATGAAATAACGGGGTTATTTTTGTACTCCGACAAAGTCGAGAAAGCTTGTGGCCCCGTGGAGCCAATTCTTAAAGCTTTATTAAAAATATGAACAGGTTAATTAGAACAATGACCTCCCGAACGCCAAAAAAAGCCCTCTACCCAAATTCGCCTAACTGTGCGTTTCTGAAAGAATTTCTAGGTTATTTAAAAGAATGGGAGATACAACACAATTGGCGGTTTCCTTTCATCGAGCACAGCAGAAGGGCTCCGTGTCACAATTTAGAGCACAGTGCAGCTGCTCGGATTCCTCTGGTCTGCTGGTTTTTGATATTTGATGACCTCTAATTTAAGCCAGGACAAGCTGGCAAATATATTTGGAATATTGTTCGGCAGTCTTCTGGCACAAATGATCATCCCACTGCTGCTCAGCTTTTGATTACTATAAATGCCCTTGCATTTTACAACCTCGCAAGACCACCAAAGTCGGGGAACTGTTCGCCGCAAGTCATCAGCTATCTTTTATCTGGGAATGACATAACGTCACCCACGCCTGCCACAATTGATGTCGTTGACAGCCTCATTGATGGTGGAGACTTCAGTGGCGCGGAGACTGTACTAGCGTCAGGCACAGACCACAGTGCATACGTGGAAAAAAAAAGCCACGATATGCTGACCTACTACATTACTGGTTATGTGGCGCGTAAGACACTAAAGAGGACACAGTGCGAGACTTGCGCAACATGTCTCACATCACACAGAAACACAGCTACGGGGAGTGATCAGGCCTCCCTATTCACAGCGCACTTTGATAACGGAGCCCTGATGTACGCCTCCGGACATCTCAAAGCAGCTATTGCAAAACTTGGAAATAGCTTTACCACTTATTTCAGCGTGAGTAAGCTGCATGAAAAGAGCATTGTGGATTTCAGCGCTTTCTTGAAAAACAGATTTGCCTCATCTGGGATGTGAAGAACATTCAGATTTCATCACAAAAAGCCTCCATGAAGTTCTGCATTTTACTTAGATTCCGCTTCTTCACGAAATCACTGAACAGCGAAAGAAAGTAAAGCGGCAAAGAATTAAGCTGCTAAAGACGAGAAGATGCAATTAAATGACGCTGACGAAACCCATGTCAAGGAACCAATAAAGATTAAAAATTCTGATGCTCTCAATTCTGTCTCGTGAAGTGATAAGCAGGACGGATGCACTGAGGGATCGTGGTCATCACTGGGAAACTTGTGTGACGCAAGACTTCGTGCTCCTCTGCAACTTTAACTAGCGCTAAGGTATTCCTTACTTAATTGTACTCAATGTCACGTTCTGTAATAAAAGCAAAAACCACAGGCCTTCGACGTGAAAAGGTAAGCAAACGCGAGAGCGCGGTTGTAAACGGCTCCGCCAGCCCACCCGTAAGCGAGAGTCGCGGGCGGGTCGTCTGCTCAAGGAACTCCGATTGCGCGCAGCGCCACCGCCGCAGGCATCCCCGAGAGGACGCGGCGGAGAGCGGAGACGGCAGACTAGCCAGTATATTCTAGGGACCGTACCACCACCACCACCGGATTGAACTCCGCCATAAGATACTTCGCGGCTAAAACAAGCAGGAACTGCGTTTCGATTGTTAAACGCGTCTAACTGCGTGCGAGCGCTCAATGTGGCCGCGTGCACAAATGCAACGCCAGATCTAAACTTTCGACCTCTGGGTGTTTTTGATGGCCCTTTAAACAATTCCGCTGTTAAAATTGGTAGGACACTGATTACTGACTACTCAACTAAGGGACAGCGGTAGGCAGCAAGAAAAGTTGAATGATTGAGATCGCCATGAATTCTCGTATGGAGGAACATTTGTGTTCGAAATGAAATGTGAACGATTTGCAGTACTAACAGCCGTGTCAAGCGGACAAGTTAAGTGTACTTACGGCGAGTACACTTCGGTGGAAGTGCGCTCTACCGAATCTAAAAGACGTAAGCAATGTGTCACTTGCAGAAGAGTACTCCGGTCTAAATGCGCTCCGTGCACACATTTTGCTGCGTGTCGGCTGCTTGCATCTCCGCCGGTAGAAACTTTCAACGCTTCTATAAGAACAGTGGCGTTTTTCGGTGAGAAACGAAAATAACAACATTTTGTCTGTTTGTAACTCAAAGTGAAACAGTCATACTTCTTAATTTGATTTCACATACACCTTAAAAACACGCTGACAGTTTGCCATTTTTGTTCATTCCTACAAATACGTTCTGTTTTCCTTTTAGCACCGCGCACGGTAATGTGCCACTCTGTGTTCCGAAGCTTACTGGGCGTAAGTGCAGAGAAATTAACCGCTCGGCACGGATATATGTTGATATGGGAGAGTGATTTCGCTCTCCCAATGCTGAAACTGTGTCTCTTCATTGTGTGTTTGGATAAATAGTCAATGATTTGGAAAACTGTCGTTGCGGTACGAAGGGAGAGCAGTACCAAATTACGGACAATGCACGGTCGGGGCCGAGAGGAGCTGTGCATGGAGCCAACGCTCAACGAGTTCGATGGTATCTTCCTTATAAAGCATCCTCCAATCGATCACAGAGTGCACACGTGTGTCACGTTGTATAGGCTCGTTAAAATAATAAAAACCTAAAATATTCTGGCTTGAAAGCTATGACACATCGTACCTGCGGGAAGTCTTTTACCTGAATAGCTCATAAATAATAAAATTATGGTTTCTAGACGATGTTTGTTGATGCCAGTGATTCAAAGGGTGATGCGAGACTACCTCCACTCACTGCGTTACGTCATTTCGTGGAATAGTTTTAGCAAAGATTTCTATGCTGAATCCGCCAGAAAACTGGAAACCCGTCGGTCTATCTGTCCCTCTGTGCAGTAAGTCAATCATCGACATAAAGAAATAAGCGAACAAAACAAAATTCACACTGGTCTCTTACGCATTTGCCAAATATGGCTCGAAGGCGAAAGCCATCCTGTTTTTCTTCGCAGCCGATATCACTGATAACACTCACCCCCCACCCCCCGTGGGTTTGCACTGTCTCAGTTATCGGACGCACTGGAAGCTTCCTGCGATAACGGCATCGTGTGCCGTCAAGTTATAGTGACGTTACGATGGTAACATTAGGCATTTGTTCACCTCATTAGCATCCTACGGTGACGTCATCACATTATGTTTTTCGCATCACTCGTGCTGATGCCGACGGTCACTTTTCGTGTTTGATGATGCATCTAAGGCTTTCGCCTTCAAAATAAGTCATCTTACTCCAGCTGGATTGAGCCTCGGCACCCATGCCCCCAAGGAGATTTTCGTAACTACCTCAGGAAACACCCATGCTTGCCGGCAGTGAATATATTTCAACCATACGAATGCGGCGTACCTGCGGTAAGCAACAAGTTTAAAAAGAAAAAAAAAAGCCAGGCCTGCGCTGAAACCGCAGCAGAGTCAAAGCGAAAGCTGGAAGAGCGGCGTTTCTAGAGCCCGTTGTAAGCTAGCTCTCCTGGGGCTACAAAACAAGTACACTAGAAAGGTACCCACTACGCCATAAATCACAATTTCTGTGAAGTTGGGCAGCACTTACTAAGCCATTATTCGTCATTCTGCGGAGAATCGAGGCACCAGCTACACCTCTGTAAGGCATTATGTGCACTTTGTTGACGCGACGACTTATGACGATGAAGAATTATGGCTCAGCCCTTTGTAATGGGTTGGAAGCTTTAAACGGCCTACCAGTTATGTAATTTGCGTTGGGTGACGCCCGGTCGTTATTTCCCCCTCCCGTCATGCTGTATAGCATACGTTGACGTGGGAGAGAGACGGGGGGGGGCGAAGAACTTTTTTGAGACCCCAAGGAAATGGATCATGCGCTTATGGGCTTCCTTGGCAACCAATACAACTGCACTTGAGAGGAACCCACTACGCTCTAAATCATTGTAATTTTACTGAGACACCGAGGAAATGGATCATGCGCTTATGGGCTTCCTTGGCAACCAATACAAGTGCACATGCGAGAAACCCACTACGCTATAAATCATTGTAATTTTACTGAGACCCCGAAGAAATGGATCATGCGCTTATGGGCTTCCTTTGCAACCAGTACAAGTGCACTGGCGAGGAACCCACTATGCTATAAATCACTGTAATTTTACTGAGACCCCGAGGAAATGGATCATGCGCTTATGGGCTTCCTTGGCAACCAATACAATTGCACTTGCAAGGAACCAACTACGCTATAAATCATTGTAATTTTTGAGAAGTAGCGCAGCAGGCACTGTGCCATTTTTCGTAATTCTACGGAGAGCCGTGGTCAGGGTTGCCACCAGGGTTGCCACTGACTTTCGAGTAAATGTCGCCAAACGACGAGCAGAAAGTCGCCAAAAGTCGCCATTTTTTTACAAATTTCGCCAAAAATGTCGCCATTCTATATATGTGCGGCATATCCTAGTAATAGGAACTTCCACTGATGTATAGCCCCGTAGAATACAATGCCATTCAAAGCCCTTAAAGTGTATTGACATTTCTCAATACCAGGCGCATCACCCCTTCACCATGGGAGTGCTTGGTGCACCTGGTTCTGCGACTAGCCGCAAGATGTGCGCGGAGGCGCAAGTATGAAAGGATAAAACGCTCATGATATCCTTCCATCCCTGTCCGCTCGTTTCAAAGGTAAAAGTGTGGTAAACCTTAGGCGAAAGCCGCGAAGGCGTTGTTTGTAGACAGCTTTACATCCCCTCATATGAAAAAAAAGGATTAACAGGTTTATTGAAAGTAGTAAGACAGAATTCTTACAGGTATCGTTCATTAGTGAGTCTTATGCCTTTCAGTGTGAACTAATATGATACCGGACGCCACGGTCCCTTTCATATATAATCACTTATATCTACCCGTGTCAATCCAGTGCGTTATAATTGAACAGGTGGACATTGTAAAATGTTATATAGCAATTGTTTTCATTGCACACGCTCACCGAGAACAGTAGAAAATGTCTGAATAAATAATTTTTTATTGCACGAACACCCGCGTATCCGCCCATCTTCGCTATACGAGCTCGATTAGGGGATACTGCAGAGGTGAATAGGTCGCCAGGCTATTCAGAATAGTTGGAGCTTTGGCGGAACAAATGGCCGGAACACACGACCAACCCGTCATTTAGCCCCTTCACAAGCGAAACTTCAGCGAAGCTCTCAAGCATCTAGATGAATCTAGATGAATTGAGTTAGAAGCATCTAGATGAATTGAGGAGATACACATGAGTTACAGGACGGACATACAGAACGGCGCGCAATGTGCACCTCAAAACCCAGAAAAATACAGAGAATAGTGCCGCTCATTCGTTGGGAAAGCACTGAGCTTAGGATGCATAACTCAGTGGAGACCTAAGCTGAAAATCGCCAAAAATTGGCCATGTCGCCATTCATAATTTTAGGTCGCCACGGGCCTCTCAAATTCGCCAATTTGGCGAAAAGTAGCCACCATTGGCAACCCTGGTTGCCACTGACTTTCGAGTAAATGTCGCCAAACGACGAGCAGAAAGTCGCCAAAAGTCGCCATTTTTTTACAAATTTCGCCAAAAATGTCGCCATTCTATATATGTGCGGCATATCCTAGTAATAGGAACTTCCACTGATGTATAGCCCCGTAGAATACAATGCCATTCAAAGCCCTTAAAGTGTATTGACATTTCTCAATACCAGGCGCATCACCCCTTCACCATGGGAGTGCTTGGTGCACCTGGTTCTGCGACTAGCCGCAAGATGTGCGCGGAGGCGCAAGTATGAAAGGATAAAACGCTCATGATATCCTTCCATCCCTGTCCGCTCGTTTCAAAGGTAAAGGTGTGGTAAACCTTAGGCGAAAGCCGCGAAGGCGTTGTTTGTAGACAGCTTTACATCCCCTCATATGAAAAAAAAGGATTAACAGGTTTATTGAAAGTAGTAAGACAGAATTCTTACAGGTATCGTTCATTAGTGAGTCTTATGCCTTTCAGTGTGAACTAATATGATACCGGACGCCACTGTCCCTTTCATATATAATCACTTATATCTACCCGTGTCAATCCAGTGCGTTATAATTGAACAGGTGGACATTGTAAAATGTTATATAGCAATTGTTTTCATTGCACACGCTCACCGAGAACAGTAGAAAATGTCTGAATAAATATTTTTTTATTGCACGAACACCCGCGTATCCGCCCATCTTCGCTATACGAGCTCGATTAGGGGATACTGCAGAGGTGAATAGGTCGCCAGGCTATTCAGAATAGTTGGAGCTTTGGCGGAACAAATGGCCGGAACACACGACCAACCCGTCATTTAGCCCCTTCACAAGCGAAACTTCAGCGAAGCTCTCAAGCATCTAGATGAATCTAGATGAATTGAGTTAGAAGCATCTAGATGAATTGAGGAGATACACACGAGTTACAGGACGGACATACAGAACGGCGCGCAATGTGCACCTCAAAACCCAGAAAAATACAGAGAATAGTGCCGCTCATTCGTTGGGAAAGCACTGAGCTTAGGATGCATAACTCAGTGGAGACCTAAGCTGAAAATCGCCAAAAATTGGCCATGTCGCCATTCATAATTTTAGGTCGCCACGGGCCTCTCAAATTCGCCAATTTGGCGAAAAGTAGCCACCATTGGCAACCCTGGCCGTGGCACCTGCTAAACGCATGTAAGACGTTATGCGCACTTTGTTGATGCTGTGCCTGATGACGATGAAGAATTATGGCAGAACCCTTTGTAATGGGTTGGAAGCATTCAACAACCTACTCGTTGCGCAATTCGCATTGTGTGACGCCTGGTTACAGAATTCGTGTTGTGTGACGCTTGGTGCTTATTTTACTCTTCTACCAAGCGATATTGCATATGCTAATGTGGTTCCTTCTCGACATGAAGCGTGTATAGGACCTTTTTGCGCAGCGGTTTCACGCACCGGCATGGCTCAGAGGTTGAGTACTGGGCTCCCACGCAGAGGGCCCAGGTTCAAACCTCGTTCCATCCTGGAATTTTTTTTCTTTTTTTTTCTTGTTTTGACCGATACTGGTCACGGACACCGGCGGCGGCGGCGGCGGCGGACAACTACGGCGCCAAAAACGGCTGGTGAAATGATCTCATAACAGCTTTCGCTGTAAAACAAGAACGCTTTGTATGAAGGCTACGTTGAATTTCGTGGTAGTGGAATAAAGGCCTCGGCAGGACAAGATGTCAAGCCGACGTGGAGACATTCACACATCGGCAAAATCCAAAACTTTCCAAAAACATTGATGCCGAACACATGTTTCTGTTGTTGGAGACGCTGACGAGCGCTGCTAGGAAGACAAATGACGCAATGCCAATGCTGCCTTACACAACATGCTAGGGTAGAATGAATCCTTGAATGTAACTTCGATACGTTTACGCATCGCAGAGGCAACTTTCAATGGAGACTACTAGAGTATTTATGTCCACTATTCTGCCGACGAAACGAAGCAATCTCAGGATAGAGTCATATACAGGTTTACTATACAATAGGCACACGTTGCCTTGTGCATTTTTTTTTGTTTTTTTCTGAGCATGGCTCATACCCGATGCAGGGGTTTTGCCGAGTAGGCAGTGAACGTTTCCAATATTTTCTGTACTGTGTCATTCGTATGAGCTATAATTAACTACTATATTGAAGTGATGGACCAATTATTGGTAATGAAATATTTAAGGCCGGCAGAATTTAGCTATCTTTTCTTTTAGACTGTCTGATGAGTGCCTCAATTGCGAATACAATGTCCGTGTGGCTGTATTGCTAAAAACGACTCTAAAGCGAAAGCGATCTCCTTTTTCTTCTCAGTAGACAATATTGATCACCCGACTGTTTACTTGGCGTTCGCAATAGAACGTCCCAGAAGAAGTCCGCTTGCCAAAAGAGCGAAAATACATGATGTATAGTATTACTCTAGGTATTCTGCAAATAAACCAGACAGCACCCCTTGGGCACGAAAAAAGAAGCGTCGGTGTTCCTTAGTTCCTTCCCGCTAGCTTAACATGTCATCACTTTATTAACCATCGCCTGGCGATCGGCGCATGGCAGTTATGTTTATTGAGCACGTAGAATTAAGTTACAGCTTCGGTGGACGCCGGTTCGATAGCATGCACACTCGAAAGGTTCGGGTTTCGAGTAGGTACCCTGCATGCTAAGTCGTTCAGGGGGCGCGAACGTCAAAATCACGGAGTAGTGGGTTCGTGTTGTTGTTTACTTAATACCTCTGCATGTCGTCCATGCGTTTCCTCACTTACTCGTGTATTCGTATGGATAGTCGTATCAACGCGACAGCGTTGAACAGCTCGTTTCGCAGAAATTCCAGTGTCGGCGTCGTTGGTTGTGAGCGGAAAATGAATGTTCTCCGTAAGAGAAAATTCTAGATAGATGCAAATGAATAAATAACCGCTCACACTGCTCCTTACATATTCACTTAGGAAGCCCCGAAGGCGAAAGCGCTTTTCGTTTTCATCTCAGTTGATGCATTGATCCTGCCCTGCCAGCCTTCGAAAGCTTTCTGCACCAAACGTGGTTTTGTACTGCCTCCAAGATCAGAGGTACCTCACCTGGTTTTGTAATGCCCCCGGATTAGACCACCTTCGACCAGGCTACGATGTCATGTGATGACGGCATCAGGTGACGCTACGTCACGTGACGTCATAAGGTCACATCAACACGTGATCATTTCTGTATCACTTGTACCCGACGCCGCGGGACGCCGGAGGTCAAATTTCTCGTTTAATGAGGCATCTAGGCTTTTTCCTTAATAAAACTATTTGGCCCCCGTCAGTGTACTGTTTATGTACACTGTTTAGTAGGCTGTCACTTTGTCTTCCTCATTGTCATTTTGGTTATTCATTATGTTCAGCACAGTCTGCTGTAAACGCGCCGAAGTGTACGATTTAGGGGACCGGAGCTAGTCAAGCTGCCCGTCAGCTTTTTTCTCCCTGCCTCAATCATGTTATGCTTGATGAAAAATGAAGGACCTAATATTATAATAATTGAACAGAGATCGCCTGTGTGGCAAGGAGGGGTTTTAACACGGAGTCACACCAGTGTGCTTGAAGCTGCTTCATAAATAAAAGCTATAAGGTTGTCATGCAGTGAGCGAAGTCCCGTCCCGTCCGTAGTTAAAGGAAGGGCGACGAAGGCCTCCAATTCACAACAAACAACAACAATCGATTTAAAACGACGACTCATACGGCAGGGTCGGCGCAGGGACACAGGATAGTGAGGCGAAGACCATGACCACGGGCATCAGCAATTGGCCAGCGCGGGTGGAAGCGTCTGTCCTTCTTGGCAGCCAAGGCACCTCTTCACTGAAAACATGCAAGTGGGCCTCATGCACAGCCACTGCGCAACACGTGGCGCTATCTCTAGATACCTGGTGTGCGTGGTTTCCGCACATTTTATTCACAACTTGCTAATAAAAACAAACGGTGCAGTCGCCGCTGAGTTATCGGGCTGTCAGCGAGGATGCGGTGTCACCTGACGCGACAGATAATTTCGCGCAGCTTTGCATGATTCAGCAATGAGCTACACGAAATGATTTACAGCAAGAGAAATAAATGCCATGTGCGACATTGTTCATGCTGATCTTACGGAGTCCTATCTCTGCGTTGCCTTTCCACAGTACAACGCAGATTGAATCACTTGCTGGGCGAGTTCCTCTTTTACATAAGAAATTGTAGTCACGTCGCTCCTTCATATTTAACGCCGTAGCTGTTCCAAATGGCCGTTTGTCCGTGCCGCGAGAACAGAAATGATCATTGTTTGTTTGTTTGTCGCCTCAAGGAGACTGGCGCATACCCACGAGAAGGATTAGCCACACTAACAATTATAATGGGAAATGTAAACCCTATGATCATCACAACGAACCGAGACGCGCTATCTTCGTACTCTTCTTGGTTGCCGTAATTTTCTTCCTCTGCTTCGCTCCCAGTACACGGGCGGCGATTCCTCCGGGGCGGAATGCAGTAACCTGATGGGAGAGAGGACGAGTAATGAGAGAAACGGAGATATATATATATATATATATATATATATATATATATATATATATATATATATATATATATATATATATAAGCATGAAAAAGACAACAATCTTTGCGAGAAAGCTTGCACTAAGTCGCGCAGAGCTTGGAAACACGAAGCACGTTCCCATCGCCACTCGCTGGCCAGCCTATTTCTCAATTTCTCTTAATTTCTTTTGGGAGCTGGGCCGCCTGCTTTGTTTCTCATTAGGTTTCTGTTTCTTTCACCCAGTTTTTCTTTTTTTTTCAATTCTCTCCGTTTTTTGTCTTTTTTGTCTCTGTTTTTTTATTTCTTTCTTTCTCTACCTTTTATTTCTGTTTATCTCTTCCTTTCCTATCTTTTTCTCACTCTTTCTATTTCTCGCTTGCTTCCTCATTTATTCTATTTTTTACATCTCTCTCATTTTCTTTTCTTTGATTCTCTTTGTTTCCTTCTTTTTATGCATTTCCTTTTCTCTATTTCTTCTCTATCTCATTTTTTGAATGCTATGCTTTATTCTTTCCCATCATGCTTTCGCTCATCGTCACCCTCAATTTACCCTTACTTCACGACACTATACAAGGCTATGCTGTACTATTTTCTGGCAGCGTCCCTAGATAGGTGACTGGTTGAGACGCTCGCCTTCGGATTCCGGCTACGAGGGTACGAATCCCTCTTCCTCATGAGAAATTTTTTAGCCAAGATCTTCTGTTTCTTTACATCTTTCTTTATAGCCTTTTTCCTGTCTCTCTTTTTGTTTCCCTCTCCCTTTCTTCGCCCTCCTCCTCACCCTCACATCCCTCCTTCGCTTTCATCTTGCCCCTTGCTGTACGCCGGACAAATCTGCGCACGTGTTCTGGGAGCGAAGGAGCGGAGGAAAAAGAAGAAGAAGAGAGCACGTGCCGGTTCACGATGTTGACACTTTTCGGTCATTGCATTTTACGCCGAGCTAGAGTAGCTTCGCTGTTAAGGTGGCGATTCCACTACCACCATCTTGCCAATAGTTCGAAAAACGACAACAGACGACGCCACTCACCCACGTTTGCAGAAAGCGAGAAAATTGCGCGCGCAAGTATGGTCAGCGTCGCCTCGCGCGTGTTTTATATGTTATATGTCGCGCTAGGTGACGGAAATCGGCCGACAAAAAGCAAGGAGCACAAACGCGGACGGCGTCTTTCACCTACAATCGGGGCCAACTGTTGGCGTCGTTTCAACGACATGACGATAAGTGCCCCAGTTTGTAAGGACAAACGCTCGCTTCCTATTGCAGCCCTTGAGAAAGGACAGCGCAGCGTCTAAATACAATCGCTTGAGAACAAAAGAAAAAAAAAACACGCACACACACGCACACTGGTGCGTACAACAGCGTGCACTCACACACGCACACACGCACGCTCTCACCCGCACGCACGCGCTACGCTCTCACTAGCGCACTCACTCACATAATATAATGTGCCTTAGTGAAATAGTATTGAACAAAACATCAATCAAACGCTTCGCAGCGTTTCAGTGGAATTGCACGGCCGCTACTAAAACAATCATTTTGGTTCATTTTAGCGACCGTGCCAGTGACTTTTATAGCATCGCGCGAGCGCATGTCTGTTGGGTGTGTGGGGGGGGGGGGGGGGAGGCGTGCTTTTGCTTATTACAATTGGAGGAGTAAAAAATGGACCGACAGATTTCAGCAAATCATAATGCGAGAGTTATCTGCGAAGTTTTCATCCTCTCAAACTGCAATAAACGGTTACCAAAATAAGTACATCTTGATGATCAGTTGAACACATGACTACCACTAATTACCGGAGTTAGAACCTCCTAGAACACACGCTTCTGCCAGCGAGACGTCTGACAATGCATGCGTTTGCGTGAGGAAGAAGACAATGATTTTTCCATGTGAGGCATCATTTTTTTTCTCTTGGGAACAGTAATAAACCAAGATGGTTTGTGCGTTGGAGGGCAAGACACCGCGTTATTTTCGTCTCTTCGTTCTCATTTGTAACCTCTCGCGACGCTGTGCAGGCGCGTTCGTGGTCGTCTCGCACGAGCCTTTACAACGATGAAAGCCAGGCGCAAGACGCGCGTAGTCACACATACTGCTGACTGAACTTCTTGTATAGCTTCCACAGCGTTGCATATATTGTATGAAACTGAGTATAGGTACATCGGCCAGCGTAGGCGTGCACACGAGGGGGCTGCGCCCCCCCCCCCCCTTGGGAAGGAGAGAATACATTTATTGGTAGAAATAAGTCGCTTTGGGGGTGGGCCTCCTAGTCCGGAAGACCATTGGCTCTTGCCGCCGCCCGGGCACGACGGTCGACCAGGGCTTATTGCTGCACTGGGTCAGAGCTGGACAGGGTCGCCTTGGGGGCTTACATGACCGGTCATGTAGGCTTTTACAAATTTCAGTTTTAGGGGCGAAGCTCCTTAAGGCGGCACCCGTTTGTCCCTCGTAGTCGTAGTCGTAGTGCGTAACCAGTCTTACGCTTTGACCTCCAAGGTGGTGCCGGTGGTAGATTTTTCCTGTGCGTTGTTGAACAATAAAAAATTCGCAGCATTAGCTAAAAGCCGACTTCTTCTGTCTCTCATTCCCATTAGCAGCCATTCTTTACCTCCAAGGTAGTGCCTGGTGAGATTTCTCCTGTGCGTGATTAAACAATAAAAATTTTGTTCGAAACGCCGTTGACTGATGAAATAAACCAACGAAAGACGCCAGATGCTTTGTAAAAGCAAAACGAAAGAACGCCAGATGTTTCTAAAGCAAAACGAAAAGACGCCAGCTGCTTAACGAAAGACGCCAGATGTTTTCTAAAGCAATGGTTTTCTAAACAATGAAAATTCACAGCGTACATGCAAAATTAAAGTGAGCTGCAATTCGTCATAACTCATCGAACCTTTAGTATAAACGCGCCCGATCTCTCGTCGATGATGATGTACTGGGCAGAATTCACAGAAGATTCACGGTTTACCGATGAACCTCCGCAGCTTCGCCCACTCATCATCATTCACTCCGTGGATATGCTGTGATTTTTTTATTTATGCTTGTTCTATAAAAGCATGAATACACTTATTTGTTGTGGAAAGCTGTGGTTTTCCTTTATTTTGACTTACAGGCACCATCGACAAGTTTTCCATTTAGGTTGCCGCAAAAGTTTTTCAACAAAATGTTCGTCAGTAGCATATGTGTCGGCACTATTTTGTTCATGTGGCCACTCTCACGTGCGTCTAAGTCAGGTTATTCTTCGTTGACCAGACATTGCACTGTCCGCCTTGTACTTTGCTACGAACTAGTTGTTATCCGATCATTAGTAGTAGTTCTGGCTACGCAGCAAGCCGCTTTACGACAAAGTAGCAGTGCGCAACAGCGTTATCCCCACTAGGTAGAGTAGTCCTCCTCAGTCGAACTGTTTCCTGACACCGTAGCCCTCATTAGTGGCAAAGACAGTGATCGCCTTATCCGAAGTGAGTGCGTCTTTTCACAAAGCACAATATAACTTTTCCAGGGTCCCGTACATTGAATATTCTGCCACGTTGACTAGAACGTTCTGCATCTTCAACAAAGTCTCGCTTCTGTCGCATCGTTGCAACTAGGATGTAATTACCTGATTGGGTACAACTTACCACTACTGGTCAGTGGAAGTTGTCGGCACAGTGCTCGACAGGCATACTTTGAAAATTCCGGCAATGACAAGCTTTCATACGTTCACCATCGTGTCCCCTTTGAAGCGGCGCTACATACGTATCATTCACACGGCATGTCAGCGTCCTTCCTTTCACAATTTCGAACCTTACAGGCACGAAAACACTCAAAGGAACGCGCAAAACACGAGCAGCTGAACCACAAAGAGATGCACATTACTAAAGACGTGCCGGGGAACACTGGTTCTAAGAACGCGTGACGAACGCGCAATCTTCCTGCATACCGAAACCATTTGCCGCTTGATGAGACCGCCCCACCTGCTGACGTGGGGCGAGTGGAAAGGGTTTATCACTAAGCCCTCCTCCTTTTACGGTTGGCGTTTGTTACGCGCGGCGACTAGACTTAGCTAGTGAAGCAAACTATGAGGCCTGGAGATATAATTCATGCCTGTTCTACCCGTTTTATTATGTTTAATTGCGCCACTTTTGGCGAACGCTTGAACTCGCATAAAGCAACTTGATGTTTCATTTCATAGATGGAGCTACCACCAAAAAACGCCTGTGAGACTTATGATTCATTGAAAATATTTTGTTTGAAGCACTGAGTGGTCAAGTTAGTGAGCACAAGTAGATAAAAGACACAATATGCATCTACTAATGTGCAATACTCGTTGGCAATTAGCGTCTAAAAGAAAAAAAAAGCGAGTTTCTACGGGACTGGTCAGCAGGAAAATTACGTAAATTCACTACTGTCTTGCAGGTTCCCTAATAAAGATAAAGGAATTTTCTCCTCATAGAATCATAGAAGGGGCCTTGCTTCTTCATTATGTAGAAGTTCACAGTATCAGCTTGTATAGTTTTGTGGCTTCATCGGTAATGCGTGACCAAGTACAGCCATAAACTGCCGCATTGACACAATAATAATTCATCAAGTTTTCGTCAGAACACAACGCAACTTCGCATGGAAAATAACTGTAATGTAGTCTACGTAGCCATTAAATATTATCGTTCTGCTTTGAAAAGTAAAAAAGATATTCTCACAAAATCTTTTAATATTTTGCCCATTTTCATTGGAGCGTAAATAAATTACTAATTACTTTATGGCTAATATCTCTTCATAGAAACCTTAAATATCACTTCTTCTAAAGGCACGGCAAATTTGGTCTTGTTATGTTGAACAGTTTCGCCGTACTGGCAGTACAACGGAGGCTTGTACAACGAAAATGCCTTTTGTTGCTTACACTATTTTCATTTCTATTAGGTAACGCTTCCGAACAGGCATTAACACCAGGTGTCATTAGGAAGCGGAGATCATAAGCTTTCTGAATTATTACAATTAATATTTATTTGTCAAGCGCAGCGAGCACAGCGCATCCGCAAACAATGCGTAAAATGCGGAGGGGGGTTCGCCGGAGTGGGACCGCCACCTTAAAAAATTTATTGGTGAGACGGCATTAGAAACCGCGTTCCCATGATGCGAAGGCGAGCATCCTAACCACTCGGTTGTCCAGGCATGCTAGTAGAGCATAGCATAGCATCGTATAGTATTGCATAGCGAGGGGAGGGAAAAGGGAGTGAGGGTGAGGAGGAGAGATGTGAGGGTTAAGATGAAGGAGAGGAGGAGAGGACAGAGAAAGGCCTCTCCTAGAAAGAATGAGAAAGACAGAAATTGAGAGAAAGAAAGGTAGAAAAATAATGAGAAAGAAATTGAGAGAGTGTGAAAGAAATGGAAAGAAAGCGGAAGGAAGCGAAAAATAAATAAAGCAGGAAAGAGAAAGAAGGTTAGAATGAACAAGAAAGGGAGAGAGAAAGTGAGGGTACGAAACAAAGAGTGTTGGAAAAGGAAGTGATGGACAGGAGGAAAAGCACGAGGGGAGTGAGTAAAAATATCACATACAGAATGACCAAAATATAAATAGAGAGAAACAAATGTAGAGTGAAGAGAAAGAGTGAAAAAAGATAATCAAAGAAAGAGAAAGAGCGAAAAGCTAGAAAGTGTCAACAAGCGACAAATAGACAGAGAAAGAAATGGAACAAATCGGAATAAAGAAACAGCAATAGAGAGAAATAAATAGAGAGAGAGAGAGGGGTCAGTAAAAATTATTATAGAAAAGAGACAGAAGAAAACGTAAAGAGAAAAAAAAGAAAGAAAGAATATAGGAAAACTAAGACAAAAGGAGATATAATGTGATAAACGGCTTGAAACTCTCCTGACCACCTCTCGCCCAATGGGCTCCGAGATTTTGGTGTAAAATCACAGAGGATCAGATCAATAGAGACCGGATTTCAGGCAAATGTCTATTTTGTTCCTTGCGCGTCTATTGCGCCACTTTCATATATGAGCATGAATAAGAAGGGCTTTTATAGTGTTTTTATGGTGCCTATAAATGCCTATTTTTTGCGTTTGTGCCTAAACGCTTACAAATGCCTATAAATGCATGTTTTCAAAATTAGCGCTTATATGAAAACTTTGAAACCATTATTCATGTTACCGCGCAACATGGACTGTTCGGAACTATGGGATTCAGCCTAGTCCTCTACTTCAACGAAATGCCGGGAACAACCCCTAGCAGCTGTGAAGTGGGACACTCCGGCGCCGCGCTGACGTGATGCGAGCGGTTAGCGAATGCGAAACCGCGGAAGGCCGTCAGCGGAGAGTGAACAGCAAAAATGAAAGAAAAATCTGATGTGCATGCGCCTTTTGTTTTGTTTGTAATTTACCTTTTGGGGTGTTCACTGTAGAAGCGTAGCCAGAAATTTTTTTACGGGGGGGGGGGGGAGGCACTTTAGGTGCTTCATGCGTGCGCTTTTGTGTGCGCGAGGGTATATGCGCATTGGGAAGCTGGAATGTTTCGGGATGAAACAATCCCCCCCCCCCCCCACACACACACACACTCCCTTGGCTATGCCAGTGGTCCACTGCCAGGGAAGAAATTCGCTCAACGCGATTCGACCCGGCCAATAGGAGGAATCCCTCCCTTCTGTTCTTTTAGCGATCTGGCTATTTGCTTCTGCTCTGCCCCTCTAAACCAACTCGAAAAGACACCCAGCAGTATCTTGATTTGACAGTAGACATGAACACGGGAGAGTCTGTGTTCTGCGAACCGTGCGGAACAAAGCGCACTTGCACGGCTATTTACAACTGTTGGCCCTCTTGCGCCATCTTAAGCAATAATATTTTTGTTTTCCTGTCGTGAATAGAGGCCGCGCTCGTCTTCGGTTGAAATAGAAATTATTTGCATTTGTGTGAAACTTATTGTTCCTATATTTACGATACAGGAGACCTAAAGAGATGTTTTGCCGGCCTATTTTTGGCGCCTTAAGGGAGCTTTTCTATAGCCTAAAAATGCGGCCTCTGCTGGTGACGTATGAGCTTAAGCAGTCGCTTGGTGACGCACGTGATTCAAGTAAAAAGAAAAAAACTGTATGTAAAATATATATAATGTTCTTTTATTTTGTTCCTATTGATGAAAAAGCATTTTCCCACAAGATTAGTTGAAATTTCGTGAAAGAACATTCCGCCACAAAGCGACACAACCTCCCCGTCAGACTAGATATGACGCTATGGAAGCACAAGAGTTCTCATGCGCACGTAGGCGGCGTCTCTTTTTTCTTGTTCGCTCGAAGAAGGTGTAGTACTGAGCTATCTATTGTTCTACAGGGACGCTTCTGAACATCGCAATATGGTGTCGCCTACTGCAGATAAGAAAAGCAAGGTGAGAACCTACACTTTTGTGTCTCTCTGTGCACTGCGTATTCAGTTTGTTTCCTGCGCTAATGCGTAGTTAGGTCTAGAACACGTTGGATGTTTTAACTGCGCCATAGCTGGGAATCAGGCGCGTCGATGTAAACTCATGAAAGGTTCGTGATGCCTTTCGTGGCCCCCAGCAGCGCATTTCTTTTGCAACTCGTGTTATCAGTGCACGACATAACGGTAAAAAGAAAAAGCGTGTCCCTAACGCAACGAGTGTTTGATGGGTCAAGTGATATCCCTCAATCGTATTGATAACGAGCGTCGGCCACGTTTCTAAAACTCCTGTCGGAAGCTTGCTTGCAGAAGCCCGAAAACAAGTACCGTTTGCTTGAAAAATTCTCGCTTCTGCACGATGCAAAAAGATTGTTTCCTCCCGCGCAATTATTTTGAGCATATATTTAAAGTTTTCATCTGTGAGAGCATGTCGGTTGTGGAGGTATGTGGCGTTATATTTAGGATGCTTGACCTCAGTTGTCCGGGAACATGGGGTTCACGGCACATACAGTAAGGTCGGGTAATGTACCGCTTTACATCATGGCAGCATGAGAGGTGATGTGTTCGCTACAGCAACCCTCGCTATGCGACGTTCGTAATATAAAATTGCGCTTGTCTGTAATTCCACGCGCTATATTCCTAAACCCATTCGTATCTCCTCGTAGCTTTTTGATGCAAACTAAATGTCGAGGTCACGCACTGTCTTGATTCTTTCAGCTAACACACACCACTGGAGCTTCGCCTGGCAACAAGAGCGCAAGAGGGCGGCTTATATTCACTAAGTATTGTCTCTGTGGTTTTGTTTTTGCTTTGTTTTTTCACCGAGGGAAATAACAAGATCAAAAGACGTCTATTTTCCGTCTATTTACCGGAATTCCACGTTGCCCGAAGGATAGCTGCATTGACGGCTCATGAATAATTCTTGCAGTCATGCCTGTTCTTGCCATGAAAGAAACATTTTCGACCTTTGCCATTGAGAAAGATCACCCAGATACCAGCTATAGCAAAATAAAATAAAAAAATAAAATTTTAAGAAAGCCACAGGGTCCCTTATGCATTTGCAAAGACGACTCCTAGTCGAAAGCCACCTTATTCTTCTTTCTTCTGAGCCAATGTATTCATCCTCCCAACCCTACCGCGAACGCCTGCTACACCTAACGTGGTTTTGCACTGCCTCCAGGATCGGAGGCATTGCACGCTTTCTGCACCTCACCTGGCTTTGCCCTGCCTGCGTGATGGGCCCACCTTTGATTAAGTGACGATGTCATGCTATGACCTATGTGACGTCACAAATTTGACAATCTGTGGAGTCATAATGGCGCTATATGGTGGCGTCGTAAATTGTTGGCCAGCTTTTGCATCTGTCGTGCTGACACCGCCGACCTCGACGGTCAGTTTTCGCGTTTGATGAGGCTTATAACGCTTTCGCCTTCAAAAAAACGCCAGGCCTGCGCGGAAAGCGCAGCACAGTCACATCGAAAGCTGGAAGAGCGGCATTTCTAGAGCCCGTTATAAACTCTCTTGGGACAAGTACACTAGCAACGTACGCACTATGGCACAAATCATAATTTTTGTGAAGTTCGGAAGCACCAACTACCCCATTATTCGTCATTCTGCGGAGTAGCGAGGTACCATCTGTGAGGCATTATGTGCACTCTGTTGATGCGATGGCTGATGACGACGAAGAATTATGGCTGAGCCCTTTGTAATGGGTCGCAAGCTTTAAACGACCAACTAGTTACGTAATTCGCCTTGTGTGACACTCGGTCGTTATTTAACTCTACTTCAACGCTATATAACATACGTTAACGTAAGAAAAGGAGCGAGAGGGGGAAAGAACTTCATTGAGACCTTGAGGAAATTGATCATGGGGGCCTTATGGGCCTACTTAGCAACCAATAGAAGTGTATCTGCGAGGAACCTACTACGCTGTAAATCATCATAAGGAAAGCAACCAGTACGTCATTTTTCGTCATTCTGCGGAGAACTGTGGTACCCGCTAAACACTTCTGTTGTGAATATGTGTACTTTGTTGATGCTCTGGCTGATGACGATGAAAAATTATGGCAGAGCCCTTTTTAATGGGTTTTTAAAATTCAACAACCGACTCGTTGCTCAAGTCGCATTGTGTGACGCCTGTTTCCAGTATTCGCGTTTTGTGGCGCCTGCTTCTGATTTTACTCTTCTACCACGCTACATTACATACGGCAATATAGTTCCTTCTCGACACGGAGCCTTTATAGGGTCTTTTTGCAAAGCAGTTTCAAGCACCAGCATGGCTCTGAAGTAGAATACTGGGCTCCAACGCAGAGGCCCCGGTATAAAGGGTTTGTGCTTGTAGGTGTTTTATCTTGCTCTGTCACAAGTATGTTTGTTGTTGGTCTATTGTAAACTTTTGTTTATTCGCATGCACACATATGTTTCGACTATACCAACGGATTTCTAACCACCACGACAGCGCACAGTCAGCGTCGACGACAAAGCTAGGTCCTACTGTTTGGTCGATTCTCTGAAAGAAAAACGTTTTCTACCAGCACCACCAGCACCACCACCTCCACCACCACCACCTTGGGCTTATATATGCGACAGAGTTTCATACTATAATACCTAGAGGAGGATCTGGCGCTGATGTCTATGTGGGCTCCTTGAGCGGCGCTTCTACCACCCTGGGATTGATGTGAATACACGCTTCGGATCTGCTTCGGATGGATTACGTTCTTTAGACTCGCGGCGCTTGTTTTCCGAGTGTAAAACAAATTGATGTGAAGTTATTTCGAAATAAAACTTGCTTCATTCTTTTGTTCGTAAAAGGTATTGCAAAAAGTTCGCGTTACCGTGCGATGGAAGTGAATCCTGCAGTGCTATCCTGAACACTGTCAAAATCCGTCATATTGTCCAATTTTGTAATGGTGGCCTTTTAAGCCAATCAGAGGTGGCGTAGCAGCTCTATGGGCCAATCAGAGTGGACCAATGGCGAAATCTGACAACATGGCGGAATTGGACAATTTAGAGAATAGCACCCAGGGCAAATTGAACCACTAGGGTGTGCATTGCTCTGCAATTGAGTCGTAGACCTGGCTTAACGCTATAATGAATTATATTTGTGCAACCCTGAAAAAAACACGGTTGTTTTTTCCTCGAAAGTACGCATTATCTATATGTGGAAATAACCATACTGTACTGAGGGAGAAACACTTAACGTATCATATTCTGCGATGCCAGGTGCGTCTGTCAGAGTGGTCTGTCCCCAATTCATTTCTCGTTTTGTTTTGAACTCTAGGCAGAGTAGCGGGACGGTGCGTCTACTTAGCTTCGCCGTCGTTTTGCAGCCGATTTGAACGAGTTTTCGCAAGATCCGCTTATGAAACAAACGTGAACTGTATGCAGTTTTCTGCAGTCGCATGAGACGCTACATCTCTGCGCGGCGGTGAGTGCACGATGCTTTCCTAAAACTACCAAATACATCCTGCAAAACGGCAACGTCGCCGCCAACCAAGATATCTAGCGGTGTTCAGCCTCTTTGAACAACAAAGGTACTTCTTGAGTGCATTGCAACGCACCCCACTACCCACGCCTCGTGAAGAAGAAAACTGAAACTGTAGAAAGAGATCCGTAGACAGTTCGCTAGCTAACGCGATCCAATCCGAAGCCTGTACTTCCCATCATTCACATGGTGGTTGAACGATCGCAGCGCCAGTTTCCTCTCCAGGTTATTGCATAAACCTGTAAACAGTTCATGCTGATATTTCGGAGTCTTTCAAACGCGTGGGCTTCTACAGCGATATCAGAACACAGATCAGGTCACTTGCTGGGCGAGTTCGTATTCTACCTGCGAAGTAATTGTAATGTCACTTAGTTTTTTGCATGCTACAGTTGCCGTTTCGCAGCTACTACAGGTCATCCGACTGCAATTTTTCACTGGAAACGCACGCGGCGAACACTACGTGCAACGTATTGTTTAAATGCGCCTCTTCAAATCGCATGTGGTTGTGACGCTTGTTTCCTTATCTTCTCATTCGCAAAGTAACGCACAAAAAAATCGATACTTTTATTTTGACCTCGCTCAAGGACATTATACATTAAATACAATCAAAGTGACTTACGAGCGTGAGAGAACATTAACGCACGAGGGGACGTCAAGGGCAACTCGCTCCTCGTGAGCTGGCAGCTCATCGTTCATCGAGGCTGTCACTCGCGGTGTTTTCACAGTCTTCTACGTCCAGTGCAAAATCCTTGTCGTCAAGATGGTTTCTTTCAACATCAATGCTGAACGCAGTCTGAAGAATTTCCTCTGCCGGACGACTTCGACCACACCGCGTCACTATGTTTACAATTACAGAGACATCTTGGCGCGGAGAACATGTTGCTCTCAAACCGGTCAACAAGCAAATCGCTTGCACTGTGCTGCCACCTATCAACAAACGCAAAAACAAGCGCCGCAGCGCTGGCTATGAAACCAACACACTGGTGAAGGACGGCGTTGAGAGAGTTCGCTCCACAAAAGGCGTGGGGCGGACGCCGGAACGTCGCTTGCACAATTCATAACATCGCTTTCCTGACAAAGGATAGGGACCCTATTTTATAGCATCGCCAACTTGAGATTGCTCAGGTATAGAACAGCACATGGCGAACCCGCGCGACTCCGGCGTACATTGTTATGGTATTCATGCACTAAAAAACACTGACGAATGCTATATGCAAGTAAAACAGGGTGAGTTTCAACCCTCAATATGTCAGACGATAACATCTAACTAACCTACGTGGCTACAGAAAACTTCGCTAAGGTGATATGTGTACGCTGTGGGCTATTATTGAAAGCGCGAGTTGCCACGTACCTTCATGGAAACTTCGCGTCTCGCAAGAACGAATCACATTTCTCGTGCCACGGAGGACCCAGTTTGTTCACTGGAGCAGGAAACATGCAAAGTGGTACTATTCCGTTCTTGCCAACGCGTTAACACTGAGGCTAGCACAGCCGAACAAGGGAGCGACTGCGTAGTGCTGCCATCTTGTCGTCTACTAACCCTCCTCGACGGGATGCTCCCGAATTCCGCTTGGCGGCGCGACAGTCTATGGGGATTGCGACTAGGGGCACAGCACTGCGCATATCACAATCATCATCATCAGCCTGTCTACGCCCACTGCAGGGCAAAGGCCTCTCCCATGTTCCCCCAATCAACCTGGTCCTGTGCTTTCTGCTGCCACGTTATACCTACAAACTTCTGAATCTCATCTACCCACCTAATTTTCTGTCTCTCCCTCGCGCGTTTGCCATCTCTTGGAATCCAGTCAGTTACCCTTAATGACCAACGGTTATCCTGCCGACGTGCTACATGCACGGCCCATATCCATTTCTTCTTGATATCAATTATGATATCCTTAACCCTCGTTTGTTCCCTGACCCACTCTGCTCTCTTCCTGTCTCTTAAGGTTACACCTATCATTTTCCTTTCCATCGCTCGCTGCGTCGTCCTCAGTTTAAGTTGAACCCTCTTTGTAAGTCTCCAGGTTTCTGCTCCGTAGGTAAGTACCGGTAAGATGCAGCTGTTATATACCTTTCCCTTGAGGGATAGTGGTAGATTACCATTCATGATTTGATAATGCTTGCCGAATGAGCCCCATCCCATCCTTATCCTTCTAGTTATTTCGCTCTGATGATTCGGCTCCGCGGTTACTACTTGTCCTAAGTAGACGTACTCCTTTACAACTTCCAGTGTCTCGCCCCCTATCGCAAAGCGCTGTTCTCTGCCAAGATTTTTCCACATTACTTTAGTTTTATGCATATTAATTTTCAGACCTAGTCTTCTACTTTCCGTATCCAGTTCAGTAATCATGAGCTGTAATTCGTCTCTCGCGCTCCTCATCAATGCAATGTCATCAGCGAATCGCAGGTTACTGAGATACTTTCCATTAACTCTTATCCCTACTTCATCCCAATCTAGGGCCCTGAAAACCTCCTCTAAACACGCGGTGAATAGCACTGGAGAGATTGTGTCTCCCTGCCGTACGTCCTTCTTCATTGGGATTCTGTCACAATAGATCACCGATCACAATAGATCCCCGAGATTCCCACGTTGCAAGCTCGAAGTAACACACACACACACACACACACACACACACACACACACACACACACACCCACACACACACACACACACACACATGTGGCAACGCTATTGGCATGGCTACTGCGGATGGTAAATCATGCTCACACGCGCACATTCCGACTTCACCTTCACTTCACTGCACACGAATGAACGCGCCGAAAATCGCCGATGTGGTGACCATCAGACAATATGCTTGGTGTATCCAAGTGATGGAGGGAACACACGCCGTGTTGCAGCTTGACTCTGCCGAAAGGACGGAACGGGATAAAGCGTTGTAATACACTCTAAGCTGATGCCGCATCGGTGCACTTCAAACGCGGCACAGTCACAAGCTTCTACTGCATCGAATGACTACCAGCGAGCAATGATGCTGGGTACGTGCGGATAACAGTACGAAAAAGCTTCTTTTGGAAGACACAAACACCACAGGAAAATGGCATTGACGGCTCTCGGTCAAGGTGCAGCGGCGCCTCGTCCCTCGTCGCGAACGGCGCCATGCTGCATTTTTCGCTGCTTCGTCTTAACGGTTACGTCATGGTAATGAGCGGCCGTAGTGGAACGCGCATAATACAAATGTACAGCAGTACAGTTTACTTTTCATTCTTACCTTGTCACAGACTATAGTTTCCTGCGTTGCCGTCAGTTCGTGAAATGGTTTTATAAGCGTGAACACTTCAACGCCGACTCAGCGAGAAAACTGTCCGTCCGTCTGCTTTTCTGTCTGTCACGTAATACGATCATTGCCCACGAAGGCATCAATAGCTAAAACAGTATTAACTTTTTTGCCTGTGCTGGGTTGACGTCAAGCCTGTACACCCCGAAGGCGAGTGTGTTAACCACCCAGGTACACAACCATGCTTGCTGGCAGTCGACATATCTCAAATGTAATAATGCGTTGTACCCACGGTTAGAAGCAGGTTGAAAAGGAGAACGTTTTTATTAGGCTGCGTTGATTTCGTGGAAGTGGATTAAACCGCTCTGAAGGACGAAAAAAAAAGAAACCAGCTCCGCCTAGCGGACACTGACTAAACAGAAAAGCTGATGGACTTACGGCCATCCCCTGCCCAGCAATAACAAGCACAACAAGCTCACCAGTTTGACAAAATTATCTTTTTACCCTTTTTTTTCTCTCATTTCTTTCCCATTTTTTTACACCATGGTGCTGAAGCGAACAAGCGAGAACACTTTGTATATATTCCAATAAAGTTTTCAATCAATCAGTCATTCCCTTCGTCAGGCTAACGCATTTCTATGTTTTGCGTGTCATTCAGATACGTTGTATCACTGTTCTTTATTAAACACTCTTTCTCAAGCTTTGAGGTGGTAGTATAGTTTTATTGCTTCTTTGTAAACCTCTTATATACAGGTTTGCAAAAAAGCTTCAACTGTTGCCTTCTTTATTTTTAGTGTACCGATGGGGAGTAATGAGATTTACCCAATTTATGTGACACGTACCCGTTAATGATGATGATAGTTTTCTGATAGGACGCACTGTGGCAAATGCCCGTTTGATGCCGAGTTTTCTTCTTCATTTTAAATGCGAAGCATTTCTTAGCGAACCTCTGCCACTTTGAGCGTTTCTATCTACGTATCTATCTATCTATCTATCTATCTATCTATCTATCTAGCCGCCTACGTCTGGGTGCTCTCATGATCGCCTCCTTAAATTGCTGTGGACGAAAACTGGCATGGGAGTGTAAGAGGATTTGACGAATATGACTGTCTGGTCATGACATGAATAACGTGAAAATCCTGCCGCCTACGTCGTCAAACCCTTTCCTCCAGACGCGTGCGGCACATACCCATTTAGCACGGCTCGGGTGTACGGGTATGCGCCACAGGTGACTGACAGTTTATGTCTACCCAGGAACGGCGAGAACAGACACAGGTAACTTAAATGCCAAACCAACATCGGCAGCGTTGACTCAACGAATGGAAATTATGAAAATTAGGATCCCAGCAGGAATCGAACCTAAGCATTCTGCGTGGCAATCAGGTATTCTACCACTGAGCCACGCCAGGTCTATAAATTGGTTTGGAAAAACAACCTACGCAGGCGTAATATCGGTGCAACGTCAATTGTGGTTGTGGTGCTGGCTATCTAATTTTACAAGAAAGCAATAAACACTACATGATACTCCTACGATGTGTACTCCGATACGGACGTCATATCAGATTGACGTCTGTAGTTCCAGTGTTGGCTCCGATTTTAGAGCAGTCTAAAAAACATTACGTTTGTATTCCTATGATTCAGCAAGCTATATTGAAGAATTGCTCGACCCCGGAGGAATACATTAACGAAAGTTACATATGCTATCCACATCACCGCATCGTAAAGTGCACTTCGTCCACCAGAACGATGAAGTGTCCTATTCATTTCTTAAGAGGCTGGGCGATGGCCTCATGCTGACCTAAGTGGATGTCAGATTGATTGACAGCCATTTGTAGGCTAGGCTATGTAGGCCACATTCGCCCAGGTGTTCTACGAATAGGACAAACACCATCCACTGTTGTTGGTGTTTGTCCTATGTTTGCACTATCCAGGCCTACCAGCCTCGACGGCCTATGCCTCACCAACGCGAAAGGTGGCTTCAGGTTCTGACATGTCGCCGGCTCTGTCGACAGACAATTTGTCGACGAAATGACCGAGGCATCCACGAATTCCAACAGCTCTACTATACCACATACTTCAATACACACCTCTTCACCACGATCACGACCGGATCCTATAACAAGTCATGACCAGCTGCTGGTGCTCACTGATCACGGTGATGATGCCCTTGTTCAAGAACTGTCAAGAACTTCTTGCACACATGCACACGGGTTCGTGAAACGCGCGTGCGTTCTCGGGACACGTATAAACACTACATATCAGCTTACCGCTTCTGGTATTGGTAATACCCACGTTGTCATTGGCAGCGTTACCCAACCGTAAACAACTGCTTATATAACACATATGCAGCTCTTCAACATGCATATGTGTGCGTATAAAATATATACAAATCTTTAGCGTCATTTTGTAACGTGTCGCTCAGTAAAAAAAGTTATGCCACAGTCACCTACCCGCGGCCTGCTTCGCATAACATCGACTCCCACGGTACGTGGGATCTGCCGAATTTTTTTAGTGAACCAGTGGTGAGGAGTGGGAATTACGCAATTTCTGTCGCACGTACCATTTTAGGACCAGCGTTACCACGGCTTCTGGGAGCCTTTTAACAGCTTTGCTGTTAAAAGTAGAGCCAAAATGGAGAATAGCGCACATCAGTAAGATCAGACTTTACGAAAATGTGATGCCAAACAGGCGTTTCAGTGGATTGAGACGCTGACGAGAAGTGCCAGGAAGATAAAAGACGCCATACCGAGGCCACTGGAAGAGAATGTTTTAGGGTGGGATCGAACGCACATTAAAACTTCACGCTTACACATCGCATGAACAATTTCCAAAGGATATTATATGGGAGTATTTGTGTTCACTATTTTGCCGATGAAAGGAAGCAGTCCTGTGATATGCAGAAGATTAAGTTGCTGTTCAACAGTCCCGGGAGAGAACAACGTTTTGATACACGTAGCGAGACACTGGATGTGGGAGAGGAATACGTCTACTTTGGGCAGGCACTCACCGATCGAACTTATCAGAACAAACTAGAACAATAAGAATGGGGTGGAGCGCACTTGGTACTCATTCTCATAACAAGAATTGTTTACCGGTATCCCTCGAGATAAAAGGTATATAGCCGCTGCATCTTACCGGTACTTACCTAAGGGGCATAAAGCTCTAGGCTCACCAGAAGTGCTCAACATGAATTGAGGATGGTGTAGTGAGCCATCCATGAGAAGGAAGGGCATCGATGTATCCCTAAAGTACATGAGGGTATAGGGGGTAATGAAGCAAACTTGCGTTAAGGATATCCTAGTCAAAAACAAGTGAAGAAACAGGCATGGGCAAGGCGTGTAGCGAGAAGGCAATGCGACCACTGGCCAATAAGAGTAACAGACTAGATCTTAGGGCAAGGCAAGTGCGCGAGGGAAAGAGAAAAGGGTAGGAGGATGCATAAGATTAAGAATTTGTAAGGATGACGTGGTCTCAGCAAGCACAGGCCCGGGCTAAATGACGATACTTGGAATGGGCCTTTGCCCTGCAGTGGACGTAGTCAGGCTGATGATTGCAATGACGGGTTCACTGTAAAATACGTTGTGCTTGCGGAGAAGGCGCGCCTTCGTCTCGTGCCATCGCCAATGGTCTCTTCGCGAGTGAAGGTAATTCGATATGAACCGGTGAGCTAGGCGATGCCGAGCGACATGCCCTGGTTGGCCACGAACAAGTTGAAAACGTACACAGTCCTGTCCTTGCTCGTCTCGTCTCGGCTCTGGCGGTGCACAGAGTCTCAGCTGAAGCGCCGTCCTCCGTCAGGCTTGTGCACCCCGACATCCGGGCACACGACTAGGTGACCAACGCCGTGTACACCACGATCACAACCAGCATAGCGAGAAGGTTGAGGGCCATGGCTTGTGTTCTCACACTTTCAGAACAAAGCTGCAAGTGATGTATATGCATCTCAGATTGTTGGTTCAGGGCCACCCTGGTTGTTTCTGTCGGGCAGCTTCTCTTGGGAGTGCGAGCACTCTTGCTCACCTGGAAGAGCGAACGGCACAAGGAACCGTAACACGCTTCCATGATCCCTCTCCAGCCTAACTGCTTGCAGGTAGCTGCGTTCCGACACGCGTTTCCATTCTTTGCACACACGTAGGTTCTGACGAGCTTTACGCCGATCATCACCTACGCCATTTCCTCTGCGAGACAACGCACTTGCTTTTCCACCAAGCTTCAGTGTCGCATTGCCAGCAGAGTTGTAAGTAACGCGTTACAAGTGATTGATTACTTGTAATCAATTGCATTTTCATGTAATTTTGCAATGTAATTGATTGCATTCTCTGAAGTGTATCTTTCTGGGTAATTCTTTCCGATATTCGTGTAATTGATTACCGATAATGAATTACTTTTTTCTCCGAAATCACGTTGTAACCAGTCTTCTACGGCAGTTCTGGTACCGAAAAATATGAGACCACTGTGTAGGGACACCCCGTGCTGTCAGACGAGGGGTTCGTACAGAGCCTACCTTTTCCCCTTTTTTCTTGGCCTTAACTGCAACGCCTTACCCGAGCGCCAGCAACGGCGAAGTGCGAGGCTTCATAGAGGAAATGGACACTAGCATCGAAGCATTGCGCAACTACGAGCTGGTGCGCAAGGTGTTCCTAGGTTATTATAACGCCCTACCCTAAATCGCATGCATTGAGAATATATGCAGCGTAGCAGCTCACCCCTCAACGAGCAAACGTGGAAGAATCAGCGCCGACAACTTTGAATAGCAACCTCTGTTGCAAGTTAACAACGTGTAACACTATATGACAGAAGCCACAGCAAGCCTCCCAACCTTAATGAAAGCGTTCAGCCTTTTCTCTACCATGCATTGTAGTTTGAGTAAACTTGTGCTAGAGCAATGAAATTTGGAAGCAAAGGAACGGAATATATTTGTTTATATTTGTGTAATCGCTCATTTACTTTTTGGGGCTGTAATTGATGATTCTAATCAACCACATTTTAAAGGAAGTAATTGCAATTGTAATCGGTTACTTGTAGTTTGTTACATGTCCAAGTCTGATTCCTAGCCACGTTATAGCCCTCCATCTTCCTGCCGTGTATGGCCCTTGCCCCACCGCACGACCTCGCTGCCAGCGCTGAGCGAACACCGGCGGCAAATGCACTACATGAAACTATTGAGAGCAAGGCAATCAAATGAGGTGCGATATACTGCTCCCGCTGATCTTTTGGAGTCCCACCAACGCGTGGGCTTCACATGAAAACACACATGAAATCACTGGCTGGGCGGGTCCTTATTTTACCTACGAAAGGGTAGTGATGTCACTCCATTCATTTCATGCTACAGTTGCCGCCTTCCTAGCTACTGCAGGCCACCCAACCGCAATTTTTTGCTGGTTAACGCATACGATTAACACTGCTTGCATCGCATTGTTCGAACGCGCCTCATCATCTCTTATGTGGATGTCACGCTTCTTTCCTGTTCTTTGTCGAAACGAATACTGTGGTGCGCCTTGAATGAGTAATTGGAAGGAGAAGCTTAAGCGGCGTTCGCCGCATGCGTTTCCCGTACGACGAACGCCTCTTTTTCTTTCAATTCCTGCGATAGGTTTCTTTCGAAGGTTCTGTCGATACAGACCAAGTCACGTGATTCAAAGAGCCGTATACAGCTGATGACATGTCTCCATTTTCACCATAAATTATTTTGGAATGACTTACACCATTGAGTATTCAGCTATGCGGAAGCGGTATGATTGGGCGTGTTATCCGCTTTGGAACGGAAGAACTATGCGTGTTTAGAATGAAACGTGAACGATTTAATGCAGCAAGTTTTCTAATCTGGGAGAGCGACTTCGCTGTCCCGTTGCTGACAGTGTTCCAATAAGTGTTCCATATAAGGATGACCCTGGACATTGCAAATGGAGCCGATGTTCAACTATTTTGATGCTCTATGCCTTACCAATCACCCTCAAATCGGGAACGGAGTGCACACCTTGGTTAGTTTGTGTGCGCTCGTTGAATTTACAAAAGCCTAAAATTTTCTGGGTCGATAGATATGACACATTGTACTTGGCGCAAGTCTTTTAACCGAATAATTCATAAGAAACAAAATCATGAGTTCCAGACGAAAATGTTTCTATATGTCAATGATTCCAAGGATCATGAGAGGTATCCTACTCTTCCTACGTTGCCGTCAATTCGTGGAAAGTGTTTCAAAGGGACACTAAAGGCAAACATTACGTCGACGTTGATTGTTGAAATATCGGTCCGGAAACCTCGTAGAGCTAAGTTTATGCCAAAAAAGTGCTTATTTTGAAATATAATCACGTTTTAGTGGTGCGCATCGCGTTAGTGCACTTCAAGTCACCCGCCTGAAATCAGACTTTCATACGTCACTGCTGCCATGCCCAACGTTGCCCGCCTTTACTGCGCGGCCGCCGACACTAGTAGCAGCAGAGCGAAAGTAGCGGGACACACAGCAGCAACAACCGCCATCGAAGCCATCGAAGCTTGCCGCAATCGCCGCAAAGGATGTGGACGGATAACTTTACAACCAGACATTGGCTCGCGACGCTGAGCTCCAATTCAGCGACTAGGCCCCTTCGAGCGCAAGAGTTCATTCCGCGACACCCAGTGAAAAGACACATCGGTTTCCTTGCTGCAGCACTGGCGTTTTTCACCATTCGGACATACGGCAACATCATATGCATGCGGCATTTTGTCGAACTTTCTGTCAGAGCGACATTCAAGAGCGTGCCCAACACACGCGGTAGTACGCGATACTGAAACTACCAGTGAGACGCGACCGCGTGAGCGAAGCAGGGCGCCGGGCGAAGCGCTGTTCGGCGAAAACGGAACCTTTGAACAAGGCACGCCGTTCCCCATGGCAACGCCACAGTGGTTCTTTTTCCCATGAATCAAACGGAAACGAACAAACAGCATTTTATTACGTCTTTTGATGCACGGAATGTTCTTTTTTCATTCCTGCTAGTTTTATTACTAGTGATTTATTGTAGGCAGACTCTCATACGTCATCGGGATCACTTCGAAAATGTCCCACTCGTGCGCTCATCATGTGATACATTTAGCTTAATTTCTCGGTAAGTAGTGTACTGCTGTTGATAATATTGCCGTTTTAGACGTCATACATTGAGCTTTCACTCTGACATAAATTCTTATTTGCCTTTAGTGTCCCTTTAATTGCGTCGGTATCCTGACTCGACAAGAGAACGGACCACCCGCCTACCGCCTGAATAAATGGTCGACGTTTTAGATGCGAAGCGTCTTATGGCGCAGTTCAATCCGGTGGTGGTGGTGGTGCGCGGCGTGACCATTCTAACTGCGCATGCGCATACCCTCTCCATACACCTTCTCTCCACACATCTTCTCTCTCCTCCCCCATTCCGCTTACTGTCCCCTCTCCACTCCCCTCCTCTCGCGCTTTTCATTCTCTCCTGCGCAACGCCGCAATGGGAGCCAGCGCATGCCCGGCCCCTCACCCTCTCTCTCCTTTCTTACGCTCCCCGCCTCTCGCGCGCCTGTCGAGCGCGTTCCCTGCTCGCCCTGTGAGAATTTACGGTCAGGCTAGAGGGAAGATACCACGCGTGTAGCGTTCCTCTTCGCGTTCCAGCACGCGAGGTCGGTAGCATGCCCAACGAACGCCAACGGAACATGATCATGCAAGTGCTCCGGCTTCGCATCGCCTTATGGTCCCATTTAGCGAGAGATGGGGTAACTTTTTTATGTAGGCCTCGCTGAATTTGCTGGCAGTGGAATAAAATCCATTGCAGTACAAGAAGTACCGCAGGCATGGAGGGGATTAGACGACGGGAAATTTCAAAGCTTTCCGAAAATTCGATTCTAAACAGACGCTTCGGTGGTTGGAGACGCTGACGAGCGCTGGTAGGAATAAGAAAGACGACATGCCGATGCTGCCCGAAAACAACGTTCTAGGTTGGGGTACAACGTGGAGTAATACTGTTGTGCGCTTGTGCATCGCACAGACAACTTGCAATGAATATTCTACGCGGATATTTATGTTGCCTATTCTGCCGACGAAACGAAGTAATTTTATGATACAGTCGCACAGAAGTTCGGTGTAAAAAGCGAGCTGGTCAAAGAAAGCATCTGCCCAACACGACTTGAAGGCGAAAGCCATCTTTGTCTTTTTCTTCTCAGTTCATTGTACGGTACCTCCAGAATCCGGGCTTACTTTGACCAAGTGACTCTGTCATGTGATGTCACAGCCACGTCACGATTACGTCACTAATGTTCACGACCTGCGGCACAATAATTACGTAATATGGCGACGTTATCGCGTGATGATGATTTTTTGCATCACTCGGGTTGACACCGCCGCAACCAACGGTCACAACACATTAACGTCTTCTGCGCAGGCACAACACATTAAGGTGAAAGCCTTTCAGGCTTTCGCCTTAATGTGTTGTGCTTGCGGAGAAGACGCGCATCCATCTGGTTCCATCACCAATGTTCTCCTCGTGGGAAAAGGTAATTCGGGAGGCACCGGTGAGCGAGGCGGTGCCGACCAACCGCGACATTGTCGTGTTGTCCGAGAACAGCATTATAATCTACAAATTCATTTCTTTGTTCTCTAGACTCAGTTGTGGTGGTAGACCAAGTTGCAGCTGAGGCGCAGCCTTTCGTCGTGCCGATTGTACACTCCGCAACCCGGATGCACGGCCAGGGTCGCCGCCACGATGTAGAAAACGATCACCATGAGCATAGCGAGAATGTTGAGGTCCGTGGATCTTTTTGGTCTTGCACTTTGAGAACACAATTGCAGATGATGCAGATGTAGATACTCAGATTGTTGGTTCAAGGCCACCGTGAGGCATTAGCCAAGAATCGGGTGAAAAATATTATTTATTGTACAGAAAAAGATCACTTTTTCTTTGTTGCTAAGGATATTTTCATTAAAAGTAATGTTTAGGTACAAAAAAGAAAGAAGATGGTGTACTGGCTTATTGAGAATAATCAGCACTCTGTAACCAAAAATGTATACGGAGACTACTTTGGGTGAAAAATGAAGTTTTTATTCCGTGATGAGAGTGTAAATGTTATTGACTCCGATCTTGAACTGCACATAATATAGAGCTTGAAAATAGTTCGCTTAGTTGGCTAAAAAGGAAAAGACCAAACACACTAAGCACGATTGGTCATGAATCCTGCTGCTGTACCAGTTGTGAAGACAAAGAAAGAATGATAGAAATATGACTTGCAAACAAACAAAAATATTAGTGTGCTGATGTTGGTTTCTTCATGGAACGTTATTAATACAGAAATTCGACTTTTTGAGTGTATGGCCACGAATTGAAGGATTGTCTTTTGGCACTATTGGCGGAGTTCACTTTCTTGCGAACATATTGCACACATATGCGCCCTCGCGCTGCCAATTGCTAGCTTCCTGGTTAGCTCAAGTGGTAGAGCGACCGCCCCGGAAAGGCGTTGGTCCCGGGTTCGAGCCGCGGACCAGGACGAATTTTTCGGCGATTAAGAGGCTTTATTTCTGAGAAATCCGTATGGATTTCCTTGTGCCTGCGTGCTACAAGCGGGTGGTTGCCTATTTTTCCCTTTCATTCTTGCGAACAACTGAACCGCGAAATAATTTTATCAATATATGCACTGGAGTTGCCTAACAATTATTTACCGTTAATGCCACTTCTTATTTCAAGGGCTTGCGGCCAACGTCTATATTGAAAATTTATTGTACAGAGGCAATACTGGCGAGTTCATATTAACTCGCCTGACTGTAAAGGCGATTGATATTCTCATCATTCTCAAGTTATGATGGATGACTCGCATATGAAACAGGCAAAAATGAAAGGCGAGCTAGTTGGTACTGATTCATTCTTGCATAACAGAAGCGCAAGAAGGACAAGGACAAAAAAGTGCGCAGCACGAGCCCTTCTGTTTTAGAAGAGTGAAACAAGCGTCGTTCGGCCACCTTGACTCTCACAAAACGGAGTCTACACAAGGCCGAAATAGGGTTATCTAACAAACACATTTGTAGGAAGTCGAAAGGCAATGGTCAACGAAGAGGGTACAGTTGTATGCACAGGTTTTCAACTCAGGCGTGTGCAGGGTTTTCTATTAGGTTGGGCAAAGCCTCACCGCAACGCACCGCCCCTCCTCCCATTGGCAGTGTCCGAATGAGTACATGTTTCTCAATGGATGCAAAGTTGAAGCAATGACGTGCTGCTTACAGGTGCCTGCCTTTTGTCCCCTGCTTTCGCAGCGTAGTTGTAGCAAGTAAACCGTTCTTGGAATGTGGCATCGGGGTCCTCCGCAGGGAATATTGCATGACCAGATCCCCGCACACAATGAAGGAAAGAAAACTCAGGAGAGGCCCTCTCGTATCCTAATGCATTGCGAAAAGTGTGGCGGAAGTGACGTCAAATTTATGGTTCAAACAAACCAGCATGGTGCGCACACAACAGCAAACGCCTCGCGGCGTGCTCTCCGCGCTTGTTCGCTTCTGCGCAGATTTTTAGTTGTGGCGCAAACCTAGAGCGTATTTTGCGATTTCCATGCAGTGAAATGTTGCAAGCAGATTTTATCAGGCTGTTCGTGAGGGGCACGCCGGAGCGCTGCGTGCTCAGATTCTTCGTGGAGCGTTTTTGTGCAACAGTATAGAAAGTACCGGTATGTACCGTAATGAAAAATATCCAGCCCCTGCATCATCGTATTCGAACTCACCTACCAGTGACTTACGCGTTCTGCTGGGCGTAAGGCCTTTCTTTTCCTTTCTCGTAGCCCGATTTCCCGATCTATTGGCCGATTAGCGGTTCGTTATTCGTGCATATGGAGTGAGCGTAGTAGCTATTCGGTAGTTCACGTAACTTCATGTAGAAAAGAGGACACCTATGTATTGTATCCGCGATCGTTCACCTAAAGTTTGTAATTCCAGTGCGCACTCACCTACAAGCACGCAGCGAGCGCACACCGCACAATACATACATCACGTAGTCCGATAACAAAAACAAAAGTCACGACAACAGACGACGGAACCTCTAAAAACGCAATACCATGCCTTCAGCGCATGTTATGCACGGAGCGTCTGACGAAAAAAACAAAAGTTCACGTGTGTTCCGAGTTGACACAATGAGTAAGAAGCAACAGAGCGCACATCCGAGAGTTTCGCATACAAATAACACGCATTAGTGGTCAGCAATGATGCGAACGTTACGTGCACATGAAAAGTGACACCCGGCACCCTCCGCATTGCATGCGATTTGCACCGGCACAGCCGGACATTGCGTAGCTTTCCTAACGAACACACACAAGGTGCAGCACGCGTGAATCAACTGCGTCGACTGCGTCGCTTGTACGGCGAAAAAAAAAAGGGTGGAAAAGTTTCCCGACTCGTTCGATGCGCACATGCGCTTGCAAACGACTCGACAGAAATCGCGAAATGTTTAGCTGCTTCTTCGCTAGGAGGCGATGCGCGTGTTTGCGATGTGGAGGCTTCACGGATGTGAAGTCAGGGCTTCTCCTTAGTATTCCTGCCTCCATGCCGCACACTAAACGGTGACGGGACAGGTACCACTGAGTAGATATAGGTTTACTTCGTGCTCTCCTTAGATGACAATGGGAGGGCGGCCGCCCCCGTGTGCGCCCGGCAACGATCGTCACCATAGGCGTAACTCACGAAGACTCACAGTACTGTTCACTCATAGCTAACTTGGACCTAATCTCAAATATTTTATTTTCAGGCGGGCTTACCCGGTCTTATCAGAGGCCAGTAGGAATAAGTATTATTTGTGGAATCACGAGTAAATTCGACGATATGTGGCTGTGAAGTTACGATACAGTGACAGTATTGGGGATCGTCTGGTTCTGCTGCTGGCCAGTGTACGCACCGTAAGAGCGTGTCCACTTGTTGAGGTAGAAGAGTGACAGCAGTCGCCGAAGAGGAGCACGAAGACGACGTCTGAAGCGGACGTCCTGAGGTCAATGACCGCGGTGACCGACATCGCTAGCAGCTTCGACAATGCTCGTCCAAAAGACCTCACGGTGTTGAGCGGCATGTCAATCTACTAATCGGCCGCCTGCGCGTGTGCGCCTCCGTTGTGTGCGGTGAACGCTTCTCGCGATGATATGAATATACTGTCAACGGTGAGTGTCTATCCAAATGCGAACCGAAATTTCGAACAGGACCAATATTATCAAAACGTTAATATATGTGAACTGCAACTTTTAAAAAATATGGGAGCTCAATTACGGCTCAAAATGTACGCGAATATCGTGCATTGCTGCTGTTACGCAGATAATGAGTAAGCATGTCTTCCCTCTGTTCAGGCCGTCCTTTAGCTATATTGATTTGTACGCAGAATAATATTTCAGTAATCTCAAAAGATTTCTTTTACTTCAATAGTAGGTACGATGACGCCAGCCTTAACTGAACGAGCGTTACACTCGCCACTATACACCAGAGCACGCCTGTCTCGCACCCAGGCTGCTTGCGAGCCGAGCGGATACTCTCGCACCCAGACGCCGGGCTGACCGGGCTGCCAAGGCGCGCGCAGGCTGCACCAAGTAAACAGGGCAAGCTGCAGTTCTGAGGCTTTAAAGTGCGAAAAAGTACCCGTTCACGCCGCTTCAGCGTATAAGAGCTCGTCTGGGCACTACTGCGTCGTCTCTGGATGCGAAAACAAGCACCGCAACAAGAGGATATTAGCGTTGTCTGCGACGATTACGACGCGCCACGGAAATAGTGCTGGTGCGGTGTTTTCAGCTTCGCCACGAGTGGATTACTGCGATTCAAGCAAAAAAAAAATACTAGGAGCCGAGTGAAAATGCGCGAGTAAGTACAGAGCCGTCCACGTCTACCCTGAACACCGCACCGTGCGGCCGGCGCTCCGCGGAGCGCCTCTGCCGGGCGCTTCGGAAACTAGCGCGCAAGCGCAATGACAGCTGTAGGCGGGGCCTTCGCCGCGTCGTCTGCTGGAGCGCGGCTGCTCGACCGAATTGCGCCTGCTTTGCGGTGAAGCAAGCATCACCCTTGTTATATGCGCACGCGAATTGAGAAGTTGGTGCGGTCCTCGAGAAGCGCAGAGACTGGCTTTTTTGCAAGCAATCGTACAAGTAATAAACCTAGGCCCATACATGAGCAAAACTTTCAAGCGGCGCTGGTACTGCCACAGCTGAGTGATTCGGTGGAACAGAAAGAATATCCGGCAGCTCACACGACTGTTTTTGATCAGCGCAAAGTGGAGCGCCGCAAAATTGGTGATGAATATATCGTGTAAGTTCTGACATAATATCTTGGAATGTTTGAAAATTTTGATTAGTTACTAACCTGTAAACAAAAGAATGTGACTTGTCCGTTAATCTTAGAAAACTGATATTATAGCATTTATGTGTTACCAATAGCGCTGCTTTCATGTGCTACCGAATTTAACTCGCCAATATTCCACCCTCTTCACTGCCTACCGGCAGCCGTGTTTCTTCGTGCTATTGATGCATAGAAATTAAGAAACGTTCTAATCAAGTATTCAGCAGAACTCGTACGGGGCAATCAGTGCACCAAACAAGCGCCGATGACAAATTTGTACTGCTGTGAGCAGGTGCAGAATAAAGCTTCATTCCTTTTTTGTCTCTGGGCGACACAAGGCCCGCTTATCGCTTCATATCTTTCTTGACTCGAAACGTTAGCCCACTGCTCATGTGACCCTTCAATTCGTAGCGCCGTCAAACTTTCTTTTTTTTTATCGCCGCGTAATAAAGGGGCTGCATATGTTCGGTAGTACTTCATTCCAGTATTGCCTCCCGGTTAAAGGACCATGCCGAAAGTACCGGAAGACGAAAGACGACGCATCGTAGATTTATGCCTTAGAGGATATTCTCAACGTGCAATATCTGCGATGACGAACCGTCGTCTTGCAACTGTCAACCGGATCATTCAAGCGTACAGGAATGAAGGACGCATTGGAGACGCCCCTCGGCAGCCCCGTCGCCGGGTAACTACACATGAACATTATTGAGAACATTTGGGGCAACATGAAGGCAGCGTTGTGCTCTCGCAGCCTACATGGCTTGTCTTCGGAAAACCTGTGGTCAGCAGTACAAGACTGCTGGCAGGATGCCAGGGCGAACGTTCAGACATGCGACGCCTTGTATGCGTCTCTTCCGGACAGGATGAAGGCGGTGATCGAGGCACATGGTGATGCCACCCGCTTCTAAATACTCTAATATAATTATCTAAGTACAACAGTTGAGCTAACTCAAACAACATTGGACAATGTCTCAACATTTTATTTTTAGTTTCAGATAAGCTTGAACAAAACATTTTTTTTTCATTTCTTGACCCGATGAGAATAAATCATGGTTATGCACTCTTCTATGAGTTCTTTTCAATGCATTGCATTGCAGCCGGTGCATCGCAACAGCGTTCACGTTTAATACCTGGCGTAGTACACCAAGTTATATTTTTATTGTGCTTTTGGCGGCGCCCAATTTCGGGCTGATCCAAAACTTCGTGTAGCTGTGACAATATTCTTTCTGTTCCACCGAATCATTCAGTTGTGGCAGTGTTAGCGCGGCTTGAAAGTTTTGCTCATGTATGGGCCGAAGTTTATTACTTGTACGATCGCTTGCAAAAAATCCAGTCTCTGCGCTTCTCGAGGACCGCACCAACTTCCCAATTTGCGTGCGCATATCACAAGAGTGATGCTTGCTTCACCGCAAAGCAGGCGCAATTCGGTCGAGCAGCCGCGCTCCAGCAGACGACGCGGCGAAGGCCCCGCCTACAGCTGTCATTGCGCTTGCGCGCTAGTTTCCGAAGCGCCCGGCAGAGGCGCTCCGCGGAGCGCCGGCCACACGGCGCGGTGTTCAGGGTAGAAGTGGACGGCTCTGTACATTAACTGCGTGTGTTCTGCAGTGTGATGCCCACCTATTTCATTATGCGAACCTAATTTGCGTGGCACGCAGCTGGGTTGAAGGCAGGCGCGAGCTTTGTGTGGGGGTGCACTTCATACCTTTGAGCGTTTCCTTTGACGAAAATCTAGTGCAAGTTAGTGCTTTCAAGCACAAGCAATCAGCTTGCTTTGCCACTTTCAACGTAGTATTAAGCTTTAGTGCTTTTGATGGCATCCACGCCGTCGAGATTTCGTCTTCAAAAGGTAATAAATGGCATGGTGCTCCTCAACAGATGGCCAGAATTTCGTGCTTTCATTTCAGTGTTTGAGGTCCCCAAATTTATTTGGGCACGAGACATCCAGCTGCACATAATACATGTATTGGCACGTAAGTAAACAGTACACGCGCCAGTGTCCTTTACGGCGCAGGCGTAGCTAACCGGCTTAACTAAGAGTAGCACAGTTTCGCTTGTAAAGCACCATCGTTACAAGAATAAAATCGCGCAGGTAGCTTCCAAAAGAGATCGCTGAACGATACTGCAGGTTATACTCTCTGATAGTACGCTTTTGTGAGCAAGACGCATTATTGTAAGAGCGCTCGTGAAACAAAAATTACGTTCCGCGAAACTACCCGTAAAGCGTACTCTAATTATTACGCGATGCATGCTGAAATGATGAGCTTTCACAAAACTTTGTGCACAACTTCTAATATAGGGGAACAAAACAACGTTTCACTCTTTCGCGAGCTGCACTGCAATTACGATTCACGCGTACTACAGCGAGAACGCTTTTTTTTTACAAATGTAACAGCGTACGTATCTGACGAGGTTGGTTCCGTAGCCCGCTCAGCACGTACTTTATACATTGTGGACTTGCATGAGCAAGATGTTCTTGGTGTTCCAATAACATCAGCGAAAATGTCCAGGCTAGAAAAGACGCGAAACACGCTCTCCGACGGGCTGAGTTTCGGGAGTTTCACGTTTGCTCTGTGTAGCGTCTGCTGGCGTGGCAGCCCGCGCATGTTGTTTCGTCGCGTGTGCGATAGATGGCGCGACGCGCGATGCAAAAATGGCGATGCGCATGGAATTCGCTGTGTTCTGGTCTATAGGCATATTTATCAAGTATACCGTTGATATTTTAACGCAATAGCATTGAAGAGCCCGCATCGAGAAATTAAACCGTCGTTGATGTTGACTCTGACAGGAAAATCAGCGTTCAAAATCGGCAAAAGATGGAGTTGATTCAAATAAATAAAAACGTTTTGTTGGAGTGACAATCGTACCCGGGCATGCTGCGTGGTACTCAGGTGTCTTACCACAGAGCAGACGAAGGTCATATTCGTCTTTTTTGTTTCTTTCAATATTGCAGTGATCCTCCCATTCCCATCGAAAGCATTCTTCACCCAACGTGATTCTGCACTGCCGCCTGGTTTGGAGGCATTGACACCTTTCTGCACCCTACGTGGTCCTGCAGTGCCTCCGAGATCGGCCCACCATTAAACAAGCGATGATGGCATCTAATGCCGACGTCCTGTGAGTTCGTGATGATATCAGAATTCTTCGCGACCTGTGACGTCATAACATGATTATGATATTTTGCATCACTCGTATTCACGCCGACGGTCACTTTTCGCACTTGATAAAGCATCTAAGGCTTTCGCCTTTAAGAAGCCCTAAGAAGCCCTTTAAGAAGCCCTATGCAGGTATCATGTAGTGCGAGAAGTCCCGTGATTGGATTTAATATTCCGTGGCAGGAGGCTAGAATCGCACCAGGCGTCACACCATATGATTTGCGCAACCAGTGGTTGGTTTAAAGGCCCACCCATTACAAAGCACTGAGGCATGATTAACCATCATCATCAGCAACAGCATCAACCAAATGCGATGCTGCGCGTTTACCATAGTGACGTGTCGTGGGTGTTTCTCTGATTCGTCATATGATGAATCATGGCGTCGCGAGCAAATAGCAACTGCCATTGCAGCAGGCACGCATTTAGAGGAGATTTCAAATGGCCAATGCTACGCGCACAGACGATAATTTCCTCGCGTCATGGTTAAGGTCTCTACTGAGGAGCCAAGTCCGGCCTACGAATGAGAAGGCGATGCGAACGGGGACGATTAGGTTATTGCGTTCTACTCGTGAAGGGGAAGCTCAAGCGTTCTCAAGATTTAACGCGAGAGCGGTAAAGATCTCGTTTAGCAGAACTTGCGGTGTCGGCGTCGGCTTCGTTGGTTGTGAGCGAAAAATCATCATCTTGTCCGTGACCGAAACATCGAGAAAGACGCAAAAATATGGTTGACCCCTCCGTCACAGTACATTGATATAAAGAGAGTCTGTACAATGTATATTGATGTCTGGCAGCTATAGCACCGTTTAACGTGGATGCACCCACTTTGATGATTGGTGGTACATCTCCATCCCGACGACTAAAGTCCATGTTAAATGATTCAACAAACGTTGTGCTAGCTGTAGTAGTTAACGGTGAAAGCGTAATCAGAGAACGAGGTGTGATAGCCAGAAGAGCGTCCCATATTGGACGCAGAAGTTAATCGCCATCTCGCGGCATGTTAAAATGTGGCTGAACACTACGACCGCACTAGAGGAAAACGCTAAGCGCGCCGTGCCGCCCCGGTAGCCCGGCTGCGATTTTTCTCGGGGCGTGCGCGTGAGCGGGGAACGCGGCGTTGCAGACAGGTGAGGCAGGCGCGCGTCGCAGAGCTATTTTTGGTTTGGATTAGCGTGATGCTATGAGCGAGGTCGATGCTTTTACGACGCTTGGGCTAAAGTCGCCGCCTCGCGGTGTGTTAAAGGATTGACAAAAGTTAACTTCTATTGAAAACGCGCCGAATGGGACGGACGTGTAACGCGTTGCAGGTGCTAATCGCGGAGGCCAGAATAATGACGAATCACTGTACTTTACCGCTCCCAGAAGGCAACCACCCCGCCGACCGGGAGAATGGTAGATATAAAAGGCGCGTTTGTAAAGCCTTCAGAGTCTGTGACCGCGGCGTAGTGGATAGCGCGCCCGGCATCTGTTGTTGCGGACCGAGCGGTCGTCAATTCGATGCCCGTTGAAGGAACTTTCTTCTTTGCCATCTGATCGTATAAATTTTTTCAACGTCACTTCCACGACGAAAATACGTCACTGAAGTCTTGGTGGACCCCCGCATAAAAAACTTTCGTGTTAAAATGCCCCCACCTCCCCGAAGGGAATCGTGAGGAAATGCGAATGCATTTCTTGCGCCGAGAGTACACGGCGCAGTAATTTTAATGCCGTAAATTAATGACGAGACGAGGATTTGTACCGTAACCATTTATTTACACATTCATCAGCACCTGTTTGTGTTGTCATTGTACCTGACGGCCATAATCTCAGCCTTGTGGTCGCCGTTGGCGTTTCACAGCGGCGTCTCGAGCACACATTTCGAGAGGCGCCCAGCCAGCGGACGGGAGAGTGGGGCGCAGGGAGGAGAGAGAGCGAACGGCGAGAGAAGGAGCGGCAAAGCACTGCACCCAATGCCACCTAAAGAGCGGTGCGGAGCCGGCGCGCTCCCGCGCAAACCGCGGTGAGGAGGCGGAGCGCGCGCAGTCACGTGGGGTGTGACGTCGCTGCGCCGTTGCTACAGACGCTCCTCTCCTTTCCTCGCGCCGTTGCTATGGGACGGCGGATTCAGGGTCGCTTATAAAGTGCATTCGCACTTAAAAATATATTACAAAAATCTTAGGTTCGAGTGCGAATCGAACCCCGGCCGTCTGCTTGGCAAGCAGGCGTTCTACCACACAGCCACTCCTTTGCTTGAAACTGCATTGGAAAGAAACACTATATGAATGTCGTGCTGTGGAAGGAGTCTCCTTAACGCAGGTAATATTGCGTGGCAGAAGCGTAGAATCGCGCCAGGCATCAAAATTTGTGAATTGTGCTAACGAGTAGGTGTTTTAAAGGCCCACCCATTGCAAAGTGTGCCGCTGATAGGGTGGGCGTGGCACCTTATGGCCGTGTAGTGGGTACACATGGTCAATTTTCAAAAGGAAGAATTATTGCGTAGTGCGAACTTAACAACTGTACTTGGAGAAGGCACTCTAGAATAGTGTGAAACGGCCAATGTGACTCGCACAGTCGTTCGTTTCTTTATGGCAAGGTTGAGTCATGCACCGAGCACCGAAGCTAGGCTAGCGAATGATGCGCATGGAGCCCGATTACGCTGTAGCGTTCTATTGCTGAAGGCGAAGTTGAAGCGTCCTCCGCATTTTTCTCATTTCTCAGCACCTGATGTAACCTTCCCTTGCCACTTATGCTGTGCATGTCAGAAAACATGCTCAGACGAATGTTTCCGAATATGATGCGCCAAACTATTTACTTCACTTCACTTGAATCATTATTCGGTTCTCATTTTTTTGTAAGGTGTGTGTGCACTGCGCTTGAAAGTTTTGCCCTTAGGATCTTCGACTCAACATATACTGTTAATTCCATGCCTACGCAGGATGATCAGCAAGAGATACATTGGAACGATGCATTAGTGTCATACGTGATCTACTGTGGGGAATGGAACCGCAATAAATGCTTTGTCCACTATCCGTGGTGCTCAAACTGTCCCTGAAATATTTAAGCATGGTTAAGAAGATATATTGCAGCCATCTTCACTTGGTGAAAGCTGATGAAATAGCGATGCTGATGCCCGCATTTGTTAGCTATTCCGCTTCTGTTTTCTTTTCCTTTCATGTACCATGTTGTAGAAGTCTTTTTTTCCGTCGGGCAGCTTCTTCCTCGGCAAGGCGAGTACTCTTGCTTATCCTGGAATATGGAATGCCACAAGGAACCGAAGCCCGCCTTTCTACTCCCTCTCTGACCTTACAGCTCCGGGCAGCTGCTCTCGGACACGCGTTTCTATTCTTTCAGACGCCTGCATTCTGACGCGCTTTACGTCGAGTATCACACTCGCCACTCCAGGCGCGCCTCCAATTGGCTTACCCTCTCCACCGAGCATCACCCTCGCAATTTCCTCGGTGATACATCGCATTGCCCTTTCCACCAACCTTCGCTGTCGCATTTCTAGTCACGGCATAGCCCTCCCTCTTCCTACCGTACCTCACCCTCGCCACAACGCAAAACCTCGCAGCCAGCGCTGAACGAACACCGGCAGATGGCGAAGGGTCAGCTAAGAACATCTTAGCCCTAAGAAAACAGAGATGATTTTACTTTGCCACGAGAGAGCGATGAGCTGAAGATTGACGCGGTACAGCAAGCCAGAACTCTGTTGCGAACGGTTCGTGATTTAGTCCACGATGTGACTGTGCTCCCCTCAATGAGAGTGGGCGGTTGTCCCCATGAGACAATAACAAAATAGTTGTTGGAGCTTTGCATCCCTCAAAAGGGAAGTAGAGAACACTGAAGAAATTCGATGGACAAAGATGTACACTTCGGAGTCAAACGAAGTCGCACGTTCTCCCCTATCCCATTATGCACACAACTGTTCGACACATCTAAGAGATAAGGAGTAGCCGGCGCCTTATTTGTGCGTCCACATTTCCTTAAATCATATCAATAAAAAAAGAAACGACAAAACCACATGGCCTTGTTTCATTAACATTTTGCGGCTAATTACTATTCGAGTTGATTACTGCCCAGGCATTTCAAGACAACATGGTATGCTCTGTATGACTCTTATCTGACACACCGTAATGTTCAAGACGAAATGACCATAGATATATCATTGCCATGTAATATTTCGGCATGCTCCACTTCGATATAGATGCAAGGTACGCTTCAATATCAAAACACAATTCGCAGTGTTCATTCAGTAAACATGAAAGGATTAATTGATGACCACCCGTTGGTAGCAGCAAGCTCCAAGAAAATGTATGCGGATTTCTCACAAAAGCAAGTTTCTAGTTGATGAAGTATTCGTCTTCGTCCGGGCATCGAAGCCAGGACCAACGCCTTTGCCGGGCGGTTGTTCTACCAGTTCATCTAACCAGAACCCTAGCAACTGGAGACGCGAGGGCGAATTGGTCATCAACTTGAAGCACATGAACGCGGAATACTGCAGGTACTCTGTGTCCCTTCGGCCATCTTACGGTACTCCGCCGAACTCATTTACAATATTTCATAGTATTTTGTAAAGAAATGCGGGATGCCTCCACAGTTGCGAGCGCGTTGACTTATGTCCTTCTGCGTCGACTGTAACTTTCCTAAAAAGTTCGAGTTGAGTCACAGTGCCATCATTGATGCCACGTACGCTTTTGCTTGGCTCGTTAACGGTTGACTTCATATAGTCAGCTACAGCGTCTTCTGATAACTCTGTAAAAATCTGCCAAAGCCTTGGATTCTTCATCAAACGCGAAAAGTGACCATTGCCGTAGTCGTCAACACAGGCGATGAAAAAGGCATCAGGTGACGTACTAATATTATGTGACGACGTCACCATATGACGTCATAATGACACATCACAGGACGGGGTGAATGCATTCGCCTGAGCAGAAAAAGATGGCTATCGCCTTTAAGTGAGGGTGCTTGGCGAAGGTGTTGCATCGCTCACCTTTACAAAGTTTGGCGAAGCAGCCTACTGGAAAACGAGTTTCCAGGTAGCTTTGGACAGAACCTATCGTAATTCGGTACCGACTCTAAACTGGGGGATTGCTCTTCTGAGCCTCATTTGGATAACTCTGCGCTAGAAAGTGATTTCATGTCACGACCGCAGTCACTACACGCCAGTTAGCTTTTCATTGTTAACCAGAACTAGCTAATAAACAAGTTCACCGACGATCACGATACTGCCTAATGTGAATTGTGAGCGCAGCTCCTTGTTGCGGCAACGCGAACTTTGTTTGAATTTTTGGCTATCCGCTGTTGTAGCAATGTAGCATTCCTTACATCTTGCCACAGAAACTGCCAGCGCTCGAGTGCTACGCACACCACTCTGTGCACTGCAGGCGTCGCGAGCAAAGCGAAACGCCGACAGCCCCGTTACGACAAGCGAAGCCAGCCGCAGTGCACCTGCCAGCCCTGTAGGCGCACGAGCCTCGACCGAGTGGCCAGCGCGCGTGACTGAAGATAAAAGCGACGTTAGAGGCCAGTGGCTCGTGATATCGACCGAGTCCGTGTTCGCTCTCGTTCGTCCTCATTACTCTATCGGTTACGCCGACGCCAACGGTGACGCCGCTCAACGCAGGAACGGGCGCCTAAGAGCTGCGCCCTAAAAGAAAGCTCCAGTCTGCGTTTCGGCGGTGATTGGTGAGCGAAGCTGCGGTCTCACCTGATCCCATAAGAGGTATTGCGACGTAGCCTTGAACGATCGAGCGAGAAACGCACTACAAGAAACAATTGACTGCAAGGCAATTAAATGCGGTGTACGCAGGGCTGGACAGAGATAGTCGAAGTATTCCAAAATACAGATATCGAAATACATGGAATGGAAGCCTAAAATACAGATACTGAGATATATTTGCCTGTACCGTAACGGGATATTTCAGAGATACATTTGCAATAAGAGAAAAACAATATTCCGGAACACAGGTGCAGCAATACAGATACTGGAATACATTTTTTTTAATTTCAAGGATGCTCATACTCCGCAACGAGTGCATAATTATGTTGTAAATAAAGTTGCAGCGCACTGAAGCTTTCCGTTGATTTATTTATTACAGTACCCTCAGCGCCATTAAGACATTACAGAGGGGGGTAACAGTGTACCTAATTAGCAACAATGATATACTGACACCTATGAACTCCTATAAAAAGTACAATATTTCACAGCAACAGTAACAAACGCTGGACACCGAAATCGACATACTTGGCGACAACAAAATGAGCTATGCTAGAGATAGCATAGTTTGATGATTAGTGGGGTTTTGTGCCTCAAGGGCCAGGGGTGGCCAAAGAGCGCCATGTCTTTGACGTGGTGTTACCGATGACCAATGATTACGGCGACAGGGTGTTCTATGGCTGTATAGAGGCGTAAAATCACGCGCTATAAAGAGGCGTGAAAGGTGTGTATAGAGTATAAAATTACGGCAGTGATACTTGATGTGATCTATAGGTGTGGAATGAATTACAAGTGAGCATGGTTTGTACAAGTGAGAGATAGACGACTGCCTCCTCGAAGCCTTTGAGGCCAAAGGCAGGGAGACAGGTGCTTCCTTTAATTTAACTGTCGCAGCAACAACCTCTTCTCAGAGGTTGTGCTACGGATTGCCCGGGTATATGACATCATAGTTGTGAACTTTTTCCAAAAAAAAACAATGATTGATGTTTAAAAACCGGCTCCCTACCGATGAACATTGATGGGTGTATTGGTATGTGTTGTCGGTAGGGTAATGGAAAATATGTTTTTCTGAGCGTGTCTAGTTCTTTGCACTCGATTAAAATGTGAAACACGGCTAGTGTTTCACCACATTTCTCACACAAAGGTGGTTCGTTACCAGGCAGAGGGTGTGTATGTACTGTATGTGTGACCAATCCTAAGTCTGCAGAATGTGGCGTGACATCGATACTGGTGGCCAATTACCCGGATGCGGTTTGATAACGTGCAGCTTATTTCTTGTATGCATATCCCATGTGCTCTGCCAAAAGGCCTTGAGCATTATCTAAGCAAAGCACTCGAATCACTAATGCACACCAGTGAATTGAGGAAACAATTACGCCATCTCCCATTAAAGGGAACCACGGGGTGATGCCAAGCAGCTCATGGGTCGACTTAAAGTTCGGTTCACCACGGGCACCTTGTCGAATGTTAACGCGTCCTTGCAAGAGGAGCCCACCATGAATTCACTGTAGTTGCTGTTATTCGTGCAGAACTCTTGTTGGAGCACGCCTAGAGGGCTCATCGCGCGTCTGCAGAATCTCGTCCCCCGACGCATTCACATGACTGCTGATACAGTGTAAGGGGAGAGGCCACAGCGCCTTAGCCAGCCCTTTACACAGGCCAGAACGCGCTAGCCCGTGCCAGCACACATGGTGTTGTTTGCGTTGCGCCAAGCTAGGACAGCATACGGCAGCCCGGGCCCCTAAAGTGCTCTGCACATATCATTATCAAGGCGGTCGAAGAACAAGATGAAGAAGACTTGTCCTTGCCGCGCGCGCGCGCTCATAAGGCTATGCTAGGTGGGATGGTCGCCAATGGAACTACGGACACAGCCTCGCGCAAACGCTGTTTCGAATCTTAAAAGTATACATTCATTATGCACATAAGATCTGCTTTCCTAAGAAGGTTGCTGTGTGAGCTTTAAATAGGCTGTCTTCTAGGCAGCGTCGGCTCGGCCTTAGCACAAGTCTCGCCAGAGAGAAAAAGTCTCTCTGCCGCTGCAGGCCAGCACATATTTGTGTTATAGTGAATAAATGCTGCCTTCATAGCCGGCCAGCCCTGCAGCGTGGCGATAACTCTTCTCGGGTCATCTAGATACCGAAGCACTTCTGCCCTCTCGTGGGTTGTTCTGACCGCTCAGAAGCTGAAGTTGGTCCGCATATTCGGGATCCTCAGCCGTATGGCGCGGTTCGCTGGCCAGGGGCGTAGCCAGAATTTTTTTCGGGGGCGAGTTCAAGCATACTTCATATATGTTCATGCGTGCGTTTGTATGTGTTCGTGTATATATACGCAAGCAAAAATGAAAAATTTGGGGCGGGGGGCACACTTCAGACATCGGCTTCCAAAAATCGCGTTATTTTGGGGTGAGAGGGTTTAAGACCTCCCAAGGCACTCCTGCCAGCTTTCTAAGCAGACAGGCGAACAGGCAGATCGCCCCATCAGAAACTACAGCAAGCACATGTCGCCTGGGCCGAAAGCGCCATTGTTCAATAAGACTGTCACCACCTACGACGCTACCAGCATCCATTTCAGCGAGCCGCAACAGGCGAAGTCGGCTCCGGCGGTGGAGGAACCTGGTACCACAAAAGACCATTTCACTCTTGTAATCAATTTTTCACTCTTGTAATCAATCAATTTGAAAACACCCTGGCACGCTGAAGATGTGGCTGAAAGCGTGACAAAGATAGCCATCTTCTAGTCACTTCCGCCGCAACTACGGGAACTGGTTTTAGAAGTGCGACCGCATTGAGAACTGAACGCACGCGAAGCATTTCAAAGCCTCTGTTCCAAGATACCTGCGCGGAGGTTTCTCGAATTAATGGCTTGCCACCCGAAAAAAAAATTGGCGTGCTGAGCTGGCCTTGAGAGACAGCGACTATCGCCGGCAGAGGCTGACCACACTTCCTCCGTGATCCTGCTGTCTACGGCGTCGCGCGCTTTACCACATGGGCCATTCTGTGCTTGAGGTGCTACCATCGCCGCCCTTTCTGTCGGCGACCAGCGGCACCCCTTTGCTGGTTTTGCACAAAAAAAACCCAAAAATGTCATTCTCCCCCTGGAAACACGCCTCAACTCATTTTCGACAAAAAAAGAAAAGTTAAGGGACACCGATGTCCTCCATAGTATCGCGATACAAACGATACATCGTAAAAGTGTTTCACTACTGAGATGCAAATATATTTATCAAATATATCTCGATACAGAAATACAGATATTCAATGGTATCTCTGAATAACTATCACGATACTACCCAGCCCTGGGTGTGCCATACTGTTCAGGCTGATCTTTCGGAGTGCTCTCCACGTGTGGGCTTCCTAAAGCGCTATCAGAACACATATCAAACCACTTGCTGGGTGTGCTCGGATATTACATACTATTGAGTAGTGATGTCACTCCGTTCTTTGCATGCTATAGTTGCCGTTTCGTAGTTACTGGAGGTCATGCAACCGCGATTTTTTACTACAAACGCATGGGGCGAACCCTACGTGCATCGTATTGTTTGAACGCGCCTCGTCACCTCTCCTGTATTTGTGACCCTTGTTTTCTCCTCTTCTTATTTGGAAAAATACTGCGGTGTGTCTTGAATGCGTAATTGCAAGGCGTAACGGAATTGACGTTAGCCGCTTCAGTTTCTTCTTGCAATTATGCAATTACGTGTACGACGAACGCTACTTTTCGGTTAATTTCTTTGAATGATTCTCTTTCGACCGTTCTGTCGATGCAGAACAAATCACGTGATTCGAGCAGCTATATACAGATACAGTCTCCGTGTTCACCAAAAACGTCAGTTTCCCCGCAATGCCGAAGCAATGACTGCGATAGCAACAAGTCGCTAAGACGCGAGAAGAACACCAAACAGCTTTATATACTTGCCGCACGCTCATCAACCGCAAACGGCCCGCGAAAAGAACACGAACAGGATGGCCACGAACTACAACGGAAACAACTCGGCACTTGCAACGCGCTGCGCTGCTCAAACAGAAGGAAGGATTCTCGAAAAGAACCCACAGAGCGTGAACTAAAAAAATCACAGCATATCCACGGAGTGAATGATGATGAGTGGGCGAAGCTGCGGCGGTTCATCGGTAAACCGTGAATCTTCCGTGAATTCTGCCCAGTACATCATCACCGACGTGAGATCGGGCGCGTTTATACTAAAGGTTCGATGAGTTATGACGACTTGCAGCTCACTTTAATTTTACATGTACGCTGTGAATTTTCATTGTTTAGAAAACCATTGCTTTAGAAAACAACTGACGTCTTTCGTTAAGCAGCTGGCGTCTTTTCGTTTTCCTTTAGAAACATCTGGCGTTCTTTCGTTTTGCTTTTAGAAAACATCTGGCGTCTTTCGTTGGTTTATTTCATCAATCAACGGCGTTTTGAACAAAATTTTTATTGTTTAATCACGCACAGGAGAAATCTCACCAGGCACTACCTTGGAGGTAAACAATGGCTGCTAATGGGAATGAGAGACAGAAGCAGTCGGCTTTTAGCTAACACTTACACTTCTACTTCTACTAACGTTTCCTACTGGAACATGCCAATGGCTGCTAATGGGGAATGAGAGACAGAAGAATTCGGCTTTTAGTTAACGCGCACGCTGCGAATTTTTTATTCTTCAGCAACGCACAGGAAAATCTCCCACGGGTCTTGTCTTACCTCTAGTCTGGCCGTTAATTCTAACAGGGCGAGCGGGGAACGTGGTCGATAGGCGTGCGACAGGGGGGCAGCGTAGGAGAGGAGAGAGGGGGATGGGACGCGCATGCGCTGGTGCTCATCGCGGCGTTGCGCAGGAGAGAACTTCGGCATGTCTTTGGCGCCAGTTACAGACCCGTACGTTCCCTACCCCCTCTTTCCGCCATCTTATACACCCTGCGATATATCCCTCCCCTTTATGCATTTTCTGCCAACAAGAGCCAATCTCGATCATATCATGTGGGTTGTACTCTGATCCCACCACCTAACTCACTAAACAGTAGTAGTAAGGAGCAGTGGGAGGCTGCAATGTGCAGCTCGGCGCCCGAGGTCCAGGACCAGATCCTGGATTGGGCCAAGAGGGTAGCGGAGACCTACGCCGGGTAGGCTCCTCTGCTCCTTCCACCACTGCACCCTTCCCTCTTGGGATAAATAGTCTTTCTCCTCCTCCTCCTCCTTCTCTAGCCCGCGTTTCAGAGGAAGAGTGGAAATGGTGAGGGGAGAGGAGAAGTGGAGAGGAGAAAGGGAAAGTGGAGAGGGGAGGGGAGAGTGGAGAGGGACAAGATAGAGGGAAGAGGACAGAAGGAATGGTGATGGGGAGTCTAGAGGAGGTGTGTGGAGAGGGTCTGCGCATGCGCAGTAAGGGTGGTCACGCCGCACACCACCACCACCACCGGATTGAACTCCGCCATAGGATACTTCGAATCTAATATATTTTTGTTTTCTTGAAAACTGAGGCGCGTGTATGGCCCTTTGGCGTCTCCTGCCGCGCGGTGGCATTCGACGCATTGTTTACCCGGCGTTTAACATCGCGTGTGGGTACAGAAATGGGCCACATTTAAGTGCGCGTCTCTAGGGCAACTTTCAAACAGAAGCAAAATCTATCATATCTTTAGAGCGCACCCTGCAGGCAATTTTGCGGGTGATACTGCACACGTGGAAGCCCCTCCGAGACCTGCATGCCGCCAGCGTTAAATGGCGAGCAGTTTAAAGCGGCGCGCTGAGGAGCGAGGGCCGCAGGTAGGAATCCGGGTGCCGTACTTCGAATATATTTTCTTCTGTTTTTTAACGCGATAGCGTTAGAGAGCTCGTGTCGCAGAAATGCCGGTGTCGGTGTCGGCACCGTTGGTTGTGAGCGAAAAATCGTCCGTGAGCGAAAAATCGAGAAAGAAGCAAATAAAATAAAGAATAAAATCTTCGGTCCCATTGGGGATCGAACCCGGGCCGTTCGCGTGGCAAGCAGGTGTCCTACCACAAAGCCACGATGTTACTTGTTGCTGCTTCAGAAAAAAAAAACCCTACATAAATGTCATGTAGTGAAGGAGTTCTCGCAGCTTTCTGGAAAACTAGAAAAAATCGCTTGTCGCCCGGATGTGAGCGTGACGATTTCCGGCAACATGGCAGCATCACCGATCCTCGCTTCGGTTGCAATTTGCTCTTGATGCTTCCAATCGGCGCGTACTTCAATGATTGCAAGTTATAGCCTACCTTCTTTGCAACCCCATCTCACGTGGAGAGCGAGGCAGCGGCCGTATTTTGTCGTTAATTTTGATCGACGGCTCGTTTTGATGTTTCGGTGGTAGCTTGCTGCAATGATGGTAGCTTGCTGCAATGTCAGTTTAATGTGCGTCGTAGCGTCGTAGACGTCGTAGATGCGTAGTAGATAGATAGCGTGCGCTTCCGTGCGCCCACTCGAGGTCACAGCAGATACTACTGTCGCAGCTAAACAAAACATTGCAAAAAAAAAGAAATCCCGTAATGCTGCCGTGACTTCCTTATCTCACACAGTCAATAATAAGTTTGACATGCTGCCATTCATCTACTCTGTAATTACGCATTTTGTTCTGCAGGTGTCACGACAAAAACGAGCCCACTCGGCGATTTGTAGGCGCATTGGCGAGACCATCAAACTACGTCGAAAAAGGCCGGGATAGTGCAGCCATCGCCGCTAAAAACACACACGAACTTTCAAACAGCTCTAAAAATGGACAACTATGTCCATCTAGCGGAAATCCTTTCTAGAGGAGGCGTTGATCAAGCAAACAGCAAACGCTAGATAATGTGCTGCCATCTGTGAGGCATTGTGAGAAATATGTCTCGACTCATTATGGCCTCCGAGATGGCAAGCGCGCGGCGTACATCTTGGAGGCCATGCGATTCTTGTTTTAGATCGAAAACCTCTACCATTTACGCGCGCGCGCACATGTGTATCTGTGTGCGTGTGTGTGTAACAATACAGATTAATAAGTATGCACTTAGTGGTTGAAGTGCGCACTAGGGGCCGGATTTTGCTATCGCGTTCAACTCTTAAAGGCGAAGCTTAAGGGTCCTCCAATTTTTATTTTTCGTTGTTGTTTTTGTTTATATATAATGTAGTGAAATCAGACACACAGACCACACCCATTCCTGGGTTGGTTGGTTGGTTCCTATAGGGGAATAGCTCAACCCACTGTGGGGGATCGGCTACGGAGCGTACGGCAGTGCCAGCTGTTCTATTATCCACTTCTCTTTCCTCTACATCCTGCATGCTGCCCGCGCGCCCCAAGCCCACCGTCGTTCTTTGTCATCACAATACATACATATACATATCCGGCGCATGAGGGCGACGGCAAAAATCAGCCAAGAGTGTCCATAAATTGCTATCGCAATAAAGTTAATTTACGGTGATTTAGAGTACGGAGTACTCAACTATGGGTAGCGGTGTGCTGCCTTTTAAACGGCTGTGCTTACAACACAATATCAATGAGTGTCATGCACTGTCGAATCCAGAACGTACTTGCGTTCATATTAAAATGTGTATGACTTAGTGTACTACGTTTTCTAAAACGGGAGAGCGGCTGCGCTGTCGTATTGCTCAGAGCGTGCCATTTAACATATCGAAGAACAGTTCCGAAACATACTGCGCATGGAGCCTAGGTTCAACTATTTCGATGACCTATGCCTTACCAAGGACCCTCCTATCGGGTACGGACTGCACACGTGGGTCACTTTAAAAATGTTTGTTAAATTCATAACAACCCAAAATTTTTTTGGGTTGAAATGTACAGCACATAGTACTTAGCGCGAGTCTTTAACGGAATCATTCACACAAAATAAAATTGCGCATGCTAGACGACGTTTGTGAATGATTGGAAAGGTGATGAGAGACTTGCTATGGTTTCTGCGTTGTCGTCAATCCGCCTCTTTCATTTTCCTGCGCTGCCCTCTGCCGTTTCGGTAGGGGTTTGGCAGGGGCCGGGACAACCGGTATTGCCAGAACCAAAGCCTCCGAGATCAAGAGACGTTTCGCGACTGTTCCACCAGAGATGCGCACATGGGCAGGGGCGTCGTGAAAAAGGCGCGTTCGTGGAATGGTTTTAATGCGTAAGCATTTATATGCCGATTCAAGAAGAAAACTATCCACCTGTCTGTCTGGCTGTTCCAATTTGACGTAAGACAATGATCGCCATAAATAAAAAAATTCGGCAGATCCCACGTACCGTGGGAGTCGATGTTATGCGAAGCATGCCGCGGGTAGGTGACTGTGGCATAACTTTTTTTACTGAGCGACACGTTACAAAATGACGCTAAAGATTTGTATATATTTTATACGCACACATATGCATGTTGAAGAGCTGCATATGTGTTATATAAGCAGTTGTTTACGGTTGGGTAACGCTGCCAATGACAACGTGGGTATTACCAACACCAGAAGCGGTAAGCTGATATGTAGTGTTTATACGTGTCCCGAGAACGCACGCGCGTTTCACGAACCCGTGTGCATGTGTGCAAGAAGTTCTTGACAGTTCTTGAACAAGGGCATCATCACCGTGATCAGTGAGCACCAGCAGCTGGTCATGACTTGTTATAGGATCCGGTCGTGATCGTGGTGAAGAGGTGTGTATTGAAGTATGTGGTATAGTAGAGCTGTTGGAATTCGTGGATGCCTCGGTCATTTCGTCGACAAATTGTCTGTCGACAGAGCCGGCGACATGTCAGAACCTGAAGCCACCTTTCGCGTTGGTGAGGCATAGGCCGTCGAGGCTGGTAGGCCTGGATAGTGCAAACATAGGACAAACACCAACAACAGTGGATGGTGTTTGTCCTATTCGTAGAACACCTGGGCGAATGTGGCCTACATAGCCTAGCCTACAAATGGCTGTCAATCAATCTGACATCATCTTAGGTCAGCATGAGGCCATCGCCCAGCCTCTTAAGAAATGAATAGGACACTTCATCGTTCTGGTGGACGGAGTGCACTTTACGATGCGGTGATGTGGATAGCATATGTAACTTTCGTTAATGTATTCCTCCGGGGTCGAGCAATTCTTCAATATAGCTTGCTGAATCATAGGAATACAAACGTAATGTTTTTTAGACTGCTCTAAAATCGGAGCCAACACTGGAACTACAGACGTCAATCTGATATGACGTCCGTATCGGAGTACACATCGTAGGAGTATCATGTAGTGTTTATTGCTTTCTTGTAAAATTAGATAGCCAGCACCACAACCATAATTGACGTTGCACCGATATTACGCCTGCGTAGGTTGTTTTTCCAAACCAATTTATAGACCTGGCGTGGCTCAGTGGTAGAATACCTGATTGCCACGCAGAATGCTTAGGTTCGATTCCTGCTGGGATCCTAATTTTCATAATTTCCATTCGTTGAGTCAACGCTGCCGATGTTGGTTTGGCATTTAAGTTACCTGTGTCTGTTCTCGCCGTTCCTGGGTAGACATAAACTGTCAGTCACCTGTGGCGCATACCCGTACACCCGAGCCGTGCTAAATGGGTATGTGCCGCACGCGTCTGGAGGAAAGGGTTTGACGACGTAGGCGGCAGGATTTTCTCGTTATTCATGTCATGACCAGACAGTCATATTCGTCAAATCCTCTTACACTCCCATGCCAGTTTTCGTCCACAGCAAGTTAAGGAGGCGATCATGAGAGCACCCAGACGTAGGCGGCTAGATAGATAGATAGATAGATAGATACGTAGATAGAAACGCTCAAAGTGGCAGAGGTTCGCTAAGAAATGCTTCGCATTTAAAAAAAAACTCACAGGGTCCCTTATGCATTATCCCTAAGACGACCGGAAGGCAAAAGCCATCGTCTTTTTCTTCTCTGTCGATGTGTTGATCCTGCCCAGCCATCCTCTGAGAGCTTTCTGCACCTAACGTGGTTTCGCACTACCCCAGGATCGGAGGCACTTGCACTGCCTCCGTGATCGGCCCATTGTTGACCAAGCAAGGATGTCATGTGATGACGTGATCAGGTCACGTAATAATGACGTCACATTTCTCGCGATCTCTGACGTCTTCACGTGATGATTACTGTTCGCAAAACACGCCCTGACGCCTCCGACGCGGTACCACGGTGAATTTTCGCGTTTAACGCGGCATTTCAGGCTTGCGCCTTAAAATGACATAAGCAAAGTAATTTTCTTGACGGGGTTGTTTTTAACTTAGGTCTTCAGGCCACGAAGGCAAGTGTCTTAACCCCCGGTATACGCACGCTAGCCGGCAGTGAATGTATGTGAACCATAGGAATGCCTTGTACCCGTGGTGAGAAAGAAATGTAAAAAAGCGCACGATCCCTAATGGACCTTTGGGCTGGATTCGGACGTAGAGCTCGCACACGTGCAGCATTCTACTCATGGTGATCGCCGGTATCTTGTCGTCGTCTCTCTTTTTGCCTTTCCGTGGCCGCGTATTTTCGATCTGGTCATCGCTGCCGTTCTCGTAGAGCGACAAGCCTCGCTTCACGTTGAGCTGCTGCTTCTTTGGGAGTACGTACTTTGTTTGCGCGTCCCAGTCGCAATCTTTTTTTCGAGTGAACACAGGAGCGCGTTGCCTTCTGTAGTACTAGCGCCGTTAGGCGACCCGTCGCACTATTTGCGCGCATGTGCGAAGAGGGTAGCTTACCTTCACTGTCACTTCCCTTCCCTTCCCTTCACGTCACCGCAGTGCTCGTCTGCCGTCTGCCAGGTGTTTCCCGGACTCGGTGGTGATCCTATTCTGACTGCAACTAAAATTTGGATCCTTTCAGGGTCGAACGGTGTGCTTCTTATGCTTGGCGTGTGACCTAGTTTTCGTCCTTTTCTTCCACCTGTGTTCTTGTAGGGTGATTCCACGTAAGATCGAACAAACGATGGCTGGTCGACCTCTCAAATTTATTTCAAAATTTTATATATTATTGCCTGATGAGTGGAAAGAAGAGATCCGCAATTTGTTTTGCCGCCAAAAATTTTTTCGAAGCACAGGAAATCAATAATGACGAAGAGGTGGAGTGGAGCGCTCATCCGCTCTGCTGTTTTGGCCAACTTTCGTTATGAATTGCACAAAATATATTAAAGTTAGGTAGCTGAAATTTCTTTACCTAAATATATGCATGTTTTTGCTTCTGCTCAGGTATTTTTAGTTTTTATGTGTAGTGTAGATGTTTTTATAAAAAACCTTAAAAATGGCCCAATTGGCAAAATTTTCTTTACTTTGAAGGTCTTTATCTCAAAAATGCTTTGTAGCAGAGCGACAAAAATTCCGCATTACCTTCGTCGCATGCTTATCTACCAAAGTGCCAAATCTTGTATTTATATAACTTTTCAGTAAAGAGATATGATCGGGCAAATTTCAAGAAAACACCGAACAATGGAAACTTCTGACGACAATTAAAAAAAAAACCATTTTTTAAATTTCTTAAACTTTGTCCACTTATTCTCCTCCACATCAGCTTTCACAATCATTAAAAACATGTTGCATAATGTTGTTGCAATAATAGTTACGGCCCCTCCAATGAGACCCTTAGGCAAGGATGGGCAATTCCGACTTCTTGCCCAGCAAGTGTATAAAATGCAGGCAGAATTGAATTTCTTTTTATTAAAAGGCCAGCAGGTACCTAAAAAGGTGTCGCCGGCACTGAAGACGTTAATTTTGAAAATATTTGGTCACTGCAGCGGCCACGAGCGCGGGGCTACCGAGCAGGCGCGCGCGCACCCGAGATGCTCGTTGTAAGAGACGGCGTAGTGAGAGCTCGTTTTCGCGTCCTCAGACCGATTGAGTTCGAAACAGCAACACCTGTCGGGTGACTTGAACGCACGTGCACCGGTAGTCGCAGTGATCTGGTTAATTGCGTTGATTTCTTTTTCAGGGGGCATAAGAATGTCATCGTTAAACTGTGCGTTCCGTGAAGATCTTTCATTGCAGTAGTAGGAAAAGCACGCGTAGCACCAGTATAGTCCGTCTCACTGACAGTCACTGATCTTTCGGGCGTTAAACGTTCCTTCAAAGCATTTATGTCTAGGTCGGTAACTCTGCGAAATTTTGGCTTCTTTGCAATAATTAAAGGAGTACTGACACGATTTTGAGATAACGCAAAAGGGACATTTTTTACTTCGTTGGTATGCAGTGTCCACGCTGTCCACACACTGGAGTCGGAGAACACGTATAAAATATTTTAATTTGACTTTGAAGTTTTCATCGCTGAGCATTTGCAAGCCAGCCACACTGCAAGGACATTATCCCGACAAGTCAAGACAGTTCCTCCGAGTTCGCGAGTTCTGCATCCTGCATGCAGCCTAAATCGTAGAAATCACTGTCAGGGTCACTGGACGACAATTCACTCATCGTTGTCTATTGCACCTCGAGCAGATGACGGATTTCCCGCTAGTACGTCGCGAGATTCTCTATCTCCGTGACGTCACACTGCTATGAAACGACACTGAGAAGCCACCCCCTCGATATCGAAACCGAAAGTGTCTTTTTAAGGTGGCGCTAATTAAAATATATAGGATGCATTCCCAGGCACCACAATAGTCGTTTTAGGTTTCTCGACACCAGTATTTTTATTTAGAGCAACAATCCGAAATTTTTTAAAATTCGTGTCAGTACTCCTTTAAGCTTCTTGTGCTTCGAAAGGTAGTCTCCACAATAGACTCATTGAGAGCTATACTTTCTCGTCATGAGACGCACAGGAGGAGTAGAGTAAGAGCAAAGCACAAGAACTATCCGCGCCGAATGAAGTGTGAACAGCGCACCGAACGCGCGGCCAGTTCAGGCCGTCTGCTGCCGACATCTAATATAGGCAAGCGCATCCGGTTACCGATAGTTTTGCTTTTTTTTCCTTTGACAATCCATATTTTGCTTTGCCACTGGAGCGCCACGTTCATGCTTTCCACTGATCGCAACTGGCGTAGCGCAGTTTCTGTGGCAGCAGCGTGCGTGAAGCGAGCGCTCATAGCTCCCTCATAGAGTGTCCATCTTGCTTCCATCTCCGCCGTGTTATCAGCGCCTAGCTGAGATGCGAACAGAGGGCGGATAGAATAGCGAAGCTCCAGTGCACGTGCGTTCAAGTCACCCGAGAGGTGTTGCTGTTTCGAACTCAATCTGTCTGAGGATGCGAAAACGAGCTCTCACTACGCCGTCTCTTACAACGAGCATCTCGGGTGCGCGCGCGCCTGCTCGGTAGCCCCGCGCTCGCGGCCGCTGCAGTGACCAAATAATTTCAAAATTAACGTCTTCAGTGCCGGCGACACCTTTTTCGGTACTGTTAGCCTTTTAATAAAAAGAAATTCAATCCTGCCTGCATTTTATACACTTGCTGGGCAAGAAGTCGGAATTGCCCATCCTTGCCTAAGGGTCTCATTGGAGGGGCCGTAACTATTAGTGCAACGACATTATGCAACATGTTTTTAATGATTGTGAAAGCTGATGTGGAGGAGAATAAGTGGATAAAGTTTAAGAAATTTAAAAAATGGGGCTTTTTTTTAATTGTCGTCAGAAATTTCCATTGTTCGGTGTTTTCTTGAACTAAGCCCGATCATATCTCTTTACTGAAAGGTTATATAAATACAATATTTGGCAGTTTGGTGGATAAGTATGCGAAGAACGTAATGCGGAATTTTTGTCGCTCTGCTACAAGGCTTTCTTGAGATAAAGACCTTCAAAGTGAAGAAAATTTTGCCAATCGGGCCATTTTTGAGGTTTTTTATAAAAACATCTACACTACATATAAAAACTAAAAATACCTGAGCAGAAGCAAGAACATGCATATATTTAGGTAAAGAAATTTCAGCTACCTAACTTTAATACATTTTGTGCAATTCATATCATAAGTTGGCCAAAACAGCAGAGCGGATGAGCGCTCCACTCCACCTCTTCGTCATTATTGATTTCCTGTGCTTCGAAAAAAATTTTGCCGGCAAAACAAAGTGCGGATCTCTTCTTTCCACTCATCAGGCAATAATATATAAAATTTTGAAATAAATTTGAGAGGTCGACCAGCCATCGTTTGTTCGATCTTACGTGGAATCACCCTGTAGTCCTACAACGAACAGGCAAATAAACACAAAACCCGAACTGTTATTTCATGACGTTTTACAAAATATTGGTACGTTTAAGAAAGTAGTATCAGTAAACTGGAGTAATTTTGGTTGATGTTAAATTCTTATTTTGTCATGTCCCTCTTTGCAAAAAACAAAAACAAAAACAAAACACTGCTGCCATTCTGGAGGGTAGTGGCAAGTACAACGCCGGCACAAAGATTTGTTGCGCTCGAAGATTCTCCCAGTCTTTGCCAAAGGCTACCTGTACAGCCCGTCCGCCGTAGCCTCGTAAGCAGGATGTCGCACCATGCCTGCTTTTATGTATATTCTCATATATTTTCACAATTTTTTTTTGTGCCTGCCAGATGAGAACAGGTATCCTGCAATTTGCTATGTGCCCTATGACAACATTTGCAGTTGGTGGCTGCGCCAGGTCATGCTCAAACACAAAATTTACGTCGGGAAAGCGCCTTGCAACAATTGATCATGAGAACGAGAGCAAAAGATAACATATTTTCAAGTTTACTCGTGTATCGTGTGGAACGTTTAACATTGTTACCACTTTTAACCACACGGCTGCCGTACTCCAGTACGCGTGTAGCAGACGGCACGCGCTTGCTTGCCTGACGCTATGCGCGCGATGACAGAATTCGCGCACGCCGCCAGCACTGCGCATAAGCAAAGCTTTTCGCTGCCACCGCTCAACTGCGCTGGAGCTCGGAAAGCCACGCGCTCCGGGGTGCACTCTCAAAAAGATTCCGACTGTAGCTGATCGAGCGGCGGAAGCGTGGCGAAACTCGGTTGCGCGAGCTGTCTACCTTGCTGGACGTGTCTTTCCGATGGCAGCTGCGTGGTTGTCGCTACCACACATTCGCGGCTTGGCATGACATCACCAGGTTATGCCACGCGTTCTAGTAGCTGAAGCGTCGCTGGTTGCGTTGACGACGGCGCGGCTGGCTATTCCTGAAATGCGCACATTTTAACGGCGGCTTAAAGAGCTTTGCTCAAAGGTTCACTCTAATGGAGTACTTGAGCGGACCGACCGTTAGTCGGGCGAGGTGCAGCTATGGGGACTAACAGTTTCTCGGTAAGGTGTAAATGTGAGGAATAAATATTAGTTCATTGAGGCGATACGTGGCGACTAACTCTTTGACACGGTGCCGTTAGTCCTTAATATGCTTAATGGTTGTGGCAGCCCCATTAGTCCCCAAAAGGACGATCCACGCACCCTTTTAACACCATATTGCATAGAGTGTAAATCTTTCGCATGAATAGTATATGGACAACGTTCTCGATGAATACCGCGCAGAATGTTTGGTAGTGGAATACCTGTCATCTGCAGCACAAGATGTGAAGCCGACATGGAGAAGTTTACACATCAGAGAATTTAAAACTTCCCGAAAATCCGTCACAAAACGGGAGTATCCGTGGCTTGAGACGCTGGCGAGCGCTGATAGGAAGACGAACGACGGTGTACTGATGCTGCCCGAAAGCAACGTTTTAGGGTTGGATATAACATGGGTTCAAACAGAGGTGGTTTTGGGAATCGTATAGACAACTTGCAATCGGGATCCTATCTGGATATTTATGTCGCATATTCTGCCAACGACACCAAGATCCCAGGATAGAGTATCAGGTCCACTGTAAGAGGTTGCATGGTCCCTTATGCAATTGCCGAAGATGACTGAAGGCTCAAGCCATCTTATTTTTCTTCGCAGTCGAGTGTTTTGATTTACCGCCCCCCCCCCCCCTCCCCGCCCATCCCCAAAGCTCTCTGCATGCAACGTGGTTTTGCAGTACCTCCAGAATCGACCCACCTTTGACCAAGTGGCATTGTCATGTGATCTCAGAGTAGGAACGTCATGATTACGTCACCCACGGTGGAAACCTGCGACGTCATGAGGATGTTATACGATGGTGATGAGTATTCGCGTCACTCGTGTGCACGCCGCCGAAGCCCACGGTCACTCTACACGTTTGATGAGGCATCCAAGGCTTTCACTTTAATATTCCAGATGATTTGAATATGCGTGCAGGAGTGGCGTAGCATTTACTATGGGTTAATTCCAATTATTATCTCAAGCGCCGTGCAGCCGACACCTATATTGAAAAATTATCATGACGTGGCAGTGCTGTTGAAGTAAACTTAATTTATCGGAATGTAAATGAGCTTTATAATATAATACATTTTTAATTATGAGGGATGGCTAGCAAACCTAAAATCGCCGTTCAACCACATTGACTCTCACAAAACAGTCCACAGTAGTCCGAATAAAGTTACCTAACAGACACACTTATAATGAAAAAGTCTTCAACAAGGTGTGTGTGCCGAAGCCGACGTTTCGACAAGAGCAGTTTACTTCAAGGCTGCAGCTGCTTTCCTTAGCGCTTGTGTGTATATGCTTCGCACCCACTCCTTCAATCTGAAGAAATGAGAAGAAGAGGGCAACTGCGAAAGTGGAAGTGGGGGATAGACCACCGTGAAGATTTTGGTATCAAAAGGAAAAATGTATTTCATGGAAAAAAAAAAGGCAGACGGTAGGGCGGGGGGGTGGACGTTTCGCTGAATTATGGTCGTCGGAAGGAAGCACCACTTTAGAATGGTAGGTTACAATATCCTAGAAAGGTTTTTCTCAATGGTTTGGGCTCTGTTTGTGCAACGTCGGATGGATTCGAGAGCCCCCTTTGAAGCGTTTATACCTGTTAGCTGGAGTGTATTAAACTTGTGAATGAGGTATGACTGTATATATTCTGTCCCTTGGTGACCGCGGGTTTGTATGCAAAGTTCGAGATCGTCGACGTTGTGACCTGCTAAATTAAAATGATTTGCCACCGCTTTCGGTAACATCGCTAACATCTTCGCGGTGTCCGAGCGATGCCCGTTTAATTTAGCATTAACAGGCTGTCCTGTTTTCATTTTAACATATGGTGTAGTAGCGCAACTTCGACGGGGACAAAGAGGATAAGAAGAAACACGACACTCGCTACACATGGCAACTAGTTTTATTTCAGAAGCAGCACTTCATTTATAACCCAAATCTCTAGCGACACAGAAATGAACTACGAACACTGAATCATTGCCAAAAAAACCTTTTGCGCATACTCAAGCGATAGTACACGGCATTTATGCTTAGACACTTTAAGATGACATAACAAATAACAGCGCTGGGTAACATCAATACAAAATACATTGGCGGGAATTCACACGTGCTTGAAACAGAATTGAAACAACATTAAGGAAAGTATGACACATGCAAACACTAACTTCAATTAAAGTCCTTCGAGGAAGCTGGCTTCTCGGTTACTTAACGAAACTGATGACTGACTAATGCAGCCATCTTTTCTTTTGTTAATGTGAAAGGCTTCGACAATTTCTCTGGTTAGTTGGTTCCCATGACGGAAGACTACGGTTGTGTCACTGAACAGTGGCGAGCAGCCACACTGAGAACAGTGTCCCTTTATGTGAGAATGAATGTTAGTTCCTAATGATCGCTTATGTTCTAAAAGTCGGCTGTTCAAACAACGACATGTTATGCCACACGACATGTTATGTGGTTGATGACCTCGCTTCCTGCTCTTTTGCATTTAAATAAGTACTAGAGTGCCTCTTGATTCTTGAATGCGTAATTGCAAGGAGAAACTGAAGTGGCGCGCGCCGCATGCGCTTGCCGTACGACGAACGTCACTTTTCTTTTCAATTTCTGAAATTTCTTTTTCGTGTTCTGTCGACGCAGAACAAGCCACGTCATTCGACGAGCCGTATACAGATGCCTCTATGTCCCAGTATTCGCCGAAAATTCATATGACTTATAGCACTCAGTACACATCTATAAAAAAGCGGTATGCTTTCGTTTAAAGAGCAGTGTTTACAAAAAAAATGAATGATTTAGATTGCAGGAAGTAGTACTGCTCAAAATCAAGTGTGAAAGATTTATTAAAGTACTAATATCCGAAAAAATTGGCCGCGTATCTGCGTGCTTCGCTGCAAATGTCGTCTAAAGACGATAGAAGAGGCGCTGCGTGAGATATGAGCGCCATCTGGCAATACGTCGGGAAACGTGAATGCTGTGTTGCGGGCTGGTAGTCCCGGCGCAGCAGCAGGCAAGACCGGCGGTGACCAACGCGACCGGCGGGGACGACAGCCAGCCCGAACACGCGGTTTGGCGCGAAGCGCCGAAGCAGAAGAAACGTCCGCACTCAACGAGTACTCTCCACACACTCTGTTATATTCACGTCGCCTGGGTAAAGCAGGAATGCCAGAGCGGCGCCCCATGGCACTCGTACAGTGCAATACTGAACTGAAACCGCAACACAACAATGAGCTCGCGCAGAGGGCACGGAGGAAGCCAAGTTTCGGCGCAGCCTAAGAAACTAGGGTCTCTAGAATTACGTATCTATGTATTTTCTATTAAAGGAACACACCACCTAATACTTACCTAGTGATGTTGCGCCTCAGATATGCGTAATGTTTGCTTTTTGATCAACCATGTACACAAGTATGAACCTAGTGAGCCGTTCACGATGGCTGGCCCTTGTGCAAGTGGTTCAACTTTGGCCGAGTGGCTGAATCGAGGGACGTGCCGACAAACAGAAAGACAGACAGACCAAAATTTCGGCGTTTAAGTTCCCCAAGAAAGACTATCGTCTTTAATATGTGAGAGTGGCGTCGCTGCCACAACGTCAAGACAGTATGCTAATATACCCCGCTGATTTTCACGAACTGTGCATGCAGTCAATGCTCCGTTCCTTCGATCATCCATGCCTTATGTAGCGTTCTTCAAAAGGGCACAAACTGCACACCTGGGTCACCTCGTATACTCTCGTTGAAATCATAAAACTTAAAATTTTCTGTGTCGAAAGCTATGACACATCGTACTTGGCACAATACTTTTGACCAAATAGTTCATAAATATAGAAATACAATATGATTCGAAAGGTGATGAGTGACTTCCTGCGCTTCCTGAGTGAAATCGTGGAATGGTTTTAAATGCATAAGCATATACAATCCGTATCACACATTCCAGTCAGCGCCCGTACCGTTGAGTTGTATCCTCGTGCTAGTTACTCTGTTTTCAATATGAATCCTAACTGACTCACCCAAATGCCTGTTCTGCTAAGCGTAAGCATTTCTATGCCTACTCAACGAAACAAAAAATGGAACGCATCTCCACGAAGTGAATGATGACGAGTGGGCGAAGCTAGGTCCTAAGATCCATGATGTCTACGTCGTAGTCGCCGGCTAGTATAAAGGGCTTGTGCTTGTAGGAGTTTTATATTGTTCTGTCACAATTATGATTGCTATTAGTGTGCTGTTGAATCTTTCTTGTGTCTCACATATGTACCGCTTCTGGAAATTGTGTTGTTACACAGAGGGCCGTCAGGATGTATCGACAACCTTGCCTTGACTCCGGCAATGACCCAACAATGTCGATAACTAAGCGCCGAAAAGGTTCTGTTATAACTGGCACAACCTTCATGGGCGCCTTCCACTTGTCCGTGAATTTCCCCACCCTCTGGCAAGTGTCGCAAGAGCGCACAAAGTCTTCGGTATCTTTCCAGCATTTCGGCCGGTAAAACTCAAGGGAAATCCTAGCCTTGGTCTTTTTCCAGCCGAGATGCCCTGCCCACGAGTTTTCGTGTGGAAGTTCCAATAGCTGGCGACGATACTTTTGCGGTATCAAGAGTTCCTCATACTTGCGACCTTGTAAATCTGTGTACTATACAATAGCCCAGATTTCTCATAAAAAGAAACATTCTTTTTCTTTACTCCCAATTTTACGCTTTCTATTAGCGCTTTTATCGGGATGTCTTCACGCTGCTCTCGAATGAGCGTCGCTCGATCAACCCTCGACAGCTCACACCAACTTTCAGCTACAGGCTTGAGCGTATTGCCCGCCTCGCCCAACGGCGCCACTTCGGTTTCTCCGCCGACGAAGACGACACTACCCGCTGCATCTGCAGGCGGCTCGAGTAAACCATTTGGAGTATTTTCTGTCCAAGGCTCAGTCGACTCGCTGCCAAGGTCACGCAGCTCGGCCGCTTTTGCAGGAGGTGGTGTACTACATGGAACGAGATCAAGTTCCTGTGAAAGCTTCCACGCTTGCGATCGCGTGAGGGCCATGTACCCAACGCTGGAAAATTTACCCTGTTCTTTAAGAAGCTGCTCCGAGTTGTTTGAAAAAAGATAAGGAAAACAATGTGGAAGAGCAGCAGCGACAGCCGCTTCGGTGTGAAACTTACCGAAAGAACCTTCTATGATCACCGTAGCGATCGGTAAGCAAGTGCTCAGCTCCTCCGCGACTTGCCTGATACATGCGCATTCTCCTGTCAAGTCGTTCGGAGGCACAAACGAAGAATGGACAGCGTCCATAGTTGACGCTGAGTCTCGAATGGCTCGGCACGTTTTCCCATTGACGCTAATCTCCTGAATGTACGGTTCTAACAACCGCATGTTCTTTTCTGATTCACGGACTGTTGCGAAAGCAACCTTTTGTTTACAATTTAACGCGATATGCCTTTCTTTTTGCAATTGTCACAGATTAGCGGCTTCCGTGACTCAAACGCCCGTGAAGTATCAGTGCGCTGTTTAGAAACCTCACTCGATTTCTGCGCATCCGTTTGTCCCTCCCTCACAGTCTTTTTCGTAAGAGTCGGGTCCTTTCTGAAATTACGCTGCGGAGCGAGTTTTCGTTCATCAGGTTTCTTGGAAAAACCATCTTTTCTGTCAGATTTTTCAACACGCACTGCCCTACTATGCAAGTTTCGACGAGTGTAGTACTCTTCAGCTAACTCTGCTGCCTTGTTTAGCTGTACTTCTCCAAGCGTATCCTGCAGCAAAAGCCTGACGTCATCTTCGAACAGCGGTAGAATTGCTACAATGCTATGCACTCTACCACTTTATCGCGATCGTCATAAACATCTTCGCCCTTGAGCCATTCAATTAAATCGGCTTTAAGACGAAACGCGAAGTCAACGTGTGACTCATTGCCCCTTTTTGCATACCGGAACCACTGCCGGAAAGCCTCGGGTGACAATTTATATCTTCTCAAGATAGCCTCCTTAACCTCGTCATAGCTCTCAAACGCCTCCCTCGGCAAACACGTTATCACGTCGGATACTTCCCCGGGAAGCAGAGCTAACAGGTTCTGTGTCCAAAGAGACCGCTCGATGCCATTCTTATCGCATACGTGTTCGAATTTTACGAGATACTTCCCCATGTCCTCGCCTACTACGAACGGTGGCAGTTGGTCCCGAATTCTATGACCGCTGGCCTGAACCGTCGCAGAAGCTACGCTGGGCACCTGCGAATACTGACCGAGTGACAGTTCTATTATTTTCATCTCGAGGCGCTCTTGTCTTTCGGCTTCCTCGCGCTCACGGAGTTCTCGTCTTTCGGCCTCCTCGCGCTCGCGGCGTTTTTTGATATCCGCCCAGGTCTCATCGACTTCCTCAGCCGTTACTCCCTCCTTCTACATGATCTCAAGGATCGCTTGCTTTCGCCTCGCACGGCCCAGAGTAAGGCAGAGTTCTGCACAAATATCGATGAGTTCCTTCACTTTAAGGTTCTCCATCGTTCACACTAGCCTCTTGCTATTTGCCCTCATTAGAATCTACTTGCCGTATCCCCCATAAGTCTACAAGAAAGACACACAAGCAATTCTCAACCTGCCGTCTTTACACCCTCCGCATTAACTTTGGTTTCAAAGCGCTCCGACTTGGCTCGAAACAATCAAAGCTCACTCCAATGCTTCACACAACCTTCTCTAAACTACGATAACCTGTGCTAGAGAAGTCTGGTGAACTGGGAAAACATCAGGCACTCACCGCATCGAGGTTGCTGACGCCGGCCGATCCCGCAGCTGCCAGCCACTGTTGGGTATCGGGTGTCTCAGCTTGCGGCTGCATCTGCGCAGAGCTGATAGACGGAGCGGACAATTCGACGGTGATTTCAGGCAAAGTTTATGTACATATAAACAGAGGCGTCACATATTCGGCTCTGGGGCCGACAGCTTATTGGGCTCGCACAGAGGTGCGACGACGACCCGGGATTTCTTCGCTCGCTGACCCTCTCTCCGCGCAGCTTGGTTCTTTTATAGCCCTGGGCGATCGCTTGCATCAGCCAGTAGTTCGAAGCCTCCAATCAGGAACCGCCGTTGGTCGCTGGCTGGAATCGGACCCGTAAAGGAGTGGGCTTGCCGCACGTTGCGCGAGAAATTTCCGTCGGTTGCGTCAGACGCATCGCAGGAGTTGCCGGGGATTGCATGAGACTCTGGCCTCGTTGCATCAGCTGGTGTTCACGCTGGTTGCATCAGACAGTCTATCGATGTTGACGCTGGTTGCGTCAGACGTTCTACCAGCTTAAATGCTTTGTCGAAGCAAGGAAGTTTGCGTTGGGAGCCCTGGCATAACAGCACCCAACAATCTTCGGGCGCCCGTTCACAGCAACGTTATAACTACGCGCCGGATCAATGGGAACAAGTATACCTTGTTCCGGCGCGTTTAACTACGCACCGGAACAAGTATACACGTAAACAAGCAGCACTGTCAGTTACAGAGTTGAACAGTACATACAAGAAACAGAAACATCCATCTGCTTAATAAAATTGCCAGCTGAAACTGAGCAACTCTGTCTCTTGGCTCGTTCAGCATACTACTTATAGTCCGCACAACGAAGCGTCAGATGGTACTATTTACGATGGGTGACCCTTCCACAGTACTTGCGTACAGTGTTGCCCTTCCTCTTTCTCACTTACGCATGCGCGTTTGGCGATTTGAACGGTAATAAACAAACAGAATCAGAGCTCGAAAAAGATGTAGTGCCAGTAATATTAGCCCCAGCCCGACGTACTATTTTGACAACACACTGGCGAGAGCCACTCGGCGCTGAAAAAAAAAGTGAAAACCACACTGTTGTGCTAGCTATTCCTGTACATAACGTGTTCTCGTTATTGTGCTCAATATCCTTGTGTTCATGCCTGCGCGCCGATCTTTTTACGATGACTTCCGACCATTTAGCTCAACTTTCAGTTCAGCTAAGCTCGTGCGTTCTGGGAAAACACCATTTACGGTATCACGTTGAAAAGGAAACTTGGTTCATGTTTCAAAATAGGTTGCAGTGACAAACACTTCAGTTTAGTAACTGTTGGCGAATAAGGAAAGCCTTAGCCTGAATCCAACATTTCAGCAAGTGAACATTCCTGTAAAGGTTGTCACGGAAGAGAAGTTTCGAGAAGTGAGCTACCCTTGCTTGCCCACTGTTTATCAACTGAAGTATGTGATAGCGGATGCCTGAGCGTGTTCCTGAAAGCACTCAATTATAAATAAAAAAGAATGATGTACCAGTGGACAGCACCGACAACAGACTGCACATGATGTGTGCGCGCACATAGAGACATTTGGAACAGTAGTATACTAAAAGCTAGGAAGTGCTGGAAGTCATAGTAGCAATGTTGGAAAAACAGGCAGTGAGTAATCATTTCTATCAAATGTGTATAATTAGCTTCTTTATTTAATTACCATGTCTTCCACTGAAAAATAAATAAATTAGTCCACTTTTTCTGGTGCCAATGGTGCATAGTCGTGAGACACTGCTTAAACGATGGACGATTGCAGAGGCTGAATTGACATTTTCATTCTTCACTACCTCCTAAATGTCTGCCTTACTGTTAACACGGGTGTCACACAAAACTAATAAGGCGGCAATAGGGGCTAGATGGCATGTCATCATGCTTGTGATGCGCTGCAGGTAGACACGGACCAAAAAAAGCGAGAGCAGCACAAGGTGTTGCTCATCACCCTGTGTTGTTCTCGTTTTTTCTGGTGAGTGTCTACCTGCAGCGCATCACAAGCATGAACACAAAACTAGCCTTTTTTGGATATATAGCTCACGCCAATATCAAGGAAATAGTAGTTATTACACATTCAAATCTTTAACATGCACAAACACTGGCCAACTCTATTCAACTCTGATTGTATCTATTGAGTGCACTCATTAGTTTTTCTGTTAAAAATAAACATACTTTTAAAAACTGCGTGTCATGTGTCAGGTCTGTTATCTAGAACAAATATTATTCGCTAGCACTTGTCTGTGGTTCCACTTCACATACAAAACAGATTGCTTGCACAAGTGCAACGGTGCTGTACCCTCTTTTCTGGATGTGTCTATTTACACATCATCCCACTAATGTATTGGCGAAGTTCAGTGAATAAAACTAAAGACTAAATTTTCAGATGCTTTACAAATGCAACAGCCTGTTTCATAGAACACTGCCCAAAATGTCCTTAGGCACATGCTTCTATTCTCCTACTCCCATCATCAAATGTTATTTATTCCAGAGTAGCGACCCGGAAACTGTTCTCCAGGTGACCACTACAGGAAATGCCTTGTTTAATGAAGGCACGAGTGTTTGCACGCAGCTCTCTATTTTAGAACCTTCACACTGTCCCTCCCTACAAGCAATCGGTACACATAACTCTTTGTTTCAGCACTACTGTAGCTTTCCCTGTCATCGCTTTGCACCAGCCTCCACATTTGCAGCAAACTATATTCACTGGGAAAAACAAGTAGTGCTAAATATGCACTAGTACTGGCCCACTTGCTACCAAGTTACATGTGATACTCTATGCAAAGTTTCACACGTAGATTAAAGTACAGTATGTGCACCCCATCACATGCACTATCCAAGAAATTTGAAACCAGCACATTTCCTCTAAACTGAGCAATTGATGAAGCAAGAAGCCATAATTTGTGGACCCAATTTTGTACTGCTTCAATATACCGTACACTATCACTGCTTTTCAGTATAAGGCTTGCATTTTTCCGCCTGGTAAACTTTGGTGGTGGATAGGCGACTCTTGAGCTTCTTACGACTTGTTGTGGGTAGCTTGGAAACTGTAGTGTAGTGGCGTCATCTGTGAATCGCGCGCGCACTGAGAGTGCGCCTTATTGTGTTGTGTTGTCGGCAGAGGTCGTCTGTATCGGCACACGTGCTGGCATGTAGCCAATCACATGTGCACGCGTGTCCGTTGTGTCATGTTTCGAATAAACGGCCGCTGGCCGGCTCAGTCTTTGTTGGGCTTCCGCGGTCTCCGGACTCTCACTTCTCCCAGTCGTGTCGCGAGCCGTGCCGGCGCGCGGCGCGTCTCGTGTGCAGTCGGCGGGCCCTCGCCGTCGATAACCGCCCGCAGACACAACAACATGGCGACGAGGATGTTTTTCGCTTCGGTTTCGACCGTGGCAGAGAAAACCCGTGAGTTTCCGTGACTCCCGCCTTTTTCTGTCCTGTCTGACGCGTCTGGCGTCGCAAGGCTTAGCGCTCTCTTAGTGCGCGCTCTGTGAAGCTTTGGCCTAGGCCTTCGCCCTCGCTCTGTGCTGCACCTCCATGTGCCTCTCCTGTCGGCATGGCTCTCTTCGAGCACCTCTCTGTCTTCCTCGAGCTGCCGGGGCCACCCTCGGTTCCGTGCACTAACTGGAAGAAAATGTTTCTGGCCCACCTCGAGGCGGTCGGCGGCAGCGACTGGAACCATGCCCGTCGAGCGTCGGCGCTCGTCAGCCTGCTGGGACGGGAAGGACAGCGGAAATATTTTGCGTCAGCAGAACTAGAAAAAGCCCGAACGACTCCAAGCAACGCGGCGTCCGCGCCGGCGTTTGCCCCTGATTCCTCGACTCCGGCCGCTTCCAAGTTGGACAGTCTCGTCAAGCAGCTTGACCGGCCTTTCGCCGCGTCCACGAATCCGCTAGTCGAACGTCACGAGTTCACAAGTCGGCGTCAACTCCCTGGAGAGAGTTTCCTGGTCTACGTGACCGTGCTGAAGGAGAAAGCCGTACGATGCAAGTTCGGCATGGCGTACGCGGAACGCGTGCGCGACCAGATTATCCACGGCTCTTCCAACTCGCGAGTGCGGGAGAAGCTGCTGGCATACGGCGAAGAGTTGTCCTTGGAAAAAGCGGAAGAAATCGGTCGGACGCTCGAAGAGTTGTCGTTGGCCAACCAGGCGTTTGCTCCCAGTCAACCGGAACGCGTTCAAGCCGTAGGGCGAGGCGCCCAATATGGCGGCGCGAAGAAAAAAATCGGCTGCGGCAGACCAGGCAGTTGGGGAGGCCGTGACGTCACGTCAACGCTTCCGGGAGGCCACAACGTCGCTGAAGTTCCGGCAAGCCAAGATGGCGACTTCCAGCATCAGTATTCGACGGAGTTCCGTGCTCCAGTTCCGAATGAGAAGTTTCAAGGCGACTTCCAACCTCAATCGTGTGACCGCTGCGGAAGCATACGGCCCCACTCGTGTTCTCGAAATTGTCCAGCCCGAAGTCGACGTTGCAATGCGTGCAACGCTTGGGGACATTTCGCGTCGATGTGCCGCAAGACTGCTTCTGTACAGCGCTTCTCTTGGAGGGGAGCTGTCGACGTCGTGCCGGAACAGCTGGTCTCCACACAGTTGAACTTAGCTTCAACCTCGTCGGTGCTATCTTCGGATCGTCCTTCGTCACGTGCTGACATAGCACCTCGTCCAGAAAAGCCTTAGTCGTCCAGGCTGTGGTCGATGGTGTTGCCCTGCAACTACTTCTGGATACCGGAGCATGCGTCCTCGACACCGAAGAAGATTCCCAGCGTCATTTCAGCAACAGCACAGCTGTAGTTGACTTGTGGAACTTCTCCAATCAGCGCATCGGGATCATTGGCTCCTTCCAAGCTTCAGTGAAAGTGTCGCGGTGGTCTTGCTCGATTGTCTTTTCGGTTCACATATGTGTGATGTATGTTTTGTGTAAGTGCCACTTAGGCTTGTGCGCAAGTGACCTCATCCCCGCCGCTCGTGTGGTGCGAGCATTATTAGGTGGATCCTGGGACTAGCTTCAACCCATTGTGTGGATCCTGGGTTTGGCTTCGGTGCTACCCTACGATATTGCCCACTTCATCGACGGGGGGGATGATGTAGTGTAGTGGCACTATCTGTGAATGGCGCGCGCAATGAGAGTGCGCCTTAGTGTGTTGTGATGTCGGCAGAGGTCGTCTGTAACGGCACACGTGATTGCTTGCAGCCAATCACGTGTGCGGCGTGTCCGTTGTGTCATGTTTCGAATAAACGGCCGCTGGCCGGCTCAGTCTTTGTTGGGATTCCGCGGGCTCCGGACTCTCACTTCTCCTAACCGTGTCGCGGGCCGTCCCGGCGCGCGGCGCGTCTCGTGTGCAGTCGTCGCGCCCGCGCCGTCGATAACCGCCCGCCGACACAACAGAAACCAATGATCTCCCTTTGTCCAGTTTTCTGAGAAGAAAAATAAAGCAACAAGGAAATGATGAAAGAAAAAAAAAATTGGTTCAATAAGTAAAGTGTCCGCAACCATACCTTGTGAGAATTTGGGACCACGAATTTACTTTCAGTAGTGCAACATCCTCTGCTGACTTGAGGTAGGTTCAGAGATAAAGCATCCGAGCGTGTGCTGATAGAGCAGTTTCTTGGAGGCTCTGGTTGGGTTGGAAGAGGAAAAAATAATGATTACTATGGTAGAAGCGTGAGTGGATTTGCGATTCATGTCTGGGTAGAATGTATATGAGAGCACTGCATGAGGAAAATAGTGTGCACATAACATTGCTTTGTTTGTGAATTTGTTTTAGTGGTGACCTTCAGTGGACCGTGTCTGACCAAGCCTCAATTGAGGATACTAAGTTAGTTAATTTCCCAACTCTATAAACTGCATGGTATGTGCAAATGTAATATGTATGATTGTAAACTTACGAAAATGTATCATGCACTGGACTTATGAGCATTTATCTCAGAAGACTAATTTGTGCAGAAATAGGTAAAACTTATGCTGTGATCTGTGTTACAAAGTTTAGCAGTAAAGATATTTTTTGCAAAAGTGAGAACGAAGTAAATAATCTTAGAAAATGTCACTGGAATCCACAAGCGGTGCATCCGATGAGCTGGACGAGTCGAAAACCTTTTGAAATGACAAAAACCGTAGCGCATGCAAAAAAAAGGAGCTATGTTCAAATGCAAAGCAGTGCATTTTCACTCACCGGTGCGCACACCCACATGGTGCATGGTTATTCCGTTTTCGTAGGTAGTCTCCGAGCTCTTTGCTGGCATTGAATTTTCACGCTGGCAGCCGGTGAAGCGCCGCAGCTGACGTGATTCACGGTCTTTAGACACGTTCGCTTTGTGGCAGCGGCATGTAAAATTTGGCGCACAAACTAGCATTGCTATATCAAAACTGATTTAAAACGGAGCTGCGCAACGCCGATCAAAGAAAACGACCGCGGTAAAATTTGAATGAAATAAACGACTGAAACGCAATCGATGCCAATGGGCTGCTGCTTTTCGAGCGTCAGTGTAATCTCAATACTCGTCCTCAAACGATCAAACTCTTGTATTAACTCTAGAAGTAACACAAAAACTGGTCCCTACTAGCTGTAGGAAAAATGGCACGGTAAGTAAGCTTTTAACAATCTTCTGATACATTCTGAAATAAAATTTTTGGCCGCGTTGAGCGCCCCTAACACGGAAAGTGCGAACTAACGTATCCGACCGCTAAAAGAGGAGTCAGTGCCTCCACTCTCCGCGCATATCGATGAAACTCGCCGCTGTTGATTTTTTCGCCCTCTGGGGTGATCGCTGGAACTTGAGGCTTTCCGGGGCCTGACTATACATCGCTATAACTAACACTTTTGCATAGGGCGAACACCACAAGTCTCACCAACATAACAAACCCACATAGCTCACACTCTTCCATCTTGAACACCAACTTGGCGAAGACAGCATGCATAATTCCTATCAACAAGCGAGACTGCAGCGCGCATGGAGCCAGTTCTGAAAAACTTCGATGGTCTATGCCTTATCAAGCAACCTCCACTCAGGCATGGACTTCTTACGTGGGTCAACTTGTGTTCGCTCGTTAAAGTAATAAAATACTAAAATTTTCTTAGTTGAAAGCAATGGCACATCGCACTTGGCGCACGTCTTTTAAATGAATAATTAATAAAAATAAAATGAGGAGTTCCAGACGAAGACCTTTGTGCGTGTCAATGATTCGAAATGTGATGTGAGGCTGCCGCCGCTTCCGTCGTTGACGTCATTTCGTTAAATTGTCTTAAAATGCGTGAGCATTTCTCTGCCCATTTAAAGGGCCCCTAAACCACGCAGAGGTCGAAATTTAGTTGTGGCGTTGCAGTTGTGCACGAGTCTACTGCGAACGCTGAGGGAGTTGCACGCGCTTTGTCGTTTCGCTCTCTCCTTCGCTAAGCTGCGTTCGTCGGCTCGAATATCCACCTCTCCGAGTGCCCTTCCTCGGCGTCCGAGGTGAAAATACAAGAAGTGCGGGCATCTGCTAGCAGAAAACAGGTTCTTGTTCGTCCATTGACAGCGTCTCTTGCTCGAGACGTCACCTAATCATACAGGTGATGTCATGACGGCTGTTGTCCATGAAGGAAAGGCACGGGGAGGAGTACGCGAGCGTCTGTTGGTGGTTTAGGGGCCCTTTAACGGGAAAACTGTACACTCATCTGTCTCTCTGTCACGTAATACGACCGGCGTCATAACATAATAAATGAACAAATCAAAATTATTTTCTCGGCGCCGTAGAGTTGAACCCAGTATCCCACGCCTCAAAGGCGAGTGTCTTAACCACAGGGTTTCACACCCATGCTAGCCGGCTGTGAATATATATGAACGATATGAATACTATCTAGCTGCTGTCAGAAAGAAGCGCAATAAGCAGAAAGTTTTCTTTGAAAGGCCACGCTGAATTTTGTGCTAGCGGAATAAAATACCTTTGCAGGACATGATGCAACGCCGATATGGAGAATTGTAGGTATCGAGAAAATTCGAGACCTTGCGAAAATTGGACGCCAAATAGGCATTTCCGTGGCTCGAGACGCTGACGAGTGCTGGAGGGAAGTTCAGGTTACGTGCCAATTCCGTCTGAAAATAACGTTCTACTCAGGACCAGACTTTGACGCTCATTTTACAATGGTTCCGCCATATAAAGCTACACAATGTTTATCCTCCATTCACCCTCCGTATACGTGCTTGATCCCAGCATTTGCCCGTGATTATCAAGGATAACACACAAGCCAAACTAAGTTTCAATTCTGGCTCGCGTTGGCGAGCGTCCTAGATCTCCGTCTCTGGCTAGCTTACCTCTGGAACGCCTTCCGCGATTGGAAGAGATCACGTGCTGGTTGATGATGGTGACAGTTTTCGGATTCAGAAGACTTAGTACGCCCTACTTTAACGGATCCACTGTTAAAATAAGACTTTAAGCCGTTACACATGCTTAACGTTACGACGACAAGGTTTCCATGGGTACAAAAGAGGCCATACATACTGTTTGTTGATCGATCAAACAAACGTCTTCCACAAATTCTTTCTGTGTTTCTTATTTCCTTTGTTTTAGAGGCAAAGCATCTGATAGCGTAGTTCAAACCGGTGGTGGTGGTGTGCGGCGTGACCACCCATGCTGCGCATGCGCATACCCTCTCCACACACCTCTCTCCACACCCACTATCCACTCCTCCTCTCCACTTCCCTTTCCCCCTCTCTACTCCCCTCTCCCCCTGTCCGCTTCCCCTCACCCCTACCCCTCTCCACTCTTTCTCTGAAACGCGGGCTAGACATGCCGAAATTCTCCTGCGCAACGCCGCGATGAGCGCCAACGCATGTGCGTCCCCTCCGCCTCTCCTCTCCTACGCTGCCTCTCTCGTGCGCCTGTAGTCCGCGCTCGCTCCGTGAGAATTAACGTCCAGGCTAGAGCGGAAGACACGACGCGCGTAGCGTTCCTCTTCGCGTTCCACGACGCGAGGTCGGTAGCACGCCCGAGGTCGGTAGCATGCCCAACGAACGCCAACGGAACGCAATCGTGCAAGTGCTCCGGCTTCGCATAGCCTCATTATCCCCTTTAGCAGGAAATGGTGTAATTTTCTTTCTTCGTTTCTTTCTTTCTTGCCTTCCTTCTTTTTTTCTCTTTCTTTCTCGCTTTCTTTCTTTCTCTTTCGTTTCTTTCTTTTCCTCTTTCTTTCTCTCCCCATGGCATATACGCTTTTGCCCGCGGACCTCATCATTTTTTAGTGGGCCAGTGGTGACTAGCGTTGTGCACGTCGCTGTATCCAAATCAGCTCGGTTATAACAGTTCGGCCGCAAGAAGTCACACGGTCCCTCACACATTTGCCTAAGACGACTTGTACGCGAAAGCCAGCTTCATTTACTGCGCGGTCAAGGGAAAAGTAACACGATTACCACAAGCATTGCATTGCGGGAAAGTTGACAGCCATGGCTTATTCTGTTCTTGCAGCTTCAAAACACAGTTACAGATGTTTTAAATGTACATACATCCCCAGGTTAATAATAATAATATCGGGGGTTTAACGTCGCAAAAGCACGATATGATTATGAGAGACGCCGCAGTGGAGAGCTCCGGAAATTTCGACCTCCTGGGGTTCTTTAACGTGCACCTAAATCTAAGTACACGGGCCTCAAACATTTTCGCCTCCACCGAAAATGCAGCCGCCGCGGCCGGGATTCGATCCCGCGACCTTCGGGTCAGCAGCCGAGCGCCATAACCACTAGACCGCCGTGGCGGGGCATACATTTCCAGGTTGATGGTTCAAGATCAGCGAAAAGAATTTACCAATATTAGGTTGTAAATATACAAATTATTTAGGGGTAATGAAGAGGTAAACGTTCTTGTTTCTTTTAATGATCTTTTTGTTCAGGAATAGTGTAAAAGGGTGGGTAGTATTGGCTGTTCGAGAAGTATAGGCGATTTGAGGATACAATAAAAGTACATAGGGACACCCTTTTGGTTGATAGATTAAGTTACTGAAATCTGTTAGTTCTGAACGATTTGCTCAAAAATATTGTGTTCAGGCCCAGGCCTTCAACGCGGTACTCAGGTCTCTTTCCAAGGAGCAACGCCAGTTCTTGTCGTTTTCGGGGGAAAAACGCTATACAGGCGTCTTGCAGTTCGAGAAGACCCGTCAACGCATGTAATATTCGTGGCAGAAGTGTAGAATTGCACCAGGCGTCACTGCAATGAAATGCGTAACGAGCGGTTGGCTTCAACGTCCACTCATTAGAAATTACTGGGGCGTGATTAATAATCATCAGCAGCAACGACGTCAACTAATTCTGCATCTGCTTGTATACCTTACGGACACGCAGTGAGCACTTCGCTGATCTGCAACATGATGAATTATGGCGTGATGAGCGCTTCGAAATTGCATACACTCTACGAGTTTTAAACGGCACAGGCGTTAATTTCCTCACGTCACAGTTAAGGTGTCCGTTGAGAAGGCGAGCGCGCGAAGGGAATGACAAAGCAATGCGAACGGGGCCCGATCACGCTATCACGTTCTACTCGTCAAGGCGAAGCTGAAGCGCCTCAAGTTTTATCACTCATTTACACGTGTTCGAGCGCTTGATGCACTGCTCTCGTGCCACCTAATATCTGCATATATTAAATCATGCAGAGACTAATGCTGCCGAATACACCGCGCCTAACTATTCTGCTGATTTAATTTTTTTCACTATTCGGCGTTCTTTTTTTTCTGTGGACCTGCGTACGCCTGGTAGCCATGGTACCCGCTAAACACCTGTAATGCATTATGGGCGCTTCGTTGATGCTGTGCCTGAAGACGATGAGTAATTATGGCAGAGCCCTAATTATGGGTTGGAAGCATTCAACAACACACTCGTTGCGCAATTCGTATTGGGGGGGCGCCTGGTTAAAAAATTCGCGTTGTGTGACGCCTGGTTATTATCTTACTTTTCTACCGCGCTATGTTACATATGTTAATGTGGTTCCTTCCCGACATGAACCTGTGTGGGGTCTTTTTGGAAAGAAGTTCCAAGCGCTAATCATAATAATAATATCTGGGGTTTAACGTCCCAAAAAGTTTCAAGCGCTGGCATGGCTCTGAGGTAGAATACTGGGTTCCCCCGTAGCGGACCTAGGTTCAAACCCCGCTCCACGCTGGATATTATTTCGTTTTTTCCCTTATCTCTCAAGATAGCGGTTACGCACACCGGCGGCGGCGTAACTGCAGCGCCAAAAACGGCCGTTGTTGGGTTCTTATAACAGGTTTCGCTGTAAAAAGACACGGACACAGTAGAACGACGACCTCAATGGATACAGGTAAAGAAGTTATAACTCGAACGTTTCTGCTCGTTTAGAAGGATAGGGGTGCGTGCTCGAGGCCCTCCTTTCGTCTATTTATACGGGCTGTTTGCACCACGCAATTTTCTGGTTGTCTAAAGGGATAACTCCACGTCTTCTGCGTTCGCGAAACGTAGGATGTGATTTACATAATTTTTTGCTTCGCTTTCAAAACGAACTCTTAGCTTTCACTGAGAGATATTTAAGATTGAGATTATACCAGTCTCAAGAAAGAAAGCATTGGCCGGATACTTAATATATCACATTAGAGGCATTACGTTTAGCTTTTTATTTTCGTATTAGTAGTAATATTTTAGTATTAGTAGTATTAGAAACACTACTACACTACTACTACTACTACTACTACTGCTACAACTACTACTACTACTACTACTACTACTACTACTACTACTACTACTACTACTACTACTACTACAACTACTACTACTACTACTACTACTACTACTACTACTACTACTACTACTACTACTACTACTACGACGACGACGACGACGATGACGACGATGACGGCGATGGGGTAGAGCAGGTGTCTCAAACAGACGGCCCGCAGATGACTGTCTTTGCCCCAGATATTTCTATTTAGCTAACAAGTACCTTCTTGAGTTACACGGGCATGACTGGCCTAAAGCATCGTTTTCGTGAGGCACCTCATGTGGTCACCGTGTGCTGAAATATCACCGTGAAAAAAAAAGCTATATTTCAGAGTCGGTATCAAGATTCTCGGCATTTTGGAGATCGGTATGGACATGTTGTTCGAATCCTTGCACCAAATCTCCTTCAGAAATGATCGGTATAGGAGATATGGGGAAGGATTGCTTTCAAATGGCAACGCTTGGTGCTAATTTGTACAAGCCCCCTTCCGCCCCCCTCCTCTGCTCTTCGCTGCCCCAGCCCTTGCAGGCCTAAATTGCCTGACTGCCGCCCGCTGGCTGAGGTTAGTTCGCAGGGGCGTAGGCAGAAATTTCTTTCGGAAGGGGGGGGGGCGGCACCTCCTTGACTTGAAGTGGGCGTCGGGCAGGCAGATGTGGTCAAGTGTCATTTTGGGCTCTGTATGCAATAGCAAAAAAATTTTCGAGGGGGGGGGGGCACGGGCCCGGTGTGTCCCCTCCCCTGGCTACGCCACTGTGAGTTCGAGACCCTTGGGGGGGGGTAGTCATTGGGTAGTGTAGACGACAGGTAGAGTAAGACAGCTTTGCTGTCAAAACAGTTTCAACAGACAGCGTCAAATATTTAAGCGATTACTGATAAAGTAACGAAACAGAGAGAGTAAACAAAGTTCGTCGTCGAACACCGTGCTGCTGGCGGCTTGCCAGAACACGTTCGAAGTACACCTGTGCATGCGCCACATGTTAGCGTTCTTGAAGAAAAGGAACCGGTCAATAATAGGCTTGGTACGTCGTTCCAGCAGTCTTCTAGCGGTGCAGCAATAGATCTGTATTTATTAATGACATCACTTTGCTGCACAGTGGTTGGTTAAGCATCGACGGAAAAGCAGTGGCTGCAAGATGCCTTGTAATGGCTAGACGGGCGCAAAGAAAATAAAGTGGGATTTATAACGACATCCACCCTTCCTGCATCCCTGCTCCTTTTAGTGTCGCGCACCGAGCGTCATCCGTAAATGTTCGCGGGTCTTATCGTTGCCCTGAACTTGCGATGTTATACGAAGCATGGACACTTCCATTTTACTGGTCTTCCGACTGTCGCGTCTCCTGAAATTCAATCACAACTGTCATCACGAATGTTCGTAGCGCCGCGAAGTTGCTGCTTGCAGCGCTTTTTAAGCTGCGCGTCTCGCTCTCCTGAACTCTGAAAAAAACGAAACAATACATAGAGATGTATGTCACACATTACTGCGACAAACACGGAACACGCCCCATAAGCGCTCTATGAATTCATTTCGATGAGCTTGAATTTTGTAAGACTCACCAATGTCTAGGTTTACGAGCGTTTGTTGACTCATCTGCCGCCATGGAAATTGGTTCTCAGCTGCCAGATGTGGAAAGTACCTATTTCTAAAGCAGGAAGCAGAATGGACCACCAAAGTTAGGCTGAAGGGGGTCATAATTACCGTAAGGGCCCTATCATATGAAATACCAAGGATTAATGTTACTTCTAAACACAGCCCATCCTAATATTTACTGTGCTTCTATTAACCTGTTCATTGCAAATCAGTTTTGCGGAAACCCGCAAGGTGGCGGAAGGATTAAGAAAGGGAAAATAGACAACCACCCATTTGTAGCACAAAGCCACAAGGAAATCCATACGGATTTCTCAGAAATAAAGCCTCTTAGTCGCCGAAAAATTCGTCCTGGTCCGGGGATCGAACCCGGGACCAACGCCTTTCCGGGGCGGTCGCTCTACCAATCTATCTCTACCAAGCTATCTTGAAAACATGTCCTTGTGGCTTTGTGCTACAAATGGGTGGTTGTCTATTTTCCCTTTCTTAATCCTTCCGCCACCTTGCGGGTTTCCGCAAAACTGATTTGCAATATGTGTCCAGTTGCTTCGAGTTGTCGATGAATTCGCCCTCGCGCTGCCAATTGCTAGCTTCCTGGTTAGCTCATTTAGTAGAGCGACCGCCCCGGAAAGGCGTTGTTCCCGGGTTCGATCCCCGGACCAGGACGAATTTTTCGGCGACTAAGAGGCTTTATTTCTGAGAAATGCGTATGGATTTCCTTGTGGCTTTGTGCTACAAATGGGTGGTTGTCTATTTTCCCTTTCTTAACCTGTTCATATTTAATATAGCGGAAGCTGTATCCTAAGGGTTCGCGGTAGAACGGCCCAGAAGTTGACCGCTTCCCAAAAGGGCCAAAATGCATGACATATTGTCTCTGTTTTCTTTCAAATAAACCAGTCAGCGACCCACAACAAAGAAAAAAAATACATAGCTCTTTGTTTTAGTGTGAACGCTCTTTTCACAAGAGTTGCTAACTAATTTGCCAGCATGGTAGACAGTGATTGCTTGATTAACCATGGCGTGGTGACCGGCGCAGGACAATTTTTTTAATTCCCACACAGAGTTAACAGCTTCAGAGGTCGGTAGTTCGATACCATGCACACTTGACACGTCGGGAGCTCAAGTTCATAACATGCATGCTGAGACGGTCTTGGTTTCGGGGCGACGTGCTTGCTGAGTGGTGGGTTCGAGTTGTTATTCAAATTATACTGATGTTTTTCACGCATTTCCTCTGCTGCCTTATGTGTTGATATGAAAAGATCTTGCTCTTTAAATTTTTTATGCTGCACTTTTGAACGACCGCATAGTGCTGCACGAATTATATGTAGTATGTTCTAACGTGCGAATGTCATTAAACAGATTTTCAATGATAAAGCGTTACGTTATAGACCCCACATTACTTCTGTTTGGCCGGAGTACTCGCGGAGAATGTTTGCGCTTTAAAGGAAGAGCGAAAGAGTTGTCACACAGAAATATAAGAGAATGCGAGCTCCGCGTCTTTCACTCGCGCGAGCAGATTGGTCTTGCTGCACATTTGTTTAGTATGTCGTACGACGATTTATTATCAGACAGCGACGTCTTAAAGGGCCCCTCACCAGGCCACATAGCAAAATTTAGTTAGACGCTGGATGTTGTTGTGTGCCGAATGAAGAGCAGTATGCCGCAAGAATTTTTCAAATCGGTTCATTACGAGCTGAGAAAAACAATAATTTGTAGCGGCGCGAAACGATGATGCGAGGAGGCGAGTTTCAAACCCTTGCCACTCGCCCCGTGTAGCCTTCGCAAGCCAAATTCCTTCCCTGCCCTCTTCCCTTGACACAAACGCATGAACACGTCATGCGCATGCATGGTCACGTGCGCATGACGTGCCCGAGCCAGCCCGAGCACGCGAGCGGCGTTGCACGGCCGCTACCTTTTTTTTTATGTAGCGGCCATGGGCGTTCTCTCGGCGTTCTCTGTGGTGTACTGCCTGTTTCTGCGGGACGGGCATGAAAGTTGAGACATTTGTACGGGCACGAGAGTGGCGGTATCATGAGCCAGTGCCGCATTAACGTTTACTTGGACGCGGTAGAATAAATGAGCATAATGAGTGCTCGAACGCGCCAGAACATTACTTTCGTTTCCAGGGCTGGCGTCTGCTCGATGCGCTAACCGCGGGGACACGAACGCATTGGAAAGGGAGGCACATTAGCCCCGCATCTCGCTGCAATTCACGAAAAAAAATGAAAAAGACGCACACAATCCTTTTGTGTGTCTCATTATTTCTCTCAAATTTTATTAATCTATTCAAGCAACAAATTACACAAACTACACATGTCGTGTCAAATAATTATCGAAGTCTCACGTGCTACTGTTGGCGACGTCAGAGCACAGTTGTCTACGTAGAAGAGCGACGTGACAGCACTACCATCTACGTAGGGCCATTTTCTCATGTACGTCATCCCCTCATTCTCTAAAGCGCGCGCCCGCGAGAGGAAGGGCAAGCAGCGTTCACCTCGAAATTTGACCCATTTCCGCGGCGCGTAGCGTTGCAAATTTTGGCAGACGTGATCGTGAACGCCCAGTGTATGCATTGCGCTCGTTAGTTCAAAATAGTCAAACCTGGTGAGGGGCCCTTTAAACAGCCGAGGTAGCACCGGCAGAACACGAAGGTAGATCGCGCGCACAGCAACAACAGACGCGGAAGCTCTTCTTTCTCTTCCTCACTACAAGTAGAACACCACGCAAAGGCAATGAATACACTATTGAGATTTCAATGTTAACCGCACCTCGCTAATAAAACAAAAAGGCTCCAGTTGGTCAGCGAAGTTGCAGTGTCACTTGATCCGAGAGATCCTGTGGGGTAGCCTTGAACGATTGATCAACGTACTACGTGAAATCATTCACAGCACTGGCACAATCGGTTGTTGCCTCCAGTGCTGTTCGCCCTAATCTTCCGCAGTCCTATCTATGCGTGACCTTTCCATAGCGCTATCACTACACAAATCGAGACACTTGCTAAGTGGGTTTTTATTTTACATGCCAATGTGTAGTGACGTCTCCTTTTTTTAGTATGCTACAGTTGCCGCTTCCGCACAACTGCAGGTCATCCGACCGTAATTCTGGAAACGCGTGCGGCGAACATTACGGGCGTCGTATTTTTCGTACGCGCCTCTCCATCACTGCTGCGATTGTGGCCCTTGTTTCCGGTTTCCGGCTCTCCTTTATCGAAACGAATACTGCGGTGCATCTCGGATACGTAAGTGCAAGGGGAAGCTCGAGCAGTGAACACGACATTTCGTTGGAGTTTCTGCAATAGCTTTCTTTCGGCGGTTCTGTATGCAGACCAAGTTGCGTGACTTGAGCAGCCGTTTACGGCTGCACCTATACTCCATCTCACAAGCTCGTTGCAGCAGGGTGTAAGCTACGAGGTTTAACCAAATACGCGCTTGCGCAGCAAAACATAGTTCCGTTTGTAAATAAATTATAATTGGAGAGGGTTAAGAAAAGTGCGTTTGTTTGGCACGTGCTACGTCACAACAATACGTGATTCGCTAATCGCGACTGGAATGTGCTTCATAAGCATTTATTTATGGTCGGTAACTGCCGATAATTGTGATGACGAAACAACATGGCAGGGCCAATGCAGACGCGATCGCCCGCTTCGATCCGAACTCGCGCTTGCTACCTGCCCACTGTGCTGATAGCAGTAAATAAACGGTTGACTCGGCTATAGCTGTGTCTCATCTCACGCCGAGGTTAAAGTATGAGGTACGTTTCATTCTTACTCTTGAGATTAGGAGTTTGTCCAGCCACGCCTGCTAAGCCTTGAACCCCAGAATATGAAAATGATCGAGTGCAAAATAGACACGAATACATCGCTCTCGAAGCGTCCGGACGCAATTACAACGCAAACCAAGCGTCAGTTTGGAGCTTACGGACCACACAGGTCACGACGGCAACTTCATAATTTCCAGGCGCAAGGAACCAGCGTCGACTTGTGCTTCCATGTTCGTTTTCTTTAGGGGCGAAGCTCCTTAAGGCGGCACCCGTTCGTCCCTCGTAGTCGTCATCGTCGTAGTAGTCCGTAACAAGTCTTACGCTTTGACCTCCAAGGTGGTGCCGGTGGGAGATTTCTCCTGTGCGTTGTTGAACAATAAAAAATTCGCAGCGTGCGCGTTAACTAAAAGCCGAATTCTTCTGTCTCTCATTCCCCATTAGCAGCCATTGGCATGTTCCAGTAGGAAACGTTAGTAGAAGTAGAAGTGTAAGTGTTAGCTAAAAGCCGACTTCTTCTGTCTCTCATTCCCATTAGCAGCCATTGTTTACCTCCAAGGTAGTGCCTGGTGAGATTTCTCCTGTGCGTGATTAAACAATAAAAATTTTGTTCAAAACGCCGTTGATTGATGAAATAAACCAACGAAAGACGCCAGATGTTTTGTAAAAGCAGAACGAAAGAACGCCAGATGTTTTTCTTAAAGTGTAGTAGTAGTAGTTGTATGTAGCCACCTCGCCCGATCGTCAACGGGCGAGGTGGACCGGCAACGGCGCGAGGACCCTGCCGTACGAGAGTTAAATCACACTAAAAGACATACTTTGCGGGCGATACACTCTAGTGAGCTTTCAACTTTTCGTCTTAATGTACATGATAAAGAAATTATTTCTACGAAAAACGCAAGGCACACCCTAAGCAATATATTTGGTTTTGGGACGCTAAATGGAACCATGAGGCGATGCGAAGCCGGAGCACTTGCACGATAGCGTTCCGTTGGCTTTCGTTGGGCATGCTACCGACCTCGCGTCGTGGAACGCGCGTCCTGTCTTCCCTCTAGCCTTGCCTTTAATTCGCACAGGGCGAGCGGGGAATGCGGTCGCTCTTGGCGCTCTTTCGCTCGGGAGCGGACTTCTTCCTTGCATTTCACCGATCACAAGTGATAATGAAGGGACCACGTAAACCAACAGTACAATAAAAGTTTGATGTTTAATATATACACGATTTTTCACACTCTTTATATTATGTACTCCCTATCGGAAAAAACAGCGTTTCCAGTGCCTCCCAGTGCCTTTCAGCGCACTGGGTGGCACTGGAAACGCTGTACAGTGTGCCCCAGTGTACTACAGCGCGCTGGGAGGCACTGGGACAAACTGTACAGCGTGGCCAGTGCCACCCAGTGCGCTGAAAGACGCTGGGAACACTGTACAGTGTGGCCCAGTGTCTTACAGCGCACTGGGAGGCACTGGCCACGCTGTACAGTGTCTGCTCGCGCACTGGGAACACTGGCAGCACACTGGAAAAAACTGGACGCACTAAGTGGAATTCACATAAGATTTGTTATTGGGTCGCGAGAAGTCAAAATAAAAACGTACGGAATATCTTGAAAATATTCTATTGTGTGTCCTGTACATATCTAGCTTTAGTTTTAGTTAAGCGACGGAGGTTTTTATACGCTGAAGCAATCATCTATCGAGCGCTCGCGTGCGCGCTTTCTCTGAAGTGTGTGATCAAGTGTCGTAAATGTAGTTAATATAACTGCATCGAAACAACTTATTATTCGCAACACAATATGACATTAGTATTAGTCTAATAATAACATCAACCTACGCTAACCTTCCATATGGGCTCGTACCGCTGAAAGTAGCACGTCACCGGCAACAGTGAGCCAATGTAACGCTCAATCTCGGAGTTTTTAGCTTCTGATTCATGAAGTCGAAGGTGCTAATATGGCCTCGCTTGAATCGAGTATGATCGAAACTGCATTCTAACGGTTATTAGATTCTTCGTAATTGAATATCCACGTTCTTCACAGCGATCGCGGCGCACGGAGTACAGCTCTAAGCCTAACGACCGGTTCGGCTAGGATGCTGTACTGCGGCTGTATAGTACACGGAACGTAAACAAAAAGAACAGAAAATGTGTTCAAACGGGTGACGAAAACTAAAGCCTTCAGTGTGCAGGTCAGATGCACATTGTTGTTTACGTAGGTATGACTGACTGCTTAGCGAGCCAGTGCGATTGCCGCAACACATCTGCGGTTACGCTAATATTTTTTGCGGCAGAACGGGCCAGACAGACGTTGCAATCCTAGGCAGCACACAAAAAACAAATTAACTACCTTCCCTTAGGTTCTCGCGAACACGAAGAAACTGAAATCTGCGTTTGTAAACGAGAAAAATGAAAATACTCTGTACCGGAGGTAGTTATAACATGAAGGAAAAAGTGCCGGTGTCTCGTCTTCCAGGTGTGGTGCAGCGGTAACGTGTCAGACTCAGGATGTGTGCTGCATCGAGGTGGTGGGTTCGACTCCCACTCGGTATCTCTCTTTTTCTTTCGAGGTTTTTCTTTTTTTTTTTGTCGCGGTGCTCGCGTATTAGCCCTAATTACGATCGGGGTATGACCACTGCTTCTAGAGACAATTTAAAAGCCCGATTTCGGCCCGTAGCGGGTGGCCCAGTGTGCAGTGCGCCAGCGTCCAGTGTGCCGCGTGCAGCATGCCAGCGTCCCAGTATCCAGCGCCACACTGGTCCAATAATCAGGTATGGCACTGGGACAGTGCCACTGGGTTTTCCGATAGGGCTGGGCGCATTTCACGGAAGAGTTTCACGGTTTACAGATGATTCCCTCCGTAGCTTCGCCCCACTCATCATCATTCACCCCGTGGATATGCTGTGATTTTTTTTTTCGGTGCTACCGCTGCTGCCTAATGCTAAGTGCGTTTGTTAATTGCTACCGTGTGCCCCCTTTACTTGCCGAACGCGCGTTTTTCTTTTCCTTTCTTTCTTTTTTTAGGGGCGAAGCTCCCTATGCCGTGGGTCTGTCCATCCTCCGTTTGTTTGTAGCGTTGTAGTAGCCACCTCTAGATCGAGAAAAGCGCGCGTTAGAAGTAGTAGAAGAAGAAGACGACGTTGACCAGTGAGACTCTCGTGCGTGTTCACCTGTATGGCATTCTTTCTTCTTTGCTGCGCGCATTCTGGTATGCAGTAGAAGAAGACGACGACGTTGACGAGTGACACTCTCGTGCGTCTTCGCCTGTGTGGCGTTCTTTATTCTTTACTACGTCTCGTGTTTTCAACGACACCCGAAGACAACATTTCAGAAGTAACGCGCCATGAGGCTCCCTCTTGGCACGCTTTCTCCTTAGCTCGAAGTCGCCAGATGGAAGACAAGGCTGCGGAACGGAGGACCCGGAAGGCCGCGGCAGCGCGCGCTCGCAGACAGAATCCTGAGGTGAGAGCTCGCGAAGCTGTAGCTGCTCGACAAGCTGCACGGCTGCGGCGCGAAGACCCCGCCGTTCGAGCCCGCGAGGCCGAAGGTGCTCGAAAAGCTGCACGGCTGCGGCGCGGACCCCGCCGTTCGAGCCCGCGAGGCCGAAGCTGCACGGCTGCGGCGCGAATCGGATCTTCAAAATATGAAGGACCGTGAAGCGGCTAGAAATCGCGCGTACCGGCAGGCAGAGCTCGAGGCTGTGCGAGCACGTGAAGTGGCTGCAAAACGCATCAGGCGGGCTCTGCCCGAAGGCGCCGAAGCGCGCTTCCAGCGGGACTTCCTTGATAACAGTTTCGGCCATAGTTGCGGTGTGTGCAACAGATTGTGGTTCTCAAACTATCTAGTCATAATATCTTCCATCAAGAAGGACCACGCTCGCGCCAATGCCATCGCCGTGCTGCAGCGCGAGTTCGTTTCGCCCCACTCATCATTATTCACCACGTGGATATGCTGTGATTTTTTGGCTCGGCTGCATGTTGCTGGCCAACGCTAAGAGCGTCTGTTGCAGCCGTGGGCGCGCTCGACCAACGCTCTCCTCGACCAATGCCTGAGTACAGACGCTATGCGGACGCCGAAGGGACGACGTGGCGCGGATGTACACATCGCGAGAGGTGTTCGCTCTTCCTATTGGCTAAGCATCTCCGTAGCTTTCACAGTGCTGCAACCAGCTTGAGAGACGGAGTATATGCCACCCTGTTCGCCAATATATGGCGTGAGTGCTGAGTACGCAACTGTGGGAAAGCTGTATGATGTCCCCTAAAAGGTTCGTGTTTACAAGAAAGTATGAATGATTTGGAGTATGGAGCAATGCTTTTTGCGGAGTGTGTTTGGAGGCAAGCTGCAATTATTGCAATGGTCTATGCCTTACCAGGTACCTGCAATCGCGCACGGACTGCGCACGTGGGTCGCTGTGCGTACGCTGGTTTAAATCATAAAATCCTAAAATTTTCGGGGTCGAAAGCTACGACGCATCGTACTTGGCGCAAGTCTTTTAACATAATCATCCATAGAAATAACATTACGAGTTGGAGGTGAGAACATTTGTGTACATCACTGATTCGAAAGGTGATGAGAGACTTCCTACTCTTCCTGCGTTGCCGTATATTCATGAAATGAATTTAAATACGGTAGCATTTCTGTGCCGACCAACCAGAAAACTATCCATCCGTCCTGTTGTCTGCTACTCTGTGACGTAACACGATCATTGTCATGACATAAATAAATGAATAAAACCAAGGTGGCACGGTCCATTACGTGTTTGCCAAAGATGACTCGCCCTACCCTTTCTTGCTCAATTGATTTTAATGGTGAAGTTTCGACGCCCGGCATAGACGGAAACGTTTCTGCTAGTTGATAGCGCTAAAGGGCCCGTTCGCATAAATTCGGCGGCGGTGTTGGCGGCGTTGGTTCTGAGCTCAAAAGCATCGTTGTCCGTGACCGAAAAAACGCCACGGATGCAAGTGAAAAATGATGTCCGGATGTGGAATCGACCCCAGGCCGTCGCAGTAGCAAGAAGGAGCTCTACCACTAAGCCACGACCATGGTTGGAATTGCTTTGAAAGAAACTTTCATGCTTCACAAACATACGCCTCCTGTGAACAGGCGTCATAGTACGAGATGTGATATCGCAGTAAAACGTCCCACAAGCGTACATTGCCAACGGGCGTCACACCATGTGAACTGCATACCGAGTTGGTGGTTTAAAGCCGGCCTCCAGTTACAACAGGGGCACACATTACTGCGCGTATACCCTTACGAACACGTAGTGGGTGCATCGCAACTTTAAATAATATCACGCGCGCAAATGCCGTTGGTTTAAAGTATGCCACCCATTACAATGGGCACCCACATTAGTGCGCGCATTCTCTTGTACATACGTAAGGGGTACACTCTTGTCATAAAAGGGCTGGTGAAGAGGGCGGAAACCTTTACCTTTACTATAGGTACATCGTGTGCGTGCATGTGTGTGCGTTTGTGCCTGCATGTGTGTTTGTGTGTGTGGGGCTGGCTGGCTGTCTTGGCGACTGAACATTATGACAAGCGAAACAGTGCGATGAAGAGCAGTCCGGATATCGCTATCGCGTTCAAGTCTTAAAGGCGAAGCTTAAGCGTCCCCAATTTTTTTTGTTGCATTAAGTTCATGTGCACTTCAGTGAGGTCATTTCCGTGTAAGAAATCATGCCAGTAAGGTCTTGGTGGACAACGGCATAAAATGCTTTCGTGCCGAATGGCCCCTATACCAACGAGAGGCCGAAATTTAGTGGTGGTGTTGCAGTTGTGCACGAGTTTAGAGCGAACGCTAGTGTAGTTACACGCGTTGAATCGTTTCGCTCTTTCCTTCGTTACACTGCATTCGTATGCTCGTCTTTCCTCCTCTCCGAGTGCCGTTCCTCAGCGTCGAAGGTGAAAACGCAAGGAGAGAGCACGCGTGCTAGGAGAAACCAGGTTGCTGCTTGCCCACTGACAGCGTATGTTGCTCGCGACGTCACCCAATAGGACAGCTGACGTCACGAGGGACATTGCTGCTAGCGGGAAGACACGGAGAGGAGCACGCCAGCGTATGTTGGTGAGCACCGCGTGGCTCGTGGCGTGGGGTAGACAGAATGCTCTTATGCTTTGGCCAGCTTGCCGCCTCGGCCGCTACTCTGCTTCGGGTACACCTCTTCCCTCAGCCGTCCGTCTTCTTCTCCTCTGTAAACTAGCCATGACGGTACGCCTAGGTCGGACGTCGCAACGGCACAATAACGTCAGGATGACGTCACGATGAGAAAAATTTTGGCGAACGTAGACGTCATGATTGTGTCCTAATACGGTGTCTTCGTCACATGATGATTTGTTTTGCACCTCTCTTGTTTACGCCGACGGTCACTTTTTGTGTTTTATAACGCACCTGAAGCTTTCACCTTAAAAGAAATCTCCTTGCCAAGCGTGAGTTGAGCGGTGGCCCCACGTCACGAAGTCCCATGTTCTAACCATCGGGGTGCACACCCATGCTTTTCGGCAGTGAACATATCTGAACCATGCGCGTGGCGCTCAACTCAGGCTGAGGAACAAAGGTAAAAACAGAACGTTTTCTGCGTAGGCGACGCTAAGTTTCGTGTTCGTCGAATGAAAGCCGTCTCCAGCACAAGATGTAACGACGAAATGAAGATGTTCACACTTCGGGAAATTGAAGAATTATCGAAAATTTGATGCCAAAAAGAAGTTTTGGTGGTTAGAGACACTGACTAGCATTAGTAAGGACATGAAATACGCCATGCCGATGCAGCTCGAAAACAACCTTCTAGGGCTGCGACTACCTAGGAGGTTTTAATAAAATTGGCGACAACGCGCGATAAGACTCCTATGCGCTTACGCATCGCATAGACATCTTCCAAAAAAGTTTGTACGCGGATATTGACCTCGACTATGCTGCCGAAACAACGAAGCCATCCTAGGATAGTCATATACAGGATTACTGTAAATTTTGTTGTACTTGCGAATAAGACGCGCCTCCGTGTAGCAGCATCGCCAATGGTCTGCAACGTGAAAAACATTTCAGACGGGATGCACTGATGAGCGAGGCCATGCCGACCAACACGGACATGTCTATGTCGGCCACGAACAGATTGAGCATGTGCAAGTTCCTGCCTTCGGTCGTCTCGACTTGGCTACGGTGATAATCCGAGCTGTCAGTAAAGCGCCGTCCTCTGTCACGCCATTTGTGCACCACGTGTCCTGACTGCCTTATAAGGGTGATCACCGCCATTTACAGCATGATCACAAGAAGCATAGTAAGAAGGTTAACGGCTGTGACTCCTTTGTTCTTGCACCTTCAGAACGAAGGCGCAAATGATGCAGGTGCAGATTCGCAAAGTGTTGGTTCAAGACCACCTTATGTAGTATGCCAAAAATCGGGTAAAAAATGGCGAACCTTGCACTAATTCGCGCATGGCTTGAAACAGCGAAAATGGACAACTCTGAATGCTAATGTGGTTGCTTCTATGTTGTTTCTAGGCTTCAGACAGGTCACCTAGGTTGTTTCTAGGTTGATTATCAGCGCAGAGAGGTTCGAGTTAAACCACTGACACTCATAGACACGACACGAGTGTCCAAATTCCAGAGACAGAAACTCACGCTGAAACAGAGGGTTCGCACCTCTCATACATCCACGAGCACTTCGTCTTTTGCGTAGGGCTGCCATCGCTTTGGGTCTTGTCACCGCCACCGTTGACTTTCCCGTTCACTAGTATTCTCTCGTTCTACGTACACGGGGTCTTCGTCTCGCCGCCGTCGCTTCGGAGCCATTTCTTGGGCTATCTGCTGCCTTCCTATATTTTTAGTGAACCAGTGATGAGTAGTGTTATTTTTTCAATTACTGTGGCACATGCCCATTCAGGACGATGGTATTTTTTGGTGACCATGGGCATTTTACAGCTGGCCTATAACAGCCCTATAACAGCTTCGCTGTTAAAACAACAAATTATTTACAGCATAAAAAATAAGCTGCTTGCTTTAGTTACAAGGATAGTTTTTCCCAGAAATAATACACTACGTGAAACTTGTGTCATTGACGCGTAAGCATCATTTGTCGAGAGAAGGCGAAGTGATTCTTAGTTGACTTTAAGAATACATTTTAAATTTATTGAATTTATTTTGCTGCGCTATGGTGTTTTGCTCGCGTGCTCTCCGGAGCCTCGACTACCGATCAGAGCGTTTGCTCACCATGCTGAAAAAGTGTTGCTGGGCCCCATTAACGCGCACTAACACCGTACAGTAAACGGGCCTCCGCGATCTCACCTCCACCGAAATGGGAACGCTGCGGCCGGGATCGAACCTGTGACGTGCGCGTCGGCAGCCCAGCACTCTAACCATTGATGCACCATGCTGGACTGCGATATCATTACGAGCAACGCGTAGTGGAGGGCTCCGAAAATTTCGACCACCTGGGGTCCCTGAGGATCCACCTAAATCTAAACAGACGGCACTCCAGCATTTCGCCTTCATCGAAATTCGGTCACCGGAACGGGGATTCGATCCCCCAGCCTTTGGGTGAGCAGTCGAGCACCATAACCATCGGGCCAGCGTGCCGGGTCAGAAATGGCACAGCCACGTGGCGTTGCTTTATTACCATTTTCCGCCTAATTACTGTAAGAGATTAATACTCCACAGATGTTTCAGGACATTATAGGATGCGGTGCAATAATTTTATATGAGACAATCTAATGTTCTAGACGGAAAAAAACAGATGCATCAGTGGCTTCTAACATTCGGCATGTTGCGCTGCGACAAAGATAGCATGCATGTAGGAGCGAGCGCTACACGTTTCATATGCATGTTAAGCGCAATTACACTGGACTGCGTTCATGCTTATCATTTTATTCATCGTCAGCATGTGATATGTGAGCTGCAGGAGTCTCCCAACGCTTGCAGACTCCATATTAACAGTAAAGCTGTTAACGCTTGGCAAACCCGCGGTTTGCCTCGACATATATTATCATCATGAACGGCCTCTACCTTAGATTGCATTTCGCGTCGCCTACCACCTAGCGTACCTGCGCCTAGCGCATGCCACATAAGAACTCCGCCGGTGCGCTTCTTCGTCGTCTTCTTCATCTTCTGCTTCGGTCCCCGAACACGTGCGCCCGGAGCTCTCTCTACCGCTGCGTCGAGTTGTCGGGCGTGGGACACAATAAATCAGATGGAAGAACGAAAAAGAGAGCAGTGGAGAGAAAGGAAGGGAAGAAAGAGAAAAAAATCACAATAAAAATAGACTGTGACAGAATGAGACAATGAAAACGGACACATACAAGAGCTAGAAAAAAAGTCAGTTTCGATTCAAGGACGAAGCAATGAATGCCATAGCAAGAAATTGGAATGTCACAGGAAGAGCGGCATGCGACTAGAAACTTTCTGCATGCTGCTCAAGCAGAAAGGACGCACGAAAAGAAAACACAATTGCAGCGCGCTGCTCAAACACAAAGAAGGACGCACGATAAGAATCCACAGGTATGCACAGGACGAGCGCGAAATGTCACAGTTGTTACTACAACTAGCGCCTACTTTGACCATCCTAGGTAGCAGCTCACGCATTTTGTAAACGCGGCCGCTGCAGCGAGCAAAGTGACCTTCCTGCGGTCTATAGCTTCAACGCAAAGCACAAGGCATACAAAACTACCCCTCAAGGGATAATCGCGCGAGCACGGTCGACCACGCCCAGTATGTCAAAGTACAAGTCGGAGGCGCACATCCGAACTCCGGCTAAGCACTACACATTTAGCTTTGGGGACCAAAGAACTTTGCGACCCGCCAGGACGCATGCCCAGAATGCAAGCAACTCTAGAACTCTTGCGATCGCGTTGTCCCTAGACCCTACAGCGCCTTCCCAATGCTTTCACCTTAAAGCTCTTTGCCGAAGCTGCGTGTTGTCCCGGACCCCACGCGCCACAGGAGATTGTCCTAACGTCCGGGGTACACACACATTGTTGCCAGCAGAGAATGAGTTTGCACCATATGAATGCGTTGTATGCCCAGTGACAAGCGAGATTAGAAAAGAGTGTTTTGTACGCAGGCTACGTTGATTTTGGTGGTAGTAAAATAAAAGCGTTCCGCAGGACAAGCTCTAAACCTACACGGAGAAATTTACACATCGGGAAAATTTTTTAAAATTCCTAAAATTTCTTGCTAAACACGTGTTTCGCTGGTTGGAGAGCTAACGAGCTATTGTAAAAAGGTAAGGGACGCCATGCCATTGCTGCCCGAATACAACATTCTAGGGCGAGATAAATCGTTCATTGCAACATAGATGCCCATGCGCAGCACATAGAAAACTTCCTGTGCAGGTTTTACGTGTATATGTATGTCCCCTATTCTGCCGACGAAACGAAGCCATCCCAAGGTAGAGTCGTGCGCAGGTTCACTCTACAAATGTCACATGGCCCCTTATGCATGTGCCTATCACGACTCGAAGGCGAAAGCCATGGTCGTATTGATGCGCTGCTGCTGCATTAGCGTTCGCCATAAAATGTCGCAGAAGTAGACTGCTTCTGAAAAGTGCAAGAGTGCATGATATAGTAATATCCTACGTTTCTTGCAAATAAACCAGGAATCGCCCGATGACAAAGCTATAAGCAACATCAATGTTGCTTTTTTTGTTGAGCGTTCTTTTAACGAGAGTTCCTCCCCAATTCTTCAGAATGTTGGAATGTCATAGCATCATGAACGATCGCGTGGTGATCGGGGGATGGCAGTCATGTTCCATGACCACGAACAATTAAGTTACTAAAACCAGCGGTTGCTGGTTCAATACCCCAGACACTTGAAATGTCCGGGGTTTGTATATTTACCCAGTATGTCGGGGCGGATGAAGATTGGGACCCCAAATAATGGGCAAGCAGTGGGTTGAAGTTGTTCTTTATACCTAACATGTTTTCCGCGTGTGTCTCGTGTATTTCTATCGGAAGCTGCTGCTTTTTATTTTTGTTGTTCAACTTTTAGAGAACCACCATAATGTTGCAAAAGATATATGTTGGATAAGTTATTGACTATTATTTTTATGAATGACATTACCAGTGACGATGTGTTACGTTACGGTCGTCATTTTACAGCAATTATGCAAGGGTACTCGAGACGGATTGCTGGCGCATTAACGAAAGCGATGAACGAGATCACGGACACAAAGGTAATACAACTGTGTTTCCCCATATTTAACTCACGTGAGCAGATTCGTCCCGCACCACATTTCTCAAGCGTAACCCTTCGAAAAGATCATGAATAGACAATGCCGCTTTTAAATGTAAGAACATCTTGCTAATCTCAAGAGCAAAGGCCCCTGCCCACGCTGTAATGGTCGTTGCTTAGAGAATCTGCGGTGTCACCTGATCTGGGAGATAATTTCACATAGGCTTGAAAGGTCTAGTAGTGCACTACAAGGAATGACTTGCAGCAAGACAAATAAATGCCGTATGCGGTCGTGTTGATGTTGATCTTCCCAAGTCCTTTCCGTGCGTTTTCTTTCTGCAGCGCTACTACAATATATTAAAAAAAAACTTGCTAGGCGACTTCTTTTTTTGCACGTGGAAGTGTAGTGACGTCACTCCTTTAATTTTTATGCTACAATTACAGCTTTCGAGTAAGGGCAGGTCACGGAGCGGTAATTTTCTAGCGCGAAGGACACGTGGTGGACACTACGATTGTAGATGCTAATGTAAAACGATAGCGGATACGGAAAAACTGAGCCCGATGCCATCGTGGCCCATTGATAGAATGTGCTCGCTTCTTCTGTTTCTTAAGCTTGACTTGCTGGCCGCGTTTACTCAAGTCATCTTTTTCTACGTCCTGCTCAAACCCCGAAGCAGAATGCCTCACCAGGTGATGCAGCTTGAAGGGGTCTCTTGAGTACTTTGTCGCCGTGCTTTGATGGAGCAAGCCTCCACTGGTCCATCACAATCAAGATATGCCTGCGCCACTAGAGTCAGTGGTCAAAATGATGGGTTCTATCTGTCATCTTGGGGTACTAGGACATAGTCTGCCATTATACTTCGAATGAAACTTTCACGGTACCCATGCAGATATTTTAATTTCAGGAGTTATTCCCTTATCAATCTTTCGGAACGAGAAAGCCTCTGAAGACACTGTAGCTTCCTGATGACATATTTCGTAGTATTCCGAGGCCAAGTTGATGGCTCACTTTACATGGGATCCGGATGAGCGAGCATGGCGTTCTCGACGAATAAGTGTGCAGGATATAGCGCAGAGCGACTGGATATACTAGAAGGGCTTGTCTTCGACCCAAACGGCAAGCCCCTGACTCGCCTTGCAACGATGTTGGCACACAATAGATGCTTGCGGTCGTCTTCCACGGTATTGCGAGCGAGAATCGGCTGCCTGACTGCATGAGTGTCTGTTTACACTGCCGAGGTTTATCAGAAGGGCATTGGCTGGAGTCAGCCATGATCAGGAAATATATTTTCGAGAAAAATAAGATTTCCGCTGAAGATCCTTCCTGTACTGTACTCACTCGCAAGACGCTTATATGGTGAGGCCACGGTCCAACAAGGTCTTTTGGCAGAATGGTCCTTGCAGAGTGCAGCCGAATATTGTGTCAACTGCCACTAAACCTGAAACGTCTGAGCATCCGGTGACTTCGCCGGCGATTACTTCACAGAGATAGTCAGATCCTATTAACAAGCCGAGCCCAGAGTCCGCGCAACATCTGCCGAGCTACCTTCTGCCAGCAGCTTGCCTTGGTTCCTCAACGATTGAATAAATCTGTTGTCAGCCGCCGGCACATTTACATCATGGAAACGACAGGGACAACTATAGTTTCTTTGCAAACTTCAACATTGCAGTTGTAATGAGGTTTATTGGACAAGCCTAAGAAACAGGCAGTAGAACACAGGGCGAAGAAGATGGTGTTGTTTGAACGCAGATCTCGTGGTGCCTCTGCTCGTGATGATGATCGTTTAGCCCCCTGTCAGTGTGTTCGTTCCTTGCCCCCGTCGAGAAAGATGGAGCCATCCTGGCGATCTAACAAGTGCAAACAAGCGGGTCGAAGTACGGCTTCAAGCGATCTACGTGAACAATATCATGTCCACGCCGACGACGGTCGCCGAGCTGCGTAAGCGGTTCAATGGCGTAATTGACAGGTGATGTGCGCTCGACTACGTGGTAGGGACCATGGTAATTTGAAAGTAGTTTGGCAGACAAACCAGGTGCGCAGGACGGTACATGCAGCCATACAAGTGTTCCAGGTGCGAACATTGCGGCAGGAGGGTGGTCGTCATCGCGGGCCTCTTTCTGGCGTTGTTGCTTTGTTGTAGTAATATGCTTGGCCAGTTGGCGGCATTCTTCAGCGTGACGGGCGGCTTCTGATACGGTCGTGCACTCGGATGCATCTAGTGCGTAGGGCAGCAAAGTATCGATAGTGTGCGTCGGTTGGCGACCATACAGAAGGAAGAATGGGGAAAATCCGGTTGTGACTTGCGTAGCGGTGTTATAAGCGTAGGTCACAAATGGAAGAACCAGGTGCCAGTTTGTTTGGTCAGATGCAACATGCGTCGCGAGCATGTCGCCCAGGGTCCGATTAAACCACTCAGTGAGACCGTTCGTCTGAGGGTGGTAGGCGGTACTCGTCCGGTGTACATTATGGCACTGGTGGAGAAGTGCTTGAATTACATCGGAGAGAAATGCATGGCCACGGTCACTGAGGAGTTCACGAGGAGGACCATGACGGAGCACAAACCGATTGAGGATGAAAGATGCGACGTCCTGAGCGGTGGCTGTGGGAAGAGCAGCGGTTTCGGCGTACCGTGTAAGGTGGTCCACAGCAACTATTGCCCATCGGTTTACCTGCTGTTGTCAATGGCAATGGTCCATAAAGGTCAATTCCGACGCGGTCGAATGGGCGGTCTGGGCACGGAAGCGTCTGTACTGAACCTGCTGCGGGATGCGGTGGTTCTTTGCGTCGCTGACACTCGTGGCAGCCACGAATGAACTGACGAACATAGGTAAACATTCCGTGCCAGTAATACCGTTTCCGCAAGCGCTCATAAGTCTTGAAGACACCGGCGTGAGCACATTGCGGGTCGGAATGAAAGGACGCGCAGATTGTTGAACGCAGCGTTAGGGGAATAACGAGAAGCCACTTCCTGCAATCTGGAGAATAGTTGCGCCGGAACAAGAGGCCGTCTCGAATGCTGAAGTGTGAAGCCTGGCGTCGCAATGCTCGAGTGGTTGGAAGTGTGGGTGCCTCAGATAGCACGTCAAGAAGCGAAGCTGTCCATGGATCGTTACGCTGGGCAGAGGAGACGGTGTCAACGTCAAGATCTGACATCGTGTGGTCGATAGAGGAGAGGGATGCAGTCTGAGTGGATAGTGGTGACCGCGAGAGCGCATCAGCATCGGCGTGCTTGCGGCCGGAACGGTATACGACGCGGATGTCATACTCTTGAAGTCGGAGAGCCCAACGAGCAAGGCGACCTGACGGATCCTTCAGCGAAGACAACCAACATAACGCATGGTGGTCCGTAACGACATCAAACGTGCGGCCGTATAGGTATGGGCGAAACTTGACAAGTGCCCAAATTATCGCCAAGCATTCTTTTTCAGTAACGCTGTAGTTTGACTCAGCCTTGGTGAGCGTTCTGCTTGCGTATGCGACGACATACTCAGGAAGCCCAGGCATTCGTTGCGCGAGAACCGCACTGAGGCCGACACCGCTGGCGTCTGTGTGCACCTCAGTTGCAGCCGTAGGGTCGTAGTGGCGCAATATAGGTGGTGATGTCAGGAGATGGCGAAGAGTAGAACGCTTTTTCACAGTCGGAGGACCAAGACGAGACATCGGTGGTGCTGCTTAAAAGCTGGGTCAAAGGCGCAATTATAGAGGCGAAGTTGCGCACAAACCGGCGAAAGTAGGAGCATAATCCTATGAAGCTCCGTAACTGCTTTACAGTCGTCGGTTTGGGGAAGTCGGCAACAGCGCGTAATTTAGCCGGGTCTGGAAGTATGCCGTCTTTGGATACGACGTGACCGAGAATTGTTAGTTGCCGCGCAGCGAAGCGGCATTTCTTGAGATTTTGTTGGAGCTGAGCATTCTTCAGACACTTCAGGACATGTTTCAGGCGTACAAGTTGTGTTGCGAAGTCTGGCGCAAAAACAACAATATCATCGAGGTAGCAGAGACATATGTTGCATTTCAAACCCCGCAGAACCGAATCCATCATGCGCTCGAAGGTGGCCGGGGCATTGCAGAGGCCGAAGGGCATGACATTGAATTCATATAAACCGTCAGGTGTGACGAAGGCTGTCTTTGGACGATCGGCATCTCCTAAGGGCACTTGCCAATAACCTGAACGCAAATCTAACGATGAAAAAAACTCGGCACCTTGTAAACAATCCTGGGCAAAGGGTACACGTCTTTCCGAGTGACGTTATTTAAGCGCCGGTAATCCACGCAGAAGCGAATCGAACCATCCTTCTTTTTAACTAGAACCACGGGTGTTGCCCACGGACTTTGTGAAGGTCGAATAACCGTTGGTTCCTCAACGATTGAATAAATCTGTTGTCAGCCGCCGGCACATTTACATCATGGAAACGACAGGGACAACTATAGTTTCTTTGCAAACTTCAACATTGCAGTTGTAATGAGGTTTATTGGACAAGCCTAAGAAACAGGCAGTAGAACACAGGGCGAAGAAGATGGTGGTGTTCGAACGCAGATCTCATGGTGCCTCTGCTCGTGATGAAAATCGTTTAGCCCCCTGTCAGTGTGTTCGTTCCTTCATTATACAGTATATATTTCGTAGCTGTATTTTCACCACGTTGCGCTTTTCAGCTGCTGAGGAGGAAGCGCCTCCAAAGTAGTTCAACGCTACCCGTGTATTGCGGACCACATTCCGGTTCAGCTGTCGAGTTACGTCTTGGTGAATGAAAGTCGTCTGACTACCACAACTAGAACCACGCGAACGCATTTGCTCTTGCTGTTGTTGACTCCCTCAGTGCGAAACGTCTGGAGGTAGACCACGTTGTCCTTAGTTGGTAGTTTGGTAGACGATGCGTCATCGCAGGAAGACGGTTGGAAGAAACATATACCCTATTGGAAAAATTACCCTGGTGACTAATGGAACAGATGGTGGATATTGTGGAAGTAATGGTGAGTATGCTTAAAATCATGGTGTTTATAGGGCGGGTAGTGCAGGTCAGCGGTGGGTGGCGTTGTATACGAGAGAGGGGTATAGTGGATAGGATGGTGCGCGATGGTGGTCAGTACCAGCAGAATAGTGGCTGACAGTGCCCACTGCCGGGGAAATGCTGGGAAGCAGCGAGGAAATGGTGGGTGAAAAAAATGATGGTGTGCTATGCTGTACTATGCTAGAGAATCAGAGCCCATAACGGTGATGTGCCAAACACAATGATTATGCTTGAACGAAATAGAAAGTATGATCCATATGATGTGAAAGATCATTGTAGTTCAAATCGATAGCATTTCGGGGGAGTTAGCATTACGTAGTGGAGTAGCGGAACGCTCAATAGGCAGGATCGAATTTGTGTTGTTCTTATCATATTACAATCTTTGTGAGCAGGTTTACTTTGTTTCTTATTGATTGACAGGAAATAAATCAACATTTTTGTTATGAGTGGTTGAGCCCGTGGAGCTCACTTTACAGTCCAGGTATTTTATTATTATGATTAGTTATTAATAAAATATGAGTAAAAATGGACGCGTTTTACGACTCGGAATGTTGATTGAAGCACGAGAAACAAACAGAATAAATGATCACTTTAGAGTAGTTAATTTGTGGGCTTCGCGGGATGTACTCGTCCTAAGCGACGCGTGCTGCGCCGCAGCACTCACACTTGTGAAAAGGCTGAAAGTGTACATCATACACGCTACGGATGTGAAGGTTAAGAAGAAAGCCGTCAAACGCATGATACAACCGAATCATCTCGCGTGAACAGCTTGACATTGTACTGCACTCATTCGCACCTGCATGAACAATTCGCTGCTTAAGCCGAGAAGCACATTTAGTTGTGGGCGAAATGAGACATACACCCGTACACATTGATTTATGCGGAGGTGAAAGAATCGCAGGCGGTCGAAATTTACAGAGCCCCCCACTACGGCGTCTCTCATAATAATATTCCAGATTTGGGACGTAAAACCCCAACAATTACTTGTTATTTAAGCCGAAAAGCTGTTTCCCTGCTCCCTCCTCCTCGCTGCGAGCATGCGGCAGTGCTCACAGCACCACCCATCCTTGCCTCCGAGACCGCAGTGTGTGCTGCTGTCTGTGCTAATGGCGCCAATGATGTCCTGTCCGAAAGTGAAAGTTGTTTAGACGCTGAGGCTCCGGCCACTGGCGTCGCGGCTGTCGTCCTCTCACATTTTTTCCCTGACATGGCGGCGTGCTGAGTTAGGCGGGTGGTGGTTGTGTTTGTGCTGATACAGTCGATTTTTGTGCGTGCCTCTTGTTGTGTGTTTGATTTTGCGGTCACTGACTTAGCAAGAACTTCTTGAATCACTATGATGCGCGGTACGCGGCAAATTAAGTGAGCGCAGGAGCAGCCAGCATCACAAGTGCGATTCCATTGTTGTTGGTAGACGTGATAACTCTTGGAGTACACTGCCTTCAAATGATTCCACACTTCAGCGGTAAACAGCGCCGGAATAGTTTCTCCGCAACGTGCGCTGTGGCGTGTAGAATCAACGTTACAGTTCGTCCACATCGGCAACTCACCACATTGCCTCTAGACAAGAGGATGTGCGCAAATGGCGCGTCTTCTATCATCAATGAAGTCGTCTATCAAACGCCGTATGATGAATATTCTTACTTGGAACGCGTGAGTACAAAAACTGAGGTCAAATATCTGACTAGTCGCATATCTCCTGTGATTTCAAAATGTTTTTTTCGGTAAGATTTGAGGTCTATTTCACCACTAAACATTTTTGTACGAAAACACAGAGTGCTGAAAACCGCACTAATATTGAGATTGCTTCGGAAGAGCTTGAGTTAGCTTAAGAAAAAATGGCCAACTTTGAAGATTTTCGTTGTTTTTGAAAATACGTAGCTGGCAGTCAAACGCAAAATTTTCGGAACTGTTAAATAGCAGAACTAAACAGAGTCTCTATAGTAGCGCTAGCGCTGTTTCGAAGCTCAACAAATAAAAATAGGTTTTTATGCATTTTTCTATTAGGCACTGTCAACAAAAGCAAGCGAACTTTGAGTGAGCGCCACGGTCTTGAAAAATTTTATTCGAAGAACAGTGTTTTGCCACAATACTTCACGGGGTATAGGAAAAAAAGTATAAGAATTATCAGCAAAATCTGCGATTTGTGAGCGGCACGTCTAGCACACCGGGCATGGAATGACCCATACATATATATATATATATATACATATGTATATATATATATATATATATATATATATATATATATATATATATATATACTACATCTCGCCCTAAAGAAACCGCATTTAATGAATTTTTTCCGTTTCACGAGTTTTCTCGGAGGACGCAAAGGAGCAAAAGATGTAGTCTTTTCTTTCTAGTATTAACATATGCGTGTTGTCTTCGGGCGTACGCCGCTACGCTATAGAGTTAGTAAATCGAGCCCCACAGACAACACCATAGTTTAATTTTGACGATGCTGCACGCCGCAACACTGCAAGAAAGAACGGACTTCGAAGTCGGCAACGGTATTGCTTAACAAATGGCACTAGGTGCGGCGGCGGTTCCTTGGTGCTGTAACACCAAGGAACCGCCGCGCTGTAACACCAAATGCCGAAACATGAACGGGGTGGTGCAGTTCGTCATTTATATATATATATATATATATATATATATATATATATATATATATATATATAGGTAAAATACAACGGAGGCGTTGTCAACAGTGATATAAATATTTAATTCCCAACAGTTTCGGGAGGGGTCCTCCCTTCTTCGGGGGATGAGTTAAAACTGATGTCGAAGTTCGGTCTTGCTTCTTGCCGCGTCGCTCTCTCGCCTTCAAGGACATTTGAGAGAGTGGGGGAGATAGATTACGAAAAAAAGAAAGAAAAGGGGAAAAAAAAGAAAAAACGAAAAAAAAGGAGAGAGAAGAACACCGACGAAGTCAGAAAACGAGGCGAGGAAAAAAAAAAAAACGCTAACTGTGTATGGCATGAAGTCGTGGAAGGTGTTTCTCGGTTCGCGTCGGGCGCAGGGCCACCCAAAATTGTTGTCGCGGTGGGCAGAATGAGGCACCTGAGGGAAGCGTCCCCTTAATGGGTCGGCATACCGCCTTTCATCTTCACCCGCTCCCTGTGAATGGGCTCCAAGTGGTGGAGGAGCGTAAGCACTTTACATTGTACAAGTAGTGAAAAAACATGAACAAAAAATAAGCAAAAAAAAAACAAAATAGGGGAGAAAAGAAAAGCAAGAAAGTAAACGACACTGCACTCGTACGAGCCAGTCAAGAAACAGGCATGGTCCCAATTATGATTCCGTGTTGCCAAATTCATTTTGGCTTATCTCTCGGAGGCAGGAGAGTCTTCCAGGGTCCTCATTGATGCCGGCTGTTAATGTTCTAAATTTAAAGATAAAATATGCCTCACGTTGTTCGCGCGCGCGCGTATTTTGGAAACCGGACTGTAAAAGAGTTACGCTGATATTTTCAAAGCTGTGGTTTGGTAAGCGCAGATGTCTGGATAAGGGTAGCTTCGGCAGTGAAGTGGCGTGGTACCGGTGATTATTAAACCGCAGCCGAAATGGCGTGTCCGTTTGGCCGATGTATTCTTGCCCGCAGACGTTACAATGTAACATGTATATCACATTGCTGGAGTCACAATTTAGGTTTTGGGTGATGTTGAATTTGAAATCTGAGAAGCTTGCCTTTGATTCACGCGTTGTGACCATGTGTGGGCATACCTTGCAACGAGCTTTTCCGCAGGGGCGGCACCCTGGCTCAATTTTGGCGGGGTTTATTTTTGCTCTGACAAGAATGTCCTTCAGGTTTTTATCCCTGCGGTACACCACGCGAGGTGGCTCCGCGAAGATGGAAGTCAGTCGTTTGCTTTGCCTAATTATGTTGAAGTGGCGGGAAAGTATGTTGTTAACTCGTGGCACCGATGAGGAGTAAGTTAGTACAAGATTTGTTTGGGAAGTTGTTTTGGATACTGTTTTTGGCTCCTTAATTATGTCATTCCGGTTCACGTTGCGAGCACGTAGTATGGCATCGTCAATAATGTCTTCGGGATAATTTTGTTGTGATAGGGAATTCTTTAGGCGTTTTGCGTGTTTGTCAAATTCCTGTATATCGGTGCATATTCTTCGATACCGGTAGGCCTGACAATATGGAATACCCGTCTTGCAATGTCTTGGATGGCTACTGTTGAAATGTAGGTACATTTGTTGGTCTGTAGGCTTTCTGTAAAGGTTTGTTGAAAGGTGTCCATTTTTGACAGAAACAGTCACGTCCAAGAAGTTAATGCTAGTTTTAGAAATGCTATGCGTGAATTTAATTGATGGGTGGAGCTCGTTGAAATCACATATGAACTGTTGAAGGCTCCCCTCATCGTGGTTCCATATAATGAATATGTCGTCCAAGAATCTTCTGTAATACAAAGGTTTCAAGGCGCGCCCCTCAATAAATGGGATTTCAAGAGATGCCATAAAGGTGCTCGCAAAGTTTGGGGCCATTTTTGTGCCCATTGCAGTGCCACTGACCTGAAGGAAGTGCTTGCCATTAAACTCAAAATGGTTATGGTTTAGTACAAGATCGAGAAGTTTAGACAGTACCTCGCCACTTACACCGGTCGATGAGTCAAATTTCACATACTCAGAAACCGTAGCCCCAATTCCGTCGCGGTGGGGTATGTTAGTGTACAGTGAGCAGACGTCCATGGTCACCAGGAAGCTATCAGCTGGGATGTCGAGACTAGAAGTTTCGCGGATGAAATGGTTTGTGTCCTTTAGGTAAGAGGGAAAAGTCGGTGGGATGTCTTTTATCAGGGAATTAATGAATTCTGATATATTTTCTGTTGATGTACTGTTACTGGATACTATCGGACGTCCCGGATTGCCTGCTTTGTGTATTTTAGGGAGTAGATAGAAGCGACCGGGAACAGAATGGGCCGGCAACATCGCTTTTAGCATTTTGGCGGTAATTTTCCCCTCCCGGCGGAGATTATTTAGCGTTGCTTTTATCACACTCTCAAATTCGGGAGTCGGGTCTTTTGGAAGTTCTTTGTAGAAGTTTGTGTCTGATAACTGTCGCTCCCCTTCTTTTAGGTAATCCGACGTGTTTAGGATTACTATGCAACCCCCTTTATCAGCAGGCTTGATGGTAATGTCGGCGTTTCTTCGGAGTTCATCGAGTGCTTTTTGTTCTGACTTTGATAGGTTGTTGCGAGATGGCCGATTTTTTTCGTACGCCCTGATTATGTCTTTTTGGACAGCTGATATATACATATCAAGGTGTTTGTCCCTCTGCTCACTTGGACACCACGATTTGTCACCACCAATCAATCTATTCTCGCCTGGACTGTCTTTCCGATCATGAAAATATTCACGGAGGCGGAGATTGCGCGCAAAGTTGTCGAGGTCCTGGTAGAGTTCAAACTCATTGAATCTACCGGACGATGGACAAAAGGTTAAGCCCCTCGACAAAAGTTGAAGCTGCGTGGGTGTAAGCATTGTAGTGGACAGGTTAAGGACATTGCTCTCACGAGTTTCTGAGTGCGGCCGCACTCAGAAACTCGTGAGAGCAATGTCCTTAACCTGTCCACTACAATGCTTACACCCACGCAGCTTCAACTTTTGTCGAGGGGCTTAACCTTTTGTCCATCGTCCGGTAGATTCAATGAGTTTGAACTCTACCAGGACCTCGACAACTTTGCGCGCAATCTCCGCCTCCGTGAATATTTTCATGATCGGAAAGACAGTCCAGGCGAGAATAGATTGATTGGTGGTGACAAATCGTGGTGTCCAAGTGAGCAGAGGGACAAACACCTTGATATGTATATATCAGCTGTCCAAAAAGACATAATCAGGGCGTACGAAAAAAATCGGCCATCTCGCAACAACCTATCAAAGTCAGAACAAAAAGCACTCGATGAACTCCGAAGAAACGCCGACATTACCATCAAGCCTGCTGATAAAGGGGGTTGCATAGTAATCCTAAACACGTCGGATTACCTAAAAGAAGGGGAGCGACAGTTATCAGACACAAACTTCTACAAAGAACTTCCAAAAGACCCGACTCCCGAATTTGAGAGTGTGATAAAAGCAACGCTAAATAATCTCCGCCGGGAGGGGAAAATTACCGCCAAAATGCTAAAAGCGATGTTGCCGGCCCATTCTGTTCCCGGTCGCTTCTATCTACTCCCTAAAATACACAAAGCAGGCAATCCGGGACGTCCGATAGTATCCAGTAACAGTACATCAACAGAAAATATATCAGAATTCATTAATTCCCTGATAAAAGACATCCCACCGACTTTTCCCTCTTACCTAAAGGACACAAACCATTTCATCCGCGAAACTTCTAGTCTCGACATCCCAGCTGATAGCTTCCTGGTGACCATGGACGTCTGCTCACTGTACACTAACATACCCCACCGCGACGGAATTGGGGCTACGGTTTCTGAGTATGTGAAATTTGACTCATCGACCGGTGTAAGTGGCGAGGTACTGTCTAAACTTCTCGATCTTGTACTAAACCATAACCATTTTGAGTTTAATGGCAAGCACTTCCTTCAGGTCAGTGGCACTGCAATGGGCACAAAAATGGCCCCAAACTTTGCGAGCACCTTTATGGCATCTCTTGAAATCCCATTTATTGAGGGGCGCGCCTTGAAACCTTTGTATTACAGAAGATTCTTGGACGACATATTCATTATATGGAACCACGATGAGGGGAGCCTTCAACAGTTCATATGTGATTTCAACGAGCTCCACCCATCAATTAAATTCACGCATAGCATTTCTAAAACTAGCATTAACTTCTTGGACGTGACTGTTTCTGTCAAAAATGGACACCTTTCAACAAACCTTTACAGAAAGCCTACAGACCAACAAATGTACCTACATTTCAACAGTAGCCATCCAAGACATTGCAAGACGGGTATTCCATATTGTCAGGCCTACCGGTATCGAAGAATATGCACCGATATACAGGAATTTGACAAACACGCAAAACGCCTAAAGAATTCCCTATCACAACAAAATTATCCCGAAGACATTATTGACGATGCCATACTACGTGCTCGCAACGTGAACCGGAATGACATAATTAAGGAGCCAAAAACAGTATCCAAAACAACTTCCCAAACAAATCTTGTACTAACTTACTCCTCATCGGTGCCACGAGTTAACAACATACTTTCCCGCCACTTCAACATAATTAGGCAAAGCAAACGACTGACTTCCATCTTCGCGGAGCCACCTCGCGTGGTGTACCGCAGGGATAAAAACCTGAAGGACATTCTTGTCAGAGCAAAAACAAACCCCGCCAAAATTGAGCCAGGGTGCCGCCCCTGCGGAAAAGCTCGTTGCAAGGTATGCCCACACATGGTCACAACGCGTGAATCAAAGGCAAGCTTCTCAGATTTCAAATTCAACATCACCCAAAACCTAAATTGTGACTCCAGCAATGTGATATACATGTTACATTGTAACGTCTGCGGGCAAGAATACATCGGCCAAACGGACACGCCATTTCGGCTGCGGTTTAATAATCACCGGTACCACGCCACTTCACTGCCGAAGCTACCCTTATCCAGACATCTGCGCTTACCAAACCACAGCTTTGAAAATATCAGCGTAACTCTTTTACAGTCCGGTTTCCAAAACACGCGCGCGCGCGAACAACGTGAGGCATATTTTATCTTTAAATTTAGAACATTAACAGCCGGCATCAATGAGGACCCTGGAAGACTCTCCTGCCTCCGAGAGATAAGCCAAAATGAATTTGGCAACACGGAATCATAATTGGGACCATGCCTGTTTCTTGACTGGCTCGTACGAGTGCAGTGTCGTTTACTTTCTTGCTTTTCTTTTCTCCCCTATTTTGTTTTTTTTGCTTATTTTTTGTTCATGTTTTTTCACTACTTGTACAATGTAAAGTGCTTACGCTCCTCCACCACTTGGAGCCCATTCACAGGGAGCGGGTGAAGATGAAAGGCGGTATGCCGACCCATTAAGGGGACGCTTCCCTCAGGTGCCTCATTCTGCCCTCCGCGACAACAATTTTGGGTGGCCCTGCGCCCGACGCGAACCGAGAAACACCTTCCACGACTTCATGCCATACACAGTTAGCGTTTTTTTTTCCCTCGCCTCGTTTTCTGACTTCGTCGGTGTTCTTCTCTCTCCTTTTTTTTCGTTTTTTCTTTTTTTCCCCTTTTCTTTCTTTTTTTCGTAATCTATCTCCCCCACTCTCTCAAATGTCCTTGAAGGCGAGAGAGCGACGCGGCAAGAAGCAAGACCGAACTTCGACATCAGTTTTAACTCATCCCCCGAAGAAGGGAGGACCCCTCCCGAAACTGTTGGGAATTAAATATTTATATCACTGTTGACAACGCCTCCGTTGTATTTTACCTATTACCCAAGAAGAACTGGCCCATTGAACTATATCTACACTTATATATATATATATATATATATATATATATATATATATATATATATATATATATATATATATATATATAATATACGTCTGTGTTTCGTCTAATATTACTGATGAGAAAGAAGACAGCTTCGCACTAGTGCGGTCACGCCTGAAGGGCTAGGCGGCCTTCTTCATACGTGTATTTTACTTTTTGCTTTCTTTCTTCATGCATTTCTTTCCTCTGTCTCTCCTCTCTATATAACCTGTCTCTTTTTTTTTCGTTTATTTCTATTTCTCGCTTTCTCTCTATATGTATTTATTGCTCTTTCTCGCACTTTCTATCTTTCTTTCTCTTTCTCTCTGTATTTCTCAGTTCCCCTTTGTATCTATATATTTCTCGAAGTGTTTTTTTTTCTTTCTTCTTCCTTTTTCTTTCTTTATTTTTCTTTCCATGCTATGGTTTGCTTTGTCCACTTGTCACTGATCCCGCTAATGAGGATTGCCATCGCCGCGCGGATTCCAAGGGCGGACGTATCGGCCCCTCAAAACGCACCAGGAAAGCGCGGGCAATTTAGCGTTGGTCCTTTTAGCGCACCAGCGTGCACCAGCGAAGCCACCAGCGAAGTGCACCAGCGAACCAGCGGTTGTGGTCCAAAGACCGAGTCAGAGCCGAGGGTCCACAACACAAACGAAATATATTCTCAGGTAAGGCAGTACAACATCACAAACACATGCGCACTCGGCTGGTATCAGTTAAAACTTGACAATGTAACTCAGATGGTGTGAACACAACGGGAATTAAACAAACAGATGAAGCGCTACAAATGCAATCTCATGCATTACAACTATTCAAGAACAGTTAAAGTCCTGAATATTCAGCTGCGCATACCGTCCACATATCTTGGACGGCACTTGAATGCTTCTCTTCAAGGAGACACTCACCTAACTTGCCACTGCTCACACGGCGTCCTCATCCGATTCTTCTAGATTGACGATCGACTGACGGCACAACATCATAAACACGTCTTCTTTGGCTGACGGAGCCACACTCAGCATAACTTCACCATCTCCGGACCGACACCCTTTCTGACTCCGGTGCACCCTTTTATCTTCTCTTGCCCGGGTTCTAGAAGCGTCGGGAGCGTTCTCTGGCGTGCAGCACAGCCAAAGCTAGGGAAGGAGCGAGAGTTCTCTAGCTGGTTCTACTCGCGGCGGCGTTGCTCGGCGTCGCGTCATGCTTTCCCTCTAAATGGTTCTAGGCTTTGCCGGGCGTTTGATCTGGTTGTCTCCGTCTGCCTCGAGTAGGTGAAGGGCAAGAACGCCGCGCCGGCGTCTTTTAATACTCGTTTTTTCGTTGTTCCGGCTTCTTGGGCGAGCGGCTGACGCCGTCCTAACAACGTTGCTCGGGTTATCCCGCTGCCGTTTGAAAGTGGCCGCGCGCGCGCTTTATTGACGCGCTCGTTCGTGACACTACCCCTCGTCACCCTGGCATCTCTCCTCATCCTCACTTCTCTTCCTCGCCGCCTTAGTGTACTGTACTACACAAGGCTATGTTTTGCTCTGGTAGATCGCCTGGACAGTCGAGTGGCTGCGATGCTCTCCTTTGGATTGTGGGTACGCGAGTTCGAATCCCGCCTCGCCAAGGATGTTTCTCCATCTTTCTCTCTCTGTACTCACTCTCTCGGCCATCCGAGTTATTGCATCCGACGCCGGACATGTCAGCGGAATGGGAGACCGTCGCCGTGGCACATGTTGGGGGAGCGAAGCAGAATATTAAGAAGAGGACGGAGGGAGCGCACGCTGTCCGGGTTATTGCGTTGCACGCGCTGTTGTCTCGTCCCTTCCTAATCGTTCTTGCGCTGTAAACCTTTTTGAAAAGGCAGAGGTCTTTCTTGACAATGGTAGTTCATGTGAACGCGTAAGGCCGTAACGAAAAAGTCACAGCTTCGCCGCAAGGGCGAAGCAATGAATGCGATAGTAAGAAAAGCGGCCCGTGATGGACGCGCTGCGACTACCGTGCGTCCATCACTACCCGGCAGCTACAAGACAGTTTTATTTTCACATACGTAGGGACTTCTCGTACGCAAACGTGAAAAGTACACTTACGTTACGTGCACGGCTTCTGAAACGCTTTTAGCTACACGTACGCGACGCGCGGTGAGAGCTACCACGTACCTCCATCTGCTGAGAATCATGAACACTGCCGTAGCTTGTTCGAGTGCCCGCGCGAGCAGACGGCGAAAAGGCAAGGTTCTCCCTGCGCAAATATAAGAAGAAGCGAGAGAGCTGGCCGACGCCTTCAAGTGCGCCTGTCGCGCTCCTAGCGCCATCTCGCTGGTAATGAAGAGACGCTTATAAGCGCCTCCGTCTCGGAGGACTGCAAACGGTAAAGGGTGCGTATGTAACGCTCGCCGTTAGCTACCTGAGGGATCTACGTTTTGTGGAGTAGTGCTTAGCGCACCGCGCTGCGAATTGAGAGGTCGCTGGTTCGTTTCCGCGCTTCGGAAGCATTTTTCTGATTTATTTTTCTTTGAGATATTGATGTATATATACATACTTATACATATACGCAGCATGACGGCGGCGACGGCGACGGCAAAAACCAGCCGAGACTGTCCATATAATTGCCATCGCAATAAAAGATCACAGCTCCGCTGCAAAAGTTTGGTCCGAAAAACTGATCCTGTGTTTCCAAGAATATTAGTGAAAGAGCATTATTCACTGCCAGGGCAGGCTGAATTTAAATGCAAAGATCTTCGTTGCTTTCAGCCGCACTGTGATAGTCTTTGTACAGGACCATCACAGGACTGTATCGCGAGTGACTTCTGCGTGCGCAATCGGTCTGTACTGCGCATCGCATGTGAAGCCTACTGCGCCGCGTATACAACGATCACCACGGCCTTCACTTAGTGCGTGTTTCACGCCGTTTCTCAGAATCAGACGCTCAGTCACCGTGGGTGCTTCGCAAAAAAAAAATTCGGCAGATCCCACGTACCGTGGGAGTCGATGTTATGCGAAGCGTGCGGCGGGAAATTACTATGGCGTAATTCCTTTTCACTGAGTGAAACGCTACAAAATGACTATAAAGATTTCTATAAATTTTATACGCACTCATATATGTTGAAGAGCCGCATATGTGTTATATAACCAGTTGTTTGCAGTGGTAACGCTGCCAACGACAACGTAGGTATTATCAACACCATAAGCGGCAAGCTGATATGCAGTGCTTATACCTGTCCCTTATGATGGAAACGCACGCACGTTTCACCAACCCGTGTACATGTGTGGAAGAGGTTCTTGACACTTCTTGAACGAGGTTATTATCACCGTGATCAGTGAGCACCAGCAGCTGGTCATGGCTAGTTATCGGATCCGGTCGTGATCACGGTGACGAAGAGTCCATGTGTAGTGAAGTACGATGTATAGTACAGCTGTTGGAATTCGTGGATGCCTCGGTCATTTCGTCGACAAATTGCTTGTCGATAGAACCGGCGACTTTTCGGGACCTGAAGTCAGCCTTCGCGTTGGTAAGGTATAGTGCTACGTAGACCTAGATAGTGCTACGTAGGCCAGCATCAGTGGATGACACTTGTCGTATTTGTAGACTACCTGGGCGCATGCGGCCTACGTAGCATAGTCTACAAAGCGGCTGCCACTCACTCTCGCATCATCCTTGGTCAGCATGAGGCCATCGCCCAGCCTCTTAAGGAATGAAGAGGGCACTGCGTCGTTCTGGCGGACTAAGTGCAGTTTACGGTGCGGTGATGTGAATATCATACGTAACTTTCGTTAGTGTATCCCTCCGGGGCCGAGCAGTGCTTCAATATAGCTTTCGGAATCATAGGAATTCAAATGTAATGTTTATTAGACTGCTATAAAAGCGGAGCCAACACTGGAACCACAGACGTTAACCTGATATGACGCCTGTATCGTAGGAGTACACATCGTAGGAGTATCACGTAGTGTTTATTGCTTTCTTCTAAAATTAGATAGCCACCACCACAACCACAATTAACGTTGCACCGGTATTACGCCTGCATAGGCTGTTTTTCCAAACCAGTTTACAGACCTCGCGTGGCTCCGTGGTAGAATACCTGACTGCCACGCAAAATGCTTGGGTTCGATTCCTGCTGGGATCGTAATTTTCATTCTTTCCATTCGTCGGGTCGACGCTGTCGATGTCGGGTTTTCTAAACGTTCTCGCCTTTAAGTTACCAATGTCTGTTCTCGTCATTCCAGGTTAGACATAAACTGTCAATCACCTGTGGCGCATACCCGTACACCGCGGCCCGTGGTAAACGGGTATATGCCACACGTGTCTGTAGGAAAGGGTTTGACGACGTACGCGTCAGGATTTTCACATTATTCATGTCATGACCTGACAGTCATATTTGTCAAATCATCTTACCCTCCCATGCCAATTTTGGTCAAAACCAAGTTAAGGGGGCGATCATGAGAGCACCCAGACGTAGGCGGCTAGATAGATAGATAGATAGATAGATAGATACGTAGATAGAAACGCTCAAAGTGCCAGAGGTTCGCTAAGAAATGCTTCGCATTTAAAACGTGTTTCGTTTTCATTTACTTTCCTACGCCTAGTTGCGTCGTCGTGGTGAATTTACCTATTTGTGCACTGCAGCGTTGAAAAAGCATTCGCTTTGTTTATAGGGTAATCGTTTTCCTTTTATTTCATCCATTTTCCTCTGTTCTTAAACCTGCGTTTCCTATAAAGCGAACGTCATTTGTTGGTTCTATTCATACCATTGTTTTCTTTCGACTGTTCAATCACTGCAGACCAAATTACGGGAAGCGAGTGGTCGGACAGGGGTACCCCCATGAACGTAGGGTCACGAAAAGCAGGGACGCGTAGGAGTGAGTCACGGAAAGACAGCGTTGTACGGAGCCTGGTAAATTGTCTCTGTCACATTTATGCCATATCAAGCAGCCTCCGATACCACTCAAGGTCCTCGCGCGGATCATTTTGTTTATGTTGCTTTAAAATATTAACGAGACCTCAAAATTTGCACAAAGTGTCAGGCCATCATACTTGGCGCAAGCCTTTTAACAGAACAATTAAAACAATTTAAGTTACGAGTCCTAAACAACAATTTTCTATGTCAAAGGTTTGAAAGATGATGCTAGCCGTACCGCTTACTGCGTTGCTATCAAGGAGGTTTATAAAAAAAAATCACAGCATATCCACGGGGTGAATGATGATGAGTGGGGCGAAGCTACGGAGGGAATCATCTGTAAACCGTGAAACTCTTCCGTGAAATGCGCCCAGTACATAATATAAAGAGTGTGAAACATCGTGTATATATTAAACATCAAACTTTTATTGTACTGTTGGTTAACGTGGTCCCTTCATTATCACTTGTGATCGGTGAAATGCAAGGAAGAAGTCCGCTCCCGAGCGAAAGAGCGCCAAGAGCGACCGCATTCCCCGCTCGCCCTGTGCGAATTAAAGGCAAGGCTAGAGGGAAGACAGGACGCGCGTTCCACGACGCGAGGTCGGTAGCATGCCCAACGAAAGCCAACGGAACGCGATCGTGCAAGTGTTCCGGCTTCGCATCGCCTCATGGTTCCATTTAGCGTCCCAAAACCAAATATATTGCTCAAGGTGTGCCTTGCGTTTTTCGTGGAAATAATTTCTTTATCATGTACATTAAGACGAAAAGTTGAAAGCTCACTAGAGTGTATCGCCCGTAAAGTATGTCTTTTAGTGTGATTTAACTCTCGTACGGCAGGGTCCTTGCGCCGTTGCCGGTCCACCTCGCCCGTTGACGATCGGGCGAGGTGGCTACATACAACTACTACTACTACACTTTAAGAAAAAAACCCGCATTTCCCCGAAGGGGAGTATGAGGAAGTGCGAAGCACGGGGTGATGCTATGAGGGGGCGCGCGCGACTAAACTGCAGAGCCGAGCGAAGGAGACGGCAGCGAGAGAGCACGCGCCAGCCGACCCACGGAGGTCTGGCCGTTTTTAAGTGCAAAGCACTTTTACTGATGATGATGATCTGTCTTCCGAACTCGTTCCAAAGAACCCGCAACGCGTTCAACTTGTTGGCGGCGTTGCGCACGCCCGAGATGGGGCTCAGGTTGTTGTCGAACCACAGTCGATCGCACACCGCGCAGCTATATCCGAAGCTGCGGTCCAGGAAGTCTCGCTTGAAGCGCGCGTCCGGCCGATCGAATTCGAGGGCCCGCGCTCGCTCACGCATCGCGCCAGATCGGCTTCGGGGTGCTCGGCTCGCTTCGCACGCTTTCGTTCGGCGTCTCGCCGCCGGCCTTCATCACCACAGGCAATGCGCGGGGCGCGCGCAGCCACGGAGCGGAGGGCGGAGCGCGCGCAGTCACGTGGGGCGTGACGTCGCTGCGCCGTTGCTACAGACGCTCCTCTCCGCTCCTCGCGCCGTTGCTATGGGACGGCGGATTCAGGGTCGCTTATAAAGTGCATTCGCACTTAAAACATCTCGCGTTCTTTCGTTCTGCTTTTACAAAACATCTGGCGTCTTTCGTTGGTTTATTTCATCAATCAACGGCGTTTTGAACAAAATTTTTATTGTTTAATCATGCACAGGAGAAATCTCACCAAGCACTACCTTGGAGGTAAACAATGGCTGCTAATGGGAATGAGAGACAGAAGAAGTCGGCTTTTAGCTAACACTTACACTTCTACTTCTACTAACGTTTCCTACTGGAACATGCCAATGGCTGCTAATGGGGAATGAGAGACAGAAGAATTCGGCTTTTAGTTAACGCGCACGCTGCGAATTTTTTATTGTTCAACAACGCACAGGAGAAATCTCCCACCGGCACCACCTTGGAGGTCAAAGCGTAAGACTTGTTACGGACTACTACGATGACGACGACTACGAGGGACGAACGGGTGCCGCCTTAAGGAGCTTCGCCCCTAAAATATTCTGGAGTGGAAGCTCTCGCAACGCCTTGCCAGAACAAGTGAAGCCAGCTTTTGCCCACCAAAGAACTCGGAAACATGCCCTTTTCTGGTGGTGCCTACTAAGAGATTAAATGGCTTTGATCTGTTAGTGTAAATACTACGTTAATTATAAAATAAAAGATAGTTGTTGCCGACAAAAGTAACCCGTCGAGTGAAGTATTGGCGACTGATCTCCAATAAAATTTGCCATGACTTTGAGGCTTACTGAAGAAAACTAGTAACACAAAGACACGCTTGGAGCAGTATCTGACCCGTAAAAGTTGCTATATTAAACTCGTCTGGCGTGCGTGGAAAACGCTCGCTTTCCTTCGCCAAACGCCGATGATTTATCGTGCCCCTACTAAGATGGCGGCCACAGCCGCCATCTTGTGGTGGGCACGGCTTCACTCTTGCGCAATAATCGCCGCTCCAGCAATTCTTTTTTAACCTCCTTGGTTGCTATCGATCGTGCAACGGTTTTTAAAGACGATAGTCTTTTTTGGGACGCTTAAACGGAGAAATTTTAGTCTGTCTTTTTAGATGCGAAGTATCTTAAAGGGGTGGTGCCACCAAATTTGTGGCTTGCGCATTCTTCGCTGTAAGCGTTTCCTATAGCTCCAGGAAGCATGATGCACGCACCAAGATTCATGTATTCTCACTAAATAATGTAATATCGCCTTTTGATGTGGACAACTTTCGGTTTCGGTTTCTGGGCACCGAGGTCGTGCAGTGACGTAGAAGTGTAGGAGGCGTGGTCACGTGACCACACAAGGCTGTGACGCACTTAGCCAGGAAGCGATCGAAACTCGGCGAGTGATGTAGCAACCGATGCTTTGCCGGTACTATAGTGAATTAGAATATATTCTAGTTCACTACAGCCGGTACGTACGTTGCAGAAGTGGCGGAGGTCCGGAGGTCACTCACGTTGCTACAGCAGATTTGTTGTGACGTCACTACAACTTTCGTTGACCATCCTACAGATCTACGTCAGTGTTGGCGCGCTAGCGATGGGTTTCGATCGGGAGAATGGGCATTTAGGTACACTTTGGAAGTGGATTAAAATATGTTCTAAACGTTTGCAGTGTCCGACCCTTCGCGTGGAATGTCCTTGCATACAGAGAAAACCCACAACAGGCTTGTTATAGCCTCGAAATTTGATGGCACCACCCCTTTAAGGTGGAGCTCAATCCGGTGGTGGTGGTGGTGGTGTGCGGCGTGACCGCCCTTACTGCGCATGTCCATACCCTCTTCACACACCTCCTCTTGACTCACCCTCTCCCCTTCCCCTCTCCACATACCCACTCCCATCCCCTCTCCACTTCCCCTCTCCCCTCCCCCTTTCCACTCTTCATCTGAAACGCGGGCTAGACATGCCGAAATTCTCTCCTGCGCAACGCCGCGATGAGCTCGAGCGCATGCGCGTCCCCTCCCCTTCTCTCTCCTCTCCTACGCTGCCCCCTCTCGCCTGCCTCTCGACCGCGTTCCCCGCTCGCCCTGTGAGAATTAACGGCCGGGCTAGATGGCAGATACGACGCGCGTAGCGTCCCTCTTCGCGTTCCACGACGCGAGGTCGGTAGTATGCCGAAGGAACGCCAACGGAACGCGATCGTGCAAGTGCTCCGGCTTCGCATCGCCTCATGCTCCCCTTTAGCCGGAGATGGTGTAATATTTTTGTCGGCACGTCCCTCGATTCAGTCACTCGGCCAAAGTTGAACCACTTGCCCAAGGGCCAGCCATCTTGAACGGCCGACTAGCTTCATACTTGTGTACATTGTCGATCAAAAAGCAAACATTACGCATATCTGTAGCGCAACATCACCAGGTAAGTATTAGGTGGTGTGTTCCTTTAATAGAAAATGCATACATACGTAATTCGAAAGACCTTAGATTCTTAAGCGGCGCTGAAAATGCGACTGCGCTGAATCTTGCCTTCCTCCGTGCCCTCTGCACGAGCTGATTTTTGTGTTTCGGTTTCGGTTCTGTATTGCACTGTACGAATGCCATGGGGCGCCGCTCTGGCACTCCTGTTTTACTCAGGCGGTGTTTCAATAAAAGAGTGTGTGGAGAGTACTCGTTGAGTAAGGACGTTTCTTCTGCTTCAGCGCTTCGCGCCAAACCGTGTGTTCGGGCTGCCTGGCGCCCCCGCCGGTCGCGTTGGTTACCGCCGGTCTTAGCCTGCTGCTGCGCCGGGAATACCAGCCCGCAACACAGCACTCATGTTTCCCGACGTATTGCGAAATGGCGTCCATATCTCATGCAGCGCATCTTCTATCTTCTTTAGACGATATTTGCAGCGAAGCACGCCGATACGTGGCCAGTTTTTAGATGCGAAGTATCTTATGGCGGAGTTCAATCCGGTGGTGGTGGTGGTGGTGGTGTGCGGCGTGACCACCCTTACTACGCATGCGCATACCCTCTCCACTTCCCCTTCCTTCTCGACTGATGCAAAATGCCAACACGACTGATCCAAAATATCATCATCACGCGATAACCACACAGATTAACTATATTTGTGACGTCTTCACACGACCTCGCTCCTTGGTCAAGGGTGGTGTTACCACAGAGGCAGTGCGAAACCACGCTAGGTGCAGATGGCTTACGAATGTGGGCGGGCGATGGTCAATACATCGAGAAATATATAGGATAAGACGGCTTTCACGGTCTAGTCGTCTCAGGCGAATGCGTAAAGGACTCTGTGAGTTTGTTTAACTTCACAAGTATATTCGTGAGCTTTCATCCCGCAATGGATAGCTGCCCACACCAGAAAGGAACTTGACGGTCAAACCAACTTTCCTGCTGTACGCGACAAAGGCATTCCTTCTTGTTGTACTGAAACGCCACTGGTTTAAGACGCGCACTATTGTTTCACGACATGCTGGTACGTAATGCAGTTGAGATCGTAGCTGCCAAATATCCCATGCTGACGAGCTCACGACAAATTATTCGAAGCTGCGCAGCAAAGAAGCAAGACTTGAGACAACGAACCTAGACAATCGAAGTGAAGACGCTGCCAGGCGTCGAAGATAGTCGGCACCACAATGACAACGCTGAGGTCGTTGACATTATCGTTACTAGTGCATCGTTCTCAATGCCTGGGGCGTGGCCTGGGGGCCAGCTGAACGCAACATAATAATGTTGATGTCGCATGGTGCTGAACGCACCGTTGAGCTTTCGTACGCTGTTCGCCCCCGAAATAACATAACTTTTACGCAGCCGACGCAAGTCATACTTCGCTCAAAACACTTTTGCATACCCAGCTATCGAGTGAAGGCCACATCTCGATCTTGAAATTTTATGTCACTGCTCCTTTAAGGCTGGATACAAATATCACTTTGAGTACTGTAGTTACTGCTGTACTTTATTGTATAGGCACAAAATATCCCGAATGCTCTAGTCGCTGACGCGTACGAGCTTACCTCAGTTTCCAAAACTGCAGTAGTTTTTGTGGGTTAAAAGCAATCGTTACGATCTAATATAATGTTACGGAATCCTGGGGCTGTTTTGAAAATGGTTGCCTTATTATAAGAAAAGTATTCGATAATTGTTGGATTCGTAATTGTATTCCATTCGCTGGCATCACTATTCGGTTCGTATTCGATTCGGTTCTAAAAATCACTATTCGTACACCCCTAGTAGTGGCCCGAAGGCTCCTCCTCCGAAATACTTAATTTTCACTCCCTCCCGCTTAGGGAGAAGGAGAAGATAGAAGGCGGCTAGAAGCGGAGAACGCGCAGAATCGATAACTTTCCTTAATCCTGACGCCGAATGCGCTTGAGAATTCACCCATACATGAGATCGAAATGCCCTCGTTATGTTGGCAACGTTAGTTGACGACAGGTTGGAACTGCTCAGACATTTGGTTCTCGCCCTATATGTGTAAAAACTGCAACATTAAACTGTGCGATATGGTTTCGGAACACTGGTGGGCTCCTTCACCCTCAAGCACAGTTGTTGTGTCCATGAAGAGGGTGTTGGACTTAGAGCAATGCACGGGCTCTGGCCTGAAGCTCCGGGCTTATGGCAGGGGCCGGGTTTGAGATGGTGGGTTCTGGTCGGGCCGGGCTTGGACTTAAAGTTCTTAAAGTGACACCAAAGTGAAACACTCGGCGGCAGAATTCCAACAACATATGTATACCTATCTCCAAAATGACGAAAAATTTGGACGCCGATTTTGAAATGTAGAGTCTTGTTTAACCGTTATGTATCAACACATGGTGACCGCAGGGGGTGCGTGAACGTTTAGCCCTGTCATGCCTGTGTAGCTTAAGGACGTACTTAGAAAGAAAAAATGGGACGAAGACAGTCATGTGCGGGTCGTGGGGCGCTAGCGAGAGGTCCGTGGGCCGCATGTTTGAGACCTCTGCGCTATATAGGACGATAGCAACATGATACTGCCGCAACAGCGTTGGAATGTGCAGGAATAGCATAGGCCCACTAAACAAGGCGCGGGCCAAAGTATATTCGCTTAACGAAATATCTGGCTTGAATAAAGACAATTACGTTTTCCCTGCCGAGTGATGTTCCGAATTCCCAGCTCGCCCACCAAAACCCGGCCCGCCATGTGGAGCTGATCTGGATGGCTGCGCACTCTGGAAACCCCAGCAATGAAGCCGCCAATGACCACGCCCGAGGTGTCACAAACCGGGCGGCGGCGAAATCTTAGTCGGGCTCTTCCACGGAACGTATGCTTTCGTTCAGCGAGATTACCTAGTCATATCGAGCCGAGTGCCAGCTATACCCCCCACCTCACCGATCCCTGAAAAGTTTTGACCAAATATTATGGCGCCGCCTTCAGATTCGCACCCTTCCCTCCCACTATTTCCTTTCCCGCATTTACTCGGGAGCGTACGCCCCGTACTGTGCTCAATGCACTCACCCCCACGCTACCCTTACCCACATTCTCATGCAATGCCCGGCGGACCCTCACCCGCTGGACCCGGAGCCACTGACCACATGGGAGGAATGGGAGACCCTCCTGCGCTCGACGGACCCGGCCAAGCAGACTATCGCCACTGACCGGGCCGCCCACGTCATGGAACTGCATGAACTCATGAACGCATAGCGCAGTGTGGTCCTGCGGGGACCCTGGGACGTGCGTCTCCAAATCCCTTGGTCATATGAAGTTTTACCTCCTCCTCACATGAAATGCTTTCTTCACTGCCCATGGTGGTTAGGCTTCCCCCTAAAAATTTAAGTATTCGTAAGAAAATAAATACTGGTGGTATTGCTTCCCTACAGGAGAGCGATGAGCTGACTTTTGACGAGCTGTTGCACGCCAGAACTTTGTTGCAAACGGTTGGTGATTTGTAGTAGAAAATGTGCATCTCTCAGTGAGTGTGTTCGGGTGTACCAAAGAGGTAATTATAATTCTGGGTTTGACGTCCGGAAACCACAATATGATTCTTACAAAGTGACGTAGGATAAACACAAATGTATTTGCCGTAGGTGTATGCTTGGGAGCGAAACTATGTCGTCCATTACATAATAATAATCATAATGTTAATAATTGTGTTAGTTTTGCGTGCCACAACTACGATGTGATTATGATAATGATGTCTGGGGTTTTCAGTCCAAAAACCGCGATAATATTATCAGGGATGCCGTAGTGACGGCTCCGGAAATTTGGATCATCTGTGTTCACGTGCACAGTAACGTGCACAGACAACACAGAGTAAACGGGCCCCTATTATTTTACCTCCACCGAAATGCGACCGCCAAAGCAGGGATCGAGCCTGTGACCTGCGGGTCAGCGGCCGAGCACCGTAACCACTGATCCACCGTGGTGCACTACGATATGAATATGAGAAACACGTAACGGAGGGCTGCGGAAATTTGGCCACCTGGGTTTCTTTGATATTCACCTCAATCTAAGCACACGGCACACTAGCACTTCGCCTTCATCGAAGTTCGCCTCCGGGGCCGGGGTTGGATCCCACGGCCATCGGGTAAGCGGTCGAGCACTATAAGCACCACACCACCACGGTGGTCAAAATGGCACAGCCACATGACATTGCTTTATTAACATTTTGCGCATAATTACTGGGCGAATTAATTGCTGCCAAGGTATTTCAGGACACTTTTGGATGTTGTGCATCACTGTTATGAGGCAGCTTCATGTTCAGAACGGAAAGAAAAGAGATGTTTCAGTGGCTTCTAACATTCGGCATGCTCTGCTACGCCAATCATAGTGGGCGTGTGGGACAGAGCGCTAAATGTTGCATATGCTCGTTAAGCGCAATTACACTGAACACTGTTCAAACTTATCATTTTAATGATCGTCAGCATGTCTTATGTGAAGTGCAGGATTATCTCAATGATTGCTGATTCCATTTTAACACCGAAGCTTCTAAAGCTTCGCAGACTCGCGGTTCGCCTTCACATATATCATCATCATGAACGGCCTCTACCTTAGATGACATCTCGCGTCGTCTATCACCTGGCATTACTGCGCCTAGAGCATGCCACGTAATGACTCAGCCAGTGCACTTTCTTCGTCGTCTTCTTCTTCTGCTGCTTCGGTCCCCGAACACGTGCGCTCGGCGCGCTCTCTCCTTCTGTGTCGAGTTGTCCGGCGTTTGATACAATAAGTCAGACGGAAGAACGACAAAGAGAGAAATAGAGAGAACTAAAGGCAAGAAAGAGAAAAAAATAGCGATAGAAATAGACTGCGAGAGAATGAGATAATAAAAACGGAAACAAACAAGAGCTAGAAAAACGTCAGTTTCGCCTCTAGGGTGAACCAATAAATGTGATAGCAAAAAATTGATATTTCACAGGAAGAGGGGCAAGCAACTAGAAACTTACTGCGCGCTGCTCATGCACAAAAGACGCACGAAAAGAGAGCACAATTGCAGCGTGCTGCTCAAACACAAAAGAAGCACAAAAAGAGCGCACAGGTAAAAAGAGGACGAGCGCTAACTGTCACGTTTGTTACTACAACCAGCCTCCGCTTTGGTCCTTCTAGGTAACAGCTCACTCATTTCGCAAGCCCGGCCGCTGCAGCGAGCAAACTGTCCTTCGTGTGGTCAAGAGCTTCAGCGCAAACAAAACTCCCCCTCATTGGATAATTATGCGAGCATGGTGCACCACGCCCTGTATGCCAAAGTACAAGTCGGATGCACGCATCCCAACTTAGGCGAAACACTAGATTTAAAATGGGGGACCGCCGAAATTTGAGAGCCGCCAGCAGGCATGCGTAGAACGGAAGCAACTCTCGGAGTCTTGCTATCGCGTTGTCCCAAGACCCTGCAGCGCATTCCTTTGGGCGGCGATCAAAACCGGACGGCGTGCGACCTCAAAAGTCGGCGAATCGCAGTGGCACGTGGAGCAACGGCTCGTATTCCCTGCGAGCGTCGATTCTGTTCACTAAAATAAAACTTCATTTAGTTCTAGTTGGTACATAATCCTGAGGCTAAAATTACTACACAAACGCACTTCATTGTCGTTCTTACTTAACCTTATTTCTTTGCCCCTGCACCCATCTGAATATGATTTCATGTATTCGCGTCTCAATACACTGTCATCCTTGTTACGCGTTTTGGTTTAGAGAGACTGTTGTGTGCGCATGTGCAGTAAGGTTGCCTTGGTCTTATATGTGCATTGGCGTACGAAAGAATAAATGAGTTGTTAGTTAACGCTTTTGGTCTTACGTTTATTTTCTTCGTGCGTGTCTTGTGAGTTTGCGCTGAAATTTTAGCCTCAGGATTCTGGTCACGGTGTAAGAGATATACTGTGATTATGGCTAAGGCGTCTCATTTCTTCCTTCCTGTGGCATAATCCCACAAGAGGAAAAGCGTTCCCACTAGCTCGCGTCACCACGAGCCATGCAACGGCCTTCTTGTTCCCTGACCGGCTGGCGACGAGTGGCGCGGCGCTACAACCACAAAATTGAAAACTAGCGTGTGTCGCCAGCGATACGACGCTAACGCAGCGTGGGTAACGATGCAGCGTGGCCCGCGTCTACCATAATTTCAATTTCGCCACGTGTGGCGTCCCGTGTGTTCCATCCAACGCCGCGTGCGTTTGCATTCTGCCGTTAGCATCCTTCACAACGACTGACACGGCGCAATTGTCTAAGGCAACGCGCTGCGGAGCGAGGGGTCACAGGTTCGAATGCCCGGTCGAGAGCTTCGTAATTTTTAACGAGTAAGTTTTTCATGCCGGGGTTCACCAAGACTTCAGAGACGTATTTCGGTGGCGGAAATGACGACGCCAAAAAGCACGAGATGATGCGGCAAAGAAAAACTTGAGAAAAAAATTCCATCCACGGGAGTCGAACCCACACCATCAAATGTACTTACTGATAAACACTTCGGTTAAAGTACGCTTTACCAAATGTAAACGACGCAAACGAAGTGTCACTTGCAGACAAGAATTCGCCGGTCGGAGTGCGTTCCGTGAACTCACTTTGCTGCATCTCGGCCGCATGCGCCTTCGCCGGTACTATTGACACTTGAAGCTTGTTTAAAAGACAGGTGCATTTTTCAGTGAGAAAGAACGATAAAAAACATTGTTTTTATTGATAACTGAAAGTAAAACACACATATTTCGTAATTTTTTTCATCTACATCTTCGATAAACGCGCTCGCGGTTTGTCACCATTTCTTCTTCGCTACAAATGAATTCTGTTTTCCAGTTAAACACCACGCACCCTGAAGTGTCACTAAAGGTTCAGAAGCTTACTCCGCGTAGGTGCACTTAACTTGCCTGCTTGGCGCGAGTGTCAGTTCGCTAATATGGGAGAGTGGCTTCGCTGTCCCATTGCCAAGACAGGTTGTCATTATTTGTGTGTTTGGAAAAATGGCTCACTATTTAGTGAACTATATGTAATCGACTAAGGGAGAGCATTGAGCCGTCTCTAATAGAAGGACGTTTAGAACAAATGATTAGCAACTGTGAGACATCTCGACGAATTCCTGTGCAAACAGCCGAAGTTCAATTATTTCGATGGCCTATGCCTTATCAAGCATCCTCCAATCCAGCACGAACGGAACACGTGGGTCAATTTGTATATGGTCAAGAAAATAATAAAGACCTAAAATTTTCTGGTTCGAAATCTATCACACATCGCACCTGCCTGTTGTCTTTTAACCTAATTATTCCTAAAAAATAAAATTACGAGTTCTAGAAGTTGTTTGCCGATGTAAATGATTTGAGGGCTCGTGAGACTACCTTCGCTCACTGCGTCGCCGCCATTTTATGCAAGGGTTTTAAACGCGCAAGCATATTTATTCGGACTTCACGAGAAAACATGACACCCGTCTGTCACGTAAGGTGTCTCATCAAAATAAATATATACATGAGTAAAACAAAAGTCACCCGGTCGCTTAATGCATTTACCAAATATGGCTCGAAGGTGAAATCCACCTGTATTTCTCAGTGGATTCCACTGAGCACTTGCCCCCCCCCCCCCTCGGGGATGCTTTCTGCCCCCACCCCACGTGGTTTTCAACGATGACAGAAATATTGTCCTCATTCGTCTCATAAAGCATCCAAGGGTGACGTCATCTGATGATATTTTTTGCATCACCAACCGTGATTCCGACGGTCACTTCTCGGGTGCGATGATGCATCTAAGGCTTTCGCTTTAAAAGAAAGTTTTTCGCCTAGGCTGGGTTGAGTCCCGGCCCCAAAGCGGCGCAGGCGAGTGTATTAACCTGCGGGGTACACACCCATTCTTGCCAGCTTTGAATAAATTTGAACCATATGTATGCGTTGTATGCGCGGTGACACACGGAAGAGAGAGAGAGAGAACAACTTTATGAAATGCCTGCAGAGATGATGAGGCTCCCTCCACGCAGGGAGGACGAACTTTCATCGCGACGCGGTGACACATGAGTTTAAAAAGATCACACCATCTCCGCTAAAGGGAACCATGAGGCGATGCGAAGCAGCGTTTCGGCATGTCGAGCCCGCGTTTCAGAGGGGAAGTAGAGAGGGCGAGGAGAGAGGGAAGGGTAAAGGAGGATGGGAAGTGGAGAGGGAAACGTGGGAGAGGGGGAGGGGTTGTGAAGAGGAAGAAAGTGGGAGATGGGGAAGATGGGGAGAGGGTTCGTGCATGCGCAGTAGGGGTGGTCACGCCGCACAGCACCACCGGATTGGACTCCGCCATAAGATGCTTCGCATCTAAGACTGTTTCGTACGAAGGCTACGTTGACTTTCGCGGTACTGGAATAAAAGCCTTCCGCAGGACAAGATGTAAGCCTACACGGAGAAAATGCTAGAATTCTGGTTGACCTACCTGCCTTTCTCTCATTTTATTGTCTCTCTCTTTCACACATTGAGAAAATTTAAAAAAAAGTTCCTAAAATTTCATGCAAAACACGTGTTTCGGTGGTTAGACACCCTGACGAGCTCTGGTAAGAAGACAAAAGGCGCCATGGCGTTGCTGCCCGAAAACAACTTTCTAGGGCGGGATAAACCGTTTATTGCAACTTGGATGCGCATACGCATCGCGTAGAACACTTCCAGTGCATGTTCTACGTCGATATTTATGTCCACCATTCTGCCGACCAAACGAAGCAGTCCCAAGGTAGTCATACTCAGGTACACTGTGCAAAAGTACGAAGGCGAACGAGATGCGCTTCTGTTTCTTCTCAGTCGGTTGTATTCATCCCCCGGATGTTTCCTTAAGTTCGCAGTAGAACGTCCGCGTAGTAGACTGCTTGACAAAAGTGCTAAAGTGCATATTACAGTATTATTCCAGGTTTCTTGAAAATAAACCAGTGATCACACCATGACAAAGATATAAGAAGCATCTATATCCTTTTTTTGCTGCCTCCTATTTGAACGAGTGTTCCTCCCCAATTTTCAGAATGTTTGAGTGTCATTACCTCATTAACCATCGCGTGGTGAAAGGGGGATGGCAGTCATATTCCATGACCACCCAGAATTATTTTACTAAATTCAGTGGCTGCTGGTTCAATACCCTACACATTTGAAAAGTCTGGGGTTTCTTTAGTTACCCAGCATGCTAAAGCGGGTGAAGGTTGGAGATCCAAACAATCGGCAAGCAATAGGTCAAAGTTGTTCTTTACTGTATACCGTAACATGTTTTCCGCGTGTGCCTCGTGCATTTCTATCGGAACCTGCTGTTTTTAATTTTTGTTGTTCAACTTTGAGAGGACCACGACATCGTTGCAAGAGATCAATGTTTGATGTGTTCTAACTTTGAAATATCATAAATGATTAATTTATGAACTACATTTTCAATGACGATGTGTTACGTTACGATTGCCATTTTGCACCGATTTAGCCAAGGGTACTCGTGACGGTGGCGAGACACTGGAAGTTGTAAAGGAGTACGTCTACTTAGGACAGGTAGTAACCGCGGAGCCGAACCATGAGAGTGAAATAAATAGAAGAATAAGGATGGCATGGGGCTCATTCGTCAAGCGTTATGAAATCATGAATGGTAGTCTACCACTATCTCTCAAGAGGAAAGTATATAACAGCTGCATCTTACCGGTACTTACCTACGGAGCAGAAACCTGGAGACTTACAAAGAGGGTTCAACTTAATTTGAGGACGACGCAGCGAGCGATGGACAGGAAAATGATAGGTGTAACCTTAAGAGACAGGAAGAGAGCAGAGTGGGTCAGGGAACAAACGGGGGTTAAGGGTATCATAGTTGAAATTAAGAAGAAGAAATGGATATGGGCCGGGCACGTAGCACGTCGGCAGGATAACCGGTGGTCATTAAGGGTAACTGACTGGATTCCAAGAGAGGGCAAACGCGTGAGCGGAAGACAGAAAATTAGGTGGGTAGATGAGATTAAGAAGTTTGTAGGTATAACGTGGCAACAGAAAGCACAGGACCGGGATGATTGGCGGAACATGGGAGAGGCCTTTGCCCTGCAGTGGGCGTAGACAGGCTGGTGATGATGATGATGATGATGATGACTCGTGACGGATTGCTGGCGCATCACGCAAAGCGATGAACGAGATCACGGACGCAAAGGTAATACAGATGTCGTTCCCCATATTTTGAACTCGCCTGAGCATATTCGTTCCGCATCACATTTCGGAAGCGGAACCATGCGAAAAGATAATAAATACGCAATGGCGCTTTTAAATGTAGCAACATCTTGCAAATCTCAAAAACAAAGGCACCAGCCGACGCTCTGATGGTCGTTGGTTACATAACCAGCGGCGTCACCTGATCCGACAGATAATTTCACGTAGGTTTGAAAGGTTTATTAGTGCGCTGCATCAAATGATTTAGTTAAAGAACGCCGAATAAATGCCGTGTGTGGTCGTGTTCACGTTGATGTTCTGAAGTACTATTCGTGCGAATCTTTTCGATAGCGCTATCACAACATAAATTGAATCCCGAGCTCGGCGAGTTCTTTTGCATAAGAAAGTGTAGAAACATCGCGCCTTTATTTTCTGTGCTGCAGTTACACCTTTCCAGCAAGGGCAGGTCACGCAGCGGTAATTCTTAAGCGCGAATCACGCGTGGCGGACACTACGATTGTAGATGCTAAAGCATTACCGGATACAGAAAAATTCGCAGCATATCCACGAAGAGAATGACGATGAAGGAGCTTGCTCCAGAGGTTAAATCCGGTAAACCGTGAATCCTCTGTACATCTGCAAAATCATCATCATATAAAGAAGTGACACGCGAGTTGTTTGGGTGTGATTGTAAATAGACAATGTTTATAACGCAATGTTATTTAACACAATGTTATAACACAATGTTATATACACCATGTTTATAATTTACATATCGATGCACTATATACATACATTTGCATATTTATGCAGTACATAGATTTTGTGCAAGAGCTTATTTCTGGATCAGATAAGCTCGTGGGAACGTTTTCCTTTTAGTATAATGGCTTCTTCTGCTTCGCGGGCTCTCAGACTAAATTATTTTTCTTTTGTGGTATGTCGAACAGGCCCCCAGTACATAATTCATTTCTACCCTTTGAGTTTGCCTTCTTTCTGTGAAAAATATCAAACTTTGCAACTTTATTCAATTTGCTCGAGAGAAAAGCCCTCGAAGAATCGATATACATAAATAAGTCATTATTTTTACAGTTACATCACTTCATTATCTTGCCGGAAATACCATTTTATCGAGTGCGTCCCATGAACGTCCTTCGAAAAAAAAATGGTGTTTGATGCCATTTAGCTACGTCTGCGCAAAACTACACACTCACAAACAGGCGGGAAAATTTTTGGCAACAGTAATAAACGAGCAGAACGAGTTTCCAACTTCAAGAAAAACCTGGAAATTTTTTCAGCCGTATTTGTGATGGTCGGAAAAACGCTGGATGATTTGGCATGGAATGACCCAGGTGTAGAAATAGGGAGAAAGCAAAAAACTGGAATGGGAGAGAGGAAGTAGAGAACAAGAAAAATGATAAGAAAGATTTTAACAAAATAAAAAAAGAAACAGGAAAAGAATATCTTGATGGGTGCGTTGCTATTTTACATACGAAAGAGTAGTGACTTCACTCCGTTTTTTTATGTTACAGTCGCCGCTTCCCAGAAACTACAGCTCTGCCAACCGTAATTATGTACCGGGAAGCGCATGTGAGGGACGTGCATGGTATTGTTCGAACGCGCCTTATCATGTTACCTGGTTGTGGCTCTTGTTTCCTGCTCTTCTTTGTCGAAATGAATACTGCGGTGCGCCTTGAAGGCGTAATTGAAGAATTGGATGCCGCATGCGTTTCGCTTACGATGAGCGCCACTTTTAGTTGCTATTTCAGCAATGGTTTTCGTTCGTCAGTTCTGTCGATGCAGACTAAGTCAGGATATTCGATAAGGCGTATACCGCTCTTCCTATGTCATTGTGACTCTCCACTGAGTTAACATCGCCAAGGCCGGTTAATATAAAGAGCAGAACTGCTGGCATGACATAACAATGAAACGATATCATACACACTGCTATCATGCTCTCTCAACAAAATGTCTTCCACAAAGCCGTTTTTAAATGCGAAGCATTTCTTAGCGAACTTCTGCGACTTTGAGCGTATCTATCTATCTATCTATCTATCTATCTAGCCGCCTACGACTTTGTGCTCTCCTGGTCGCTTGGTTCATCGAATGTGCACCAAAATTGGTATGGCGTAACATGACTGTATGACGAACATAAATGACAAGTTATAACATGAAAATCATGACACGCATGTCATGTACAGCATGATATACATGATACGCTCATGGTGCACTGGCGGCCGTTTCGCTAGTTTGATATACACCAAAATTGGTATCTTGCGACGTGACTGTGTGACGAACATAAATAACACGAGTTAACATGAAAATCATGACACGCATGTCATGCACAGCATGACATACGTGCCACGCTCATGGGGCGCTGGCGGCCATTTCGCTAGCTTGCTCTACCCCGAAATTGGTATTGCGCGACGTGACTGTGTAAGGAACATAAATAACACGAGTTAACATGAAAATCATGACACGCATGTCATGTACAGCATGACTTACGTGCCACGCTCATGGAGCGCTGGCGGCAGTTTCGCTAGCTTGATCTACCCCGAAATTAGTATTGCGCGACGCGACTGTGTGACGAACATAAAAACTCGAGTTAACATGAAAATCATGACACGCATGTTATGTACAGCATGACTTCCGTGCCACGCTCATTGAGCGCTGGAGGCCGTTTCGCTAGCTTGATCTACCCCGAAATTAGTATTGCGCCACGTGACTGTGTGACGAACATAAAAACACGAGTTAACATGATAATCATGACACGCATGTCATGTACAGCATGACATACGTGCCACGCTCATGGGGCGCTGGCGGCTGTTTTGCTAGATTTATATACACCAAAATTGGTATCTTGTGACGTGACTGTGTAACGAACATAAATGAGTTAACATGAAAATCATGACACGCATGTCATGCACAGCATGACTAACGTGCCACGCTCATGGGGCGCTGGTGGCGGCTTCGCTAGCTTGATCTAACCCGAAATTGGTATTGCGCGACGTGACTGTGTAAGGAACATAAATAACACGAGTTAACATGAAAATCATGACACGCATGTCATGTACAGCATGACTTACGTGCCACGCTCATGGGGCGCTGGCGGCGGTTTCGCTAGATTTATATACACCAAAGTTGGTATCTTGTGACGTGACTGTGTAACGAACATAAATAACACGAGTTAACATGAAAATCATGACACGCATGTCATGTACAGCATGACTTACGTGCCACGCTCATGGAGCGCTGGCGGCCATTTCGCTAGCTTGCTCTACCCCGAAATTAGTATTGCGCGACGTGACTGTGTGGCGAACATAAAAACACGAGTTAACATGAAAATCATGACACGCATGTCACGTGCAGCATGACTTACGTGCCACGCTCATGGGGCGCTGGCGGCCGTTCGCTAGCTTGATCTACCCCGAAATTGGTATTGCGCGACGTGACTATGTGACGAACATAATAACACGAGTTAACATGAAAATCATGACACGCATGTCATGTACAGCATGACTTACGTGCCACGCTCATGGAGCGCTGGCGGCCATTTCGCTAGCTTGCTCTACCCCGAAATTGGTATTGCGCGACGTGACTGTGTGGCGAACATAAAAACACGAGTTAACATGAAAATCATGACACGCATGTCACGTACAGCATGACTTACGTGCCACGCTCATGGGGCGCTGGCGGCCGTTTCGCTAGCTTGATCTACCCCGAAATTGGTATTGCGCGACGTGACTATGTGACGAACATAATAACACGAGTTAACATGAAAATAATGACACGCATGTCATGTACAGCATGACTTACGTGCCACGATCATAGCGCGTTGGCGGCCGTTTCGCTAGCTTGATCTACCCGGGAATTGGTTTTGCGCGACGTGACTGTGTGACGAACATAAAAACACGAGTTAACATGAAAATCATGACACGCATGTCATGTACAGCATGACTTACGTGCCACGCTCATGGGGTGCTGGCGGCCGTTACGCTAGCTTGATATACACCAAAATTGGTATGTTGCGACGTGACCGTGTGAAGAACATAAATAACACGAGTTAACATGAAAGTCATGACACGTATGTCATGTACAGCGTGGCTTGCGTGCCACGCTCATGGGGCGCTGGCGGCCGTTTCTCTAGCTTGATCGACCCCGAAGTTGGTATTGCGCGACGTTACTGTGTGACGAACATAAATAATAGGAGTTAACATGAAAACCATGACACGCATTTTCCTCGATGACATACAAGACGATGTATGCAGCTCTTTGCTGGCTGCTTCGCATTACATCGATTCCCACAATGCGTGGGATCTGCCGGCTTTTTCTTTCTGGCTTTCTGTATTTCTCCATTTCTTTTCTTTTTCTCTCGTCCCTTTGCTGCTGTCATTCTAAATTCTCTCTTCGTGGCAGAAACGCTTTCACTCCTGGATTGTTAAGTGCGGAGCATTTGAGGGGCCCGGGCTTTCGTATGCTGTCGTCGCTTGGCGTAACGCAGGCAAACCCGCGTTTAAAAACACAAAATACGAAGAAGCAAGTGAGAAATAAAAAAAGAGAGAGAGAGAAAGAAAATGGGAAGAAAAATAGCAATATTGACAGAAAAAAAGAGAGAAAAAACTGGAAAAGAGAAAAAGAAAGAGATGAGCAAATAAAGAGAAAACCCAAGGGAAATAAAGAAGGCTGTCCAGCTCCGCTCTTCCTTCAGGCTTGGTATCACTAACGCGGAGCTCCCTTAATTTTTTTTCCTATTTAGTGGCGCTTGTCTTATTTCAGTGACACATATCCGCCAGGATACTGCGGACTAAGCTCCCGAGGGACTAAACTGGATCTTAGACAGCTCGGCTCTTAAATTCAGGATGATTCTGGTTACTGACTGCTCAACTATGGAAAAGCGGCACGCCACAAGACAACACGAATTGATTGAGAGCGCCATGCTTTCTCGTATGGAAGAAGTATGTGCGTTCAGAATCAAATGTTAACTATTTACAGTACTAATACCCTTCTCAAGCGGGGCAATTTCAGTGTACTTACGGGGAGTACTCTTCCGTTAAAACGCGCTTTATGAAGTCTAAACAAACCAAACAACGTGGCACCCGCAGAAGAGTACTCAAGTCACGGTGCGTTCCGCGAATGCTCTTTGCTGAGTCTCGGCTGCGTGCGTCTCCGCCGGTAGAGACATTTGTACGCTTGTATAATAAAAGGCAGCTGAGTTCTTCGATGAGAAACGAAAATAACATCTTTGTTTTTATTCCCAATTGAACGTGAAACAATCACATTTCCTGTTTTTTTTTCACCTACGTCTTCGACAAACGCGCTCGCAGTTTGTTGCCTTTTTTTGTTTGCGACAATTGCGCTCTGTTTTCCCAATTTGTGCCCCCTTACCCTAAAGTGTCATTCAGTGTTCCGAATCTAACTTCGCGTAAGTGCTCTGAACTTGACCGCTTGGCGCGGTCCACTTCAATGTCCGTATGTTCATGATCACCTACATGATCACTGTGTTGGATGTCACGCTCGCCCGCTAAGAGACGCATTGTTTCGAGATGGCGCGCCTACGTTCGTGGCGCTCTGCGGAGTACCAACGGGCACGCGTCAGTGCGACGCTGCTGCATGCGCTGGCTTTGAGATGTGCCACAAGAGCGCTGTGAGGAGGTGGCATTGCTTCGAGCCACAAAGGAAGGAGTGCGAAGGATGAAACCTCACAGACGCATGCCTTAGGCTCCCCAAGCTTGGCTTAGTGGTGCTGGTGCTCTTGATAGGCAGTGTCAACTCTGCCAATAAAATAGAAACTGCGGGCAAACGACGCGTGTTTTCCCTTGTCGCCAACGCACTGCCGCTCGCTTCCGTGCACGTGCAGAGCTCTCGCGGTGCACTTGCGGCGCCTTACAATGTACCGCCTGCAGTGCGGCTCCAAAAAGATCTTGAAGCTGGACAAGCACTTCCGAAAAGCGAACTTGATAAAAGGAAAAAAGCTCGTCAGTCACGTTTACGGTGAAGAGCAGACGATCGTCGACAATGACGCGCGACTCAAAGCGAAATGCATTCCCCAACTCGCGATTACACCGTGTAGGACGTATACCTCGAGGTAAGTCTCATTCTGCCATGTTCAAGATGCATAATGGTCGATATGCACTCCGAAATGAAGCTGCGCACGCTATCGATGTTCTGCGTTGTGGACTATGAATTATGTGATTGTTGTCTTGATATGGCATGCTTGGAGTAGCAGCCGTGGACTTTCGCGAACAAAGGTTTGTGGCGTGAGAAAAAAAAATATACGACCATGGCACCTTTAGGAGGTGGCTTAAGCTGGGGCAATGTCCCGCGTCGTAAGCATAACCTTAGTTCCATATGCGACCGCTACAAGCGCAGCTCGCGCGAAAGAGAAGTCTTCTTCCTCTTGCTCTTCGAGCGCCTTGATGATGACATTAAGGCAGACAAAACCACATTTCCTCGATTTCCTCGACCACACGTTCGCCCACAGCTGCAAGGTCTGTGACCGCTTGTGGTTTGACAACAACCTGACCACAATCTCTACTATAAAAAATATTACACCATCTCCCGCTAAAGGGGACCATGAGGCGATGCGAAGCCGGAGCACTTGCACTATCGCGTTCCGTTGGCGTTCTCTGGGCACGCTACCGACCTCTCGTAGTGGAACGCGAAGAGAAACACTACGCGCGTCGTGCCTTCCCTCTAGCCCTGCCGTAAATTCTCACAGGAGGTGCAGGGAACGCAGTAGACAGGCGCGCGAGAAAGAGGCAGCGTAGGAGAGGAGAGAGAGGGGGAAGGGACGCGCAAGCCTTGGCCCTCATCGCGGCGCTGCGCAGGAGAGAATTTCGGCATGTCGAGCCCGCATTTCAGAGGAGCCAACCGAGGCAAGCGCTGGACTGAACGCGCGCAGCGCTCTACCACTTGAAGGAGAGGAGACTAGAGGAGGAGAGTAGCGAATGCGCCGTGAGAGCAGAAGCGAGAACGCAGGAGAAGCGCAGCAGGTGCTGGTAGAGAAGTGGAGAGAGTAACGCGCAGCTGTTGCAGAGAAGGAAGGAGGAGAGTTCCGCATACGTAGTGTGAGTGCGGACTACTACGCCGCGTGCGGATTACCATGCCGCGTGACATACCCCCGAGCAAGAGATACTTCGCATGTAAAACGTCTGACGTCTTTATATGACAGTAGAGGAATCGTATGGAGCATTCACGGTTTACCTGATTATCTCCGAGCCAGCTCCTCAATCATCATTCACTGCGTGGGTATGGCGGGATGTTTTTCCATAGGTTGGAGTCAAGTCCACCGTGCCGCTGGAGCATCACCCGCCGATTCAGACGCGAGACAGCTAGCTGAGCTTTAACCACTGTGAAGCAAAATGAACTGCTCGCCTCGTTTTTTAGGCACTCGCGTCATTCTTGCACTTTCATTTTATGAAGATATCAACTTTACAGGCCTATAAAACCCGCTGCGCGAACGCGGCTAGAACATCGCACAAAGTCAGAAGGTGGCTACTGCAAGGTGGCAATTGCAAAGCAGGTATTAAGTACTAGTTATATTTAGCGCCTTACATATATATCACCCTGATAAAGTGACAAAAACAAAGCAAACCAACAGAACGATGTCAAAGTTGGCTGAAAATGCACAGTTGTCCGTTCTGGCGTGATAGAGCAGCCTTCCCGACGCGTAAATTGCAGGCGCCGAATTTTTGAAAATGTGGCGAGTTCAGTTGAATTCAACCAACAGCGCAACACTAACGGTATAACGCGAGTGTGAACATTCAGCAACGACGGGTAGGTCTCACGAACACGGGGAAAACTGACCTGAAGACCCAAAGGGGTCTCCTGGATCAATCCGGGCGAGCAGCGGCGGCCACTGGTGTCCTGGAATGGGGAACCCACCCTTGAAATTTCCCCTCCTTTTATTTTAACACGAAAGTGTTTTATGCCGGGGTCCACCAAGTACATCCGTCACGGATATGACGTTGATAAAATGGACGCCAACGGGTGCGAAAGAAAAAAACCAAGAAAAAGATACCCCGCTGGGAATCGAACCCACGACGTTGCGGCCGCGACGGCAAGCGCCCGACGCTCTACCGACTAAGCCAACTCGGGAGATGCTAGGCACGGCGCGAACGCGCCTTATATCTTTCACACCTTCTCTTTCGCGGCGGGCGGAGCGGGGCGGTGCCGCCGTCTGTGAGAGGTGAAAAGAAGTAATGCTTCACGATCGACACTTACTAGCGCTTACTCCGAGATTGCACGTGACATCGGCGGTCATGGTTAAAGCGTCTCGATACCAGAGAGGTAGACTGGCCGCGCTGGCGTCGCCGAGGCACCCTTGACGCAGTTACGTTCTTTGCCTTTGGATTCGTGTTAGCGTGCGTCGGCTCATCGGAGTAGTGCAGCTTCCACGTGCACGAACGGGATTTCTCTGCCGCCGACTGCTTCAATTGCGAGAGCACCGACTAAAAAAACTGCTGCAATATGCGCAGCAGAAAGGACGCGATTTCGACGGGCGAATGTCGTGCCTTGGTGGAGCGAGAGCAGCGCCTGCGAGACAGAGGCCAGCGGGACGCACGCGTTTGCGGCTCAGGCTACGAACCTCTACCTCCCGCGTTGCTGAAGTGCAGTGTGTGTTATGAATGCATGAGCACAGGCGTCGGCTACCCATTACTAGAAAGCGGACACCGTGCCGTTTCTCTCCTTAATTGACGACGCTTTGAAGAAGTGCATACCGGGTACCGATGTTGATTATGAGCTTGTTGATATCATCCTTACGCGGGATTCACGATTCCCTGTGTCCAAATATATGTTCGCACCGTAAGATACCACAACGGTTTAATCATGATCATGGGCGTTAGTCGTCGCGATAGAGACATGCTGTCAACATGGGTGCATCCACGTCAAACGGTGCTATAGCTGCCAAACACGAATAGACATTGTACAAGGTCTCATATCACTACACAATAAGCACTACTTCTGTGAAGACACGTTTCACTTTCGTGTTATACCGATTCCTATGACGGAGGGATCAGCCATGTTTTTTATTTATTTTCTTTCTTCTTCTCATTAATAAACCTTTTATCCTCCTCCTCAAAACACAGTTGTTTCACCTACAACCGTTACTCGACTTTCACATTGTGAGAAGACAGCGAGTAGTCATTACGGTGGTCGCTGCGTGCACGCGCCGCGTTACGTACTAATTCAGGTAGTCGAAACGAACGAAAGCGATGGACTCGGACAGCCAAAACAGAAGGCGAGGCAGCGCTGTCAGCTATGACATACTTGACTTTCCTTGCTGCGGTGATCCACGCTTGTCGCCTTTATTTCTCGTGCGACATGCCCGGGAAACGATACAGTTTCGCACGTGCATCGCGCGTCTTGGTGTCGTCTGCACTGTTGTGGCAGGCCACGACACAGCAATACTTCGGACCTCGCTTCCGCTTCCGCGGGGTCGCTTCTGCCAGCGCGGAAATGCAGCTTCACAGAGCAAGCCTTTCGCTTCAGCGTGCCAAGCTGTCGGCACGGCGCCCTACTTTCCCGCACCCACTGTGCACCGCACGCGCGCGCGTGTTCCCGCTGCCGATAAACAGGCCGAGTCGGCCGCGCCTACCACCAGTTTCGCCAGAGCTTCTCTCCAAAGCCGCAGCGCGGCGCTGTCGTCGTGCCGTAAACTTGAGCTTGGGTTGCCAAGTCTACCGCATCTGCACGGAAACGCGCTCAGAGGCACGTGTGACGCAAGCCGTCGTACCCTTTAGGTGGCGTCACACCACCACAACTCCTTGAACTAAGTCGGAGCAATGGCTCACATTGAGGAGTGAGCGTTCGCACTGATATTCAAAACAAACGCCAGGCCTGCGCTGAAACCGCAGCACAGTCACAGCGAAAGCTGGAAGAGCGGCGTTTCTGGAGCACGTTGTAAGCTCTCTTGGGGCTACTAATACAAGTATACTAGTAAGGTACCCACTACGCCATAAATCACAATTTTTTTGAAGTTGGGAAGCACCTACTAAGTCATTATTCGTCATTCTGCGGAGAAGCGAGGCACCAGCTACACGTTTGTAAAGCATTATGTGCACTTTGTTGACGCGACGATTGATGACGATGAAGAATTATGGCTCAGCCCTTTGTAATGGGTTGGAAGCTTTAACGGCCCACCAGTTATGTACTTTGCACTGGGTGACGCCCGGTTGCTATTTCCCTCTCCCGTCATGCCGTATAACATACGTTCACGTTGGAGAGAGGGGGGGGGGGCGGAGAACTTTACTGAGACCCCGAGGAAATGGATGATGCGCTTATGAGCTTCCTTGGCAACCAATACAAGTGCACTTGCGTGGAACCCACTACGCTATAAATCATTGTAATTTTTGAGAAGTAGGAAGGCAGCGCATTAATAGCGAGTTTTAGTATATCGGGAAACGCTTACGTTAGCGTTAGCGTGCGTCTCAACGCAAACGCTAAAACGGAACGCGCTGCGTGCCAACTGGTGGTCCTTTAGTACAGCGGAAGGCATTCCCGCTAACGCAAGCGCATACGGCGTCATCTAGACACAAAATATCTAGACGCGCCACTAAGTTGCGCTGATCCAAATGCACCGTTGTTGCGCCTCCATGTCGCGTTTGCAGAAGTGAAACGCACACGCATCACGCATTAGATTCATGCATTGCAGCAAAAAAACATGAATGGAAATGATTCTTGACATGTCTCCGCTTGACTTGTGGCCATATCTTGGAAAGAGGCGACTGAAGACAGCGTCGCCATCTCTGCGCGGCTACAGAAAACACGAGCGGACCTTGGAAACAAATTTTGTTAAGCCTTCTGCACCGCAAATCCACTTTGTATCTGAAAAAAGGAGCTATTTTATCGGCGGTACACGGTTGGCGAAGCCTCATTACTCAAATCTAAATCAACTACGAACATTACTTGGCAATGATTGAGTTTAATAATGCAGGACGACGACTAGAAAGATTCGAAGTGGACGGCTCTCGCTTCAACAGACACCGCCATCTTGCCCTACGTACGGGATCTCTTGCGTGCGTTAGCGTTGAACGCTATATTCCAGAAATAGCGTTCGTACGTAAGAGCTCGGGGTACGTTTACGTCCTGCTCATGCGCGGTTAGGAGCACGCAACGCTAACGCTAACGCTAAATCCTTGCGTTTGCTGTTTTCCGCTATACTAAAACTCGCTAATAAAAGCGATTAACGAGTTCGCGGACACGAACATGGTACAACTGCGCTTCCTCATCTTTGCCTTATCTGAACAGATTCGTTCCAAACAATATTCCTCAGGTGGAACACCGCGAAAAGACAATGAATAAGCAATGGCGTTTTTAAATGTAATCAAATCTTGCTTACAAAAGAAAGACCCCAGTTCGTGCTGTGATGGTCGTTGGTTAGCGAAGCTGCGGTGTCCTCAGACCCGACAGAGTTTCACGTGTGGTCGTGTTCACGGTGATCCTCCGCGGCCTTATCTGTGCGTTCCCTTTTCATAGCGCAATCACAGCACAAATCACTTGTTGGGCGACTCTTCTTTTACGTGTAAAAGCATAGTGACGTCGCTCCTATATTTTTTGGGCTAAAAGTACAGCTTTTCAGGTAGGACAGGTCACACAGCCGTATTTTTTTAGCGCGAATCACACGTGCTGGACACTACGATTGTAGATGCTAAAACATTACCGGGTACGGAAAAACTGAGCCAGAAGCCATCGTGTCACCATGAGAGACTGTGTGCACTTCATCTCCTTCTTTGCCTTCACTCGCTGGCTGCGTTTACATAAGTCAAATTTTTCTACATCCTGCCTCACCCCCGAAGTGGAAGACATCACCAGGATATGCAGTTTGAACGGGCCTCTTGAGTACTTTGCCGTCCTGTTTTGATGGATCAAGGCTCCACCTGTCCATAATGATCAAGATATACTGGCGCCACCTGAGTCAGTTACCAAAAACGTTGGGTATATCTGTTGTTTTTAGTACTACGACATAGCGTACATCATACTTCGGTTGGAGGCTTCACGCTACCCACACAGAGGTCTTAATATCAGAAGATACTCCCTCGCCCATCCTTCCAACGATGACGCCACTGACGTTACTGTAGCTTCCTGATAGCATCTTTTACAGTAGTCCGAGGCCAAGTTGATGTGTCACAGTAGTTGGGATCCGGATGAGGGAGAATTGAATTCCCGACGAATAAGGGGCTGTCATACCGGTGACGGATTCAATATACTGGAAGTGCTTGTCTTCGATCCAACACCCGCGCGTTTCGCTAGCCTTTCCACGATGTTGTCGCCCAAGAGATGCTTGCACTCGTTTTTGCACGGTACTAGACTCAGCATCGGCCGCCAGACTGCATGATTGTTTACAGTGCAGAGGTTTATCAGAAGGGCATTGGCTGGAGTCATTGATGTCCAAGGACTCCATATTCGAGGAAGACTAAAGTTTGCGCTGCAGATTTGTCCTCTACTACATTCACTCCACGGTCCAGAAAGGTATTTTGGCAGTCTGTTCCTTGCAGAGTGCAGCCGAATATCCTGTCAACTGCCACTAAACCTTAACCGTCTTAGCATCGGATGACTTCACCGGCGGTTACTTGCAAGATATAGTCAGATACTATTAGCAAGCCGATCGCAGAGGCCGCGGTATCCTCTGCCTACTAATCGTTTGTCAGTAGCTTCCCTTGGTTTGTGAACGATCGAATGCATTCGTAGTCGGCCACCGGGGCACTTCTATCATGTCAAATGACAGGGACAGTCATATCTTCTACGCGAACCGCATCGCTCCTGTATCTATTTCTAGCTGCATTTCCACCACGTTCTGCTTTTCAGCTGCTGACGAGGAAGTGCCTCCGAAGGAGTTGAACGCTACCCGTGTATTGCGGACCACAATACTGTTGAGCTTGCGACCTATCTTCCTGAATAAAAATCACCTGACTGCCTCCATCTAGAATCACGCTAATGCATTTGCTCTTGATGTTTTGGACTAGCTCAGTGCGAAATGTCTGGAGGTAGGCTGCGTTGTCCTTAGTTGGCTGTATGGTGGGCGATGTGTCATCGCCGGAAGAAAGCCCGTCGGAATTAACACAAACTGTGGTGCTTTTTAATCTTCCTGTTGTCCTCACCCTAGCCTTGTGAATCGGATCGTACATACTGGACGCGTGCTATACTGTGGCCGCAACTGCTGGTTTCGATCCCGTGCACTCCGGGTGAGCAGTCGAGCACTACAACCACTAGACCACCGTCGGGTCAGAATTGGCATAGCCACTTGGCTTTGTTTCATTAACAGTTTTCACCTAATTACTCTGCGACTCGAGTATTGCAGAGAGATTTCAGGATACTAATAGATGCTGAGTAACACTTTCACTGAGACAGTCTAGCGTTCAAGATGGATAGAAAATAGATGTATGGGTGGCTTTTAAGATTCGGCGTGCTCCGCTGCGGCAATTATTGTGGGCATGTAGGAGCCAGCGCTCCTACATGCCCACGCTCGTTAAGCGAAATTACACTGGACACTGTCCAAACTTATTGTGTTCATCGTCAACATATCTTATGACCACTGCGGGACTCTCCCAATGATCGCAGATTCCATTTTAACAGTGAACCTGTTGAAGCATGGGAAACCACCGGTTTGCCTCTACATATATCATCATCATGAATGGCCTCTACCTTAGATGGCATCTCGCGTCACCTAGCGCCTTGCATAGGTGAGCCTAGCGCGTGCAACGCATTAACACGGCCAGCTCTCTCTCTTCATCCTCTACATCTTCTGCTTCGCTCCCCGAACAGCTGAGCCCGGGGCTCACTCTCCCGCTGCACCTATTTGTCCGGTGTGGGATGCAATAACTCATATGGAAGCAAGACAATAAGAGAAATAGAGCGAAATAAAGGGAAAGAAGTATAGGTGCAAACAGAGAGAAACGAAGAGACAGAGAGAGATGAAAACCGGCACAAAAGAGAACAAGAAAAACAGACAGCAAGATACAAAAAAGAAAGAGAGGGAAAAAGAGGAATAGAGAGAAAGAAATACAGAAAGAGGGCGAGAAAGAGAGACAAAGAAGTTGATAGAGCGAGAAAGAAACACACAAAAAAGAGATAGAGAAAAGGCTGATCTGTCGGAGTCCTAGAAATGCGTGGGCTTCTCACAGCCCTTTCGCAACACAAAAGAAATAACATGATCGGCGTGGTTTTATTTTACACACCAAATAGTAGTGAAGTAACCCCGTTTTTTGTAGGCTACAGTTGTCGTGTTGCATAAACGGCAACTGTAGGGTCTCCTAAATAACTAGTGTCTTCCAACCCTAGTTATTTACCCGGAAACGCATGCGTCGAGCGTGCATAAAAGTTTGAGTTTGGCTAGATAGTAATCCATCTTCAACAACCAGCGCAGAACGGACAAGGGACAAACGTTCTGCGCTGGTTCTTGATGATGTGCATCCTTGTTCGAACGCGCCTGATCATCCGGGATGCCATTGTAATTCTTGTTTCCTGGTCTTTTTGTCGAAATAAATACTACGGTGCGTCTTGAATGCGTAATTGCAAGTAGAAACACATGCGTGGAACGCCGCATGCGTTTCCCGTACCACAAATGCCACCTTTCGTTTCAATTCCAGCAGTGGTTTTCGTTTGTCGGTCTGTCGTTGCTACCACCTCACGTGACACGAGCAGCACCATACAGATGTGTCTTTCACAAAGCCTTTCTTTCTCTCTTTCTTTCTTTCTCTCTTTCTTTCTTTCTTTCTCTCTTTCTTTCTTGTTCCTTTTCTTCATTTCTTTTTTTCTTGTTTCTCTCTTCCTCTCTTGCTCTCTTTCTAAATTTTCTCCCTGTGGCAATACTCTTTTGCGCGATACTAAAATTACTTAGTGTCGCTTCTCCTATTTCTGTGAGACATGCCCGCTAGGAAACTGCGGACGATGCCCCCGAGGCATTAACCTCAACCTTAAACGGTCCCTAAACCACCATCGGACGCTCGTGTGTTCCTCTTCGTGCCTTTCCGCTACCCTCAGCGGCTGTCGTGACATCCCCTATCCGATTACGTGACACTGCGTGCAACAGACGCTGTCGAATAGGCAAACAAGAAGGTGTGTTCTGGCAAGTGCGATCGCTCCCCGCTCTTCTCGCAGTGCGAGAAGAAGCCCTGGGAGAGTCAGAACCAGCACTCAGGCGCTGGAGAGTGGGAACCAGCACTCAGACAGCTGCAGACTAATACATACCCAAATATCAGTCTACTTAACATAATCTATCCGGCTACATACGACAACAAATGCGCGCTATGCGGGTAACTCTTTATCGCGTTACATGGGCCTGCCAACATTCAACGGCTCTGAGAGTAGAGAACACACAAACACCGGAGCAGTCGGAGGCTGCGCTGTCCTGCTCAAAGTCGGAAGAGCAGCTCAAGCTGATCGACAGAGCTCGCAAGATGGCAAAGGCCACAGGGGCCCTGGACTGAGGGCTCCCCCTTCGCCAGGAGAATGCCTTTCGAATAATAAAGTTTTTCGTTCATTCATTCAGAGGAACCAGCCGACGAACGCAGCCTAGCGTAGGAAAGAACGAAACAAGCACGAACTGAGTTTCGATTTGTAAACGTGTAACTCTGCTAGCGCTCAATGTGGACGCGTGCACAAATGCAACGCCAGAACTAAACTTTCGACCTCTGGGTGATTTTGGGGCCCTTTAAAGAGCTCCGGTGTTAAATTGGGATGATTCTGATTACTGACTACTCAACTGTGGGACAGCGGTAAGCCGCGAAAGACTTTGAATGATTGAGAGCGCCATGTTTTCTTTTATGGAGGAACTACGTGTGTTCAGAATGAAATGTGAACGATTTACAGAACTAACAGCCGTGTCAAGCGGGCAAGTGAAGTGTACTTACGGCGAGTACACTTCGGTTGAAGTGCGCTCTGCCGAATATAAACGACGAAGGCAATGTGTCACTTGCAGAAGAGTACTCATGTCGGAGTGCGTTCGGTGAACGCACTTTGCTGCGTGTCGGCTGCGTGCGCCTTCGCCGGTAGAGACTTGCAACGCTTGTATAAGAACAGCGGCGTTTTTTGGTGAGAAACAAAAATAACATTGTTTTTATTTGTAGCTCAACGTGAAACAGCCATATTTCTTAATTTGTTTTCACCCACATCTTCGAAAAACGCGCTCGCAGTTTGTCATTTTTGTTTTTTGCTGCATGTGCGCTCTGTTTCCCTGTTTACCACCGCGTAGCGTAATGTGCACTGTTGGTTCCGAAGCTTACTGGGCGTATGTGCACAAAACTTGCCTGCATGGCACGGATATAAGTTTATTGATATGGGAGAGTGATTTTGCACTGCCATTGCTAAAACTGCGTCTTCCAGTTGTGTGTTTGGAAAATTATTATTTCGAAAGCTGTCGGTGCTCTACGAAGGGAGAGCATTCAGCCGGCCTAACAATAACGAGGTTTACACCAAATTACTAACGATACAATTGATCCCGCCGGCGCACTGCGCATGGAGCCAATGTTTAGCGAGTTCGATGGTATCTCCCTTATCCAGCATCCTCCAACCTATAACAGACTGCACACGTGTGTCACGTTGTGTAGTCTCGTTAAAATATAATAAAAACCTAAATTTTTGGCTCCTAAGCTATGACACTTTGTACCTGCCGCAACTATTTTAACTTAATCGCTCATAAAGAATAAAGTTGTGGTTTCCAGACTACGTTTGTAGATGCCAGTGATTCGAAGGGTGACGCGAGACTACCTCCGCTGACTGCGTTGCCGTCATTTTGTGGAATGCTTTTAGTAAGGATTTGTATGCTGACTCCACCAGAAAAATGGACACCCGTCGGTCTGTCTGTCCCTCTGTCCCGTAAGGCGATCATCGACATAAAAAATAGACGAACAAAACGCAATTCACACGGTCCCTTAGGCATTTGCCAAATATGGCTCGAAGGCGAAAGCCATCTTGTTTTTCTTCTCAGTCGATATCACCGATAACCCCCCCCCTCACCCCCGTAGTTTTGCACTGTCTCAGGTATCGGACGCACTGGAAGCTTTCTGCAATGACGGCATCGCGTGACGTCAGATTATGATGACGTCACGATGATAACATTAGGCGTCTGTTTACCTCATTAGGCATCCTGCTATGACTTGATCACATTATGTTTTTCGCATCACTCGTGCTGATGCCGAAGGTCGCTCTTAGTGTTTGATGATGCATCTAAGGCTTTCGGCTTCAAGATATATTGTCTTACTCGAGCTCGATTGAGCCCCGGCACCCATGCTCCAAAGGTGAATGTCGCAACTACAAGAGTACAGACGCATGCTTGCCGGCAGTGAATCTATTGTCGCGGTGAAAAGAACGAGAAAGCTGGCTCAAATTAAAGGAAGATGACGCCTCTTACCGCCGCTTGGGCACCAGCTATATTTGTTGTAGATACACCAAACCTGCACTCGTGCGCCTGCTTTCTTCGTGCAACATTTTGGTGGACATGCTGGGTACCAGTACGGAACTTCCAAGCGGACGTCATCTGCCTGCTGCAACAATGGCACACCTACCGCCAGCGTCCGTGCCAGCGGTCTTCCTCGCCCATCCGCGGGACGCCGGGCCATTTTGCGGCATGGATAAGACTGATGTCGAGGAGTGGCTAATACTGTACGAGAGAGTGAGTGACAGCTACAGGTTGGACCCGACCCTCATGCTAGCGAACTGATCTTTTATCTTAAGGGAACTGCGCGGCAATGGTATGACGCGCATGAAGCTGACCTGTCGAGTTGGGATGTCTTTAAGTAGAAAATACAAGATTTGTTTGAAAGACCGGTCGGTCGTCAGCTGGCCGCAAAGAAAGAACTTGCGGGCCGCGCTCAGACGTCAACGGAGTCATATGTCGCCTACACACAAGATGTGCTGTCTCTCTTCCGCAAAGCTGACGACAGCATGACCGAGGCAGACTAGATCGCGCACATATTAAAAAGGTATTGGCGACGATGCCTAGAACCTCCTATCGTGCAAAGATTGCTCTACGGTTGATAAAGTCATCAAGGAGTGTCGGCGCTTCGAACAGGCAAAGGGCCGTCGAGTTGCTGAAGCGTACGACAGATTGCCGAATACCACCGCGTCCTCTTCATGCAAAGACCCACCACTGCTCGTCCAACCGACAGCACCTGAAGACATCAAGCGCCTCATTCGCCGTAAGCTTGAGGCCATGTATCCGGCTCCAGTTCTTTCAGACTTCAGGGACAACATGCCCTACATCTCCCACATACATGCTGTCGTTCGGGAATAGATAGCAGGTTTGGCATGCCATCACTCTGCTCGGTCCGTCACACGAACACTTACCAGGTTCCCCCGGCCACTCGCAGCCAGACGCAAAGTTTTCTTTCGCCCCGCGGTAATCCAACCGAGTGGCGCACCGAGAACGGTCGACCCATCTCCAATAATTGTTCCCGCATTGGACACATTGCCCGTCACTGCCGCAGCCGCTTGTCGTAACCTTCTTGGCGGTCATCTCCTAGTCACTACCACCAGCCATCGGACAGTCATACAAACTCGCCCTAGACGCCGACTCGGAGCATCAACGTCGACAGTGTCCCGCCCAGATCCAACCGCTCCCCGTTTCCGCAAGGTCTTCGCTCACGTTCACTTCCCATTCACCGATCCTCGTGCCCATCCACAACCGGTCGCTGCACTACGGGAAACTATGCGGCGCAGCTTCCGGAGGTGACGCTGCAACTACGACCCGGCCTTCAAATCCTCTACCGACCCTGCCTACATGCGGAAACCTACTGGACGTGGAAGTTGATGGTGTTCATGCCACATCTCTTGTCGACACAGGGGCTCAGCTCATGAGCGCTGCTCTCGCCAAAGGCTCAGGAAGGTTCTGACCCCCTCCGCGATGAGCACAGTACGAGTCCCCGATGGTGGCACTGCACATGTCTTGGAATGCGTACAAAACGTGTTACCGTTGGTGGCCACTACGCCATTGTTTTATTTATTGTACTCGAACAATGCCCGCACGACCTCATTCTGGGCATAGACTTTTTTTCGAAACACTCAGTCCAGATTGACTGCTCCGAAGGTGTTGTACAGCTGGATCTGCCGTTCTCTGCCGACGCCACAACTTATACATCACCCCGCTTATGTTCTGCTGAGTTCGATCGCCTGTCCCCACAAGTTGCTACAACTGTTCTCTTGACGCCCTCTCCTCCCGTACCAGATGGCGAGTATGTTGTGAAGCCGCTCACCGACGTGGTTTCGACGCGAAATATTGCCCTGCCAAGAACCATAATCCACATAATCGACAATCGGGCTTGCGTCCCAGTTGTCAATTTTGGATTTTGTATGCACGTGCTTCGCCATGGCATCGCCATGGCGCATATCACCTCTTTGGGAGAACACGAGATCTTTTCTTTGGCCATTGAATCCCTCTCCAGTACCAGCACACCTTTGTCGCCTATTGCTTCGTCCTCGTCGACTGCAGACAACATTTGTAAGAAGATTGCCCGTGATCTTCCTGCAGAACAAACAACAGCCCTTCGTCACCTGCTGTCATCTTATCGGCATATATTTGACTTAAACGACCGCCCTCTCAGACAGACATCTGTTGTCACCCATCGCATCAACAACGGGGACGCGAGCCCCTTCGTAGAAGACCATATCGCGTCTCCGCTGCGGAAAAGACCATCATAAAAAAAGCGGTCGACAAGGTGTTGGAAGGGTGCATTACTGAGCCATCGAGTAGCCTGTGGGCATCCCGGTGGTCTTAATAAGAAAAGGGAGAACTCGTGGCGCTTCTGCGTCGATTACCGTCACCTCAACCGGATGACAAAAAACAAGATGTGTATCCCCTACCCCGCACAGATGACGCCCTTGACTGCCTTCATGGATGCAAATATTAAATGCGAAGGATTTCTTAGCGAACCTCTGGCACATTGAGCGTTTCTATCTATCTATCTATCTATCTATCTATCTATCTATCTATCTATCTATCTAGCCGCCTACGTCTGGGTGCTCTCGGGATCGGCTCCTTAACTTGGTGTAGACCAAAATTAGCATGGGAAGGTAAGAGGACTTGACGAATATGACAGTGTGGTGATGACATGAATAACGGGGAAATCCTGTCGCGTGTGTCGTCAAACCCTTTCCTCCAGACACGTGTGGCACATACCCGTTTACCACCGGCCGCGGTGCACGGGTATGCGCCACAGGTGATTGACAGTTTCTATCTACCAGGAACGGCGAGAACAGACATTCGCAATTTATATGCGAGAGCGTTAAGAAAAACCGACTACGGCAGCGTTGACACGACGAATGGAAAGAATAAAAAACAGGATCCAAGCAGGAGTCGAACCCAAGCATTCTGCGCGGCAATCAGGTATTCTACCACAAAACCACGCCAGGGCTACAAACTGCTTTGGAAAAACAGCCACGGCAGGAGTAATGTCGGTGCAACGTCAGTTGTGGTTGTGGTGATGGGTTCTAATTTTACAAGAAAGCAATAAACACTACATATATAGTCCTACAATACAGGCCTCATATCAGATTAACGTTCTTGATTCCAGTGTTGGCTCCGCTTTTATAGCAGTCTAATAAGCATTACATTTGTATTCCTATCATTCAGCAACCTATATTGAACGATTTCTCGACCCCGGAAGAATACATTAACGGAAGTGACGTATGATATTCACATCATCACAGCGTCGAATGCACTTAGTCCACCCGAATTGACGCAGTGTCCTCTTCATTTCTTTACGAGGCTGTGCGATGGCCTCATGCTGACCGCCCCGCCACGGTGGTCTAGTGGTTATAGCGCTCGACTGCTGACGCGAAGGTCGCGGGATCGAATCCCGGCCGCGGCGGCTGCATTTTCGATGGAGGCGAAAATGTTTGATGCTCGTGTACTTATATTTAGGTGCACGTTAAAGAACCCCAGGTGGTCGAAATTTCCGGAGCCCTCCACTACGGCGTCTCTCATAATCATATCGTGGTTTTGGGACGTTAAAACCCAGATATTATTATTATTATTATTATTATTATTATGGCCTCATGCTGACCAATGATAATGACACATTGATTGACAGCCGCTTTGTAGACTAGGAATCGTAGGTCACATACGCCCAGGTAGCCTACGAATGCGACAAGCGCCATCCACTGATGTTGGTCTATATAGCCCCATCCAGGCCTACCAGCCTCAACGGCCTAAACCTCACCAACGCGATGGGTGCCTTCAGATTCCGACATGTCGCCGACTCTATAGACAGACAATTTGTCGACGAAATCACCGAGTCATCCACGATTTCTAACATCTGTACTATAAATCATACTTCACTACACATGGACCCCCCACCACCGCGATCGCGACCGGATCCAATAACTAGTCATGACCACCGTCTAATGCTCACAGATTACGGTGATCATGACCTTGTTCAAGAACTGTAAGGAACCCCTTCCACACATGTACATGGGTTTTTGGAAACGTGCGTGCTTTCTCCAAGATAAAGCACAAGTATAAGCACTACATATCAGCTTACCGCTTCTGGTGTTGGTAATTCCCACGTTTCCGTTGGCAGCATTACCCAACTGTAAACAACTGGTTTATAACACATATGCGGCTCTTCAGTATATTGGTGTGCGTATAAAATTTATACAGATTTTTAGCATCATTTTGTAAAGTTTCGCTCAGTAAAAAAAATTTCGCCACATTCACCTTCCCGCCGCATGCTTCGCATAACATCGACTCCTACGGTACGTGAGATCTGCCAAATTTTTTTTTCTTCAAATGATCTCCGTTCAGGCTATTGGCAGATTAGCGTTGATGCGATGGACCGCGAAAAAACCGCCTTCGTAACACCAGATGGTTTATACCAGTTCAAAGTCATGCCTTTTGGATTGTGCAATGCACCAGCTACATTCGAGCGCATGATGGACTCGACTCCCTTTTGCGTGGCCTGAATTGGTCAACGTGCCTCTGCTACCTCGACAATGTGATCGTGTTTTCGTCGACTTTTGAAAACCTCCTGCAGGGCCTCAGAACTATCCTCTTAGTGTTTCGCGCTGCTAGCCTTCAGCTGAATTCATCTAAATGCCATTTCGGTCGCCGCGAAATTACCGTGCTCGGACAGCTCGTAAACGCTCCAGGAATCCAACCCGACCAAGAGAAAATTCGCGCTGTGCGGATTTTTTCTCTTCTTTCTTCGACGAAAGATGTCCGCAGTTTTATGGGCTGATGCTTTTACTTCTGTCGCTTTGTAAACAAATTTGCCGACAAAGCTCGTCCTCTGACCGACCTTCTTCAGAAGGATATCTCTTTCTTCTGGGGACCACACGAAGAGCAAGCATTTTTCGGAGCTAAACCTGCCGGGAGGGTGATGTTGCGGTGAAAAGAACTAGGAAGCTGGCTCAGATTAGAGGAAGTCGACGCCTCTTACCGCCGCTGGGGCACCAGCTATATTTGTTGTAATTACATCAACTCTGCACTCATGCGTATGCTTTCTTCGTGCAACAATATTTCAACCATACGAATGCGTTGTACTTGCAGTAAGAAACAAGTTTAAAAACGACAACGCTTTGTATGAAGGCTACATTGACTTTCGTGGTAGTGCAATAAAGACATCGGCAGGAGAAGACGTCAAGCCGACATGGAGAAATTCACACATCGGCAAAATTTAATACTTTCCAAAAATATCGATGCCGAACACAGGTTTCGGTAGCTGGGGAGGCTGACGAGCGCTGCTAAGAAGATAAAAGACGCCATACCGATGCTGCCTGTACAGGCATGCTAGTGAAGAAGAAATAGTTCAATATAACTTCGACGCGTTTACGCATCGCAGAGGCGACTTTCAATGGAGATGCTACGACAGTATTCATGTCCACTATTCTGACGACGAAGCGCAGCAATCTCAGGATAGAGTAATATACAGGTTTACTGTACGAAAGTCACACGGTCCCTTGTGCATTTGTTTCTCTTGTTGTTTTTCTCCGGGCATAGCACATACCCAATGCAGGGGAGTTTCCGAGTAGGGGGTGAATTTTTGCAATGTTATGCTGGCTGAACAAGCATTTATGGAAGCCATAAAACTGCTTCGCTGTGCGCTAGAGAACGAGAAAAAGATAGAGAGAAGGAGGGAAAGAAACGTACTGAAGGAAGGAAAGGAGAAGGAGAGGGCAAGAGAAGGGGAGAAGAGTAGGAGAAAATAAATTAAACGAAAATTTCTTGGCCGGGCGGGATTCAAACCCGGATACCCGCGGTCCAAAGGCGAGTGTCGTAACCACTCGGTTATCCACGCTAGAATAACAAGCAGTTTTGGGAACCATACGATTGCGTTGCTCTGGGCAAGAGAAAAAAAAAGATGTACGGAAAGAGAAAGAAAGTGAGACAGAAAGAGAGAGAGAAGGAGAAACAGGGAGAGAGATATTAAGAAGCACAAAGATTGAGAAAGGACGAAATAAACAGAAAGAATACGACAGAGATAGAAAGAGAGAGAAATGATTAGATATGGAGAGTGCGATCTTTGTTTTCCAAGGCCTAGGTAGGTAGGTAAACAACTTTATTGATTCGTGAATTAATCGTGTGAGGAGGGGTGTGTGGGGGGAAGCGGAAGCAAAAGGATGATGGGCCCTCGGGCCGCTCTAGGTGGCCGGACACTTCTGTGATTCGGCGACCCCTCTGGCCCAGCCCACTGTCCGGAGCTGTAGCTCCGGTTGCGAGCTGCGCAGAGCACTGCCCCTCATATGCTCACGTATCTCTATGTAAGCCTAGCAGGATATCTCCAGGTTAGCCTCGACTGCACGCTAAGGAAGGCCGCCAAGCTCCGCAGCTCCTTCAGGCTTCGCCCTAAGTTTTTTTAACATACCAAAGTGTAGTGATGTCAGTCTATTCTTGGCATGCTGCAGTTGCCGCTTCCCAGCTGAAGGCAGTTCAACCGCAGTGTTTTGCCGGGACGAGCATGTGGCAGATACTAGGTGCATCGTATTGTTTGTACCTGCCACACGAGCTGTTATGTGGTTGAGAAACATGCTTTCTGCTCTTTTTCATCAAAATAAATACTGCAGTTCGTCATGAATACGTAATTGCAAGGAGAAACGGAAGCGGCGTTCGCCGCATGCGATTTCCATGCGACGAACGTCACTTTTCCTTTCCACTTCTGAAATGAGTTTCTTTTGAGTGTTCTGTCGATGCAAATGAAGCCACGATATTTGACCAGCCGTATGCAGCTGCCTCTGTGTCTCAGTATTCCCCGAAAATTCGAATGATTTATAGTACTCGGTACTCAACTATAAGAACGCGGTATGCTTCCCTTTTAAGGCCAGTGTTTACAATTAAAAATGAATGATTTAGACTACCCGTAGTCATGTATGCATTAAGTACGTCTGTTCAAAATCAAATCTCAAAGATTTGTTTAAAAAATTTATTATAACAGACGGTTAACATCAATAACAATTCAACGTAACATTTCCTTGCTAGACATACGTTTACGAGAATGACAAAACAAACTTCAGTTACATGGGAACAAAACACAAAATGACGGAGGCAACTCGTACAATCGATGTTTCACAAACATATATAATACACACACAAATTTGGCACAGAAAGATGGATATACATATGTACATTACATTGCAGACAAAAAGCACAAATAAAACGGGAATATGTACATTTTGCGTATTTACATGGTATTTCGGCTGGCACCGAACGAGACAACAGCCAGTTTTAAATCTGGGACGTGACAGTTCAAGGAGGCAATGTTCCGGTCCTTCGATCATCTATGCCTTATCTAGCATTCTCCGTAAGGGCACGGATTGCACACGTGGGTCACCTCGTATACTCGCGTTGAAATCATAAAACCTAAAATTTTCTGTGTCGAAAGCAATGACACTTCGTTCTTAACAGAAGTCATTTAACCAAATAATTCATAAATATAAAATTACAAAATTCTAGACGTCGACTTTTGTATATGTGAATGACGCGAAAGATGATGAGTGACTACCTACGCTTCCTGCATTGTCGTCAAATCGTTCAATGGTGTTAAATGCGTAAGCATATATAATCCGTATCACACATGCCAGTCAGCGCCCGTACCGTTGTATCTTTCTTCGTCCTCGTGCTACTTACTCTGTTTTCAAGATGAATCCTAACCAACTCGCCCAGATATCTGTTCTACTAAGCACAAGCATTTCTATGACTACTCAACGAAAATTGCATGTATGTATGTATGTGTGTGTGTGTATGTATGTATGTATGTATGTATGTATGTATGTATGTATGTATGTATGTATGTATGTATGTATGTATGTATGTATGTATGTATGTATGTATGTATGTATGTATGTATGTATGTATGTGTCTGTCTGCCAGGTAAAATTATCACTGCCATAATCAAATGAATGAATACAACACAATATATTTTTCGCGGGACTGGGTTGAGCCTCGGCCCCCACGGCCGAAGGAGAATGTCTTAACCACAGGGTTATACCCCGGTCACACTGGCAAATTTAGTGTCATTTCGAGCGAGCGCACCTATGCATCCAGAATGGCCCACGGCGGCGTGCAACTACACGAGAAAGGGAAGTGTACTTTGGAAAATATGGTAATGGCGATGAGTACGTAAGTAGCGCTACAGATATTTGTTATTCCAGCCAATATTTCTTAAGTAATATTGTTTTACAGCTATAAGCAGCCCTTAATATAAACTTTACGAACAAACGCAGCGGCTGCGGCCATTGCACGGCTTGTGCTGGGCATGTCACTGGCGGTCATGGCTGTAACTGCCTGAGAGCCAGAACAGCAGAGTAGTTTTTTTGTGGTGTGTTATGTTTCATTGCGCAAGAGCGTTCGTAATAACGAAATGGATTTTGAAAATGCTATGAACAGGGCTTCGGATAGTAACATATCGATTTTCGAGCCACTGCTACCTAGGCTATACACTCCGTCGCAGCGAAGTTAGTTCGGCAAACACACTCGCCGGCAGGTGCACTTAGCAGCGAGTGTCACTAAGCGTTCCCTTGTGACAGGGTGCGAATGACACTAGAGGCGAAGTGCACTCTCTCAATGTGCACTTAAGCTGCCCAGTGTGACAGGGGTATTACACAGCCGTGCTTGGCGGCAGTGAATATATCTGAACCATATAACGCGTTCTACGGACGGTGCGAAAGATTTGCGGAAAGCAGAACGTTTAGAAAGGCCACGCTCAATTTCTTAGTAGTGGTATAAAAGCCCCCTGCAGCACATGTGAAGTCGACATGTATAATTGTAGGCCTCGGGAAATTTCAGAACTGTGCGAATATTCGATCGCATATACGATTTCGGTGGTTCGAGACGCTGACGAACGCTGGAAAGAAATCAACGTGCTGTTGCTGCCCGAAAACAATGTTCTACGGTGGGAGACAAAATACATTAAAATTGAAGCAGCTTCTCTTAATGTCGCGAAGGCTGGTTAAGCCGAGAAACTGGTGCGGCCAAATTGGCTCTCATGGCCAGCATCGGTACAAACGAGGCCATATGCATTTCCTCGTGCTCAAGCCATCAAATATCTTCCACAAAATATTTCTTTGTCTCTTTACTTTCTCTTCCTTTATTTATTTATTTATTTACTTACTTATGTATTTATGTGTTCTTGTTCATCTGTGTATTTGTTGCTTTCTCTCTTTCTCTCTTTCTTTCTCTCCTCGTGGCACATACGCTTTAGCCCGCGGACTTCATTTCTAGTGGACCAGTGATGAAAAGTGGTGAACACATCGCTGTGCCCAAATCAGCTCGGCTTTAACAGCTCTGTTGTAAAAAGTCACGCAGTCCCGTATGCATTGGCCTAAGACGATTCGAACACGAAAGCCATCTTCCTTCGTTTAATTCTGAGTCGACTTTAATAGTTAATACGATTGCCAAAAGCTTGGCAGGAAGGTTGATAGCCAATGCTTCTTCTGTTCTTGCAGCTTCAGAACACAGTTGCAGATTATGTAGATGTACATTTTCAAATTGATGGTTGAAGACCACCCAGGGGAATTGGCCAAGATTTGCGCGACAATATAAAATTACTTAGAGTCTTCAAAAATTCGGCAGATCCCACGTATTGTGGGAATCGGTTTCATGCGAAGCCGTCAGCCAGTACTTCTATGCTGTATTTTATGCCTTTGAGCCAACCGTTACGAGGTGGATCGACGTACTTTCCTAAGTGTAGTAGCTGTACGCACATCGTGGGCTTACCAGGCACGTCGACAACATTGGAGTTTAAAGGGTAACTTATGGTGCGACGTAACGTCAGCCCTAACGTGAGAGTACACACATCAATATTATCTCAACTATGTGCACCTTATCGTGCAATCATGTGAATATCATACGCAATATTTGTTAATGTATTCCTTCGAGGTCAATCAATGCTTTAATACAACTTGATGAATCATAGGAATACAAACAAAATGTTTATTAGACTGCTATAAAAGCAGAGCCAACACTGGAACCACACACGTTGATCTGATATGACGCTTGCATCATAGGAGTGCATTTGTTATTGCTTTCTTTTAAAATGGATAGCCAGCACCACAACCACAATGGACATTGCACCGACATTATGCCTGCCTAGGCTGTTTTTCCCAAACCAGTTTATACACCTTGCGTGGCTCTGTGGTAGAATATCTGATTGCCACGCGGAATGCGTGGGTTCGACTCATGCTGGGATCTTAATTTTCGTTCATTCCATTCGTCGGCTCAACGCTGCCGATGTCGGTTTTTGTCAACGCTCTCGCATTTAACTTACCAATGTCTGTTCTCGCCGTTCCGGGGTAGATATAAACTGTCAATCACCTGTGGCGCCTACCCGTTCACCGCGGCTCGTGGTAAAAGGGGATGTGCCACACGTGTCGACAGGAAAGTGTTTCGCGACGTACGCGACAGGATTTTCATATTATTCATGTCATGAGCAGACAGTCATATTGGTGAAATCCTCTGATCCCCCAGTGACAATTTTGGTTTATGCTAAGTTAAGGAGGAGATCACGGGAGCACCCAGACGTAGGCGGCTGATAGATAGATAGATAGATAGATAGATAGATAGATAGATAGATAGATAGATAGATAGATAGATAGATAGATAGATAGATAGATAGATAGATAGATAGATAGATAGATAGATAGATGGAAACGCTCAAAGTGGCCAGGCTTCGCTAAAAAATGCTTAGCATTTAATAGAAATAAGGGGGTCGAATAGGGTCTTTGAGAGAAATACGCAATATGAGGATACAATAAAAATATATAGGTAGACCCCTTTGGCTGAAAGATGATGTTAGTGATATGTTTGAGTAACAAAAGCTTCGCTTGAAAACTGGTGTTCGAGTGGGGAGTGAGACTATTGCGTGGCACTCAGATGTCTTACGACAGTGCAACGCCAGCGCTTCATTCTCTTTCGAAAAAAAAATTATAGAGGCGTCTTGTACTGCTGGAAGTCCCGCTACCATTTGTAATATTCAGTAGTAGAAGGGCACAATCGCATAAGGCGTCACGCTATCAAAAGTGCACAACGAGAGGCGTTTTAAAGCCAGCCTATAACAAAGCACTGAGGCCTATGTAATCATCATCACCAGCAACAGCCCAAATAAAATCTATAGCAGAGCGTACACCTTACGGACACGTAGCGCGTACTTCACTGATTCACGACAGAAATTGTAAGAACTTCGAAACCGTAATTGTGAGAACTTCGAAACCGAAACCGCAACGAAGTGAGAACTTCGAAACCGCAATTGCACGGGGCGTGCATTTTTTGAAAGTTTCATACCGCCAGTGTTCCCCGCAGAGACGTTAATGTGCTCGCGGCACGGGTAATGTGTCCACCGAGAAGGCCAAAATGGCAAGCGAATAAGAAGGCGGCCGATCACGAACGGGGTCCGATCACGCTATTGCGTTCTACTTTTGAGTGATATCACTAAAGTGCTTGAAGCATTGGAAAAGAAGGAGAACATCACTAATTTTCAAAAAGAGTTGTTGGAACTTAGCGCTCGTGTTGTGATCTTGCTGCGTCCCCTTCCTTGAAGCGATTTACTCTCACTGTGTCACACCAACAAGGCCGGACCAACAAGGTATCTACTCTTAAAGGTGAAGATCAAGCGTTTTTCATTTTTATCACCAATTAATTCTGCCGAATAGCCGCGCCAGTGCTTGTATTACTGCGAATTTAAACTTTTAGATGCGAAGCAGCTTTTCCTTGGGGCTGTGTCCATAGTTCCGTTGGCGACCATCTGCTTTCTACCACCTAGCATAGCCATCTGAGCGCGCGCTCGCGCCAAGCAGAAGTCTTCTTCCTCTTATTCTTCGACCACCTTGATTACGATACGTGCAGAGCACTTTAGGGGCCCGCGCTGCCGTATGCTGTCCTAGCTTGGCGTAACGCAGACAAAACCATGTGTGCTGGCACAAGCTAGCGCGTTCGGGCCTGTGTAAGGATTGGGTAAGACGCTTTGGCCTCTCCCCCTTACACTCTCTCAGCAATTATGTGATGGCGCCGGCGAACGAGATTCTGCAGACGCGCGATAAACCAATGCGTTGTATCCTAGTCAGAACGCGGTGGCACACGCCAGCGCGTTCGGGCCTGCGTAAGGGGCTGGGTAAGACGCTGTGGCCTCTCCCCTTTACACTCTCTCAGCTATCACGTGATGGCGTCGGGGAACGAGATTCTGCAGACGCGCGATTAACCCGCGTGGCATGCTCTAACAAGAGTTCGGGACGAGTAACAGCAACAGCAACTAGAGCAAGGGCGCGTTACCATCGGGAAAGATGCCCGTGATGAACGGAACTTTAATTCGACCCATGCGCTCCTTCGCATCCCCACATGGTTCCCTTTAGTGGAAGATGGTGAATTTTTTTTTCAAGTCTTCTTGAGTACGGTTTGGCAGTATTTTTCAAGTCGGGCAGCTTCTTCCTCGGTAGGGCGAGTACTCTTTCCTATCCTGGAATATCCAACGCCACAAGGAACCCGAACACGCCTTCGTACTCGCTCTCTGACCGTACTTCTAGCGGGCAGTTACTTTCGGACACGCGTTTCCATTCTTTCAGACGCCTGCGTTCTGAAGCGCTTTACGCCGAGTATCACCCTCGGCACCCGTACCGCGTCTCCCACTGGCTTACCCTCTCCACCGAGCATCGACCTCAAAATTTCCTCGGCGAGACATCGCATTTCACTTTCCACTGAGCTTCACTCACAGTAACGTTATAACCCTCCTTCTTCCTAGCGTACCTCACCCTCGCCACAACGCAAGACCTCGCAGCCAGCGCTCAGCGAACGCCGGCAGACGGCGAAGGGTCGGCTAAGAACATCTTCGCTTTACGAAAACAGAGATGATTACTGCCCAGGCATTGCATGACACCATGATATGCTATGTAAGACGTTTATTACACACACTGTAATGTTGAAGACGGAGTGGGAATAGATATAACATTGGCTTATAAGATTCGGCACGCTCCGCTTCGATATAAATACAATATACGCTTGAATATCAAAATACAATTCACAGCGTTCAGTTAAGATGAAATGATAACTTAACGACCACCCGCTGGTAGTAGGAAGCCACAAGAACATCTTTGGGGATTTCTGAGAAAGGAAAGTTTCTGGTTGAGGAGTAATTCGTCTTGCTCCGGGCATCGAACCCAGAACAAACGCCTTTGCGGAGCGGTCGCTCTACCAGTTGAGCTAACCAGGACGCTAGCAAATGGCAACGCGAGGGCGAATTAGTCAGCTACGTCAAGCACATGAACACATTATATTGCAGATAATCTGTGTCCCTTCGGCCACCTTACGGTACTCCAGAGAACTCATTTGCAATATTTCATAGTATTTAGTAAAGAAATGTGGGATGCCTACACAGTTGCGAGCGCGTTGCCTTATGTCGTTCTGCGTCCACTCTAACATTCTTAAAATGTCGGAGTTGCTTCACAGCGCCATCAGTGATGCCACGTACGCTTTTTCTTGGCTCGTGAACGATTGGCTTGATACGGTCAGCTAACAGCGTCTTGTCATAACTCTGTGAAAGTCTGTGCAAGCATTGGATTCCTCATCAAACGCGAAAAATGAACGTCGGCGTCGTCGTCGTCAACACGGGCGATGAAAAAGGCATCACGTGACGTACTGATGTCATGTGATGACGTCACCATATGACGTCATAATGATGCGTCACAGGACGTGGTGAATGCATGCGCCTGAGAAGAAACACTTCCCTGAAACTTTCGTCATTACTTGTACTTTTCTGACGCTTACTGTGCCTCAAGTATTGTTTGTAGGGGTGTGCGAATACTGAAATTTCTGCTCGAATTGAATAGTGCCGATTAGTGGCCAAAAATGTCGAATATCGAATCGAATATCGAATACAAGGGATTTTATTGACAATTGAAACAAAGAAAAACGGTAATGGTGTGCTTCATCGTCTTGAGTGCTCCGGGCCCAAAAATCTTCCGCCGCCCGTCCACTGCAGCGTTTTAGCTGCGCGCCGGAACGTTGGGAGTTTCTGAACGAATGGTGCGGTGCGGCAGTGGCGAGTGCAGAGCGTGAAAAAGCTTTCACATGTGCGAATCACCGAGGGTAACGGCGCTTGCGGCATACGCGACCTAACTACAGGCAAGAAGTCGGTGCCTTCGTTTCGGAAGCGAAGTTGTGAAGGGCTTGATAGTTATCTCGTGTGTTCCTTTTGCTTACGGAGAATGCATCATCTCCTTTAAAATAAACATGTGGTTGCTTGGAACCACGATATCGGTAAAAGTTTTACAGGCGTACTGTAAAGGCCCTCGCCTGTATATTTGTGATCTTGTTATACTTTTTTCAAAGCAATAAAACTGATCTGAATTGAATTGAATTGTTAGCGCTACTATTAGCCACCCCACCGTAACCAAGTTTTTGCAGCGTTGGCCCTTGTCGCGTTTTAGATATTCGTCATGTCGAATTATTCGAAAGTTCGAATACTAGCTATTTGAAACTCGAATCGAATTATTCGTTTAGGTATTATTCGATTCGAATTCGAAACTCGAATATTCGCACACCGCTAATTGTTTGTGAATACGGGCCTAACCCCCGTATTCATAAACGTGCCTTCACTTGAAGCCTCGACTTGACTTGGTAAAGCCAGCCTGAAGACAGCGCGTGAATTTAAACTCGCCAAGAGAGCCATGGCATTTCATAGACGCTCCGAGTGCCTTCCTTCGTCAAGTCAGCGTTTGCTGACGATGCCACGCTACTTGGCCCGAAATTATGATGTTAACTGGACCGCAATATCATTCTTTCTTCCTGAAAAAGTAAAGCTAACCACGAAACAAGCGAAACACTGCATTTCCGCCAATTAGGCACAACATGGAAACACAACATGTGGTGTCATCCAGCATCCGCAAATGAACACTACGTGAAAGCCAATCCGTAGCAACGCAGCCAAGAAAATAAATAAATACACACGAGAGTCCTACATGAATGTCGTGTTGGTTGTTTCGCTTCAAATGACAAAACCGCCAGCAGCCCTTGTGCTGTTTTCTTTCATAAATAATATCGTGGAACGCGGCCTCCGTGATCAGTTCTGGAAATTCGCTGTCACTACGATGCGCTGCCGGCAATAATCGCGGAGGCCACGCTGCGAATTTCCTGTTTTGTATGTTTTTGCTTTTCTTTGTCGCGCAACCGTGGCCACTCGGCAAAAGGTGTGCGTCTTCTAACGTGGCATCACAGGTTTTGCATGAGGATGCGTTGTGCATATGTGCAAACGGAAACGCTCACAGCGCCTCCATGAGACTACGTCTGCGGTGCTGTGCTGCGTCTCTGTCACCCGCCGCTATGCTTCAGATTCGAGAGAGAGAGAGAGAGTAAAACATCTTTATTGATGTTTGAATGGCAAAGAAGCGCGTGGGAGGAACCCCTTGTCCGGTGTCCCTAAGATGACTCCAGCGACGAGTCGGGCCCGCTGTACTACAGCTCGGAGGACCTCGGGAGGTCCGTCGCGGAGAGCATCGTCCCACAGTTCCTCATTACGTAAAGGGTGAGGGAATACTGGTGAGCGAGGGGAGATGGAATACCGATTCAAGACTGCTCGCGTCCAGACTTGGTTATCAAGATTACTTGATGGAGCGAAGCTCGCCGGAAGGACGCGTTTCAAGTTGAGGAAGATATCTGAAACGAGCTCGCCCTGCCTTGAGCCGTTGGCAAGTCAAGATTAGGTTAAGGAGCGTTTCTCAATTCGGGGGTAAGACACTGTGCCATCAGACACTGTTTAGAAAATTCTGTCGACAACTTATATACATTCTATTATGGGAGAGCAGTACGCGCCTTCGGACAACACGGCGTGAAACTGTGCATGGAGCCAATTTTAAATGTCTTGATGCCCCACTCTTTATCAAGCATTCTCCAATTGGGCACAGACTGCACACGTGGGTCACTTTCTGTACGTTTGTTAAAATCATAAAAGTCTCAAATATTCTGGATCGAAAGCTATGGCACATCGTACATGGCACAAGTCTTTTAACCGAATCATTGATACAAAATAAAATTACGAGTTCTAGGCACCAACGTTTGTATATGTCAACGATTCGGAAGGTGAGGCGAGACTTCCCCTATAGACGGTGACAGACAGACAGACAGACAGACAGACAGACAGACAGACAGACAGACAGAGAGACAGACAGACAGACAGACAGACAGACAGACAGACAGACAGACAGACAGACAGACAGACAGACAGACAGACAGACAATGAACTTTAATGTCTTGAGGGGCGACTCGGAAAGCCTCCTTACGGAGGAGGAGCCACCGCGGGCAGCTCCCAGGTCGGGACGGGCACGCCATGCCTGACCACCACGTCGCGGGCCCTCTGGACGGCCCGTAGGTGAACGGCGAAGTCGGAACTCTTGAGTGCCGTCTCCCACTTTTCTTCCGTGGTGGGACGATCGTGCTGCCGTAACGAGGGACACCGCCAGAGCACGTGTTCTAAAGTGCAGAAATGATCAGCCTAATAATAAATATATGTTCGGCCTAAGAGGCCCCAATGCTCACATTTTGCATTGCTCCATGCTACAAACAAAGCACTTCCTAAACAATGGCAATAATGTTCACGCATAAAAACATTATTTTACAATACTGCATTGATATTGACATAAACAAAGCGAAGCTACATAAAAAAATTGTGAAGGCACAGATTTGAGTGTCAGCTTAACAATATATCTGTTCATTACACCGCGCCCCCCGCCGCGGTAATCTCAGAGTCTACGAAGAAGTATTGTGCATCTCAAAGGTGCTGTTTCTGGGCAGTGCTTATTATGGTATTAAAACAAAGAAAGCCAGATTTAAAGTAAAATTTAAAATAAAGGAATCGTTTTTTTACTGCTTCGCAAAACGAAACAAGATATTAATCATATTTATTAAGGTCGTTTGTAATTTTTTGTGACACTTTCGCCGCCAGTTTTCTTCAGTCTGCTGTAACTATAAGAACTGTGACTGAAAACGAAGTACGGCGAAGTGGTCTGAGATGGCCTTCGTGAATTTCGACTCTTTTGTTGCCGCAAATAGCGCATTTGCGTCTCTAATCGGCGTGCTTGTCATCGTGTTTGAGGTAAATGCCGAGGCTTCACTTGACGCATTGTTTCAAAGAAATAAAAGCGCGTGGCTGCACATGGTGTTTAACTGTAGGGGTGATTGCACACGTTGCCGTTTCGTTCACGCCAAGGCGATGTACGCGACTAAAGTGGCGGTGACTAGAAGCTTATCGTGGGGTTATTGTTTCTCGCTTCTGCAACTTCCACTGGCGAGCTGCCACGACCCCTTGAGCCTTTGAACATTCAATGTTTTATTTATTCACTATTTATTTATTACATCCCTGTATCACCCCAGGGGACAATACAGCATGGTGGAACAGTTTGGTGGATGAAGGAACCCCATGTCTCTCAGATATGTTGTACCACTGCTCTTTATTAAACGCTCATTCTTAAGCTTTGAGGTGGTAGTATAGCTTTATTGCTTCTTTGTAAACATCTTATACGCTGGTTTGCAACGACGCTTGAACTGTTGCCTTCTGTATTTCTAGTGAACCAGTGGTGAGTAGTGGATTTACCCAATCTATGTGGGACATACCACTATAGTATCCGCGCTACCATGGCACATGGGAGCCTTTTAACAGCTTGGCTGTTAAAAGTAGAGCCAACATCGAGAATTGCATACATCAGAAAGTTAAAATTTTAGGCAAAGTTGATACCCAACAGGCGTTTGGGTGGTTCTAGGCACTGACGAGAAGTGCCAGGAACATGAAAGACGCCGCGTGGATGCCACCGGAAGAGAATGTTTTACAGTGGGGTACGACGCACATTAAAACTTCACGCTTACACATCACATGAACAACTTCCAAAGGATATTATAGGCGAGTATTTATGTTCACTATTTTGCCGATGAAAGGAAGCAATCCCATGGTATAAAGAAGGCTAAGTTGGTGTTCAAAAGTCTAGAAGAACGTTTTGATATAGGCTGCAAGGCACTGAATGTGGGAGAGGAATACGTCTACGCCAGGTAGGTACCGACCGAACTAATCAGAACAAATTAGAACAATAAGAATGGGGCGGAGCGCCCTTGGTACTCATTCACATAACAAGAATTCTTGTTTACCGGTTTCCCTCAAGATAAAAATTATATAACATCTGCATCTTACCGATATTTACCTAAGGGGCACAAAGCTCTAGGCTCCCTAAAAGTGCTCAACATAGATTTAGGATGGTGCACTGAGTAATCTGTGAGAAGGAAAGGCATCGATGTATCCTTAAAGGACAAGACGGTATAGTGGGTAAGGGAACAAACTTGCGTTAAGGATAGCCTAGTCAAAAACAAGTCAAGAAACAGGCATGGGCAGGACGTGTAGCGAGAAGACAATGCGACCACTGGTCAATAAGAGTAACATACTAGATCTTAAGGCAAGACAAGTGCGCGAGGGAAAGAGAGAAAGGTAGGAGGATGCATGAGATTAAGAATCTTCCAAGGATGATGTGGTCGCAGCAAGCACAGGGCCGGGTTAATGACAATACTTTGAATGGGCCTTTGCCTTGCAGTGGGCGTAGTCAGGCTGATGAATACGATGACAGGTTCACTGCAAAGTACGCTGCGCTTGCGGAGTAGGCGCGCCTCCGTCTCGTGCCATCGATAATGATCTCTTCGTGAGTGAAGGTCAATCGGGATGAACCGGTGAGCGAAACGATGCCCTGGTTGACCACGAACAAGATGAAAACTTACACAGCCCTGTCCTCGCTCGTCTCGTCTCGGCTCTGGCGGTACACTGATTCGCAGCTGAAGCGCCGTCCTCCGTGGGGCTTGTTGTGCGCCCCGTAATCCGGGCACACGACTGTGGTGGTCACCGCCGTTTGCAGCACGATCGCAACAAGCATATAGAGAACTTTCAGGGCCATACCTTCTGTTCTCACGCTTTCAGAACGTAGCTGCAAGCGATGTATATGCACCTCAGATTGTTGGTTCAGGGCCACCCTGGTTGTTTCAGTCGGGCACATTCTGCATCGGGAGTGCGAGCAGTCTTGCTCAGCTGGAAGAGCGAACGGCTCAAAGAACCGGGACCCCTTTTCCTACTCCCTCTTCGACCTAACTGCTAGCAGGTAGCGCGTTCCGACACGCGTTTCCATTCTTGCACACATGTGGGTTCTTAGGAGCTTTCCACAGACGATCACCCTCCAAATTTCCTTGGCAAGACAACGCATTCCACTTTCCACGAAGCTTCAGTGTCACAAGAGTTGCACGATGCGCGTTACAAGTAATCGATTACTTGTAATCAATTGCATTTTCATATAATTATGCAACATTATGGATTGCTGTATCTGAACTGCAACTTTCTGGGTAATACAGTTTGATTTTCGTGTAATTTATTACCGAAAATCAATTACTTTTTTCCCAAAATCAAGTCGTAACAAGTGTTCTACGGCAGTTCTCGTCCCGAAAAGTATGCGACCGCTCTGTGCGGACCCCTGTCCTGTCAGACCGAGGGGGGGGGGGGGTCCGTACAAAGCGATCTTCTTCACCTTTTCCTTGGACTTACCTGCAACGCCTTGCCCGAGCGCCAGAAAAACGAAGTATGACGCTTCAGAGACGACATGGACTCTAGCATCGAAGCCATGCGCAACTACGAGCTGGTGCGCAAGGTGTTCCTGCGTCATAATTAAAGACCAGATTTTAGCCAAATGCCTATTTTGTGTCTTACGCTCCTATCGCGCCATTTTCACATATGAGCACGAATTAGAGGCTAAGGAGTGCCTTTACAGTGTTTTTATAGTGCCTCTAAATGCTTATTTTCGGCGTTCGTGCCTATATACCTATAAGTGCCCTAAATGCCTATTGTCGAAATTGGCGCCTATATGAAGAATATTTAGCCTCAAGTTTCCCTTCCGGGTGCAGACTGAGCCCGTTATTCATTTTTCCGCGCAACATTCACTGTTCGGTACTGTGCGGGGTTCAACGTAGTCCTCTACTTCAACCAACTCCCGGAAACAACCGCTAGCAGCAGTGAAATGGGACGCGCGGGCGAGCACACGCCGCGGCGCGGACATGGCGCGAGCGGTTGCCGAATGCGAAATTGGGGAGTGCCATGAGGGTAGAGTGAAGAGCAAAAGAAAAAAAAAATGTGGTGTGCAAGCTGCTTTTGTTTTGTTTATCGTTTACTTTTTAACCCTTTCCCTACCGAGGATGAGCTCAGCTTGTCCAGGCTGAAAGAAGCGTTTGCGGGCAGAGAAATTAAGCCGCCCTGATTTATTTTGCTTATTTCTGTTCAGCTTCAACAGCTGGTGCAGTACAAAAAATTTTAATAAATGCGCTCAAAGCATGCATTTTGGCCGAGAAAGTACTGGATTCTGGTAACTGGAATTAGAAAATGGCGTCTTCCTCAGGCCGGCAGCAGCTTTTTTCAGAAAAAAAGAAGAAAACCCTTGTTCGCCGAGGTTTTGTGGAATTATAATTTCAGTTCTTCTGCTAGTGAAGCAGTGACTGCACATACCAGCATACTTTTTCTAAATATTCTGATTCGGATGAAGACCGCGCACGAATGTTTCGCAAGTAGACGCCTGTATGTGTAAATCAATGCCGACCGAAGCGTCCAAAGCTTTTGTTGGCGGGCTCCTTTTTACCTGCGCCTATTTTTTAAAATTTCAGATATATTTTCTGCGTCGAAGACAGGAGACGTTAGAGCACTTTGCGTGGTGAAGTGAAGCGAATCCTCTGCATATTTTCAGAAAAGAAAAATATCTTGTATCTTGCGAACGAAGCGCCCTTAAAATAGTTTTTTTTTTCTCTTTCAGGACACGAGGAATGGAATTGAAGAAAAAAATTCGAATTTTTTTAATGATTTTAGTAAAAAAAAAAAACTCGGTAGGGAAAGGGTGAAGATGTTCACCGCCTGGGGAGAAACAAATCCCCTCCTTCTGGTCTTTTAGCGGTCTGGGTGTCTGCTCCTGCTCTACCCTCTCAGTCATGCCGAAGAGAAAGGCAGAGAGGTGTGTGTTGATTCGACAGTGGACACTCGACTCACCTGGCTACACAATAAGTGGAGATACTTCTTTCTGAAAAGCGTGCATTCTGGAATCGTACGGTTGCATTCAACTGTTGGTGCCTGTGTGCCACCTTAAACAATAACATTGCTTTTACTGCTGTCGTAAATAGACGTCGCGCACGTCTTCCTTTAAAGTTATTTGCATTTGTGTAAAAATTTGTTGCGCCTATACTTACGATATCAGAGGCCTAAAACGTCGTTTTGTCTGCCAATTTCTGGTGCGTAAAACGTGCTTTTCTAATGCCTAAAAATTCGGCCTCTAGTTATAATACCTCCTTACCCTCTAAGGCATGCATTGAGGGTATGTTCAATGTAGCAGCTGACCCCTTAAGGAGGAAACGTAGAAGAATCACCGATAACTTTCAAAAACAACTCCTGTTGAAAGTTAACAACATGTAACACAATATCACAGAAGCCACAATAAGCCTCCCGACCTTCGTGCAAGCGTTCAGCCTTCTCACTACCATGGAAGCCACAGTAGTTGTAGTTTGAGTAAACTTGTGTTAGAGCAATGTAATTTGGAATGAAAGTAACGCAAAAGTCTTCGATTACATTTCTGTAACTGCTCAGTTACTTTTTCTGCTGTAATTAACAATTGCAATTGTACTAGGTTACTTGTATTTTGTAACGTATGCAAGTCTGATTTCTAGCCGCGGCATAACCATCCCTTTTACTACCTCGTCTCACCCTTGCCGCACCGCACGACCTCGCAGCCAGCGCTGAGCCAACACCGGCAGACGGCGAAGGGTCGATTGAGAACTTCGTTTTTAACAAACAGCGATGATTTCACTTTCCCACGGGATACTTATGTGCTGATTTTTGACGAGTTACAGCATGCCAGAACCCCGTTGCGAAAGGTTTACGATTTATAGCACAGAATGGGCTCCTCTCACTGAGAGCTGTCGGCTGTGCCTAAAAGATAATAATAAAAAAATAACTGTTGGTGCTTCACGTCCCTAAAGGTAGAAGTATGGAGGAGTGAACACACACGACGAACGAGGGAAGCTTCGGAGCCAAGCTATGTCGCGTGTTATCTCCGATCCCAAAACGCCTACGCTTTAGAAATGGCGTAGCCACATGGCGCTGCTTCATTAAAAGTTAGCGCCGAATTACAGTTAGAGTTGATTATTGCACAGAAATTTCACGACACTATGGTATAGAGTATGTGACTCTCATCTGACACACATTAATGCTGAAGATGGAATGGAAATAGATATATCATTGGCTTATAAGATTCGTCATGCTCCCCTTTGATATAAATACAAAATACGCTTCCATATAAAAATATACGATTTGCAGTGTTTAATTAAGGCAAAAGAGATAATTGCCGACCACCCGTTGGTCGTACGAAGCCCCAAGAAGGGGGTAAATAAAATCGCCTGAGAACAAAAAGAAGATGGCTTACGCCTTCGAGTGAAGCTGTTGCGCGAAAGTGTTCCATCTCTCGCAATTAGAAAGTTTGTCGAAGCAGCCTATTAGGCAGTAAGTAAGTAAGCGTATTAGGCACTAACTCAGGGAGCGCTCTTGTGAGCCTCATTTGCACAACTCTGCGCAAGAGAGTGTCTTTCATCTCACGAGCAAAGTCTATTGACGCCGTTGAACTTTTTCAATGCCAACCAGAACTTTCTAATAAAACAAAACTCCTGTCTATGCCGTGGTGGTGGTTGGCTAGCGAAGCTGCGGTCACATTATCCCACAATTTCACGTAGCATTGAACGATCGAGAAAAGCACTACATTAAACCATTGAGAGCAAGCCGATCAAATGCGGTGTGCCATGCTGCTCCCGCTGATCTTTCGGAGTCCTTCCTACGCGTGGGCGTCCTATGACGCTATCACAGCAAACATGAAATCACTTGCTGGGCGGGTGCTTATTTTACATACGAAAGGGCAGTGATGTCACTCCGTTCATTGCATGCTATAGTTGACGTTTTCTAGCTACTGCCGGCCAACAACCTTAATTTTAGATGCGAAGCAGCTTTTGGTCGGGGCTGTCTCCGGCGGCGGTGGTGCCGTCCGCGCTCCACTGCGCGTGCGCCTATCTCTCTGACTCTCTCCTCCTTTACGCAGGTGTTCGGTCGCCTTCTCTCCTCTCCTCCCACGCGGTGCAGCCGCGGCGCAGCCTCTCCTCCCACGTGATGCAGCCGCGCCGCAGCCAAATACAGCCTCTAACCTACTCTATCCTCTCCTTCCCCCATTTCATTTGGAAATAAGCGCGTGCACTCTGTCGGCTTCCGTAATTCTCGCTTCGCTCCCATTCAGATGAGTTGTAACGTCAACGTCGGCGCTAACTTGAAAGCAACGCACAAACAAAACGTAATGATAACACAAACACTAAATGCAAACCTCACACACTAACGGAAACGCCAAGTGAACGTAAAGGAAACTAGGTGTGCGCCCCCAATGCTGCTTCGCATCCCCTCATGCTTCCCTTGAGTGGGAGATGGTGTAATTTTTTAATGGGTAACGCACGCGGCTCACGCTACGTGCATCGTATCTTCTGAACGCGCTTCGTGGTCTCTCATGGGTTTCTGACCGTTGTTTCCTGCTCTTTTAGGGGCGAAGCAGCTTTGGCTCTCGGCTTGTCGGCGGTGCATCGTCGTCTACTCTCGCCGCGTGCATCGTCGTGACCCATTTGCTTGCTTGCATCGTCGTGTCCTGTCCATTTGCTTGAGCGCAAGAGAGGGAGCCAACACCTGGCGAAAGAGGCGAAAGAGAGCGAACGGCGCGCGTTGACAATTTCCTTCATGGCGTTGACTATGGAAACGCTCTTTCTGCGATGAACGCTGAAGTATCAGCTCGCAAGAAACGAGAACGCGCACTCGCCCGCGAGAGCCAACGCTGACGCAGGCAGCGTCTGTTAGAGTGTTTCTTGAAAAAACCGACTGCTCGAACTGCAAGTCCGTTCACCTACCATCCCATATATAGGCACTACATCTTGAGCTGCAATGTCATGCCGCTGGGAGATTTCTCTTGTGCATAGTTGAATGACAAAGATTTACAGCATGCATGTTAACTAAAAGCGGACTGCGGGTTTCTGAGTGTAATCTTTCTGCTGTCTCTCATTTCCCGTTAGCAGTGATAATGCTATGGGAAACACAGACGCACACTGCATTCTTCATTCACCCGTCAAGGTTTCACGTTAGTGGAGTTGAAACACCCTTCCCTACATGCTTCCCCCCTCCCCAAATTTTTTGTCGAAATGAATACTGTGTTGCGCTTTGAATGCGTAAATGCAAGGAGAAGCTTATGCGGCATTTGCCGCATGCGTTTCCTGTACGACGAACGCCTCTTTTGCTTTATATTCCTGGAATGCTTTTATCTCGAAGGCTCTGTCGATGCAGACCAAGTCACGTGATTCGAGTAGCCGTATAGGCACCGTACAGTCGAGTTTTCCCGTTCGACAGCAGCGCCAGAACGCAAAGCCTAGGGGATAAAAAAAAACAATAATGAGACGGGGTTGATCAAAATGGAACGCGATGTGCGCGTCTCCCTCCCTGCATGAATGGGCGGATTGTGGCCGGGCTACACGGGGGACGCGTGCGCGCGTCTGTTTTCTGCGGGCCCCTAACGGCCAGTGTCAGCGAACTTGGGACAGACCAGTGCGAACAACGCAGCTCCCTCTGGTCAGTGTACGGTGCCTATACAGCTGCTGACATGTCTCCATGGTCAGCAAAAATTAATTTCGGATAATTCAGAGTACTGAGTATTCAACTATGAGGAAGCGGTATGCTGTCATTCTAACGGCTTACTTTGCAACACATTATGAATGATTGGGAGTGTCATCCGCTCTGGTACGGAAGAACTCTGTGTTCAGAATGAAATAAGAACAGTGTAGTTCACCACTGTTTTCTAATATGGGAGAGCGGCTTCCCTCTCCGGTTGCTGACAATGTGGCAATAAGCACGGTCAATACGTGCCTGTCCGAAACATGTGCATGGAGGCAATACTCGACTATTTCGATGATCTATGCGTTACCAAGCACGCTCCAAACGGGCACGGACTGCACACCTTGGTCAGTTTGTGTGCGCTCGTTAAATTTACAAAATCCTGAAATTTTCTGGGTCGGAAGGTATGCTACATCGTATTTGGCGCAAGTTTTTTAACCGAATCATTCGTAAAAAATAAAATTACGCGTTCTAGACGAAGACGTTTGTGCATGTTAATGATGCGAAAGATCATGACAGACATCCTACCCTTGCTGCGTTGTCGTCAATTCGCGGAAAGGTTTTAAAGGGCCCCTCACCAGGCCACATAGCAAATTTTAGTTAGACGCTGGAAGTTGTTTTGTGCCGAATGAAGAGCAGCATGCCGCAAGAATTTTGCAAATCGGTTCATTACGAGCTGAGAAAAACCATAATTTGTAGTGGCGCGAAACCATGATGCGAGGAGGCGAGTTTCAAACCCTTGCCACTCGCCCCGTGTTGCATTAGCAAGCCAAATCCCTTCCCTGCACTCTTCACTTGACACATTCGCATGAACACGTCATGCGCATGCATGGTCACGTGCGCATGACGTGCCCGAGCCAGCCCGACCACGCGAGCGGCGTTGCACGGCCGCTACCTTTGTTTTCATGTAGCGGCCGTGGGCGTTTTGTCGGCGTTCTCTGTGGTGTACTGTCTGTTTCTGCGGGACGGGCATGGAAGTTGAGACATTTGTACGGGCACGAGAGTGGCGGTATCATGAGCCAGTGCCGCATTAACGTTTACTTGGACGCGGTAGAATAAATGAGCATAATGAGTGCTCGAACGCGCCAGAACATTACTTTCGTTGCCAGGGCTGCCGTCTGCTCGATGCACTCACCGCGGGGACACGAGCGCATGGGAAAGGGAGGCAAATTAGCCCCGCATCTCGCTGCAATTCACGAAAAAAAATGAAAAAGATGCACACATTCCCTTTGTGTGTCTCATCATTTCTCGCAAGTTTTATTAATCTATTCAAGCAAGAAATTACACAAACTACACATGTCGTGTCAAATAATTATCGCAGTGTCACGTGCTACTGTTTGCGACTTCAGAGCACAGTCGTCTACGTAGAGGAGCGACGTCAGAGCACTACCATCTACGTAGGGCCATTTTCTCATGTACGTCATCCCCTCATTCTCTAAAGCGCGCGCTCGCGAGAGGAAGGGCAAGCAGCGTTCACCTCTAAATTTGACCCATTTCCGCGGCGCGTAGCGTTGCAAATTTTGGCACACGTGATCGTGAACGCCCAGTGTATGCACTGCGCTCGTTAGCTCAAAATTGTCAAACCTGGTGAGGAGCCCTTTAAATGCGTCAGTATGCCGAATCAACAAGAGAACAGTCCACCGGCCTGTCGCCTGAATAAATTATCAACGTTTCTTTGTAGGCTACGCTGAATTTGGCGGTACTGGAAGAAACGCCATCGCAGAACAAGAAGTACTGCCGGCATGGAGGGGTTTAAAAAACGGGAATGTTCAAAACTTCCCGAAAATTCGATGCCAAACAGACGTTTCGGTGGTTCGAGACGCTGACGAGCCCTTGTAGTAATAGGAAAGACGACATACCGACGCCGCCAGAAAGCAATGTTCTAGGCTAGGATACAACGTGGACTACAACTGTTATGCGCTTATGCATCGCATGGACAACTTGCAATGGAGATTCTACGAGGATATTTATGTCGCGTATTTTGCCGAAGAAGCAAAGCAATTCCAGGATAGAGTCCAACACATGTTGGCTGTAAAAAGAGACGTTCGTCTTACGGGAAACGCATGCGGTGAACGCCGCGTAAGCTTCTGCCTTCAATTGCACATTCACGACGCATTTGTTTCAGCAAAATATTAGAGGAGGGGCGAAGCAAGTAGTGAATGGAGTTTCAGCTCCACTAACGTGAAACCTGTGGAGGGGCGAAGCATGCAGTGTGCGCCGGTGTTTCCCACAGCAAAATCACTGCTAATGTGCAATGAGAGTCAGAAGAAAGATTCGACGCAGAGATCCACTGTCCGCTTTTAGTTAACGTGCACGCTGCGAATCTTCGTTGTTCAACTTCACACAAGAGAAATCTCCCTGCGGCATTACATTGCAGGTCAAGGTATAGTGCCTATATATACGGGGCGGCCGGTGAACGGTTGTGCAGCGCGAACAGTCGGTTTTTAGGAGCTTGCTCCTAATGCTCGGGGCTTGTCCATCGCCGTAGTAGCCGCTAGTTCTCATTGCTCCCGCTAGCTTAGCTCAGCGCACGCTCGCGCGAAAGAGGTGTCTTCTTCCTCTTGTTCTTCGAGCGCCTTCATGATGACATTAACGCAGGCAAAACCACATATAGCATAGCCAACTGTAGCATGCGGCGCTCGCTACATTCCGGCTCGTGCTCTAGTTTGATAGCAGACCACTAGAGGGCCACAACTGCGCTTCCTCTCTCTTTCGACAGTCGTAAGTCATTGCGCTTCGATACTAATAACATGAACGAACAAAACAAGGCGGCGGAGAAGGCAAGGTCCTCAATTTCTGTCATTAATTTAAATGTATTCCAGTCACTGATGTAATCCTCGCACGCAAGCTAACATAACGACCTCGTTGTATCGTGAATAAAGTCATTTACGTCTTTCTCTAATCCTTACGTTGTACATATTTATTTATTTATTTATTTATTTATTTATTTAGAATATATAACCTGGCTCCCGAAGAAGCATGGAGTGAGGTGGCACATAGCAATGAATGGCAAAAAACAAAGAACAGGCGATATAAACGAAAATACAATACAGGCCAAAATCAGTAAAGCAGTATCAAATGGAAATCGCTATACAATGTTAAAATGTCTGTTTGGTATTTCGCCAAAATGGTTACAGTCTGTGATCTCGGAATGATTGGACAAAGCCCATTGCTCGGATCTCGCCGGTATGGTGGTCTGGCCAGAAGCAGGCACTGTTTTTCGCGATGAACGTAGGCAAGGTCACGTTTTCACACGGAGCTGAACAGCAACGAAGTAAAAAATATAAATGTATGCTTTACTTAGTTTTCTGTGCTCGAAGTGAGGTGGCGTCATGTCGCGCAGACGCCATCCGGACGCGTTCTGTTATTCTGACGACTGGGGCTCGATGCTATCCTTAAAAATATTGGCCGCGTATCTGCATGCTTCGCTGCAAATGTCGTGTAAAGACGATAGAAGAGGCGCTGTGTGAGATATGGACGCCATCTGGCAATACGTCGGGAAACATGAGTGCTGTGTTGCGTGCTGGTAGTCCCGGCGCATCAGCAGGCGAAGACCTTTGCAGAGAAACGTCCGCACTCAACGAGTACTCTCCACACACTCTTTTATTTACACGTCGCCTGGGTAAAACAGGAACGCCAGAGCGGCGCCCACAACCGGCAGCCTGAAGGCCGCCCACAACGCTGTTTTTTCATTTTTTAAATATTTTTTTCACCTTTTTGGCCTTCTCAAAACTAAAGTTTTTCGACACCAACCCATGGCATTCGTACAGTGCAATACAGAACCGAAACCGAAACACAACAATGAGCTCGTGCGAAGGGCACGGAGGAAGGCAAATTTCAGCGCAGTCGCATTTTCAGCTTTGTTGAAACAGCGCTCACTAGACGACGAGGAAGTAAAAGAAGGCACAGGACAGGCAGCGCCTGTCCTGTGCCTTCTTTTACTTCCTCGGCAGCGCCTGTCCTGTGCCTTCTTTTACTTCGTCGTCGTCTAGTGAGCGCTGTTTCAACAAAGATGAACGCATACCAACTCGCTCAAGCTTCCATTCTTATGCATTTTCAGCGCAGCTTAAGAAACTAGGGTCCTTAAAATTACGTATGTATGCATTCTCTATTAAAGGAACACGCCACCTAATACTTACCTAGTGATGTTGCACCTCAGATATGCATGATATTTACTTTTTGATCGACAACGTTCACAAGTATGAACAGCCGTACCAGTTCAAGACGGCTGGCCCTTGGGCAAGTGGTTCAACTTTGGCCGAGTGGCTGAATCGAGGGACGTGCCGACAAACAGAAAGACATCGGCTGCGAGACATCGACTACAACACTTCAAGCATCGTGGTGGGCCCCTGGATACTACCCCCGGCTGTGTCCAGGCTTTCATCGAGACCCAGCGCCCGGGCACCACAGCGTGAGCCGTGGGAGCCAGGGCCAGGACGGAAAGTGTGATGGCTTTCGCAGCGCCACCGCCCAAGGCGCACTGCTTTACCTTCAGTGCTCCAGAGAGGAGCACCGTCGACGATGTTATCGACGCCCTTGAAGTAGTAACCGGCCCAGCCGGTATCAAGTCCCTCCAACACATGGGAGGCGTAAAGTTCGGCGCCGCAGCCGCAAACGTCCATGCAGCCACCAAGCTGAAGAGCCGGGGTGCCATTCTTTTGAACGGCATATAAGTTCCACTCGTCAGCGTCGGTCCTGAAATAGTTCATGTCACAGTCTTCCGGGTGCCACTGTGGGTAGGTGACGCAGCCCTAGCAACTGCTCTCTCCGCCTATGGTAACGTCCAACATGTCCATGAACCAGTCTTCAAAGGCCGTCCTGGGGTCGGCACAGGCGTCCGTGTAGCACGAGTTGAAATGAAAAAACCAATCCCGAATTTTCTGACAGTCCAAGGCTACAACGTCATGTGCGACTACCGAGGAGTCCAGAAAGTGTGTTCTAAATGCCGGAACGCTGGTCACATTGCCAAAGATTGTTCCACACCCCGTTGTGCACGATGCAATGTCTTTGGGCACGCTACAGAGGGATGCACAGAACCGTGTCGCAAGTGCTCCGGCAGTCATGCGACAGCGGACTGCATTCGTCCGAAATCCTTCGCAGCGGCTGCAGCAGCGGCAGCGACGAACAAGAGGGCAACGACCTCACGCCCCCAGCGCCCGCACCGCAAGAAGGATTTCCGGCGCTCGAGACTGAGAGCGATACCGACACACCAGGCACTGAATCCCATGCCGAATCACAAGACGCAGGAGGCCTGCCTCCTCCGTCTGAGAAAGTGTCGTCAACCCCCGGCGCCCCAGCCGAGACCAGCGACTCCTCACCGGACGCCTATGAGGACCACAGTGCGTCCAAAGCCGAAGCGCCAGTGTTCGTACCCAGCAGAGACCACGAGAGCTGCAGCTCCGACACAGGTGGTACTACCAGCAGCTCCGAGGCGCCGAGAACTTCGATGGGACGCGGCACTCGAGCAACGGGACGTGCAGAAGCCCCGATCACCTGCCCAGACAAGACCACGACCATGATTATGTCTCCTACGGCGACGAGCACCCGAGCCAGCAAATACTCTGCTCAGACCCGCAAGCTGAGCCTGTCCAACCCACTTCACAAGATCACAGGTTCGGCCGCCGTGATCACTGACGGTGCCAGTGCCATGGAAATAGAGCGTCAAGCCACCAAACGTGCCCACCCACCGACGACGGATTCTGAGGGCTCGACGGACAGTAGTAAGCCCCAAAAACTCGCTAATGCTCTGACGACGTCAGAGCATCTCTCTTCTTAGTCATGTCAGCTCGTTGAGCGCTCTCCCCACCCTCTCCAAGGGTTTTGCCTGAAATTTCTGCGCATGCTCCCTTTTTAACAATGGCTACGGTGCATTTTCTCTCCTTAAACGTCAGAGGTTTCAGACGTCTAGATAAGCAGAGAGAAGTCGTGCACTTTGCAAAGTCACGTCATGTCGACATCCTTTTCCTGCAAGAATGTAACTTTAGAACGCCTTTTGATGTCCAATCCTTTTGTTCACTCTTTGGAGTCGAAGCCTTTTTTTCGTTGACCGACTCAAATATGTGCGGAGTTGGAGTTGTGTTTATGACGCCAGCGTTACGTCAAGGAGCTCACTGTGTTTTTGGTTTTGACGGTCGCACGTTAGCAGTGGATTTTAACCTTCACGGCAGACGAGTAAGGGCGCTTGTAGTATATGCCCCAGCTCAACGTGCAGGCTCTGCCGAATTTTTTTATTCACTCGACACCTTTATGTTCGACAGCTACCCCACTTTCTTAGTAGGTGACTTTAACTGTGTTGAGGATATCGACAGAGACACGCGCGGACGCAGACAGAGCAGGCAATATAGCGGAGCTCGCGCACTGCGACAACTAATCCGCAATTCAAGCTGAGAGACGCGTGGGTTGACACTCACGGGAATGATTTTGTTGCAACCTGGCAACGGGGTTCCAACATGAGCCGGCTAGATCGCTACTATTTTCCTGAAGCGCTAGCCACGCATGTCCTTAGTTGCGAAGTCCTGAATTTTCCACCGGACGTACCACGTATCACAGACCACTTTCCAGTGTCTGTGAAACTTTTCTTTCAGCAATCCACTACCTTTAGAAACCATTCGAAAATGGATACAACACTCATTCACGACCCTGAAAGCGTAGCATTACTCCGCATTGCGCTAGAGCAAGTCTGCGATTGCCCGCCTGAACCTCGGAACTGGGATGCATTGAAAAACAGATGGCGCACCGAACTTATCAAAGCTAAAGTCCCTGGATATTTTTGGGAAAGTACCGTCTTTCTTTTAACCGAGCCGCTACGCCGAGCACCCTCCTCTCCCGCCTTCCACCACCCCGCTTCACGGGCCGTCGCCCGGGAAACGCGCGCGTTATCAGCGTGACATAGAATTCTTGATAGGAAAGTGGCGCGAGCCGGGTTATAGGACCGGCGCCCGCACGGTGGCCGTTTGGGAGAGGATATAGATAAGGTTTGGACACTTGGGAGAGGAGGGTTGGACACTTTGGAGAGGATATGGAGGAGAGTGTCGCTACTTTCTATATATTAAGGGACTTTAATCAAAGCAGGGCGCGAAAGGAAAGCGCGTCTGACGACGGAGATAAACGACACGCTGCGAAAAGCGCGTATTGTACGAAGAGGCGAGACGCTGACGTTCGCAATGCATGACTATCTCGATCAGTTAAAGGCGCGGTACGAACTTTTGCTACGTCTTAGCTCGCGCACGGCTGCGCAGTCTTTCATTAATGGACGACCGGTTTCAGATCCAGCTGTTCTTAGAAGCGTTCGCCACGGCTCCTTGGGCGAACAAATGCATGTTCCTTTCGTTGAGTTGCCGAACGGTGAACAGTCTAAACGAGCAGAAGATATAATGAGGGTCTTTGAAACACATTTTTTTAATCTTTTCACGGCGGAGTACGCGAGCGACGTGAACCATACCACCACAGTCAACGAGTTTTGCGCGGGAATTTCCCGCATACCGGAGGAGCTTCGCGATGGTCTGTGCGGCCCAGTGACGTTCGAAGAATTACGTTTCGTGCTTCAGCACATGAACACTACCGCCGCCGCTGGCCCTGACGGGTTACCTCTAAGCTTCTACAAAACCTTCTTTGATAAAATACACGTCCATCTTTTGATAATGCTAAATGGGCTTCTTGCCGAAGGGATCAGACCGGATACGTTTCGAGAGAGCCGAATTATACTCTTGCTTAAAAGCGAGGGAGAGCCGTCCAATCCAAAGGCGTGGAGGCCCATTTCCCTACTTAACTCAGATTATAAGATATTGGCAGCCATCCTTGCACACCGCATAACTACCGTTCTTCCGGAAATAATAAGCGACATACAAACATGTTGTGTTCCAGGCCGTACGATTTATTCTTCGCTTGCGTTGACTCGTGATTTATTCACGTACGCTACAAGGACACAAACACCTGGCATTTTTGTTTCCTTAGACCAGGAAAAAGCTTTTGATCGTGTCAAATGGAACTATCTCTTCGCTGTGCTGGAGTGTTACGGCTTCCCAGCACGTTCAACCGAAGTTCTCCGCTTGCTCTACACTGACTTAGAAGCGTCCTTAGTAGTCAATGGTTATACATCTGAACCTATTGCAGTAAGCAGAGGTATTCGACAAGGCTGTCCCCTCTCCGCAATACTCTTTGTACTGTGTATAGAGCCATTATTGCAACAACTTCAGAGATGCACATCGATACGCGGTTTTCCTCTCCCAGGCCTGGGCGAAGTGAAAGTGGCGGCCTACGCCGATGATATCTCGTTGTTTATTGGGAACATAGATAGTTATAGAGCCTTCTTGCGAATATTTCACACTTATAGCTACCTGTCGGGGGCACGTCTTAATCCCGGAAAAAGCAAGGCATTGTGCTTTGGAGCGCACATTGAAGAATTCCCTGATGGCGTCCAAATCGTCCAAGGAGTTAAAGTCCTAGGTGTAACCTTCCTTGCGACTGGTGAAGTAGCTCGCACCACATGGAAAGAGATTCAACGTAAAGTAGACAGGCGCATTGAGATCGCCAGAACTTTTCACTTACCTTTCACTGAAAGAGCCTATCTTATCAAATCAATCATAACAGCGCCACTGCTTTATGTAGGCAGAATTGCTCGACCACCTCGTCGGGTTTTGCTGAGAGTGGCCACTGCGTGTGGCTCCTTTTTTTGGGATGGCCATGCTGAAGCTGTTTCCAGAGCCTTGGTCCGCCTACCAGTAAAATGGGGTGGGCTCAGTATTCCAAACCTTGATGTAATGTGCCGCATGTTGGCTCTAAAAAGCACATGGGCACTTTTAGAAAACTCATCGTATCGAGGCAGGCAACTCGTAGTATATCTGCTAGGCACCTCTAGAAGGTTTTTCGGTTTAACAAATGAAACGGGACCAACTGCTGAACAGCCACCGGCGTATTATACGCATGTGATAAAATCTTTGCAACAATGGCGAAATGATTTTCCAGTTCAAGAACTGATGGAAATGTCTCCCACTGACTTGAGTGAACAAGTAGCATTCAAAAGTCTAACTGACGAACAGCGCCGGAAATGCCGTGCGAGAAGACGTTGGGCTTTTAGAAACACGTCCCTCCCCGCCGAAGTCCGTGATTTCAACTGGCTTAGGGAATGGGAGGCTCTACCGACGGCCGACCGCCTTGCAGCGTGGGGCGTGGCGCCCTCCGCCACATGTCCGCAATGCGGCCGTGTCGAAACGTTGCACCATGTCTTTCATGAATGCATTGTAGCGCGCACTTTTTGGCGCATGGTTACCAGTATGTTTCAAATAAGTATGCAGTGGAAGTCTCGCCACAGGGATATTTTTGTCGAACTTTTAATGGCTATTGGAACCTTCGTTCTATGGAAGCGGAGGGGATCGGCTCATCTGAGGGGACGCCCTCAGAGAGCCATGTTTCCTCTGCTACATCGGTTAAGAAACGTAATGCTTATGCATCTCAATGAAGAACTAGTTATTTTGGGAGAGGAGGCTTTCCTCCGACGCTGGTCTACGCGATTCATTATTGTTAAAAACAACAGAGTGTCCATGCCTTTCCTCCCCTACTGAGGAGGTGGGCTAGAGTTTGTACCACTGTGAAACTACAGTGTGAATACTCCTTTTCTTTATCAGAAACATGTCTTTTTTTGTGAAATATTGTTCTTGAGCACGAGAGCAAATTGTCCTCATAGGTGGATGCAAAAACATCACCTTACATTGTGAAAGACTCCTTTGTTTGTACACAGAGCCTTTACTGTTTATATAAGTTTCATCATCTCGAACATTATGAATGTGCCGTTTTTGTTGTACAAATTTTTGCATTGTATATATGAACATCAATGCATACACAAATAAGTTATTTTCGCTGTACATAACAGCTTGCATTGTACATACGCATGAACAACATTGTATATCCTTTTGTGTACACAATAAGTTATGTAAGATAGATCTGGAAATAAAATTCTCTTAAAAGAAAGACAGACAGACCAAAATTTCTGCGTTTAAGTTCCCTAAGAAAGACTATCGTCTTTAAAAAATATTGGGGTTTTACGTCGCAAAACCATTACATGATTATGAGCAACGCTATAGTTGTGGGCTCCGGAAATTCCGAACACCTGGAGTCTTGAACGAGCACCTGAATCTAAGTACACGGGTCTCTAGCATTCTTGCCTCCATCGAAAATGCGGTGGCCACAGCCGGGATAAAATGCTGCGCCCTTCGGGTCAGCAGTCGAGCACCATAACAAGTAGACCACCACGGCGGGTCGATGCTGTCATATAAGCTGTCATCGCAGATCGGCTATGACGGTTTCCAGAACTGGAGCACAGTCATTGAGCCAACGAGAAGGCCATTAAATTTGCTTTTAAAAAGCCTATTTTATGTACCCAGGAATATGCTTATCAGGTTAACCGAAACCTCAATGCTCAAGCAGAAATCGATGCAGGTTCATCTCTTTGAGGGGATAATGCCAATGCGAGGGGAAGATTTTACTCGTGTGGCTGCAAATGTGGGTGACCGCAAGAGAATGCGTCCAATCAATTGCGCTTCTCCGAGCCGTAGTCGGCACGTTAAGCCAGAGGTCCGAAACACGCGGGCCGCATACGACCCGCCGGCCTTTTTCTGGTGGCTCGGCCCACACATGACTGTCTTCCTCACACTTTTTTTAGATGCGAAGCAGGTTATGAACAAGGCATGTCTCGCCGGCGTCGCGTCGACGTAGCCAGTGCCACAGCCGATCCGGAGCGGCGGGCTCGCGAAGCCGAAGCGAAACGGGTGCGTTGACATCGCATTCTCAAACTTCAAGCTGCAACCATCGCAGCAAGGGCCATTAACGTTATACTTTATGGAGCACAATGCCGTTATACTCAAGGGAAAACGTTCCCCTTAGCTTAAAGGGACCGACAACTGCCCAGAACATGAAATGAGATGACTGCACAGATGAAAAGTTAAAGTTTGCCCGTCGCATTGACTCAAACCAACCCTGTTTATCTCGTGAGAGGTGGATTTATATTTTTATTTCTTTATTGAAAGTCGCGAAAAATGACCTTTGGCGCCTCTGGCGGCAAAATCATAAATGGTCCGATGAAGCCGGTCACGTGACCGTAGATTGGTGTCCGCGTTGGATAACTTTTCTGTTAGTACTGAAATATTGTTCATTTCTTTATATTAAAAGATATTACTCCATAAAAATATACATATACTCCTGCGTTAGTTGTATGCAACCAAGTGGCGCTGCATTCGCTTGGCGTAGGCAGCCTTGACACAGGCGCAGGCAACCTTGGGCGCAGGCGCACGCAACGCTGTACAAATACCGAGGTGCATAAAGCGACATCATCTCATTGTAACAGCTTGCTATTTTCAAAAAATGGTTGGAAAGCTCAAAATAAAGGTGGTTAAGCATAGTTACAGTAACTCCTGCGAAAGCAGAACAACGACAGCTTTCACAAGGGCTAGCGGCATCGCTATCAATTCTCAGCGTTGCTGGAGCAAGCCTTCATACGTGTTTGGAGCCTTTCAGATCGAAAAATACTGCTTATAAAATAACTACGTGCTTTTAGGATAAACCACTGCAGGTACAAACGCTACGAAGGGTAAGCTTCCTGTCGCGCAGTAAAAAACTGGGTCGAGAAGAATCAGTTGTCGGTACCTTTAAGGTAGGCCACCACCTTCAAGAACGCATTTTTTGAAAAAAAAATAATTTTTTTGGATTTAGTACTTTCAAGATTCGTGTCTATTCAAGGATGTTTAGCAAAAATAATTATGTATTTATCTTGAGCCGTTCGAAAGTTATGACCATTTTTCCAACCCCTCCTAGACGCAACCGAGACCGAAACTGAAGGTTTCGGTAGCAAAACACCTGCCATCTCGTCATAAATGTGCTTTCATATACATATTACGTAATTCTATGTTGTCCAAGTACGTTCTAAAGCTTGTGGAACACTATGTTTTCGATTTATTTCAAAATTTCCACTACATGGCTGCGGCACTCTATTGTTGAAGTTGGGCGCGTTTTGCTCGGCTGTCTCAGCTTGTTTGTATGCCGTCTCGAGCTCTTCGACTTTCTTCTGGCTTTTCAAGGAGAAAGTTGTAGTACTTCATTAAAATGGCGAAGTATAGGACAAAAAAGCGTCAACGCAAGTTAGGTAATCAATATACCAAGCGTGGACCCACTGTGGAGCACGTGGGTGAGAGTCAGCTAGAGACGCAAAACGAGCTTGGAAAAAAATATATGCTTCCGCTCGCTCAAAAAGAGATTGTGCCACTTTAAAGGAATTCGCAAGCTATGAGCCTGGTGAATTTCAGGAATATCGAATGTTTCTTTGTTATATGCACATTCGGTTCAAATGTTTAAAGCAATTTTTCTCGAAACGTGATTGTTTGCATCCTATAGTCCTATAGTTACGCAAACCGTGATAACCTTCTTTCTAATAAACGTTTCACATAAAATTTTTCGTGCTGTTTCTTTACAAGTAGATCTGTGCATTCGAGCAGAATTATTGGAAACTATCGGTAACCTTTTGCACTATGGCCAATTCTGCGCAAAGCGAACCTGCCAAATATCAACTTTTAAAGACGATAGTCTTTCTTGGGGAATTTAAACGCAGAAATTTTGGTCTGTCTTTCTCTCTGTCCTTCTGTCATTCTGTTTGTCGGCACGTCCCTCGATTCAGCCACTCGGCCAAAGTTGAACCACTTGCCCAAGGGCCAACCATCGTGAACGGCTGACTAGGTTCATACTTGTGTACATTGTTGATCAAAAAGCAAACATTACGCATATCTGAGGCGCAACATCACTAGGTAATATTAGGCGGTTTTGTTCCTTTAACAGAAAATACATAGATACGCAATTTTAAAGACCTTGATGGTATGCGTTTAACGTTGAGACAGTAACGCGTTTATTAAAAGACTGCCACAGCTGAAGCGATCAGCGCTCCAAGCCGAGCAAGCGCGAGCGCTAACAACCGTCTTCGTCTTCTTCTTTCGCAGGCGTTCTTGTCTGCGCCCTACCATGTTACAAATCACTCCCCCGCGGAAAAGTAGCCATCCTGGCGACCTAAGAAACAGGTACAACTGGTGGGTCATAATGCGGCTTCAGTCGATCGACGTGAACAGTCTCGCGGCCGCGACGACGGCGGTCCGTAGATGATTGAACAGGCTCAATCATATAGTTAACTGGGGATGCTTGACGTAGGACGCGGTAGGGGCCTTCGTACTTAGGCAGTAGCTTTGTGGAAAGGCCAGGAGCGGAGGAGTGAACGCGAAGCCACACCAACGTTCCAGGCGAATACGACTGAGGAGGCACGTTTTCGTCGTGACGGTCCTTCTGGCCCTACTCTGCCTACAATGTTACAACCCTAGTTTCTTAAGGTGCGCTGAAAATGCGACTGCGCTGAAACTTGTCTTCCTCCGTGCCCTCTGCACAAGCTCATGTTCTGTTTCGGTTTCGGTTCAGTATTGCATTGTACGAATGACAGGGGGCGCCGCTCTGGCATTCCTGTTTTACCCAGGCGACGTGTAAGTAAGAGAGTTTGTGAAGAGTACTCCTTGAGTGCGGACGTTTCTTCTCCTTCGGCGCATCGCGCCAAACAGCGTGTTCGGGCTGGCCGGCGTCCCCACACGTCGCGTTGGTCACCGCCGGTCTTCGCCTGCCGCTGCGCCGGGACTACCAGCCCGCAACACAGCTCTCGTGTTTCCCGACGTATTGCCAGATGGCGTCCATATCTCACGCAGCGCCTCTTCTATCGTCTTTAGACGACATTTGCAGCGAAGCACGCAGATACGCGGCCAATTTTTAAGTATTTTTTATCATAGCGCACCTCACCTTAGAGATATGGTGATCGTGGAGGTTAGATGCACAATCTATTGTCCTCACTATGTACCTGCGAAGTCGCGTTTGAATCGCACCAACAGTTTTTTAGTTATGACTGTTGGCGCAACATGCATATCATGGCATATTTTGATTTTTATAGTTTTTTTTACATTTTTGTCAATTTCGTCTTTTCAAAGTATAAGTTTGCCTCAGCCCAACAAGCCAAAACCTTAAATATAACGTTTGGACTAAAACTGCAAAATGTTTTCTCGAAGGTGGTGACCTACCTAAAGTCATATATGACGAGCAAAAACATCAGGGGAACCGTTCCCCTGAGCTTAAAGTCATATATGACGAGTGACAACATCAGGGGAACCTCGAATGGAAGGACCATGAACAGTGATGAAGAGAGAGAGAAGAAAACTTTTATTCGTTTCCGGCAGATTGCTGGGCTGGGCTCCCACCTAGAAGCTAATGGTGACACCGTGTCTCCTGGCAGCTTCCTCGGCCTGCTGGATCGCCCAGAGTTGCTTGTCCAGGCCCGAACTGAGCAGCGTAGTCCGCCAACGCTCCCGAAGGCCTTCATTGGAGGTCGCGACCCTAGTATTGCTGATTAATGCTGGCCATGCCCATAGGATGTGATCAAGCGTGGCTCTGATGTTACAATACTGGCATAGATTACTTGGGTATAATTCAGGAAGAAAATAAAACATTTACAGAAATCTAAGTCGACTCATGGCTCCTTCGCATACTACTCAGGGTTCCCCTCACGGGCAGTTGGCGGGATTTTTTTCACAGTGAACCTGAATACTTCTCTTTGGTGGGAAAATTTCGTGGCGTGAACACAAGGCGCCAAGTTTCGAAGCGGTCGTTTGGCCTCATGCGAAGCTCACGTATGAAGTATAATCTGCGTATTAATGAGAACTAACAGACAATAACGCCAAGGAAAGTACAGGGGGTGTTATCTGTAGTATTTAGAATATAAATGTGAAGAAAGTAAAGTGGACGAAAAGATGACTTGCCGCCGGCAGGGACCGAACCTGCGACCTTCGAATAACGCGTCCGATGCTCTACCACTGAGCTACGGCGGCGGTCATCCTCCCGTCCACTTTCTGGGGTATATATGTTGATTTAAACCTAGGAGTGTTAGTCAGCGCCAATCGCAGCCATGGCGGCGAGTGTGGAACACTCTTTTTTTTGCCTGTTGGCGTCACGTAGCACGTGATCTTTTTATGAGTTGGCAGCTGACCAATAATCCCTCGCATACTACCTGAAGGCATTAAGTCTGCCAGCACGAGACCCTCGCTATGAATGAAGAAAAGCAGATGATTTTTCAAGGGCTCGTTTATCTTTGTGAATGCACGCCTTTCTTTGGAATCAGGCATACATCACGGTGCTCAGTATTCGTTTCAATAAAGAAAATCACGAAACAAGCATCGAAACCGCATGAAGGATGATAAGGCGCATGCTAACCATGGGAACGTGCACCCACGCGTTCCCGGAGAATATTAGGTGACAGCTTGTCATGAAAGGGCTGTTTGACGTCATTCAAAGGCCCCGTGTCAAGTGGAAACCGCATCAAGGAGGATAACGGTGTCTGCGAAAAATGCGAAGCACGTTCCGCGTGTACTTCCCGCTTTCTTATATAAAAGGGATAGCCGTCTAGCTACTTATTCAGTTCATTCTAGGACTCGCATGTGTAGACCACGAAAATTAAAGACACCTGAAGACCATTGTGAATACAGTTCTCGACGAGAGGAACGAATTGGTCTTGCTCAACAGTGTCGTAGGCAAAATCCAGCAATTCTCGCCCAAGGAGCCCAGCGAAAGCGACAAGCCCGCCGAGACGACGAGGAGCACCGTGAAGCAGAGAAAATTACAAAAAGACGCAAGTATCACGCTAAGGCGCCCAATGTGATCAGTTCCCCGACGAGGAAGTTACAAAGTTCACTCTGTGCAGTGCGCGTAAAGACGTTCTTCTACGAGGCAGAATCAACATACCACGCTGAACAGATCGTGTTTGCGATTGGTCTTGGCGAAGAATGTGGCGAAAATAGTCGCGGAACCAATCACAGTCTACTACAGGGACCGAAAACAGATTGCCACTACCATTACTCTCAATTCATAATAAAGCATACCGCCCCCTCCCCATCCGCATCACCATTTGTGGTGTACTTTTTTAGATTTTCTTAGAAGGCATGTTCATGTAGACGCTTCCACATATGCATATTTGAATAAATAAAGTGAAACTTGTCTCATGCATTGTTCGTTTCGTGACCTTATGCGGTCAGCAGGGAACAAAAGAACGTCACAGCTTTCAAGACTTCATTTCGCCGGAATTTCAGTGTCGGCGTCGTTGGCTGTGAGCAAAAAATCAGCGTTGTCCGTGAGCGAAAAATTGCGAAAAATGCAAATAATCAAGATAAGGGTGCCGAGCCGGCATCGAATTCAGGCCTATCGCATGGCCAGAAAGCATCCCGCCCCGGAGCCAGGCCAGAGCTTGATACGGCATTGAAAAAAAATTCTGTGGAAGCAATATGTAGCTAAACGAGTCGCGTTAACACGTCCAAAATTGCGTGGCAGATGCCTAAGATCGCACGAGTAGTCACAACATCTCAAATGCAAAATATATCAGTGGTTGAAGCTTCCCACCCATTAGAAAGGCTCAGCCAGAACACTTCATTGTGATCAGCTACATGAACAAAGTGCACATAATTCCTTAGAGGCGCGCAGTGGGTACCTCGTCTTTCCAGAAAACGATGAAATATAAGGCGTAGCGGGCACGTTCCAACTGAACTTGCAGTAGGCATTCTAGGATAGTCTAAAACAGCGAAAACTTGCTTTCCTCGCGACTCGGTTGAGGTGTCCACCGAAAAGCGGCGTCTGGGTAGCGAATGGGAAAGCGATGTAAACAGGGCCCGATTACGCTGTCCCGTTCTACTCTTGCAGGCGCAGCTCCAGCGCCCTCCAAGTTTTAAAGTGAAATAACTCTTATGAATCAAGACATGAAAAAGCGAGCAAATGTGTTTTTTCTTCATTGGGGTCCACATTTCAGTCTTTCTAGAGATTGGTATTGATATCCTTTTAGAATCCGGACGCCAAAGATTCCTCAGAAATTATCCACATATGCGATATCGGAGAGGCCTTCGCTCGAGTGGCAACGTTACCTACCTTGCTATAATCTTCTTCAGTATCCAGGCCGTTGTGCGAAGCTAAATTACGTGACTGCGGCCCGCTAGCTCAGGTGAGTTTGAGGCCCCTGCCGTGAACGAAACGTGGAAACAGTATGGGCAGAAACAACTGGCGCAAGCCTCACCTTAAATTAGAACCCGCTTCTACTGAACGTATTACACAGAAACGGTAAAATGAACGCCAATAATGAAATGGCCCAACATGGTTAAAGGGGTACTGACAAAATTTCGCGGCCGAGATAGCCTGCTGGATCGATTCCCGTGTACGTGCGTGTACCATCTGCAAAATATCGACAGCGATTAAAGCTTGGAAGGTATTTTATATGAATTTTGAAGTTCGCGAGCGCGATCCAGCATTATAGGCCGCACCTGGTGCATTGACACCCTCGGAGGTGACCCGAGGTGATCCCCCTACTTCCCCTACGTAACTGTTTCAGCCGGTACAAGTTATGATGACGTCGTAGCCGCCATTTCTGTTTTGACGCGCTTCCCGACGAATCGCTCCTCGCCAGCGGGTCAAACCTGAAGTGATTCGCCACGTCGAAAATTCCTTCCATCCCCGCCGCAAGAAAATCGTCGCCATCAGACGACGATGAGCCCGACGACGACAGACCGCGCGGAAATGCGTCACTGTTCTGTGTGCTCACGTGACCGAGCGTTTCACTCGCTAGGTGGTGGTAGTTGCACCCGGCGGCTTGTCGTTTTTGGAGCTCTGTCAAACCGAAATTGAGGCTGTGTTGGTAATGAGGAGCTTATAATTAATTATCTGTCGCGCGCTGCAGCAAACGATGTGCCGTGTCATGACTAACAGGCCCCCAGGAACACATTGCAGCAAAAAAACGCGGGGCGAAAATTTTTGTGTCCGGACTCCTTTAACATTAGCCCACAGCAAAACTGAACAGCGCAGGGGGGTAGCCAGAATTTTTTTCGGTGCGTGGAGTGGTTGTTCAACCACCGTTCTTCATGTATACATCCACACGCAAAATTTAAAAAAATTTACGGTGGCTTAAAACCCTCCCCTTCACCTTACTACGCCAAAATAGTATTCTAGCTTGCGCCCGAAAACTTCGCAAATATCTTGCTTCCGCCTCACCTGACACCCGTACAAGAATACTGCGATTCGCGATACCGAAAAATGTGTGCGTTCAAACTAAAATTTCACAAACTTCATGTGGCAATCAAATATTTTCACAGCGAAGCTGAATGTGGCTAAGTTCTGGCAGTCGCGTCCGCGGACGTAACGGGGCGTTCAACAAATTTTCGTTGAGGAACATACATCGGTTAACGTATAAGGTGGCTCAGCACAGGTGCCCTTCAACCCCGCCGATGCCTCCTTCACAAGTGCCACGATACTCGGTGGCGGCACTTTTCTGCAATCGTTGTGACGCTCGGTCTCATGACCTAAAGATCGCGCTACCGCTGTTATCAGCAGTTGTCCTTTGGACTGGCTATGGGACGGACGCATGTCGTTCTCTCAGAGAAGCAAAATCGGGTACTGAAGAAGCGCCAACACACACACAAGCGCGAATGCGCAGGCACAAAAACGACGTGAAGCTGCTGCCGCACAACGTGCTGCCACAGCCGCTGCGTGTACTTGGAGCTCCACCTCGTCATGCGGCTTCCTCACGATGGACAACCAGCTCGTCCGCCTAGAGTGCTAACATGAGCAAGAGCGTCGATGCGATCTGGATAGTCGAGTTTATGTCGCACTATTCTCCCAATATAGTCAAGAACCATGGTTCCTTACATTCACTATGCCAATATCCCCTATAGGAGACCCACTATAGTCACAGCTTGGCTGGCTTGTATGTTTACAGTACTTGACGGGCTCTCAGTTCTTTGTAGCAGAGAACTTTGTATTACCTAACAACAGTGACCACAACAAAAACGAGGGTGTCCGCATACAACCGGCTCAACTTTCAATATTTCTGCAGTGTTTAGGCCGTCCACTTCAACTGAGCGAAGGGTGTTCGCTGAACACGTTCGCCTAGAGCGCGTTCTGCCATGAATGTCGCTGAATGTTTTCGTATGACAGACTGCTAAAGCCATTGGTAGTGAAGTGAACTATACTTGGCTGGAACTGAAGAAACAGTGTCGGCCCAGCCCATAGAACGGAGGTGCGCCCGTCCTTCACCTGTGAAAGTCGATTAAGCTGGTTTCTGCTTGAACCTTAAGCACTTTTCTCAGCTAATGTAGATCCTACGCATACAAAGAGATAAATTTCATCGTTAGTACGTAAAACATTACGCTTGCCTCAGATGACAGAATATCTGGCGAAATTTACCGCCACGCTCAGCTTTCTTACCTAAAATCAGTGACACATACGGGGCTCTGTATGGAAAAGTCGGCTCTCTGAAGCAATCGAGAAGCGCTTGACGTTACGAAAATGAGTAAGCGCCATTGGATGGAGCATTTATGCAAATTATCTCTGGGAGGGGCAGCAATTGCTGTTGGTGCAGTTGATATTTTGCGGTTGTAAGCGAGTATATCTTAAAATGACACTCAGCTTGCACGCTTGACAAGTGTGGTAAGAGAATGTGCGCCTGTTGCATAGGTTCTACCTCGCTACAAGGTTCCAAACTCAAGATAGAGGGCAGGCCACATTCTGTATGAACTCTCGTCCGTTCTCGCTCCACCCAGAGTCTCATGTTTCACACACCTGACTTCCACTGACAGAAATATACGCCTCGACTTTTTCTCTGCAATGTACAACACTGGGCAGATTTCTGTGAGGGCCCACTAAATGTACAGTCCGTTTCAGCATGTACTGATTACACAGTGATTGCACAGGCTGGGTGTCCGGTTGCCTCCGGCGTGAAGCTGTACTTTTGTCTGGTTTTATATTCCATCAGCTTATGATTTCTTAGCCTCAAGAAAAGAATTCAGCAGATCCCACTCATCCTGGGAGTCGATACCATGCGAATCAGCAGGATATTAGCGGCTTATACATAATTCTTAAGTGCGGAGCACTTTAGGCGCCCGCGCTGTCGTATGCTTTCGTATTCTGTAATCGCATGGCGTTACTCAGTCAAAACCAACGTTACTAGATTAGGTGGAGTTTTCGAAGTCCTGTTACTTCTTGGACTGGCCACCGATTCTCTCATCTCGTGGCGCTGCTGTTCCTTCTTGCGCGGTGAGCAGGGCATGGTCGGGGCGGCACAGCACTCTGTCCGCAGCCTTGCATACATGGTGTGGCGTTGTGTTTACATGCGTCTTTAGCAGCCTATTCGGCTTTGCGATCCTCGTACTCTTGCCGCGGTTTGCTGACTGCGGTCGGTAAGTGAACGACGCCGATAGAGAGAGAGAAATGTTTTAATGAAAAGCTGGAGATGTTTGCCTGGCTATTCGCCTGACATGCTACTCCAGGTGCTCCAGGGTGATGACTATGATATATACACTGATAACCACACATACATACATAGACTACACTGTTTACAAAGTTTCGGTCAGGCTTGTGGCCCGCAAGAAAGTCAGCAGCGCTTTCGTTGCGCGTAACGCACAGGTGCTGTTTTGCCATGGGCCCAGAATGTGCTGCAGTTCTAAGCACGAGTCCTGCTGAAGGTGCAAAGCCGCCTTCAGAGAAAGTCTTTCTGTTGCGGATCGCCTGTATTCGCAGAGAACGTGTTTTAGGTCTTCTAAGATGTTACATTGAACGCACAACGGTTAGTCCGACAGCTTGATTTTGTTCTTGAATTAATGAGTGTAGGCGACGTTTAGTCTGATGCGGTGCAAGCATGTTTCCTCTTTTCTGTTGAGGTCTCGCGGCATATCGAAGGCACATGATGGATCAATTTTGTAAAGAGACCCATACTGGTGACTGGCATCTGACCAGAGGGATCGCTGGAAGCGCCATGCATGTGCCGACACAAGTGTCGCCGCGTCTTTTCTCGAGAAAGGTATTTCAACCATTTTCTCGCCTACGTCACGCCTACGTCATCTGCCATTGGGGTATGGATTCCGTCTGCCAATGTCACCATTTGTGCCACTCTCAGTCACCGTACTTCACCTACAGCCATCGAACTGGCCGCACTACGGTCTGCTTTTAATTTCATCGTAGACCAGACAGCCGAGTCTTGGGTCATCTTCACCGACTCAAGATCGGCGCTACAGTCTCTGAAGTCCCCAAGCACGCAGGAACAGCTCGTAATGGACGTCAAATGCCAATGCAATAAAGCCTGCGAATTGAATCACCGCGTTGTTCTACAGTGGATACCTGCCCACTGCGGAATACAAGGCAACGTCCAGGCTGATGACGCTGCCAAAGCTGGACATAACGACGCCGATGTGTTGTGTTCGTGGATGCGGACATCAACATGCCGGCCCGCTATTTCTTCTCCGCTCCCAACGACGAGACGCTTCGATCTGCATAGAACAGATGCCTTCCGTGCGCCGACGAAGCGCCCTGGACGAAGTCTAAGGCTTGAGACATCTATTTTCACGATGACTATATATCCTAGAAAACTGCGTAGATGCCATCAACGGAACGGCGCCTCAAAGAGCTCCGATCAAATGAAATAGTGCTGCCTTTCTTTTTTTCACGCCGAAATAAAGCGCTGAAAGCGTGTGCATATCAGGAGAAGCTAGCAAAGTAATCAGGAAAAGCTGCCTTGCATTTATTCATACTACCCTAAAATATGCACAAGTGTCGGCCTGCTGACTCCTACTGCGCATTTCGTGTCTGTGTGTGTGTGAGTGCGTGCGTGCCAGGTGATATAGCTATCGCGTTGAAGCTTACCGGTTTATCAATTTTTGTTACTGGCATGCCTCTACGGAGGTACATAAATGGTGCCTATACCTAAACACTGCTTATGACCGTTATATCCTCAAGCTAATCTTCTTATCGGGCCGCCGCGGTGGTACAGATGTTACGGTGCTCACCTGCTGACCCGATGATTGCGGGTTCAATCCCGTCCGCGGCGGTAGCTTTTTTAATGGAGCTGAAAGTGCTAGAGGCTCATTTACTTCGATTTAGGTGCACGTAAAGAAGCCTCAGGTGTCTCAGATTTCCGGATATGAGCCCTCCTCAACGGAATGACTTATAGTCATAGCGGGGTATTGGCGCATGAAACTCCAGTAATTCATTATTTGAGCTTTTCTTATATATTAAGGTGATGTGCAGTTTAGCTAGTAATATAATCAATCCCACGTAGGAACCGCCAAGCCAAACTTGACGGCCCGATCGCGGGCACTCTGGCTGGCCAGGGTTTGGTCATTTAGTTCGGGGCTTCGCAAGCATCATGCGATTCTGAATATCAGTTATCATTGCTACATCTCTGCATTACTGTAGAAGGTTGTGTAAGATGTGGAGTCGTAGTTGAAGAAAATGTATTTTTTTGTGATTTATTACATTACTTGCATCAGCAATTTCTGCATACGCGTAAAAGAAGATTTTGTTTTACATTGCCTGACACATAGAGAGTGTCCATGATGCAAGTAGCGCTGTAGTGTTGAGTGTGCAAGAGTATTTGTTGCTTGCTGAAAATTATGTCACGTATGCCGGCTACCAAAAAAGGCAAATAAACCTACTATATGCGCATATGTGTCTGGGTTTCTTTATAAGATAACATGAGTGCTCGTGATAATAATTGTAATAAATTTCACGTCGACCTTCATAAGAGGGTCGGCCGGTCCTAAGCTAAACCACCGTATAACCTAAAACCAAACAAAATATCACTATATCTTTCAACATCTACTGTTTCTTTAAAAAAATCAATCACAATTTTGTTGCGTAGTCGTTGAGAAGATTCAACGAAGTTTGTCATTTCGATGAAAAGTCACTGATTCAACCATTCGTCAGACATTTGTCAACAGTTACTCAATAGTTATTTTATAAGGGATAGCCACATGACCTTGTGTGAATAAAATTTAGTGCCTAATTACTGTTCCAGTTGGTTATAGCACAGGCATTTCATGACACTATGGTATGCTGTCTGTGACTTGTTATCTGACGAACAGTAATGTTGAAGGCGGAGTGGAAATAGGTATATCATTTGCTTATAAGATTTGGCATGCTCTCCTTTGAAAAAATGCAAAATACGCTTGAATATAAAAAAACGCCCGGCGTGCGCGGAAAGCGCAACTCAGTCACAGCGAAAGCTGGAAGAGCGGTATTTCTAGTGCCTGCTATAAACTCTCTTGTGGCTTCTAATACACGTACACTACCAACGTACCCACTACGCCACCAATCATAACTTTTGTGAAGTTGGGAAGCACCCACCACGACGTTATTCGTCATTCTGCGCAGAAGCGAGGTACCATCTCTAAGGCATTTTGTCCACTTTTTGATCCGACAGTTGATGACGATGAAGAATGATGGCTGAGTCCTTTGTAATGGGTTGGAAGCTTTAAATGACCCACTAGTTCTGTAATTTGCACTGTGTGACACCCAGTCGTTATTTAACTGTCGCACCACGCTTTATAACATACGTTAACCGGAGAAACGGAGAGCAAGAGAGAGAGAGGAAGGGCATTAACTTTATTGAGGCCCTGAGGAAGTGTATCATGGGAGCCTTATGGTCTTCCTTGGAAACCAATAGAAGTGCACTTGCGAGGAGTCCACTACGCTATAAATCATCATAATGTTTGTGAAGTAGGGAAGCAGCCACGATTCTATTTTCCGTCAATCTGCGGAGAACTGTGGTACCCGCTAAACACCTGTAAGCATTATGTGCACTTCGTTGATGCTGTGGCTGATGACGATGAAGAATTGTGGCAGATGCGTTTGTAATGGATTGAAAGCAATTAACAACCCACTCGTTGTGCAGTTCGCATTGTGTGACACCTGGTTACAGAACTCGCATTGTGTGACGCCTCGTTGTTATTTTACTCTTCTACCACACTACATTACATATCTTAATGTGGTTCCTTTCGGATATGAAGCCTGTATAAGGTCTTTTTACAAAGCAGTTTCAAGCAGCGGCATGGCTCTTAGGTAGAATACTCGGCTCCCACGCAGAGGGCCCTGGTTCGAACGTCGTTCCAACCCGAATATTTTTTTCTTATTTAGTTTTTTTTTCTAATTTCGCGCGTTAGTGTTTACTGACAACGGCGGCGTCGGCGGCGGACAACTACGGCACCGAAAACGGCCATAATTGTGATCTCATAACAGCTTTCGCTGTAAAACGTTGAAATCCTTTTGCGAACGTCGTCAAACCCTTTCCTCCAGACAGGTATGGCAGATACCCTTATACCACGGCCCGTGGTATACGAGTATGCGCCACAGGTGATTGATTGTTTATATCTACCAAAGAACGGCGACAGCAGACATAGGCCAAAAGCGACATCGGCAGCGTTGACCGAACAAATGCAAATAAATATCAGGATCCCAGCTGGAATTGAAGCCAAGCATTCTGCCTGTCAGTTATTCTACCCCAGAGCTACGCCAGGTCTGGAAACTGCTTTGGAAAAACACTCTATGTAAGCGTAATGTCGGTGCAACGTCAATTGTGGTTGTGGTGCTGGCTATCTAATATTGTTACGGGGAATATAAACAGAGACTCGAAGGACTAGCAACAGATGTATTTACAAGTAGTTCACCGAGCAGCGCTGCCGATAGGAACAGCTCGCGCCAGTCTATCCTATTGTCGTCCTTTTCTTCGTCTTGTGGACCACGATGCCACTGGTACGTAGCATGACCCCCGGCGGCGGAAGCACCGTCCCGGAGCTTTAAAGGTCGTTTTCAGAAGCCGTGTTGTAGGGCTTGAGCCGTGAGACGTGAACAACATCACTGGACCGAACAACAGATGACGAGGGACAGATGGGGCCAATCTCATAGGTGACAGGTGTTACTTGACGCACTACACGGTAAGGTCCCGTGTAACGTGACAAAAGTTTTTCAGATAGGCCCACTCGTCGATTAGGGGACCAGAGTAGCACAAGGGTACCGGGAACGAAATGTGCGTCCCGATGTGAGGCATCGTACCGACGTCGTTGATTGCTTTGCGACGCCGTCAGGCGAGCGCGAGCGAGCTGACGGGCATGATCGGCTCGCGCAATAGCGTCATGAGCATACTCGCTGGTGGACGAGGTACTGGATGAAATGATGGTGTCCAGTGGTAATGTCGGCTCTCTTCCGTACAATAGGTAGAAAGGTGAAAAGCCGGCTGTGTCGTGGCGCGATGAGTTATACGCGAAAGTTGCGTAGGGTAGGGCAATATCCCAGTCTCGGTGGTCCGGCGACACATACATAGCGAGCATGTCCGTAAGCGTGCGATTGAACCGTTCCGCGAGCCCGTTGATTTGAGGGTGGTAAGCAGTGGTCACTTTGTGCTGCGTGGAACAGGAACGCAGGATGTCGGCGATGACTTGAGAGAGAAACGAACGGCCACGGTCGGTGAGCAGTTGTCTTGGGGCACCGTGAACCAGTATAACGTCCCGTAACAGGAAGTCAGCAACGTCGGTTGCACAACTCGTTGGTAGAGCTCGCGTAATAGCGTAGCGTGTAGCATAATCAGTAGCCACTGCTATCCACTTGTTTCCCAATGGTGATGCGGGAAAAGGACCAAGCAGGTCTAACCCAACGCGGTGAAACGGTTCCGTGGGTATGTCTACTGGTTGAAGATGGCCAGCAGGTAGCAGCGACGGTGTTTTGCGACGTTGACATAACTCACACGCAGCGACGTATCGGCGTACCGAGCGAGCAAGGCCTGGCCAGAAGAAACGTCGCCGTACGCGCTCATACGTCCGAGATACGCCAAGGTGTCCAGCTGTAGGCGCATCGTGAAGTTCAGCGAGGACACTGCGCCGTAAATGCTTAGGCACGACAAGAAGAAGGTCAGGCCCGTCAGCTCGGAAATTGCGGCGGTACAGGACGCCCTCTTGAAATACAAAGTGACGGACGGAGGCGTCGTTTGGGGAAGATTCCGCGCTTTTATATTACAATAAATTTTATATTACAATAAAAAAAGATGCGCTTGTTGTGATCTCACAAGAGCTTTCGCTGTAAAATACAAGATTCGCAGTGCTATTTAAGATTAAAGGGATAATTGCGTACCAACCTGTCGTCGTGCGCAGCCCCAAGAAGGGGGGTGAATACAATCGCCGGAGAAGAAAAAGAAGATGGATTTCGCCTTGGAGTGAAGCTGCTGCGCGAAGGTGCTGCATCTCTCGCACTTAGAAAGTTTGGCGAAGCAGCCCAGTAGGCAATAAGTTTCCAGGTACCCTTGGACAGATCTCGTGATGATTTTGGTACGACCTACTAACTCAGCGATCGCTCTTGTGAGTCTCATTTGCATCACTCTGCGCAAGAGAGTGTCTTTCATCTCAGGAGCAATGTCTACTAACGCTATTGAGCTTTTTCAATGCTAACCAGAACTTGCTAATAAAACAAAGCTCCAGTCCAGGCCGCGGTGGTGGTTGGCTGCGAAGCTGCGGCACATTATCTCATAATAGATAATGTCACGTAGCATTGCACGATCGAGAAAAGCACTACACTAAACCATTGAGGGCAAGCCGATCAAATGCGGTGTGCTATACTGCTCCCGCTAATCTTTCGGAGTCCTTCCTACGCGTGGGCGCCCTATGGCCCTATCACAACAAAGATGAAATCACTTGCTAGGCGGGTGCTTATTTACATCCGAAACGGTAGTGATGTTAGTCCATTCATTGCATGCCACAGACGTTTCCACAGACGCATCCTATCTTCCGAACACGCCTCGTGATCTCTTATGTGTTTCCGACCATTGCTTCCTGCTCGTTTAGGGGGAAGCAGCTTAGGGTCTCGGCTTGTCGGCGTTGGATGCATCGTCGTGACCTATTTGCTTTCTTGTATCGTCGTGAGGGCATCACCGCCTCAGCGCTCCCCGTGTGGCGAAAGTTAGTGGACGGCGCGCGTTAAATATGGAAACGCTCTTTCTGCGATGAAAGCTGAACTACCAGCTCCCGAGGAACGAGAACGCGCCCTCGCCCACCTGAGACAACGCCGACGCAGGCAGCGTCTGCTCGCGAGTATCATGAAAAAACCAACTGCTCGAGCGACACAACCGTTCACCGGCCACCCCGTATATATATAGGCACTGGATCTCGACCTGCAAAGTAGTGCCGCTGGACACTACTCTTGTGCGTATTTGAACAATACTTTGAACAATATTATACTTCGAACAATATTTGAACAATTTCTCTTGTGCGTATTTCAACAATAAAGACTCCCAGCGTCCACGTTAACTAAAACCGGAATGCGGGTCTCTGTGTCTAATATTTCTTCTATCTCTCATTGCTCATTAGCAGTGAATTTGCTGGTGGAAACACCGGCGCACACCGCATGCTTCGCCCTTTCACAGGTTTCCCATTAGTGGAGCTGAAACGCCCTCTCTACATATGCTTCGCGCATCCCCAAACTTTTGTTCGAAACGAGTGCTGTTATGCGTCTTGAATGCGTAATTGCAAGAAGAACGTTAAGCAGCGTTCGCCGCGTACGTTTCCCGTACGCGGAAACCACTGTTAGGGGCTGGCTCGCCAGGTTCTTAAACTGGGGCGAAGTCCCGCGCCGTAAGCGTAACCTTAGCTCCAGAGACAACCGCTACAGGCGCAGCTCGCGCGAACGAAAAGTCTTCTTCCTGTTGTACTTCCAGCGCATTGATGATGATATTTACACAGGGAAAACGACATATAGCATTGCCAACTGTAGCATGCGCACGCTTGCGCGAAAGAGCAGTTTTCTTCGTGTTGTTCCTTAAGCGCCTTGATGATAATAACTCAGGCAAAACCGCGTGTAGCATAGGCAACTGTATGTGGCATGCGGCGCTCGCTGCACTCCGGCAGTGCGCTTCGATAATAATAACATGAACGAAGAAGACAAGGTGGCGGAGAGGAGGGCTTGCAAGGCAGCAGCAGCGCGTGCTCGCCGCGAAGACCCTGCTGTGAGAGCTCGCGAGGCCCCAGAGATACGTCAGCGTCGTGCGGACCCGGAGATACAAGCCCGCGAAGCCGGAGCAGCGCGGAGGCGGCAATAGAACCTTGAAGAGGTACGGGCGCGGGATGCAATGGCGAAGCGCCGAAAGCGGTCGCTACCTAAAATTGGTTGTGCCGACGCCCCCTTTAAGAGCGACTTCCTCGACCACACGTTCGGCCACAGCTGCAAGTTCTGCGACCACTTGTCGTTCGACAACAACTTGACCACAGTCGCTACTATTACAATTTGTGACGTCTCTATATGACAGCGGAGGAATTGTACGGAGCATTCACGGTTTACCCGATTATCTGCGAGCCAGCTCCTCAATGATCATTCACTTCGTGGATATGGCATGATTTTTTGTTTCAATTCCTGCAAATATTTTCTCTCGAAGGTTCTGTCGACAAAGACCAAGTCACGTGATTTCAGCAGCCGTATACAGCTGCGTACACTTCTCTATGTTCAGAAAAAATGAACTTGGGAAGATTTAGAGCGCTGAGTATTCAAATATGAGGAAGCGGTACGCTGTCCTTTAAACGGCTGTGTTCGCAACAAAAGATGAATGATTGGGAGTGTCATCCGCTCTGGTACGGAACAACTGTGTGTGTTGAGAATGAAGCGTGAACAATTCAGTGATGTTAGGTCCCGCACCGAAGAATTATCTTTGCGAGGCACGAAAATTCCCTATTTCAGGCCTTTTTCCCCACATGCATCGCCAAAAATCCCCATATATTTCCCTGCACAAAGACAGTAATATAACATTATATGTATAATATTATAACAGCACATGAGCTCTGAGATCGGAGCTCATGTGCTGTGAATGCATTGTGCACATGCGGGTTTTGAGTCTAACACCCGGAGTGAACAAAAAGATACTCCGTGTAAATATATAGCAAGAATCACAAAGGCTATGATTTTGCATGCTACATGCGCCGGAAACGATTGGAGAATCCGAAGGCGCCTAGTAACCGAAGTGTTTCGAACATTACAAAGAAATTTTTCCGTCCCTGAAATTCCCTGCAATATCGCGAAGATTCCCTTTCGTCTAAAATGAGGGTCCAAAATTCCCTGCAAAGTCGAAAATTCCCTGCACGGAACATCACTGTAACGATTTAGTGCTGCAAGTTTTCTAATGTGTGAGAGCGGATTCGCTGTCCCGTTGCTGCTAGTGTGCAAATAAATGTACCAAACTCGGACGTTCGTGAAGCTGTGCATAAAGCCAATCTTCAACTATTTCGATGATATACGCCCTACCAAGCACCCACCAATCGGGCACGGACTGCACACCTTCGTTAGTTTGTGTACGCTCGTTAAACTTATATAAAACTAAAATTTTCTGGGTCGAAATGTATGACACATCGTACTTGGCGCAAGTCTTTTAACCGAATAATTCATAAGAAATAAAATTACAAATTCTAGGCGAAAAGGTTTCTATATGTCGATGATTCCAAAGATCATGACAGACGTCCTACATTTCTTGCGTTGCCGTCAATTTTTTAAATCCGTCGGTATGCCGACTCAACAAGAAAACTGTCCACCCACCTGTCGCCTCAATAAATGGTGAACGTTTCTATGTAGGCCACGCTGAATTTGGTGGCAGTGTAATAAAATCCAATTGCAGAAGACGTACCGGCGGCATGGAGGGGATTAGACAACGGGAAAATTCAGAACTTCCCGAAAATTCGATGCCAAACAGACGTTTCGGTCGTTCGAGACGTTGACGAGCGCTGGTAGGAATAAGAAAGACGACATGCCGATGCAGCACGAAAACAACTTTCTAGGGTGGGATACAACGTGGAGTAAAACTGTTATCCGCTTCTGCATCGCATAGACAACTTGCAATGAAGATTCTACGAGGATATTTATGTTGCCTATTCTGCCGACGAAACGAAGTAATTTTATGATACAGTCGCACAGAAGTTCGGTGTAAAAAGCCAGCTGGTCAAAGAAAGCATTTGCCCAACACGACTTGAAGGCGAAAGCCATCTTTGTCTTTTTCTTCTCGATTGATTGTACGGATCCCCGCCCCATCCTCCTGGAAGCTGTCTCCACCAATGTAGTTTCGCAGTCCCTCCGGGATTGGAGGCACTGGAAGCTTTCTGCGTCTCGCGTGGTTTGGCAGTGCCTCCACAATCCAGGCCCACCTTTCACCAAGTGACTTTGTCATGTGATGTCACAGTAACGTCATGATTACGTCACTAATGTTCACGACCTTCGGCACCATAATTACGTAATATGGGGACATCATCAGGTGGTGATGTTTCTTTGCACCACTCGTGTAGACGCCGCCGAAGACGACGGTCACTCTACGCGTTTGGTGAGGCATCCTTGGCGAGGCCGGATTCAATCCCGCGTACCAACGATCCGAAGGCGAGCGTGCTAACCACTCGGCTATCCAAGCACGCTCGATGAGCACAGCATAGTCTTGTGTATTATAGCATATCAATGTGGCGGGAAAGGGATGTGAGGCCGAGGAGGAGGGAAAGGAGAAGAGCAGAAAGTAAAGCAATGCTTTGGATGAGAGAAACAGAGGGGGGAGAAAGGGAAGAACATCAGAGAACAAGACAGACAGAAAGACAAAGACAGAGAGAATCAAGGAAAGAAGCATGCCATAGCAAGAAAGAGATAAATGAAGAGAAAGAAAGGGAAGAAAGACATAGAGAGTGTGAGAGTTAGAGAAAGAGGTCGAAATAAAGACGAAGCATGGAAGAAAAAGAGAGTGTGAATGGAACGAAAGAGCAAGATAGAAAGAGTGAGAAAAACGTTAGAGAAAGCAAGAAGCAGAAATAAACAGACAAAAAAGAGATACAAAAAGCAGAGACATCAGAGAAAAAGAAGGAAAGAGATGAAGAAACAAAGAGAAATGAAGAGAAACAGCGCCGCCTAGCTCCGCATTTCCTTCAGGCTTGGCATCCCTAGTGCAAAGCTAACTTAACTTTTGTGAAATTATGTCTGTTTATCGGAACGCTCTGCCGTGCGAGTGGAACTTCTGTTATTTCTTCATTCTTTCATAGCTCCGTTCACTATCCCTTTAAGTAAGTAGCATTGTGTACCGTTTCAGAGACGAACTTTACTGTGGCGAACCGATTTGTGAACCGGATCGGTGTTACCAGCCTATGCCTGAAAATGGTATATATTTGCTGTAAGTGGACACAGAATGAAAATTATTGCCGACGCCACACATTTCCGGATAAGTTAATATCACCCGGCGGATCGTGTTATACATGTGCGAGGCAAAGCATGCAAGGGCAGCCGGCGATCGCGGCTCATGTGGAGAGACGCGCCGCCCGGCTCTATCACCCGAATGCCCATGGGGACCAAGCGAGGGCGCTGCGTGCAGGAACTTCGTACTTTGATCGGCACAGCGCGGCCGCACGCGCCCTATATTGAGAGGGATTGGCATACGTTTGTACGTGCTATGCTCTCGCCACTTTTTGCGTAGAAGCGATTGACAGCACGAACGCCGCTGAGCTCGCTGCAAATACTGTGTTTGCTTACTCCAGCGTTGTGTTAATTCACGCCAGGTCGGCTGATGAGGTCATCAGCTAGGATAACTTGGTGCAACATCCTAATTTGCCGATATCACACTCATAAATGCTCTCTGCGGCGACCCTTAGACTTCTTTTTCTTTTATCCGGAAAAGAACCGGAGTGAAATCGAACGCATGCTACCTGAACCAGAACCGAGTCGGTTTTGTTTTGTTATTTTTTTCATTTCGACACCGCGAATTATTCCAGTTTTCGGCCTTAACTACATGAAGCAGTTTGTTCTACTACATTTAAACACGTTTTACTTATTATATCAATGTGCTCGACTATAAAACATTCGAAACCGAGAAATGTCCAGCCTCATAGCATCACGCCGATTACATTATAATAAAATTTCAGCTCACCATTTCCTACACTTTGCTCGCATGTGCGCTGGGCCACGGCGTCGCGATGCAGCAGTTTCTCATGGCGGATTGGAACGCCGAGACGTTTCCGCTCTGTGTGTTTACTGGTCGGCTGCTGTGATCGCAGGCTTCTCAAGCGTTTTTCAAGTGGGACATTTACGTAAGTTTGTTTGGGACTCCTGAGCATCGAACTTGTAATCTCATGCGCTATGCTTCGGTACGGCAAACCATTACAACGTGAAGGTGTGAAAACAGTGGTTCATAAGAATAGAATATGCTGTGTTATTAAATGCGGTTTGGATAACATTGAAAGAAATTCAAAAATAATGATTCAAAAACGAGAACGCGGTCCTTTTGGTGACGTGATTTCCAGGTATATATTATAACTGGACATACAAACACGTGCGTGGTTAATGCTGAGGCGTGACAGGCGTCAAGGAAAAGAGGCAGGTCATAGGGTTTCTGCGCAGAGTAGCGCGAGCATTGAGGAGGTCGTGCAAAATGGTAACGGAAGCTGAAAGATGGAGAAGTTGAGGTGGATGGTGAGGAAGCTGAAGCGATCGCCCCTCCACCAGCGCTTGTAATGATGATTTATTTGATGTTTTAACAAATACAAACACAGCGTAGCCGCTGGAAAATATGTGGTAAGCAGCTTGACTGCATGAGCCGCAGTCCCTATATACAAGGTAACATAGGCATGCATTCGTAAGCAATTCGTTGATTTATTCAATTACAGAATAGCTGCGTTGCCTCGAAGGCATTATCGCAGGGGAGACAGTTTTAGTACTATGAGCTATATATTTTATAGTGATAAACAACAAAAATATTATAATGAGGTTAGCCCCAAGGTAAGCAGGGTCAAACATACAATTGCTTAACATTTTCAAAGGTAAAGGAAAGCTCAAAGAAAACTAGGACAATAATACATTATCGTAAACAAACTTGGGGATCAAAATCATGATTGCCAGATTCACAAACCTATTTTTTGGGTAAGAAGTTCCAGTCTCATACAGTTTGTGGGAAAAAGATTCGCAAAATTGTTTGTATTACAACTGTAGGGTGTACTTTCTTGGAGTAGTCATGCCTAGTCGAAACATAGCCTAGTTCTGACTGGTAGACGCGGCTGCAAATGCCGCGTCTACCAGTCACCACTGCGGTAACCACTGCGCCATAAATCATTTTTGTGACGTTGGGAAGCACCCACTACGCCATTATTCACCATTCTGCGGAGAAGCGAGTTATCAGCTACGCATCTCCAAGGCGTGCGCACTTTGTTGATGCGACCGCTGATGACGATGAAGAATTATGGCTAAGCCCTTTGTAATGGGTTGTATATGTTACTTATGTTAATGCGGTTTCTTCCCGGCATGAAGCCTCCATAGGATCTTTTTGCAAAGCAATTTCAAGCACCGGCATGGCACTGAGGTAGAATACTGTGTTTCCACTCAGAGGGCCCAGGTTAAAATCGCGCTCCATCCTAGATATTATTTTGTTTTCATTTCTTATTTCATGCTGTAGCGGCTACGGACACCAGCGGCGTCGGACAACTACGGCGCCAAAAGCAGACGTTTTTGTGATCTCATAACAGCTTTCGCTGTAAAACGACACGGACACAGCGCTGTCGCCGTGTCGTTCTTCTGTCCTCTGTCTTGTTCAACAGTGCGCTAAAAGAGTGAAATGTTTCTTTAACATCTTTTGACGCTGATCTGAAATCTGTACGAATAAAAAACAAAATATTACTTGCTTCCCACATTGTTTGTCGATATGCGTACGTCGAGTTGAGCACACACATCACGGTTTCATTGTTCAAATGAAAGTAGTAAAATACGTAGCAACGCAGTGAGAAGAATGACCAAACCGAGCCTTATCAGCAGTCATGTACAGCGGAAAGCATGTCATCAGTAGCATAATTACACATATTTAAGTACATCATGTGTGAAATAACAGCAAGATTATCGTGGTTTTGGGACGTTAAACCCCAGATATTATATTAAATAACAGCAAGATCGCGAACAAAAGTTGGAAAGAAACAACTACAGAGAAGAGAGAAACAAGGTATTTAAAATTTGTCCATATTGAAAAGTCATTTGATGCCACATTCTCATGCATGGAACGACGATCTCAATGGATACAGGTAAACAAGTTAGGACTATTACATTTCTACTCCTTTAGAAGGATAGGGAGTGTGTGTTCGAGGCTCTCCTTTTCTCTATTTATGCGAGCTGTTTGCATCAAGCAATTTTCTGGTTGTCTGAAGGGATAACTCCACGTCTTTTCTTCTGCGTTGGCGATATCTCGCGTGTGATTTGTATAATTTTCGCTTAGTTTTTAGAACGAACACTTAGCTTTCAGGGACAGATATTTAAGATTCTTTATCTTTAAGCGTTGGGTGAAATGTAGGGTAATTAAAAAACGCCAGGCCTGCGCTGAAACCGCAGCACAGTCACAGCGAAAGCTGGAAGAGCGGCGTTTATAGAGCCCGTTCTAAGCTCTCTTGGGGCTACAATACAAGTACACTAGAAAGGTACCCACTACGCCATAAATCACAATTTTTGTGAAGTTGGGAAGCACCTACTAAGCCATTATTCGTCTTTCTGCGGAGAAACGAGGCACCAGCTACACGTCTGTAAGGCATTATGTGCACTTTGTTGACGCGACGACTGATGACGAAGAATTATGGCTCAGCCCTTTGTAATGGGTTGGAAGCTTTAAACGGCCCACCAGTTATGTAATTTGCATTGGGTGACGCCCGGTTGCTATTTCCATCTCCCGTCATGCTGTATAACATACGTTGACGTGGGAGAGAGACGGGTGGGGGGGGGGGGGCGAAGAACTTTACTGAGACCCCGAGGAAATTGATCATGCGCTTATGGGCTTCCTTGGCAACCAATACAAGTGCACTTACGAGGAACCCACTACGCTATAAATCAATGTAATTTTTTAGAAGTAGGGCAGCAGGCACTGTGCCATTTTTCGTCATTCTACGGAGAGCCGTGGTACCTGCTAAACGCATGTAAGGCATTATGCGCACTTTGTTGATGCTGTGCGTGATGACGATGAAGAATTATGGCAGAGCTATTTGTAATGGGTTGGAAGCATTCAACAACCTACTCGTTGCGCAAATCGCATTGTGTGACGCCTCGTTACAGAATTCGCGTTGTGCGACGCTTGGTGCTTATTTTACTCTTCTACCACGCTATATTGCATATGCTAATGTGGTTCCTTCCCGACATGAAGCCTGTATAGGACCTTTTTGCGAAGCAGTTTCAAGCACCGGCATGGCTCAGAGGTTGAATGCTGGGCTCACACGCAGAGGGCCCAGGTTCGAACCTCGTTCCATCCTGGAATTTTTTCTTATTTCGTTTTTTTTTCTTATTTCGAGCGATACTGGTTACGGACACCGGCGGCGGCGGCGGCGGCGGCGGCAGCGGCGGCGGCGGCGGCGGCGGACAACTACGGCGCCAAAAACGGCCGGTGAAATGATCTCATAACAGCTTTCGCTGTAAAACATTTGCAGTGGCTTAGCTCGGTTATGCCAGGATATACGTAACGTTAGCGAAAGTTCAGCTGATTATTTTTAGCTTTCCTTGTCTAGGATTATTAGCCTTCTCCTGTTCATTCTTCCTACGCTGAACCGCTAATTGCCAGGCAACTACTTCGAGATCCGATGAGACAATTTTCTCGGCTCTTCTGCGCCGTTGAGCAGCATTTGCGCTCTCCTTTTGCATGGCGTTACCCACCTGCAAACCCCGGTCAGAGGCGCTATCAAGCGGCTCCAGCACAGTGTCAGACGGTGTCTGCACAGAAAAGGCAAATAGTTGCGCGCGAGCTGGCGCCAATACGTCTGCCAAGGCTACGACGTCACTCTGGAAAGCGCAGACCGGCGGTGGCGGAGTCTGCGTGCGCGCCGGCGCCAGTTTGTCTGCCACGGCTACGACGCCACTCGTCCTGAACGCGCAGACAAGCAGCGGCGAGCCGCGCGTGGCGGTGGCGGAGAGCGCGTGAGATGCCAGTTCCGGTGACCCAGCAGTGTGGCATCACTGATCCTCGCGCATGCGCAGCACGGCTCATGATGCTTCACGCGAAATCGGTTCCGGCTAGGCAAGTGTAGCTAACGCTACAAAAATTGTGTAGAGAAAAGCAGGGTAACACTGAGCGCGACGCAGGCAATTTCCAAGAATTGGTTGGCAACACTGGGAGGACTGTACGCATCACGAGAATTTACACTTTGCGAAAATATAATGGGATAGTCGCGTTTCGGTGATCGCCGGATGCGGCTGCTCTGGAGCGTAACAGACGCTGGCGAACGCAAGGAAAACGATGAAAAACGCCGTGCCGATGCCGGCCGAAAACCGCGTTCTAGGAAAGGCTGGAACCTACTACGATAGAGGCTTTAGCAAGTTAAGGAAATGCGGTACGTAAATACGGTACAGTATTACTTTACCGCTCCATCTGTTTCACTTGCTGTGATTTTGCTGCTCCTAATTGCACTGAAGGTTTGCCACCACGACAAATGCTTCTTTTTTTCAAAAATTACTATGAGGTTGTTATGCGTCACAGTGGCCTCTCAACCTGCGCATTGTTAACGAGCAACCTGTCGTTCCGGAGATGCACTGCCACTGGAACTGGGAGTGCCCGAGCACAAGGATTGATAAAGGAGGAGCTGTACGGTAATACCATGCCGTATTTGCGTACCGTGTTGCCGTAATTTGCTGAAAGGCTCTCACACTTTGCCCTTACACATCATTCATTCAATCATTCATTCACGCATTCGTTCGTTCGTTCGTTCCTTCAGTCATTCGTCCAGTAGGGAAGCCTTGGAACTGTGCAATGGGTTGCTCTCTGAGGAGGCTTCTTGTGCTTCGTACTTTTCGGCTCCTTCCTGAAAGGACGCCGCTCGCGCTCAGACTCCGTGCTTTTGCCTTGACTTTCGTCACTGCGTATTGCCGCCGAGCAGTGTTGGGGAGTATCGAAGATACATCTATATTACATACTATCTGAGATACTCATTGGGTATCTTGTATTTGTATCGCGATACGTCTCGCTAGACGGGTATCTGTATCTGTATTTTTGATGCAATCGTTAATGTATCGTGCTGCGATCCTATGGTGCCGGGACATCTTAGGTTGTTAACGGGGACCTTGTTAATGTGTTTCAAGTTTCAAGAAAGCGTGTCACGCATAGACGCACGCATATCAAGAATGATAGCCGGTACATTCTTGCCGCAGCTTGTGAAATTGCCCAACTCCGTTGAAGTGACCTTGGTAATGGAGGAATTGTATGCCATGACGCGTTTACCTGGTGTAGGAGGGTGCATAGACTGCATTCATGTACCAATGAAAAATCCCGGCGGACATGACGAGGATGTCTTTGGTAATCGAAAGGGCTACTTCTCGATCAATGTCCAGGTATGTTTACTGCACAGCCATTCACGTAAATACCGAACACACGAATAACCGTCTGATTATCATGTTTCCGCAAAAAGCAGTGTGACGTCGTACGCAAAACATAAGTTGTAGTCCGTCTCAGGACTATTCTCGGCTGCTTAACAGTGAAAAAGGAATTGTTTTCTTTTGCAGGCAATGACGGGGGGCCTCAACTCCAGTTTTTCGATTTGGTGGCCAACTGGCCGGGCGCGGCTCACGACAGCCAGATATTCCACAAGAGTTGGGTCAGAGTACAATATGAAGAAGGGACGGTGCCTGGCACCCTACTCTGCGACAACGGGTATCCCTGCAGGTTTTACCTCATCAAAACATTTATGGACAGAGTGACGAAAGATAGCCATCAGAACACGTTAACTGAAGTTAGAGCAACATTACTGTGTGTACAAAAGTATGCCTAAATCGAGTGAACATGTACTCCTTACGGTACAAGTCCCTCGCACGAACTCGCCCCAGTGTCGAGAGGAAGTGTGGAGTGTGGAAGCAAATGACTGCATGCCTCGACATGACGGATCAAATAAAAACAACATCAGTTCCTATCGTCATCACAGCTTGTGCGGCCCTGCATAACTTCGGCCACCTCCTAAGAGAACGCGTCCCTCCTCCATCAGAAAGGCAGAAAATTCATGGCAGCGGTTCGCCGGCTCCTACCGCACTTTCTTTACCACTACCAGTAGCCATGCCGCCTGTGCCAGACACAGAAAGCGGTTTCAGGTTGAGGCAGCGCAAAGTTGCACAGTATTTCACTTAAACGAAATGACCAAAAACCAGAGACATGCCTTTATTCTGACTCCTTTTTTTTCATTATATCCAGCTGTAATCTAAGTATTTCTGCCTTTGATTTCTGATTAGGGACATCAGGCCAAAAAAGGTCTATTTTTTTACTGCCTTGTGTGTTTTTTCTGCTTGTGTTGGATGCGCATCAAATTCAATCCTAATAAGCGCTGCATTTCCTCACAGTCCTCTTTCATGGCACCTAGGCGGGCAACCAATTCCATTGAGACTGCCGTTTGCCTCTGGCTGCAGCTATAGTGCCTAGAGTATATTCTAGGCACTGTATGGAAGATAGTTGAAGTGCGTATCGTGCCAGCTGGCACAGAGGGGCTGGAGGTTGCTGTCGATCGCGAAGCTGCAGCCTCTGATGGTGTTGCACCAGTGCATGGCCGGCTCTCTGCTGTACTTGCCCACGTGGGAGTGCCGTATTTGTTGAAGCATCTGCCAGCGGACTACCAGTGTCGACCAGGGGTCTACTGGTTCGTTGTTCGTGGTTCGTGGTTGCTGAAAGAGTTTAAATGAGCACCTGCTCGGTGAGTCCTGCAAAGCTACACCAAAAGTGTCGTGCAGCTCTGAACACCTTGCTCTATATGTACACTCTGCAACTGCGCAGTAGCTGTAGTGCCCATTGTAACCCTTTTAATTTTACAAATGTAACACACCGCAACCTGTGGTATATGTTGAAGCTTTCATGTTGCCTTGTTCACCCCTCACACTGAGATGCTCAATGACATCAGTCATTAGAGCGTGACAGCACCGAGGCCAGCAAAACGCACCATTGGGAAAACTGCTGAAATACTGGACACTGCGGATGTGTACGTGGTAGTTCCAACGTAATAAATGAAGAACATCATTGTTACAGAAAATTGAATGTTACTGGGCTAAAACATGGGCAAGGAAAAAAATTACAGTGGCTTAGCCCGGCTATGCCAGGATATACGTAGCGTTAGCAAAGGTTCAGCTGATTATCCTTAGCTTTCCAGATTGCCTAGGATTATAAGCCTTCTTCTGTTCAATAATCGTACTCTGAACCTCAAATTGCCAGGAAACTACTTCGGTATCGAATGAGATAAGCTTCTCGGATCTTCTGCACCGTTGAGCAGCATTTGCGCTCTCCTTCTCCATGGCATTACCCACCTGCAAACGCCAGTCAGAGGCGCTCTCAAGCGGCTCCAGCGCAGTGTCAGACGGCGACTGCACAGCGAAGGCGAATAGCAGCGCGCGCGCTGGCGCCAGTATGACTTCCATCGCTACGACGTCACTTCTCTCGAATGCGCAGACCAGCAGCGGTGAGTCGCGCGCGGCGGTGGCGGAGTCTGCGTGCGCCGGCGCCAGTGTGTCTGCCACGGCTACGGCGCCACTCCTCCCGAACGCGCAGACCAGCAGCAGCGAGCCGCGCGCGGCGGTGGCGGAGAGCGCGTGAGATGCCGGCTCCGCTGAGCCAGCTGTGTGACATCACTGATCCTCGCGCATGCGCAGCACAGCTCATGAGGTTCCACGCGAAGTCGGCTCCGACTAGGCAAGTGTAGCTAACGCTACAAAATAAGAAGAAGCCATACCACCAGACTCTTCCACAGACCTGTCTCGGGAATGTGACAGCAATGCAGCGACAGCAGGTGTGCTCTGCGTTTGGGGGGCTGTCATGCTTCTGGCATAGCATTGTCGCAGGACTGAGCAGCCGAACGGTAATTTGTGATGCAATGACTCCAACGCGCTGGTGCTCGTCGGTCATTTTACTTGGTGGTGGTATTCTGCCATCTGGAATTGCACAGAAGCAAACAAGCGATATCATGTTGCCTATAGAATGAGGCTCCCAACAGAAGTTTTTTTTAAACGCAGCATAATGAGTGGATGCTGAACGAACGCACAAAGGACACGAGACAAATGTGGAAATGCAGCGATGCATGTAGTGTTCAGAGCAATAAATACCGCGATTTCGGGTCTTCACTTTACGTAGAACAAATGTGAAACGCAATCTCGATTGCAGACGCCGTGACGAAAGTACGGCTCGCCAACGCTGCCTATTATGACGAGTTCATGCCCGGCTGGACTGAAGAGACGCGCTGGCGTTCCTTCGTATTAGCTAAAGAGAAGGAATTCGAGCGCATCTCTCAAGCCTTGCCGTGGTTCAGGTCATCGAATTAAACTGCTGTGCACTGTACAATGCACACATGCAGGATATGTCGCAAATATTATCGCTTTTTCAGCCAAAGCAATGCTTACCTGTCACAAAGCGCTCCTGCATGCATTCAGCGTTCGTTCTTCGCCACTTGTGTTTGAAGTTTTCCCAGCGATTCTTCAGCTCGGTCTTTTTGCGCGGTGACACGTTGTGCTGGCAGCACAGAGCAAACATTCTTGAGGAGGCGAAACTGCGCTCGCTCAGGTGTCCTAATAAAGTCACGGAATCGGGCACAGCGCTCACGCGCCCTCTGTCGTGAGAGTCCGCTAGCGGAGAAGGAAAAATGCGCGCGTTCCTCTCACCGCGCTCTCCGACGAAGCTCGTTGGCTCAAGGCCATTCGTCGCAGATTCGCCGTTCGCGCTTCACGGCCGAATTCATGCCTTTTGTGCGTCCTCGCCGGCTCCAAATTTTAATGCGAAGCATAAAGAGCTCGTTTCGAAGAAATACCGGTGTCGGCGCGACGCGCACGGGGCCCGATTACGCTATCGCTTTCTGCTGTTAAAGGCGAAGCTCAAGCGCACTCCGAGTTTTTTCGGTAAATTACCGAGAAAAATGGCGTCACATATAGAAAAACTACCAGCGTGATTTATTTTGTACAACGCGAAATCTATAAATTTTGATAACGTGCACCAAATGAGTTAGGTATAACTTATTTCAACGAATGATTGGACTTACCCTATATGCCATCAATTCAGATTTAGGTTGCTGCGGCGGCCGCATTTAGATGGAGGCGAAATGCTAAAGGCCCGTGTGCTTACATTTGGGTGCACGTTACAAAACCCCCCGTGGTCCAAATTTCACTTCTTTTTTTACAACAGCAGACAAGTAGCTGGGACAGAGCGGAAAGATTGAAGGCGCGGCGTCTCGTAACAACACTGGCCGTTTCGGTTTGTCAAGGAGAACTTCGGCACCAAGCTTGCAATAATAGCACCGCCTGTCCATGTCACTGTCCGAGAAGTTCTCGCAAATGTAGTCAAGAGCCGCCAGCTGTCGGTCTTTTCTTGGTATGGCGCGAACTCACGCTTCCAACCTCACTGGTCACTAGGAACTCTAAACGTAATTACCTTCTCCTTGTAGGACGCGTACCCACTGCTGCAGCTCAGCACGAAACATTTGCGCCCCATCCTGAAGAAGCACTGCTCGAAATCTGCAAAGCACCCTCCTTTGTCGCGGCGTGAAAAGCGCGCGCAAACATCAAGGAGTCGAGGAGTCGGCGCTGCCGGCGCCACGCGCGGGAGCCACTGAGAGCGCAAAAGTGAAAAAAGAACCTGCAAATCGCGAAAGGAACTTTCCCTCCCAAGCAGGGTGTCAGAACGAAATGTTTTTCGTTTCGGTTTTAGTTTCGTTCTACAGCAAAAAGTTCCGTTCTCTTTCTGTTCAGGAACGAAGAAAAAAATGTTCCGTAACTGTTCGTAACGGTTTTTTATGCAAAATTTTGAAGTTAAGGTAATCATAAAGAACATTGGACTTGTGATGTAGTTACTTGCCCTCCTCTTAGGAAAGTGAGACAAGGGTGAAATACGTTCTTCAGAGGAGCGGAAGTAACTGTACTACGAATTCCTACCAACTAGCAGAAACCAGTATTATTTTCAAAGTCATAAGATTTACTTTTCTCAAAAGACAAATACGAATTTTGTAATGGGCTCAATGCTTTGTGTCAAGGGAGTGAGCACGATCTCAGAAGCAGTACGTCATTGAGTGTACTCTCAGATGTGCGAGACTGCAGTTCTGATAAATAAAAATCACAGCACATCCACGGAGTGAATGATGATGAGTGGGTGAAGCTGCGGAGGTTCATCGGTAAACCGTGAATCTTCCGTGAATTCTGCCCAGTACATCATCACCGACGTGAGATCGGGCATGTTTATACTAAAGGTTCGATGAGAGTTATGACGACTTGCAGTTCACTTTAATTTTACATGTACGCTGTGAATTTTCATTGTTTATAAAACCATTGCTTTAGAAAACATCTGGCTTGTTTCGTTAAGCAGCTGGCGTCTTTTCGTTTTGCTTTAGAAACATCTGGCGTCTTTTCGTTTTGCTTTTAGAAAACATCTGGCGTCTTTCGTTGGTTTATTTCATTAATCAACGGCGTTTTGAACAAAATTTTTATTGTTAATCACGCACAGGAGAAATCTCACCAGGCACTACCTTGGAGGTAAACAATGGCTGCTAATGGGAATGAGAGACAGAAGAAGTCGGCTTTTGGCTAACACTTCTACTTCTACTAACGTTTCCTACTGGAACATGCCAATGACTGCTAATGGGGAATGAGGGACAGAAGAATTCGGCTTTTAGTTAACGCGCACGCTGCGAATTTTTTATTGTTCAACAACGCACAGGAGAAATCTCCCACCGGCACCACCTTGGAGGTCAAGATCTGGTACTACGTTACTACTGGTTACGCACTACGAGGGACGAACGGGTGCCGCTTTAAGGAGGTTCGCCCCTAAAAGGTAGGAGGATGCATAAGATTAGGAATTTGTAAGGATGACGTGGTCTCAGCAAGCACAGGCCCTGGCTAAATGACGATACTTGGAATGGGCCTTTGCCCTGCAGTGGGCGTAGTCAGGCTGATGATTGCAATGACGGGTTCACTGTAAAATACGTTGTGCTTGCGGAGTAGCCGCGCCTTCGTCTCGTGCCACCGCCAATCGCCTGTTCGCGAGTGAAGGTAATTCGATATGAACCGGTAAGCAAGGCGATGCCGAGCGACATGCCCTGGTTGGCCACGAACAAGTTGAAAACGTACACAGTCCTGTCCTTGCTCGTCTCGTCTCGGCTCTGGCGGTACACAGAGTCTCAGCTGAAGCGCCGTCCTCCATCGGGCTTGTTGTGCACCCCGACACCCGGCCACACGACTAGGTGACCACCGCCGTGTACACGACGATCACAACCAGCATAGCGAGAAGGTTGAGGGCCATGGCTTGTGTTCTTACACTTTCAGAACGAAGCTGCAAGTGATGTATATGCACCTCAGATTGTTGGTTCAGGGCCACCCTGGCTGTTTCTGTCGGGCAGCTCCTCTTGGGAGTGCGAGCACTCTTGCTCACCTGGAAGAGCGAACGGCACAAAGAACCGTAACACGTTTCCATGATCCTTCTCCAGCCTAACTGCTTGCAGGTAGCTGCGTTCCGACACGCGTTTCCATTCTTTGCACACAAGTGGGTTCTGACGAGCTTTACGCCGAGCATCACCCACACCACTTCCTCCGCGAGGCAACGCACTTGCCTTTCCACCGAGCTTCACTGTCGCATTTCTAGCAGAGTTGTAAGTAACGCGTTACAAGTGACTGATTACTTGTAATCAATTGCATTTTCATGTAATTTTGCAATGTAAATGATTGCTTTCTCTGAAGTGTATCTTTCTGGGTAATTCTTTCTGATATACGTGTAATTGATTACCGATAATGAATTACTTTTTTCTCCGAAATCACGTTGTAACCAGTCTTCTACGGCAGTTCTGATACCTAAAAATATGAGACCGCTGTGTAGGGACACCCCGTGCTGTCAGACGAGGGGATCCTACAGAACCTACCTTTTCCCCTTTTTGCTTGGCCTTACCTGCAACGCCTTACCCAAGCGCCAGCAACGGTGAAATGCGAGGCTTCATAGAGGAAATGGGCACTAGCATCGAAGCACTGCGCAACTACGAGCTGGTGCGCAAGGTGTTCCTAGGTTATAATGACGCCCCTACCCTCAATCGCATGCATTGAGAATATATGCAGCGTAGCAGCTCACCCCTCAACGAGAAAACGTGCAAGAATCAGCGCCGACAACTTTGAATAGCAACCTCTGTTCCAAGTTAACAACGTGTAACACTATATGACAGAAGCCACAGCAAGCCTCCCAACCTTAATGAAAGCGTTCAGCCTTTTCTCTACCATGCATTGTAGTTTGAGTAAACTTGTGCTAGAGCAATGAAATTTGGAAGCAAAGGAACGGAAAATATTTGTTTACATTTGTGTAATCGCTCATTTACTTTTTTGGGCTGTAATTATTCATTCTAATCAACCACATTTTAAAGGAAGTATAATTGCAATTGTAATCGGTTACTTGTAGTTTGTAACATGTGCAAGCCTGATTCCTAGCCACGGCACAGCCCTGCATCTTCCTACCGTGTCTCGGCCTTGCCGCAGCGCACGACCTCTCTGCCAGCGCTGAGCGAACAGCGGCGGCAAATGCACTACATGAAACCCTTGAGAGCAAGGCAATCAAAGGAGGTGTGACATACTGCTCCCGCTGATCTTTGGGAGTCCCACCAACGCGTGGGCTTCTTGTGACGCTATCCCAACACACATGAAATCACTGGCTGGGCGGGTCCTTATTTTACCTACGAAAGGGTAGTGATGTCACTCCGTTCATTTCATGCTACAGTTGCCGCTTCCTACCTACTGCAGGCCACCCAACCGCAATTTTTTGCTGGTTAACGCACACGATTAACACTACTTGCATCGCATTGTTCGAACGCGCCTCATCATCTCTTATGTGGATGTGACGCTTCTTTCGTGTTCTTTGTCGAAACGAATACTGTGGTGCGCCTTGAATGAGTAATTGCAAGGAGAAGCTTAAGCGGCGTTCGCCGCATGCGTTTCCCGTACGACGAACGCCTCTTTTTCTTTCAATTCCTGCGATAGGTTTCTTTCCAAGGTTCTGTCGATACATACCAAGTCACGTGATTCAAAGAGCCGTATACAGCTGCTGACATGTCTCCATTTTCACCAAAAAATAATTTGGGATGACTTACAGTATTGAGTATTCAACTATGCGGAAGCGGTATGATTGGGCGTGTTATCCGCTTTGGAACGGAATAACTATGCGTGTTTAGAATGAAACGTGAACGATTTAGTGCAGCAAATTTTCCAGTATGGGAAAGCGACTTCGCCGTCCCGTTGCTGACAGTCTGCACATGGATGGAGAGAACCACTGCAAATGGAGCCGTTGGTCAATTATTTTGATGCTCTATGCCTTACCAATCACCCTCAAATCGGGCACGGAGTGCACACCTTGGTTAGTTTGTGTGCGCTCGTTGATTTTACAACAGCCTAAAATTTTCTGGGTCCATAGATATGACACATTGTACTTGGCGCAAGTCTTTTAACCGAATAATTCATAAGAAACAAAATTATGAGTTCTAGAGGAAAATCTTTCTATATGTCAATGATTCCAAAGATCATGACAGACATCCTACTCTTCCTACGTTGCCGTCAATTCGTGGAAAGGGTTTCAAAGGAACACTAAGGGCAAACATTACGTCGACGTTGATTGTTGAAATATCGGTCCGGAAACCTCGTAGAGCTACGTTTATGCCAAGGAAGTGCTTTTATTTTGAAATATAATCACGTTTTAGGGGTGCGCATCGCGTTAGTGCACTTCAAAACACTCGCGTGAAATCAGACTTTCATGCGTCACTGCTGTCGTGCCCAACGTTGCCCGCCTTTACTGCGCGGCCGCCGACACTAGTGGCAGCAGAGCGAAAGTAGCGGGACACACAGAAGCAACAACGGCCATCGAAGCCATCGAAGCTTGCCGCAATCGCCGCAAAGGATGTGGACGGATAACTTTACAACCAGACATTGGCTCGCCACGCTGGGCTCCAATTCAGCGACTAGGCCACTTCGAGCGTAAGAGTTCATTCCGCGGCACCCAGTGAAAAGACACACCGGTTTCCTCGCTGCAGCACTGGCGTTTTGCACCATTCCGGCAAACGGCAACATCATATGCATGCGGCATTTTGTCGAACTTTCTGTCAGAGCGACTTTCAAGAGCGTGCCAAACACACGCGGCAGTACGCGATACTGAAGCTACCGCTGAGACGCGACTGCGTGAGCGAAGCAGGGCGCCGGGCGAAGCGCTGTTCGGCGAAAACGGAACCTTTCAACCACGCACGCCGTTCCCCATGACAACGCCACAGTGATTCTTTTTTCCATGAATCAAACGGAAACGAACAAACAGCATTTTGTTACGTCTTTTGATGCACGGAATGTTCTTTTTTTATTGCTGCTAGTTTGATTACTAGTGATTTATTGTAGGCAGACTCTCATACGTCATCGGGATCACTTCGAAAATGTCCCACTCGTGCGCTCATCTTGTGATACATTTAGCTTAATTTCTCGGTAAGTAGTTTACTGATGTTGATAATACTGCCGTTTTAGACGTTGTCATACATTGAGCTTTCACTCTGACCTAAATTCTTATTTGCCTTTAGTGTCCCTTTAATTGCGTCGGTATGCTGACTAGACAAGAGAACGGACCACCCGTCTTCCGCCTGAATAAATGGTGAACGTTTTAGATGCGAAGCGTCTTATGGCGCAGTTCAATCCGGTGGTGGTGGTGGTGCGCGGCGTGACCATTCTTACTGCGCATGCGCATACCCTCTCCATACACCTTCTCCCCACACATCTCCTCTCCCCTCCCCCATTCGGCTTACCGTCCCCTCTCCACTCCCCTCCTCTCGCGCTCCTCATTCTCTCCTGCGCAACGCCGCGATGGGAGCCAGAGCATGCCCGGCCCCTCACCCTCTCTCTCCTTTCTTACGCTCCCCGCCTCTCGCGCGCCTGTCGACCGCGTTCCCTGCTCGCCCTGTGAGAATTTACGGCCAGGCTAGAGGAAAGGTACAACACGCGTAGCGTTCCTCTTCGCGTTCCAGGACGCGAGGTCGGTAGCATGCCCAACGAACGCCAACGGAACGTAATCATGCAAGTGCTCCGGCTTCGCATCGCCTCATGGTCCCATTTAGCGGGAGATGGGGTAACTTTTTTATGTAGGCCTCGCTGAATTTGCTGGCAGTGGAATAAAATCCATTGCAGTACAAGAAGTACCGCCGGCATGGAGGGGATTAGACAACGGGAAATTTCAAAGCTTTCCGAAAATTCCATTCTAAACAGACGCTTCGGTGGTTGGAGACGCTGACGAGCGCTGGTAGGAATAAGAAAGACGACATGCCGATGCCGCCCGAAAACAACGTTCTAGGTTGGGGTACAACGTGGAGTAAAACTATTATGCGCTTGTGCATCGCAAAGACAACTTGCAATGAAGATTCTACGCGGATATTTATGTTGCCTATTCTGCCGACGAAACGAAGTAATTTTATGATACAGTCGCGCAGAAGTTCGGTGTAAAAAGCGAGCTAGTCAAAGAAAGCATTTGCCCAACACGACTTGAAGGCGAAAGCCATCTTTGTCTTTTTCTTCTCAGTTCATTGTACGGTACCTCCAGAATCCTGGCTTACTTTGACCAAGTGACTCTGTCATGTGATGTCACAGTCACGTCACGATTACGTCACTAATGTTCACGACCTGCGACACCATAAAACGTAATATGGCGACGTTATCACGTGATTATGATTTTTTGCGTAACGCGTGTTGACGCCGCCGAAGACGACGGTCAGTCTAAGCGTTTGATAAGGCATCTCAGGCTTTCATCATAGTGTGTTGTGCTTGCGGAGAAGAAGCGCCTCCGTCTGGTGCCATCACCAATGTCTCCCCGCGAGAAAAGGTGATTCGGGAGGCACCGGTGAGCGAGGCGGTGCCGACCAACAGCGACATGGCCCTGCTGTCCGCGAACAGCACGATAATGTACAAATTCATGTCGTTGTTCGTCTAGACTCAGCTGTGGTGGTAGACCGAGTTGCAGCTGAAGCGCCGCCTTTTGTCGTGCCGATTGTACACTCCGCTACCTGGATGCACGGCCACGGTCGTCGCCACAATGTAGAAAACGATCACCATGAGCATAGCGAGAACGATGAGGTCCGTGGATCTTTTTGTTCTTGCACTTTGGGAACACAGTTGCAGATGATGCAGATGTAGATACTCAGGTTGTTGGTTCAAGGCACCGTGGGGGATTAGCCAAGAATCGGGTGAAAAAGATTATTTAATGTAGAGAAAGATATCACACTTTTTCTTTGTTGCTAAGGATACTTTCATTAAAAATAATGTTTAGGTACAAAAAATCACAGCATATCCACGGAGTGAATGATGATGAGTGGGCGAAGCTGCGGAGGTTCATCGGTAAACCGTGAATCTTCCGTGAATTCTGCCCAGTACATCATCACCGACGTGAGATCGGGCGCGTTTATACTAAAGGTTCGATGAGTTATGACGACTTGCAGCGCACTTTAATTTTACATGTACGCTGTGAATTTTCATTGTTTAGGAAACCATTGCTTAGAAAACATCTGGCGTCTTTCGTTAAGCAGCTGGCGTCTTTTCGTTTTGCTTTAGAAACATCTGGCGTTCTTTCGTTTTGCTTTTACAAAACATCTGGCGTCTTTTGTTGGTTTATTTCATCAATCAACGGCGTTTTGAACAAAAATTGTATTGTTTAATCACGCACAGGAGAAATCTCACCAGGCACTACCTTGGAGGTAAAGAATGGCTGCTAATGGGAATGAGAGACAGAAGAAGTCGGCTTTTAGCTAACGCTGCGAATTTTTTATTGTTCGACAACGCACAGGAAAAATCTCCCACCGGCACCACCTTGCAGGTCAAAGCGTAAGACTGGTTACATACTACGCTACGAGGGACGAACGGGTGCCGCTATAAGGAGCTTCGCCCCTAAAACAAAGAAGAGGGTGTACTGGCTTATTGAGAATAATAAGCACTCTGTAACAAAAAAAAATGTATACGGAGACTACAATGGGTGAAAAATGAAGTTTTTATTGCGTGATGAGAGTGTAAATGTTATTGACTCTGATCTTGAGCTGTATAAATATGGGGCTTGGAAATAGTTGACGATAATTACGGTAGCAGTGGCGATGGTGATTCACGATCGGGTTGTTTGTTTGTTCGCTTGGTTGGCTCCATGGGGAATGACTCAACACACTAAGGACGATTGGTCATGAATCCTGCTGCTGTACCAGTTGTAAAGAAAAAAAAAGAATGCCAGAAATATGACTTGCAAACAAACAAAAATATTAGTGTGCTGATGTTGGTTTCTTGATGAAACGTTATTAATACAGCAATTCGTCTTTTTGACTGTTGGTTACCAATTGAAGGATTGTCTTTTGGCACTGTTAGCGGAGTTTTGGCACTGAACCGCGAAATGCTTTTCTCAATATGTGCACTGGAGTTGCCTAACAATTATTTACCATTAATGGCACTTGTTATCTCATACGGCTTGCGGCCAACAACTATATTGAAAATTTATTGTACAGCGGCAATACTGGCGAGTTCATATTACCTCCCCTGACTGTAAGGGCGATTGATGTTCTCATCATTTTCTAGTAATAGGGGATGACTCGCATATTAAAGAAGCAAAACAGAAAGGCGAGCTAGTTGGTACTGATTGATTCTTTTATAACAGAAGCGCAAAAATGACAAGGACAAAAAAGTGCACAACACGAGCGCTTCTGTCTTAGAAGAGTGAAACAAGCGTCGTTCGACCGCCTTGACTCACAAAACGGAGTCTACAGTAGCCCGACATAGGGTTATCTAACAAACACATTTTTAGGAAGTCGAACGGCAATGGTCAATGAAGAGGGTACAGTTGTACGCACAGGTCTTCAACAAAGGCGTGCGCAGGGTTTTCTATTAAGTTGGGCAAAGCCTCACCGCAACGCACCGCCCCCTCCTCCAATTGGCAGTGCCCGAATGAGTACATGTTTCTCAATGGACGCAAAGATGAAGCAATGACGTGCTGCTCACAAGTGCCTGCCTTTTGTCCCCTGCTTTCGCAGCGTAGTTGTAGCAAGTAAACCGTTCTTGGAATGTGGCATCGAGGTCCTCCACAGGGAATATTGCATGACCATATCGCCGCACACAATGGAGGAAGGAAAACTCAGGAGAAGACCTATCGTATCTCAATGCATCGCAAAAACTGTGGCGGAGGTGACGTCAAATTTGTGTGCGTGGCAAACAAACCAGCATGGGGCACACAAAACTGCAGACGCCCCGCGGCATGCCCTCCGCGTTTGTTCGCTTCTGCGTAGATTTTTAGTCGCGGTGCAAACTTAGAGCGTATTTTGCGGTTTGCATGCACTGAAATGTTGGAAGCAGACGTTTATCAGGCTGTTCCTGCGTGGCACGCCCGAGCGCTGCGTACTGAAATTCTTCGTGGAGCCTTTTTGTGCAGCAGTACAGAAAGTACCGGTACGTGCCGTAATCAAAAACATTCATCCCCTGCATCATCGTATTCGAACTCACCTAGCAGTGACGTACGCGTTCTGCTGGGCATTGGGCCTTTCCTCTCCTTTCTCGTAGCCCGATTTCCCGATCTATTATCCGATTAGCGGTTCTTTGTTCGTGTATATGGAGTGAGCGTAGTAGCTACTCGGCAGTTGACGTAACTTCACGTCGAAAAGAGGGCACCGCTGTACTGTATACGCGATCGTGCACGTAAAGTTTGTAATACCAGTGCGCACACAACTGCTAGCACGCAGCGAGCGCACACCGCACAATACATACATCACGTCGTCCGATAACAACAAAAGTCACGACAGCAAACGACACAGCCTCTAAAACGCGGCCTTCGGCGCATGTTATGTACGGCCCGTCAGACGGAAAAAAAAGTTCACGTGTGGTTCGAGTTGATACAATGAGTAAGAAGCAACACAGCGCACATCCGAGAGCTTCGCATATAAATACCATGTATTAGTGGTCAGCAATGAAGCCAATGTTACGTACACATGAAAAGCGACACCCGGCACTCTCCGTATTGCATGCGATTTGCACCGGGACAGCCGGGCATTGTGTAGATTTCCTAAAGAACACGCAGAAGGAGCAGCAAGCGTCAATCAACTGCGTCGACTGCATCGCTTGTACGGCGAAAAAAAAAAAAAAAACTGCAACAGTTTCGCCACTCGCTCGACGCGCGCATGCGCTTGCAAACGGCGCGACAGAAATCTCGAAATGTTATGCTGCTCCTTCCCTAGGAGGCGATGTGGGTGTTTGCGATGTGGAGGCTTCACGAATGTCACGTCAGCTAGGGCCTCTCCTTAGTATTCCTTCCTCCATGACGCACACTAAACCGTGACGGGACAGGTCCCGCTGAGTAGATATAGGTTAACTTCGTGCTCTCCTTAGATGACAATGGGAGGGCGGCCGCCTCCATGTGCGCCCTGCAATGGTCATCACCATAGACGTAACTCACGAAGACTCACAGCACCGTTCACTGATAGCTCACTTGGAGCTAATCTCAAATATTTTATTCTCAGGCGGGCTTACCCGCTCTTATCAGGGGCCTGTAGGAGTAGGAATAAGTATTAGTTAGTGGAATCATGAGTGAATTCGACGATGTGTGGTTAAGAAGTTACGATACAGTGACAGTATTGGGGATCTTCTGGTTCTGCTGCTGGCCTGTGTACGCACCGTAAGAGCGTGTCCACTTGTAGAGGTAGAAGAGTGACAGCAGTCGCGAAAGAGGAGCACGAAGACGATGTCTGAAGCGTACGTCCTGGGGTAAATGACCGCGGTGACCGACATCGCTAGCAGTTCCGACAATGCTCGCGCAAAAGACCTCACGGTGTTGAGCAGCATGTCAAACTGCTAATCGGCCGCCTGCGCGTGTGCGCCTCCGTTGTGCGTGGTGAACGCTTCTCGCGATGATATGAATATACTGTCAGCGGAGAGTGTCTATCCAAATACGAACCGAAATTTCGAACAGAACCGATACTCTCGGAACGTTCGTCTAAGTGAACTGCAACTGAAAAAAAAAGAATATGGGAGGTCAATTACGGCTCAAGATTATCGCGACAACAGCTATTGTGGTCTCGTGAACCTCGTGTATTGCTCTTGTTACGCAGATGATGAGTAAGTATATCTCCCCTGTGTTCAGCCCATCCATTATCTATTTTGATTTAGACGCACAATATATTTCAGTAATCTCAACAGATTTCTGTAACTTGAATAGGAGGTACGATGACGCCACCATTAATTGAACGAGCGCTGCACTCAGCACTATCGATATATTTATCAAGCGTACCCTTCTCATTTTAACACGATATCATTGAAGTGCCCGCATCTAGAAATTGAACCGTCGTTGATGTTGATTGTTGCAGAAAAATCAGCGTTCAAAATCGGCAAAAGATGGAGTTGATACAAATAAATAAATATCTTTTGTTGGCGTCGGAATCGAACCAAGGACTACTGCGTGGTACTCAGGTGTCTTACCACAGAGCAAACTCGGTGCTAGAGACGGCTTCTGAAAATGTCACGCGGTACATTATGCATTTGCCTAAGACAACTCGAAGACGAAGGTCATATTCGTCTTTTTCTTCTTAGGCGATTGCAGTGATCCCCCCATCCCCATCGAAAGCTTTCTTCACCCAACGTGATTCTGCACTGCCGCCTCGTTTGGAGGCACTGAAACCTTTCTGCACCTCACGTGGTTCTGCAGTGCCTCCGAGATCGGCCACCTTTGAACAAGCGATGATGGCATGTGGTGCCGACGTCCTGTGAGGCCGTGATAACGTCACATATCATCGCGACCTGTGAAGTCATAACATGATTATGATAACTTGCATCACTCATGTTGACACCGACGGTCACTTTACGCGCTTGATAAAACATGTAAAGCTTTCGCCCTTAAGAAACCATATGCAGGTGCCATGTAGTGCAAGAAATCCCGTGACTACATTTAATATTCCCTGGCAGGAGGGTAGAATCGCACCAGGCGTCACACCATCTGAAATGCGCAACCAGTGGTTGGTTTAAAGGCCCACCCATTACAAAGGTATAGGCATGATTAGCCATCGTCATCAGCAACAGCATCAAGAAAATGCCATGCTGCGCGTTTACCATAGTGACGTGTCGTGGGTGTTCCGCTGATTCGCCATATGATGAATTATGGCGTCGTGAGCACATAGCAACTGCCTTTGTAGCAGGCACGCATTCTAGAGGAGATTTCAAACGGCCAATTATACGCACACAGACGATAATTTCATCACGGCACGGTTAAGGTCTCTACCGAAGAGCCAAGTCTACCATACGAATGTGAAGGCGATGCGAACGCGACCGATTAGACTATTTTGTTCTACTCATGAAGGTTCCCAAGATTTCACACAATAGCGGTAAAGATCTCGTTTAGCAGAAATTCTGGTGTCGGTGTCGGCGTCGTTGGTTGTGAGCGAAAAATCATCTTGTCCGTCACCGAAAAATCCAGAAAGATGCAAATAAAATATATTACAAAAACTTAGATTCGAGTGAGAATTGAACACAGGCCGTCTGCTTGGCAAGCAGGCGTTATACCACAGAGCCACGATATTGCTTGAAACTACTTCGGAAAGAAACACTATATGAATGCCATGCTGTGGAATTGGTCTCCTTAACGCATGTAATATAGCGTGGAAGAAGCGTAGAATTGAGCCGGGCGTCAAAACTTGAGAATTGTGTGATATTGGGTGTTTTAAGGACCCACCCATTGCAAAGTGTGCCGCTGATAGGGTGGGCGTGGCAACTTACGGCCGTGGAGTGGGTACATGGCCAATTTCTAAAAGGAAGAATTAACGTGTTGGGGGCATATAACAAGTATACTTGCAGTAGGCAATCTAGGATAGTTTGAAATGGCCAATGTTACGCGCATAGCCGTTCGTTTCTTTACGGCACGGTTAATTCATGCACCGAGAACCGATGCTAGGCTAGCAAATGAGAAGGCGATGCGCACGGAGCCCGATTACGCGATCGCGTTCTACTGCTGATGGGGAAGTTCAAGTGTCGCTAAGACGACTCAACAAGAGAACTGTCCCTCCACTTATCACCTGAATAAATGGTTAGCGTTTCTATGTAGGCCATGCTGAATTTGGTGGCAGTGGAATAAAATACATTGCAGAACAAGAAGTACCGCGCGCATGTAAGGGATTACAAAACGGGGAATTTCAACGAGGAGTAGAACTGTTATGCGCTTGTGCATCGCATAGACAACTTGCAAACGAGATTCTACATGGATATTTATGTTGCCTAATGTACTGATGAAACGAAGCAATTCCAGGATACACTCACATACAGGTTCGGAGTAAAAAGCCACCCGGTCCCATAAAGCAGTTGCTCAAGACGGCTTGAAGGCGAAAGCCATCTTCTTGGTCTTTTTCCTCTCAGTCCATTGTACGGATTCCTCCCTGCTCCTGAAAGCTGTCTGCACCAATGTGGTTTAGCAGTGCCTCCGGGATCGAAGGCATTGGACGCTTTCTGCGTCTCACGTCGTTTTGCAGTACCTCGAGAATTCAGGCCCACCTTTGAACAAGCGACTTTGTCATGTGATGTCACAGAAACGTCATGAGTACGTCAGTAACGTTCACGACCTGCGACACCATAAATACGTAATATGATGACCTTATCACGAGATGATGATTTCTTGCATCACTCGTGTTGACGCCGCCGAAGACGATGGCGATGCCGGCGAAGCTGTGGTGGTAGACTGAGTTGCAGCTGAAGCACCGTTTTTCGTCATGCCGGTTGTACACCCCGCAAACCGACTGCACGGCCACGGTCATCGCCACCATGTAGAAAACGATCACCGTGAGCATAGCGAGAATGTTGAGGTCCGTGGATCTTTTTGTTCTTGCACTTTCAGAACACACTTGCAGGCGATGCAGATGTAGACTCTGAGATTGTTATTTCAGGGACAGCCTGGGGAATTTCCCAAGAATTGGGTAAAAAAAATAATTTATGTATAGAAAATGAGCACACGTTTTTTCGTTGCCAAGGGTATTTTCATTCAAAATAATGTTTAGTTACAAAAAACACAGAAGAGGGTGCGCTGGCTTATTGAGAATATTAAGTATTATGGTACTAAAAAAATCACGCCGCATCCCCGAACTGAATGATGTTTGAGAAGCTGGCTTGGAGAGAATCGGGTAAACCGTGAATGTAGCGTACAATTCTTCTACTGTCATATAAAAACGCCACACGTTGTTATAGTAGCGATTGTGGTCAAGTTCTTGTAGCTACAAGCGGTCGCAGACCTTGCAGCTATGGCCGAACGTGTGTTCGAGGAAATCACGCTCGAAGGGGGTGTCGGCTTCACTAATTTCAGGTAGCGACCACTTTCGGCGCTTAGCAGCTGCATCCCACGCTCGTACCTCTTCGAGGTTCTCTTGCCGCCGCCTCCGCGCTGCTTCGGCTTCGCGGGCTTGTATCTCGGAGTCCGCACGACGCTGACGTCTTTTTGCGGCCTCGCGAGCTCTCACCGCACTGTCTTGGCGGCGAACCCGCGCTGGTACCTTGCAAGCCCTCCACTCCGCCGCCTTGTCCTCTTCGTTCATGTTATTAGTATCGAAGCACACTGCCGGAGTGGTGTGAGCGCCACATGCTACAGTTGACTGCGCTATATGTGGTTTTGCCTGCGTCATTATCAGCATGAAGGCTCTCCAACAAGATGGAGAAGACTTGTCTTTCGCGCGATCTGCGCCAGTATCAGTCGCCTGTGGAACAAAGGTTACGCTTACGGCGCGGGACTTCGCCCCAGCTTAAAAACCTGGTGATCCAACTCCTAAAGAAATGTATACGGTGTCTTCTTTGGGTGAAAAATTGAGTTCTTGATTCCGCGGTGAGAGTGTAATTGTTATTGACTACAATCTTCAACTGCATATTATGTAGAGGTTGTTAACAGTTGAGGATAATTACGGCAGTGGCGATGGTGATTCACGTTCGGGTTGTATGTTAGTTCGCATGGTTGGCTCCATGGGGAATGACCCAACACACCACGCACGATTGGTCATTATTCCTGCTGCTGTACTAGTTCTGAAGAAAAAAATAAAGAATGTTAGAAATACAGCTTGCAAAAAACAAAAAAAAATTACAGCATATACACGGGTGAATGATGAAGAGCCTGGGCGAAGCTCCTGAAGCAATCATGGTCTCGGGATGCACTTCTCATTGAGTCCGTTTCGCAGCGGCGTCCTTGGCGCGCACCGTCTCGGGATTAGCCTAGCTGCCGCCATGCGAGCGCCAAGCAAGCGAGACTCTCAGGATCGAGAGGCTGCCGCGAAGCGAGCGCGGCGCCAGGTAGCAGCCTCTCGAGCTCGCACCTCGGGAACCTGCCGACGAGCACAAGACGCAGCGGCCTTCCACACCCGGCGCTCCTCGTCGTCCATGATCCGCCAAGCAGCACGATCTGGCAAGCGCACTCCTCCACGTACGGCGACGATCAAGGAGAATGAGAGATAATGGGCGCAGCAGCCAATCTGAGAGCAGCGGCACCTATAACGCCATCTAGCGTGCATTCACCCATCCGCCATATTGCACACATCTATATGGGACAGCGCCATCTAGTATATCGTCACCCAGCTGCAGTTTGCATGCATCTCTATGGGAGAGCGCCATCTATTGAATGATACGGGAGACGCGACAGCGGGGGAACGCCGGACGGAGCGACGACCGCCCAGGGGATGCTATAAGGAGCTTCGCCCCTAAAAATATTAGAGTACTGATGGGTTCTTGATGAAGCGTTATTAATACAGCAGTTCGACCTTTTTTCTGTTCGGTCACGAAGTGAAGGATTGTCTTTTGGCTGAACTAATGGCGGAGGTTTCCTGTCTTGCGAACCACTGAAACATAAAATGATTCCATGAATATGCGCACTAGAGTTACTAACAATTATCTACCGTTAATGCCACTTCTTATCTCATACGGCTTGCGGCCCACATCTGCATCAAAGATTTATTGTACAGCGGCAGTACTGGCGAGTTCACATTAAAGGGACCCTGAGACGGTTTTGACGATTTTGTACGAACACATTGGGTCGGTAGACCAAGTCATAATGATCATTTACAGACCGATTTAAGCTATGTGCGTAAACTGTGTAATTTATTACAAGGCTTTAAAGCTGCGAATCACCACCCATCACAGAGGCTCAGCTGTGATCCGCGCCCACTTCTAGTGCGTGTTGCACTGGAAGTGCGACGACACGCAGGCGGCTGATCTGATTGGATATGTCCAGTCCGCGTCACTGAACCTCCTGTGGGCAACGAGCGTCGTCTGCCTGTCTTACAACGTGCTCTGTGTTGATGTGAGCTGAGCGACAGTGTTTATTTCGAGGTTTCATTTCATGGACAACATGAATTGCCCTAGCCGTGTTGTGTACCACATATCTAGCAATTGGTGACTTGTAGCTGCGACATCGCGCAATGTTTGTGAGGCATCTGGAGAGCGGAATCCGTTCAGCTCGTCGCTGCAATGAGCGTCGCGCTCTCGCTATCCGTTCAACGCCACGATCCACATGTCTGCGGCTGTAACTTCATCCTGAAGGCGCAGCCACATTGCCAGTGTTTAAGCTTAGCGGTGGTCGTTCTCGAACTCTTCGTGTTTATCTGCATGCTTTTTCAAGTTGTCGCTGTACAGGCGAATAAAATAAGATCGACTGGTAGTGTGGCGGCACCTGTCGGAGGAAATGTTAACCACTCCGCGAGCGGCGTGCTGCCGGGCACACTGGGCCTCCGACATTGCGCGACACCTGTCGGCGCGCAGAATCGGAGGCCATGACTGGGCGAAGCTCAAACCGTCGAGTGCGCTTATGACAGCGCTGCGATCGCCGGCGATGCCAGCGTGTCTGTGAGTTGAGGGTGCAAGCCAGGGTGAGGAGGAGGGTATATATATAACTGTCCGTAGTGGCCTTGGTACACGGTGCGTCGCTTAATTTCTGATGCGAATGATTAGGGATGCTCTCGACTAAACGCTGACAAAACTTCAAAAAACCGTTTCAGGGTGCCTTTAACTCGCCTTACTGTAAATGCCATTCATATTCTCATCACTTTTTAGTTGCGATTGATGACTCGAATATGAAAAAAGCGTTGTTTCACCACCTTGAGTCTCACAAAACAGAGTCTAGAGTGGGCCGAAGTAAGGTTATCCAACAAATAGTTTTGTAGGAAGTTGAACGGCAGTGGTTAATCAAGAGCGCGCAGTTGCACGTACAGGTTGCATGCGCAGGATTCTCTTTTAAGTGGGGCAAAGCTTCACCGCAACGCACCGCACCTTCCACCAATTGGAAGTGTCAAAAAGAATACAAGTTTTTCAATAGACGCAAAAATGAAGCGATGACGTGCTGCTCATAAGTGCCTGCATTTTGTCCCCTGCTTTCGGAGCATAGTTGTGGCAAGTAAACCGTTCTTGGAATGTAGCATAGGGGTCTTCCCCTGCGAAGATTGCATGACCATATCACTGCACACTAAACCATAACGGGACAGGTCCCACTGAGTACATATGGGTTGACTTGGTGCTCTCCTTAGATGACAACGGGTGGGTGGGCGCCCCGACGTGCGCACGCCGATGGTCGTCACCATTAGATGTAACTCACGAACACCCACAGTACTGTTCACTCATAGCTCAGTTGAACCTAATACGGTATGAAGAACTTTATTTAAAGATCCGGAGAAGTGCCACCACTTAGGGCGACACCGCGGGCCGCTCCCACGTGGGGACAGTTAGACCTAGCCTAACCGCTGCATCGCAGGCTCTCTGGACAGCCCAAAGTTGATGCTGATATACCGAGCTCTTGAGTGCCGAGCTCCATTTCTGCTCTGTGAGGTCCTTATCCCAACGTAACGAAGGGCACCGCCAAAGCATGTGCTCTAAATCGCACGTTCCCCCGCAGCCAGGGCATTGCGAGCTGAAGTCACTTGAGAATAGACAGTGCATGAAAGCGAGATTCTGATAAGAATTAGTTTGGATTATCCTAAGGGTCATCGCCTGTGGTCTCGTGAGCTTTTTGTGTGGTGGAGGAAATACTCTTCTTTCCGGATAAAAATGCTTCGTGACTTCGTTAAATGTGAATAAAGTGTCTCGGAACACTTGAACCCTGCTCTGTGAAAAGGCTTCTCCTTCCGCGCGGGGAGTTAGTACGCGCGCTCTCATTGTTACGTTAACCTAATCTCAAATTTTTATTCTCAGGCAGGCTTACCCGGTTATTAGGGGCAGTAGGAATAAGAATTATTTAGCGGAATCATGAGAGAATTTGACGATGTATGGTTGTGAATTTACGCTACAGTGAGAGTATTGGGGATCGTCTGGTTCTACTGCGAACCCGTGTACTCGCCGTGCGAGTGTGTCCACTTGTTGACGTAGAAGAGCGAGAACAGTAGCGGAACGAGGAGCACGAAGACGACGTCTGAAGATGACGTCCTGAGTTTAACGACCGAGGTGACCGAAATTGCTAGCAGTGCCGACAATGCTCGCACAAAATACCTCGTCGTGCTGAGCAGCATGTGACTCTCTTAAACGGCCGCCGGACCGCGTGCGCCTCCCTTGTGCGTGGTGAGCGCTCTCACGATGATATCAATATACACTCCGTACAGAGTGTCTATCCAAATGCGAACCGAAATTTCGAATAGCATCGATATTCTCGGAACGTTTATCTAACTGAACTGCAATGGAAAGAAAAATATTGGAGAAGAATTAAGGCTCAAAATTTACGCGACATCCGCTATTGCTGTGTCGTCAATCTCGTGCATTGTAGCTGCGCAGATGAGTAAGAACATCTGCCCTTTGTGCAACCCATCCCTTAGTTATTTCTATTTAGTCGCAGAATAATATTTCACTAATCAAAACAGATTTCTTTCCTTCAACAGGAGGCACGATGACGTAGTCCTTAACCAAACGAGCGTTGCACTCAACACTATCAATATTTTTATCGAGCATACCCTTCTCATTTTAATGCGATAGTGTTGAAGAGCCCGTGTCGGGAAATTGCACTGTCGGTGTCTTTGACTGTGACAGGAAAATCAGCATTCAAAATCTGCAAAAGGTTTAGATAGATCCAAGTAAATAAATCTTTTCTTAGAGTGGGAATCTAACCCAGGTCTCCTGCGTGGAGCTCAGGTGTCTTACCACTGAGCAAACCCGGTGCACGAAACGTCGTCGGAAAATGTCGCGCGTTACCTTTTGCATTTGCCTAAGACAACCGGAAGACGAAGGTGATCTTCGTTTTTTTAATCTTAGTCGATTGCAGTGATCCCCCCATCGCCATCGAAAGCGTTCTGCACCCAGCGTGTTTTTGTACTTCTGCCTGGTTTGGAGGCATTGAAACCTTTCTGCACCTCACGTGGTTCTCAATTGCCTTAGAGATCAGCCTACCTTTAAACAAGCGATGATGGCATGTAATGCCGACGTCCTGTGAGGTCATGGTGACGTCACAAATCGTCGCCACGTGTGACGTCATAACATGATTATGATATTTTGCACCACTTGTGCTGACGCCAACGGTAACTTTTTGCGCTTGATAAAGCATCCAAGGCTTTCACCATGAAGAAACCTTATGCAGGTGTCATCTAGTTCGAGAAATCTCTTGACTACATGAAACATTGCGTGGCAGGAGGGTAGAATTGCCCCAGGCGTCACACCATGATTTGCAAAACCAGTGGTTGGTTTAAATGCCCACCCATTACAAAGCACTCAGGCATGATTTATCATCATCGTCAAGAACAGCATCAACAAAATGCGATGCTGTCCGTTAGCCATACTGACGTGCCGTGGGTGTTTCGCTGATCCGCCGTATGGTGAACTATGGCGTTTTGAACCGTTGGCAACTGCTCTTGCAGCAGGCACGCATTCAAGAGGAGATTTGAAACGACCAATGCTAATTGAAAAAATTTCTAACTGCGCTAAGGACGAGACACCACAAACGAAGTGGACAGTACGATCGCAGACTAACAACTGGTTTATTGAAACATACACCACCCTAATGAAACAAACTAAGCGCGTGCGCAATGACATTCATGACCACGTGACAGGTTTCACCACCCCCAAGACTCCTATCTACTACAAAGGAAATCACGCTCTTTTCTGGAAAGATACACGGATGTGTCGCTGAGGCACTTATCAGGCCCGTGTCTAGCTATCCGAGATGCCTCCAAGATTTCTCTTGCTCTTTGGCTTCTGGCTCGCCCTATCACCTTGGTGCTACTGAAGATGGGCTTGCATCCCTGCGCACATGCGCCACAATGAACTGGTAGGTGCTTCCCACTGCCGTCTCCTAATGAATTAGCATGCTCCATCAAACGCTTGTTAATACACCTTCCGGTCTGCCCCACATAAACCATTCCACAGGTCAGGGGGAATTCGTAGACCACTTCAGATGTACAGGGTACATACGCACGCCTGTGCTTAACATCACATCCTCTATTGTTCACTTTGCTCGCGTTGGACATGGCACACAAACGCGACAACTTGCAAGGCGCTGAAAAAACCATATCGACCCCGTATCTTCTCGGGGTCCAACGACGCAAAGTGTCCAACGCGAGCAAAGTGAACAATAGAGGATGTGATGTTAAGCACAGGCGTGCGTATGTACCCTGTACATCTGAAGTGGTCTACGAATTCCCCCTGACCTGTGGAATGGTTTATGTGGGGCAGACCGGAAGGTGTATTAACAAGCGTTTGATGGAGCATGCTAATTCATTAGGAGACGGCAGTGGGAAGCACCTACCAGTTCATTGTGGCGCATGTGCGCAGGGATGCAAGCCCATCTTCAGTAGCACCAAGGTGATAGGGCGAGCCAGAAGCCAAAGAGCAAGAGAAATCTTGGAGGCATCTCGGATAGCTAGACACGGGCCTGATAAGTGCCTCAGCGACACATCCGTGTATCTTTCCAGAAAAGAGCGTGATTTCCTTTGTAGTAGATAGGAGTCTTGGGGGTGGTGAAACCTGTCACGTGGTCATGAATGTCATTGCGCACGCGCTTAGTTTGTTTCATTAGCGTGTGTATGTTTCAATAAACCAGTTGTTAGTCTGCGATCGTACTGTCCACTTCGTTTCTGGTGTCTCGTCCTTAGCGCAGTTAGAAATTTTTTCAATTATGTCTTACCAACTAGCCCCCCAACGTACGCTTCTCGACCAATGCTACGCGCGCAGACAATTTTGTCGTCGCGGTATGGTTAAGCTGTCTACTGAGGAGCCAAGTTTGGCATACGAATGAGAAGGCGATGCGAACGGGTACCGATTAGGCTACTGCGTTTTACGCGTGCAGATAAAGCTCGAGCGTTCTCAACTTTTAACGCTAGAACGTTAAAGATGTCGTTTCGCAGAAATTCCGGTGTTGGTGTCGGCGTCGGTGTCGGCGTCGTTGGTTGTGAGCGAAAAACCATCATCTTTACCTTGACCGAAAAAAAAAATTTCAGGTATGCTAGAACACGGTTGGAATTTGTAAAAACATTTGCATGAAGTCCCCGTTTTATATTTCCAAAAGTAACGATCATCACCTCAAAAACCTGAAAAGCAGTCCAGGACGAACATATTCGTGAATTCCTTTTTTCCAATGTGTGCAGCGGAATGGAACGAGCTGTCTCAAGAGCAACTGTGTTGCATAAATGCGGGATTGCTTGCTTATATAGTGTAAACGTCCTTGCTGTAGCGCCCTAGAAGAATTCAAGCTCACTTTCGAACAAGGAGTAACGAAGAGTAATCATGCCGGATGCATACACTACGCCTTACTTTTCGCTTTATTTCATTTCAAGCATTATTCAACGCGGACTTGTTTCTAACATGCGTACACACTCATGTTCATAAAAATAGCTCTTGCGTTGTTCGTATGAACTTATGCTATACCACCAATTTGCGCGCAGTATGATCAGCAAAAAAAGAAAAAAGAAACTTTGGACGATTTATGAGTGACCTAGGCTGTCTACCATGCCAAAAGACCACATGATACAGATTGTGCGCTTTCCGTGTTGATTATACTGTCCCTTAAAATTTAGCCATTGCTATGGCTTACCCTAACCAGCGACTTCAGCCGGTTGCTTGAACATTTGCGACTGGCGAAAAAAAAAAAAAACGACCAAAGCTGACCTGTGTTCACAACTGTTTGCAACTTATACTACCGGACTTATTCCCCTCCCCGCACAGAATTCACGACTGCTGTCATATGGCTCACATTGCGTTGCCCCGTAAAATAAGCTTACTTCCTGTTCCAGCGCATCTAATTGGTTCAGATCTTTTCGACTGCAGTCGCGCGACTGAAAGAGTGTAAGAGCCGCGCAGCTGAGCCAAAGTCGCTCTTGAAAAAGTCGCTCTACGACCAAAGCGGCTACCTGCGACTAGCTGGGTCGCGCGATCTGTGCTAGTCGCAAGTGTGAACAAGCCTTCAAAGGAGTCATGACACGCAATTTGGCGATCACAGTCTCTGTTTTGTTCGTTAATTTTTGCGCGTTCACAAAGAAGCTGGTGAAACGTTACCTGATTTGTGCGATCACTTAGTTAATAATCGAGTATTTTTACAAACACGCAAGCGGCCCGAGAGTCCGGCCACTCTGGCGCACTGGTGAGCCGTGATGTAGCAAGCTGCTTCCTCTGCAAGCGTCTGCATTCCGGCGAACGATCTTGTTGCGGGTACAGTTGCGTGTGCGATCAAGCTATTTCACATTTCTTCAGCTTGAAATTGAAATTGAACGCTTTGTAACGATTGAAAGTTTGATACAAGACGACGGCTCTGCTCCATGCAGCACATGACGCCGCACGAGCAATGGCAATATGGCTGTCGCCGGCGGTGGGAGTGGTTTATACTCGACGATTTCTACGAGCTATATTGCACTGAAATATTATTTTACAATTCATTTATAATATATGCATTAGTACAATGGACGGTTTACTTCCATTTTTCCTTGAAAACCGCCAATTCTTGGGTGCCCGTGTCATGGCCGCTTTAAAAAAAATCAGGTATGCTTTATAGCACTGTATGCTTTTTTACGAGAGAGTGATAATGTATTTTTTGACGAGCGACGCCAAGCCAGCGCTTAGAAAGTTAGCTATTGTTAAAAAAACATTCAGGAGCCACTGAATAAAATCACTTGTTGGACAGGTTAACAATTTACATACGATAGGGTATTTATGTCAATCCTTTCTTTACATGCTGCAGTTGCCACTTCCCCGCTACCGCAGGTCACCCAACCATATTTCCTTTTGGGAAACGCATGTGGTGCACACTACGTGCATCGTATTGTTCGAGCGTGCTCACCATCTGTTTTACGGTGGTTGTCCTTGTTTTCAGTTCTTCTTTGACGAAAAGAATAATTTGTTGCATCTTCAATGCATCAATGCACGGAGAAACTGAAGCGTTCACCGCATGAGTTTCCCATACGTTTCCCACTTTCGTTCCAATTCCTGGAATCGTAATTTTTCGACAGTGCTGTCGTTGCAGACGAAGCCACGTGATTTGAGCAGCCGTATAAAACTGCCTCAACGTCTCTGTTTTCACCAAATTTTGGGATGATTTAGAGTACTGAGTATGCAATTAGGGAGAGCGGTGTGCTGTCCTCGAGACGGCTATTCCTACAACAAGTGATAAACGACTCTGAGAGCCAGGCACGTTGGAATGGTAGATATATAGAGTTGAATGTGAATTATTTAGAATACTTAGCTCTAGGGGTGTGCGAATGGTGAAATTACACCTTGGATCGAATAGTGCCGAATAGTGGCCAGTGAAATCGAATATCCAAACGAATATCGAATACTACGTATATTTACACGGAACTTGTGCCGGCAATTGCAACAAGACAAAGGAAAAAATCAGGGACGCTGCGGCTTGGTGGCAGCTTCATTACGCCCTTGTGCAGGAGTTTCCTTATGCTTTGATAACAGCGCGGACATCTTGATAGAAGAGCCCTCAGCCCAGTTGGCAGGGGTCCTCGTAATCTCCTAACGGCTAAAAGAATGATTTACGGTAGCTAGTTTTTCCCCTATGGTTGCGGGATACAGCTTCAATTGTGGTTCATCTATGGTCGCGCAATGGTGCTTTATCTCCATGGGTACTCGGGGCCCAACAATCTTTGGGTGCCCGTTCACAGCAACGTTTCAACTACGCGCCGGAACAATGGGAGTTTTTGAACGAGTGGTGCGGTGCGGCAGTGACGACTACACGGCGAGAACATATGCATATAGGCAAGAAAATTCCGTGCCTTCCTCTGAGAGGCGAAGTTGTGAAGAGCTTGACAGTTCTTTCATGTGTTTTTCACGTATGGAAATTACATACCTGCCATTAAAATAAACAAGCACTCGCGTTTATACGAAGATATCGGTGGAAGTTTTAACGAAAGGCACACTGTACCAATATTAGCGTTAGCTTTAGCCACCCCACCCTAGCCAAGTTGCATCATTGGCCTTTGTCGCTTTTTAGATGTTCATCCTGTCGAATTATTCGAAACTTCGAATACTAGCTATTCGAAAGTCAAATCGAATTATTCGGTATTGTATTATTCGATTCGAATATTCGCACACCTCTACTTACCTCACTACTATGGGGAAGCGGCCTAACTTTTCATGACTTTTTAGAAAACATTTATTTACACTATGTACACAACATATACTATGCGCGATATATCAGTGTTCAGGGATAAATTCACAGTTTCACAACTATACATCGCAAAAACTAACACCTTCGCATAGGGCGAACAGCAGAAGTCTGATCAACATAACAAACGCACATAGCTCACAATTGACACAATCGGTAGCTGTGCATAGTCTTCCATCTTGAACATCAACTTGTCGAAGACAGCATGCATAATTCTTATCAACCGCCCAGCCGCGGTGAGACTGCGCATGGAGCCAGTTATAAAATACTTCGATGGTCTATGTCTTATCAAGCATCCTCCACTCGGGCATGGACTTCTTACGTGGGTCAACTTGCGTTCGCTCGATAAAGTAATGAAATACTAAAATTTTCTTAGTCGAAAGCAATGGCACATCGCACTTGGCGCAAGTCTTTTAAATGAATAATTGATAAGAATAGAAATAGGAGTTCCAGACGAAGACCTTTGTGCATGTCAATGATTGGAAATGTGATGTGAGGCTGCCGCCGCTTCCGTCGTTGACGTCATTTCGTTAAGTTGTTTTAAAATGCGTGAGTATTTCACTGCCCATTTAACCGAAAAAACTGTCCACCCATTTGTCTCTCTGTCACGTAAGACGACCGTCGTCATAACATAATAAATGAATTCATCAAAATTAATTTTTAGGATTTGAACCCAGTACCGATGCCTCAAAGGCGAGTGTCTTATCCACTAGGTTTCAGACCCATGCTAGCCGGCTGTAGATATATCTGAACGATATGAATACTATCTAGCTGCTGTCAGAAGGAAGCGCAATAAGCAGAAAGTATTTTTCTGAAAGGCCACGCTGAATTTTGTGCTAGTGGAATAAAATACCTTTGCAGGACATGATGCAACGCCGCTATGGAGAACTGTAGGTATTGAGAAAATTCGAGACCTTGCGAAAACTGGACGCCAAATAGGCATTTCGGTGGCTCGAGACGCTGACCAGCGCTGAAGGGAGGTCCAGGCTACGTGCCAGTGCCACCTGAAAATAACGTTCTACTGAGGATCAGACTTGGACGTTCATATTACAATGGTTATGCCATATAAAGCTACACAATGCTTGTCCTTCATTCACCCTCCGTATACGTGCCGGATCCCAGTATTTGCTCGTGATTATCAAGGATACCCACAAGCTAAACTAAGCTTCAATTCTGGTTCGCGGTGGCGAGCGTCCTAGATCTCCGTCTCTGGCTAGCTTACCTCTTCCAAGCGCATGCACTCTAGAAGAGAGCACGCGCTGGTTCATGATGATGACAGTTTTCTCTTTAAGAAGAAATACTACGGCCTACTTTACCAGCTCCGCTGGTAAAATAAAAATTTAAGCAGGTACACGTGCTTAACGTTACGAGGACATGGTCTACATGGGTACAAATGAGGCCATACACACTGTTTCCTGATTGATCAAACAAATGTCTTCCACAAATTCTTTGTGTGTTTTTTATTTCCTTTGTTCTTTCTTCCATTCTTTCTTTCTTTCCTTATTTCTTTCTTTCTGTTTCTTTCTCGCTTTCTTTCTATCTTTCCGTTTCTTTTTTTTGCTCATTCTTTCTCTTCCCGTGGCCCATACGCTTTTCCACGCGGTCTTAATCATTTTTAGTGGACCAGTGATGGCTAGTAATGAGCACGTCACTGTATCGAAATCAGCTCGGTTTTAACAGTTCCGTAGTGAGAAGTCACATAATCCCTCACACATTTGCCTAAGGCGACTTGCACGCGAAAGCGAGCTTCATTTTCTCGTCAGTCGATAGAGAATTAACACGATTACCCCAAGCATTGCATTGCGGCAAAGTTGACAGCCGTGGCTCATTCTGTTCTTGCAGCTTCAGAACACAGTTACATATGCTTTAAATGTACATACATCACCAGGTTGATGGTTCAAGATCACGCAAAAGGATTGGCCGATATTAGGTTGTAAATATATAAGTTATTTAGAGTACATGAAGAGGTAAACGTTCTTGTTGCTTTTAATGATCTTTTTGTTCAGGAATAGTGTAAAAGGGTGGGTCGTATAGGCTCTTCGAGAAGTAAAGCGATTTGAGGATACAATAAATATACATAAGGACACCCTTTTCGTTGATAAGTTAAGTTACTGAAATCTGTTCTGAACAATTCGCTTAATAATCTTGTGTACAGGCCCAGACCTTCAACGCGGCACTCAGCTCTCTTTCCAAGGAGCAACGCCAGTTATTGTCGTTTTCGGGGGGAAAACGCTATACAGGCGCCATGCAGTTCGAGAAGTCCCGCCAACGCATGAAATATTCGTGGCAGAAGGGCAGAATTGCACCAGGCGTCACTCCAATGAAATGCGTAACGAGCGGTTGGCTTCAACGCCCACTCATTAGAAATTACTGCGGCGTCATTGATAATAATCAGCAGCAACAACGTCAACTAATTCTGCAGCTGCTTGTATACCTTACGGAAACGTGGTGAGTACTTTGCTGATCTGCAACATGATGAATTATGGCGTGATGAGCGCTTCGAAATTGCACTTGCAGTTGTCATACATTCTACGAGTTTCAAACGGCACATACGTTAAGTTCCTCACGTCACGGTTAAGGTGTCCTCTGAGAAGGCAAGCCTGGGAAGCGAATGAGAAGGCAATGCGAACGGGGCCCGATCACGCTATCGCGTTCTACTCCTGAAGCCGAAGCTGAAGCGCCTCAACTTTTATCACTAATTTAGGCGTGTTCCAGCGCTTGATGCACTGCTTTCGTGTCACTGATGATCTGCATATAATAAATCATGCAGAGACTAATGCTGCCGAATGCACTGCCCAACTATTCTGCTGATTTAATTTTTTTCACTATTCGGCGTTCTTTGTTGTCTGCGAACCTGCGTACGCATGGTACCCGTACGCATGGCAGCCGTGGTACCCGCTAAACACCTGTAATGCATTATGGGCGCTTCGTTGATGCTGTGCCGGATGACGATGAGTAATTATGGCAGATCCCTTTATAATGGGTTGGAAGCAATCTACAACCCACTCGTTGCGCAATTCGCATTGGGTGACGCCTGGTTAAGGGATTCGCGTTTTGTGACGCCTGGTTATTATCTTACTTTTCAACCACGCTATGTTACATATGTTAATGTGGTTCGTTCCCGACACGAACCTGTATGGGGTCTTTTGGAAAGCAGTTTCAAGCGCTAATATTATTAACCATATCTACGTAGAGGACTCAGTTGCAAACCCCGCTCCATGCTGGATATTATTTTGTTTTTTTTCCCTTATCTCTCAAGATAGCGGTTACGGACACCGGCGGCGGCGGATAACTACAGCGCCAAAAACGGCCGTTGTTGGGATCTTATAACAGCTTTCGCTGTAAAACGACACGCACACAGCGCTGTCACGGACACAGTGGAACGACGACCTCAATGGATACAGGTAAAGACGTTATAACTCGTATGTTTTTACTCGTTTAGAAGGATAGCAGGTGTTTGTTCGAGGCCCTCCTTTCCTCTATTTATACGGGCTGTTTGCACCACGCAATTTTTTGGTTGCCTGAAGGGATAACTCCACATCTTCTGCGTTCGCGAAATGTAGGATGTGATTTATACAATTTTTTCATTCGCTCTCAAAACGAGCGCTTAGCTTTCACTGACAGATATTTAAGATTAAGACTATACCAGCCTCAAGAAAGAAAGCCTTGGCCGGATACCTAATATATCACATTAGAGGCATTACGTTTAACTTTTTATTTTCGTATTAGTAGTAATGTTTTGGTATTCGTAGTATTAGAAACACTACTACTACTACTACTACTACTACTACTACTACTACTACTACTACTATTACTACTACTACTACTACTACTACTACTACTGCTGCTGCTGCTGCTGCTGCTGCTACTATACTACTACAACTACGACAACGATGACGGCGATGGGCTAGAGCAGGGGTCTCAAACAGACGGCCCGCAAGTTGACTGTCTTTGCCCCACATTTCTGTTTACCTAACAAGTACCTTCGTGAGTTACATGGGCATGACTGGTCTAAAGCATCGTTTTTGTGAGGCACCTCATGTGGTCACCATGTGTTGAAACATCACCGTGAAACAAAAGCTATATTTAAGAACCGGCGTCAAGGTTGTCGGCATTTTGGAGATCGGTATGGACATGTTGTTCGAATCCTTGCACCAAATCTCCTTCAGAAATGATCGATATAGGAGATATGGGGAAGGATTGCTTTCAAATGGCAACGCTTGGTGCTAATTTGTACAAGCACCCTTCCGCCCCCCTCCTCTGCTCTTCTTCGCTGCCGCAGCCCTTGCGTGCCTAAATTGCCTGACTGCGGCCTGTTGGCTGAGGTGAGTTCGCAGGGACGTACGCAGAAATTTTATTCGGGGAGGGAGGGGACACCTCCTTGACTTGAAGTGGGGGTCGGGCAAGGCAGATGTGTTCAAGTGTCATTTTGGGCTCTGTATGCAGTAGCAAAAAAAAAAAAATGAGTTCGAGACTCCTGGGGTGTAGTCATAGGGTAGTGTAGACGACAGGTAGAGTAAGACAGCTTTGCTATCAAAACAGTTTTAACAGACAGCGTCAAATATTTGAGCGATTACTGATAAAGTGACGAAACAGAGAGAATAAATAAAGTTCGTCGTCGAACACCGTGCTGCTGGCGGCTTGCCAGAACACGTACGAAGTACACCTGCGCATGCGCCACATGTTAGCGTTCTTCAAGAAAAGAAACCGTTGAATGTTGGGCTTGGTACGTCGTTCCCGCAGCCTTCTAGAGGTCCAGCAATAGGCAAGTATTTATCAATGCCATCATCTTGCTGCACAGTGGTTGGTGAAGCATCGACGGAAAAGCAGTGGCTGCACAGATGCCTTATAAAGGCTAGACAGACGCAAAGAACATAAAGTGGGATTTAAAACGACATCCACCCGTAATGCTTCCCTGCTCGTTTGAGTGCCATGCACCGAGCGTCATCCATAGATGTCTGCGGGTCTTATCCTTGAACTGAATTTGCGATGTTATACGAAGCATGGACACTTGCATATTTACTGGTCTTCCGACTGTCGTGTCTCCTGAAATTCAGTCAGAACTGTCATCACAAATGTTCGTAGCGTCGCGAAGTTGCTGCTTGCAACGCTTCTTAAGCTGCGCGTCTCGCTCTCCTGAACTCCGAAAAAAAACGAAACAATACTTAGAGATGTATGTCACACATTACTGCGACAAGCACGGAACCCGCCCCATAAGCGCTTTCTGAATTCATGTCGATCAGCTTGAGTTTTGTAAGACGCACCAATGTCTGAGATTAGGAGAGTTTGTGGACTTATCTGCCGCCATGTAAATTCGTTCTTAGCTGCCAGATGTGGAAAGTGCCGATTTCGACAGCAGGGAGCAGTATGGGTCACCGAAGTTAGGCTGAAGGGGGTCATAATTACCGTAAGGGCCCTATCATATCAAAGACCTAGAATTATTGTTACTTCTAAACACAGCCCATCGTAATATTTACTGTAGTTCTATTAACCTGTTCATATTTAACATAGTAGAAGCTGTATCTTAAGGATTCGCGGTAGAACGACCCAGAAGAAGACCGCTTCCCAAAAGGGCAAAAATTCATGACATATTGTCTCTGTTTTCTTGCAAATAAAACAGGCAGCACCCCATAACAGAGAAAAATACATTGCTGTTTGTTTTAGTGTGAACGCTCTTTTCACAAGAGTTGCTAATTTGCCAGCATGCTAGAGAGTGATTGCTTCATTAACAATGGCGTGGTGATCGGCGCAGGACAGTTTTCTTTAATTACCACACACACTTAACAGCTTCAGAGGTCGGTAGTTCGATACCATGCACACTTAACACGTTCGGAGCTGAAGTTCATACCATGCATGCTGAGACGGTCTTGGTTTCAGGGCGATGTACTTGGTGAGTGGTGAGTTCGAGTTGTTATTCAAATTATACCGATGTTTTTTATGCATTTCCTCTGCTGTCTTATGTGTTGCTCTTTAAATTTTTTATGCTACACTTTTGAACGACCGCATAGTGCTGCAAGAAATATATGTAGTATGTTCTATCGTGCGAATGTCACTAAACAGATTTTCAATGATAAAGCGTTACGTTATAGACCCTACATTACTTCTCTTTGGCCGGGGTACTCGCGGAGAATGTTTGTGCTTTAAAGGAAGAGTGAAAGAGTTGTCGCACCGAAAGATAAGAGAATGCGAGCTCCGCGTCTTTCACTTGCGCGAGCAGATTCGTCTTGCAGCACATTTCCCAAGTGCAACACCACGCAAAGACAATGAATACACTATTGAGTTTGCAATGTTAACCGCACCTCGCTAATGAAACGAAAAGGCTCCAGTTGGCCAGCGAAGTTGCAGTGTCACTTGATCCGAGGGATTCTGTGGGGTAGTCTTGAATGATTCAGCAACGTACTACGTGAAATCGTTCACAGGACTGACACAATCGGTTCTATGCGTGACCTTTCCATAGGACTATCACAACACAAATACAGACACTTGCTGGGCGGGTTCCTATTTTACATGCCAATGTGTAGTGACGTCACCTTTTTTTAGTATGCTACAGTTGCTGCTTCCCCACAACTGCAGGTCATCCAAACGTAATTCTGGAAATGCGTGCGGCGAACACTACGGGCATCGTATCTTCCGTACGCGCCTCTCCATCACTGATGCGGTTGTGGCGCTTGTTTCGGGCTCTCCTTTGTCGAAACGAATACTGCAGTGCCTCTCGAATACGTAAGTGCAAGGGGAAGTTCGAGCGGCAAACACAACTTTTCGTTGGAGTTCCTGCAATGGCTTTCTTTCGGCGGTTCTGTATGCAGACCAAGTCACGTGACTTGAACAGCCGTTTACGGCAGCACCTATACTCCATTTCACAAGCTCGTTGCAGCAGGGTGGAAGCTACGAGGTGTAAACAAACGACGCCCTTGCGCAGCAAAACATAGTTTCGATTGTATATAAATTACTATTGGAGAAGGTTAAGCAAAATGCGTTTGTTTGGCACGTGCTACGTCACAACAATACGTGATACGCTAATCACGATTGAAATGTGCGTCGTAAGCATTCAGTTATTGTCGGTAACTGCCAATAATTGTGATGACGAATCAACATGGCAGGGCCAATGCAGACGCGATCGCCCGCTTCGATCCGAAGTCGCGCTTGCTAGTTGCCCACTGTCCTGACAGCAGTAAATAAACGGTTGACGCGGCTATCGCTTTGTGTCATCTCACGCTGAGGACAAAGTATCAGGTACGTTTTATCCTTACTATTCAGAGTAGCTGTTTGTTCAGCCACGCCTGCTAAGCGTTGAACTTCAGAATGTAAAAATGGATCGAGTGCAAAGTAGACACGAATACATCTCTTTCGAAGCGTCAGGACGCAATTACAACGCAAACAAAAGCGTCAGTTTGGAGCTTACGGGCCACACAGCTCACGACGGCAACTTCATCATTTCCAGACGCAAGGAACTAGCGTCGACGTGTGCTTCCGTGATCGTTTTCGTTTTTAGGGGCGAAGCTCCTAAAGCGGCACCCGTTCGTCCCTCGTAGTAGTGCGTAAGGGCCCGCTCACGCTAGCGGCAAGCCTGCCGCAACGGCGCGGTGCCGCAGAACGTCGGCCGTCGCCGCACTCGCGAGAGCTGTCCTACTTGCACGGCAAGCTTCGCCGGCGAGCCTCCGAAAAACATGGCCGCACTGCTGAAAGCGGTTGTCGTCCACCTCGAATCTATCAAGTGGCCGCCGTGCGCTCTGTAGCGTGTAAGCTCCGGACTGATGCTTCCATTTGCTTTAGATTCACGCCCTTAAGCTTCGACAGCAAAGTATTCGTGCCGATTCGGCCCCGTTTTTGAGAGCCGTGCTCAAATAATCGATGCTGTAGGCTTAGCGAGTCGAAAAGGGCGCTTCCGAATGCTCGGAGGACATAGATTACGCGTTTGTTAGTTGTTTCCGATTCTCCATAGCTGGCGCCACTTGACCTGGCGCCAGCTTGGGGACACTTTATTTGATCGTACGCGACGCTTTTTTTTTAACGCGGGACAGACGAAAACGCTTTATCGACTGCTGAAACCATGCCTGGAAAACGACACGGACGAAATACGCACTTCTAGCGTGAAAAGCGCAGAAAAAAAAAGCAAGCAGCTCGAAGCGTCCCGCGGCAGACGCAGACGACACGGAAAGCCAAAAGCAGACGACGCGGCGCGCCGTAGTCATGGCAACCGCTCCTCCGTCGCTGATTGGCCACGTCGCTCTGCGGCAGACGGAGGACGGCGAGAAAATGGTTCTCGGACCTATTCTGCGGACGGCAAAGAACGGCAGACGTGCGCGAACGAAATCGCTTGCGCACGGCAGCCTGAGAACGTCAAACGGCACACGGCGAGCTGCCGTGCCGCTAGCCCTAGTTTCGGCGGTGCGGTTCCTAAGTGGTGTGAACAATGTGGAATTTCGGCGGCACGAGAATTCCGGTCGCTGTGGCCGGCGGATTCCTCAGTGTGAATGAGCCGTTACGCTTTGACCTCGAAGGTGGTGCCGGTGGGAGATATTTCCTGTGCGTTGTTGAACAATAAAAAAATCGCAGCGTGCGCGTTAACTAAAAGCCGAATTCTTCTGTCTCTCATTCCCCATTAGCAGCCATTGGCATGTTCCAGTAGGAAACGTTAGTAGAAGTAGAAGTGTAAGTGTTAGCTAAAAGCCGACTTCTTCTGTGTCTCATTCCCCTTAGCAGCCAATGTTTACCTCCAAGGTAGTGCCTGGTGAGATTTCTCCTGTCCGTGATTAAACAATAAAAATTTTGTTCAAAACGCCGTTGATTGATGAAATAAATCAGCGATAGACGTCAGATGTTTTCTAAAAGCAAAACGAAAGAACGCGAGATGTTTCTAAAGCAAAACGAAAAGACGCCAGCTGCTTAACGAAAGACGCCAAATGTTTTCTAAAGCAATGGTTTTCTAAACAATGAAAATTCACAGCGTACATGTAAAATTAAAGTGAGCTGCAAGTCGTCATGACGCATCCAACCTTTAGTATAAACGCGCCCGATCTCACGTCGGTGATGATGTACTGGGCAGAATTCACGGAAGATTCACGGTTTACCAATGAACCTTCGCAGCTTCGCCCACTCATCATCATTTTTCAGTGCAACCGCTGCTGCCCAACGCTAAGGGCGCGTTCACACTGAGACATACGGCGGCGAGAGCGCGCGGAATCCGCTTCGGCGACAGCGAGATCCGCCGGAAAATCCCTTTCCGCGCCGATCTGTCCTGGACCGATTTTTGCGGCAGCTGCCGCCAGAATCCCTCACCGCGAACCAATCGGAACGCGAGTCGAACATTCGAAAAATGGCGGCGCGCTTGTAATATCGCAGGCGTCGAAGCCCGCAGGGACAGCGAAGTCTTTCGTAATCATCCTGTAGCTCTCGACAACTGCCAAGTGTTGTCGCGATTAGCATCTTTGCAATACACCATCGCGATCTCGCAAAACGGGTAGCATTATCTCGGCTCGACCAAGCTTCTCGCATCTTGCAAATCAGGACGAACCAACCACAACTGCTTGCGTCGTTTCTTGTTCGGCGAATGCATGTTTCTGCTCGCCAGACATCGCCAGAAAGTTGCTTTCCAGCAAGCCCAGCAGTTCGACGACCCTGCTCCTGTTTATGCGCTTCGCCATAACGCAACGCGTACACAACGCCGAGGGCGTCGACGCCAGCGTTCCTTCGCGCGAAGGGACGATGACAACTAGACGCGCTAGTTTCGGCGGTGCGGTTGCTAAGTGGTGTGAACAATGTGGAATTTCGGCGGCGAGCGAATTCCGGTCGCTGTGGCGGGCGGATTCCCCAGTGTGAATGAGCCATAATGGCTCGTTCACACTGAGCATTCCGGCGACCGGAGAGCCGCAGAATCCGGTTCGGCGGCGGCGAGATTCGCCGAATCGGCCCTCTCCGCGCCGATCGCTCCCGGACCGATTTTTGCGGCAACCGCCGCCGTATCTGCTCGCCGCGGAACTTGAAAACATGGCGGCCAAGTCCGACACGCTCGTCCCGTCGCAGTCGAAAAACATCCACATAGCGGAATTGCTAATCGAAATGGTGCGGAACTACCTCGTGCTTTACGACAAACGCCACCCGAAGCACAAGGACAGTTTACTGAAGGACGATTTGTGGAATAAAATTGGCAACGAGCTTGGACTGACTGGTACGTATGAGTACTGCTGTCTATGTTGCTTTGTTTCTGATGCAGCTAGCACCAGTTCAAGCATTGCGATGTAGCTGCCTTGCACGCCCTAGTCGCAAAGAGCGTTGAAACGAGCATGGTCGTTTATAGCAGCGCTGAAGACCTGCAAAATTGCATGGCGTAGTTGCGAGCCGCGACAACAACATGAGAACATCCGGGCAACTGCGAATCCATCCCGCGCTCACCCGTGGTTGATGGCTTACTCGACAGATAGCGCAATATGGCTATCCGGCGGCGCGGTGCGCGTGCAGTGCGAACGACACTGTGTTTCGGCGACAGGAGCATTCCGGTCGCTGTGGCCGGCGGATTCCCCAGTGTGAATGAGCCATAAGAGCGTTTGTTAATTGCTACCGTGTGCTCGCTTTACTTGCCAAACGCGCGTTTTCATTTTCTTTTCTTTCTTTTTTTTCGGCTGTGCTGTTGCTGCCCAACGCTAAGAGTGTCGGTTGCTGCCAGGGGCTCGCTCGACCAACGCTCTCCTCGACGAATGCGTGAGTGCAGACGCTATGCGGATGCCGAAGGGACGACGTGGCGCGGATGTATACATCGCGAGAGGTGTTCGCTCTTACTATTGGCTAAGCAGCCCCGTAACTTCCACAGTGCTGCAACCAGCTTGAGAGATGGAGTATATGTCACCATGTTCGCCAATATTTGGTATGACTTAGAGTGCCGAGTACTCAACTGTGGGAAAGCTGTATGATGTCCCTTAAAGGGTTGTGTTTACAAGAAAGAATGAATGACTTGGAGTAGGAAGTTATCTGCTGAGAGGAATCGTTCTCATGCGGTGTGCTTGGAGCCAAGCTGCAATTATTGCGATGGTCTATGCCTTACCTAGCACCCTGCATTCGCGCGCGGACTGCGCACGTGGGTCGCCGTGCATACGCTGGTTTAAATCATAAAATCCTAAAATTTTCTGGGTCGAAAGCTATGACACATCGTACTTGGCGGAAGTATTTTAACCAAATCATTCATAAGAATAACATTACGAGTTAGAGATGACAACATTTTTGTACAGCAGTTATTCGAAAGGTGATGTGAGAGTGCCTACTCTTCCTGCGTTGCCATCATTTGCTGAAATGGATTTAAATACGGTAGCATTTCTGTGCCGACCAAGCAGAAAACTGTCCATCCGTCTGGTTGCCTGTTACTCTGTAACGTAAGACGATCATTGCTATAAAATTAGTAAATGAATAAAACAAAGGTCGCACGGGCCATTATGCGTTTGCCAACGATGGCTCACCCCACCCTTTTTTTCACAATTGGTTGTAATGATGTAGTTTCGACGCCCGGCATGGACGGAAATTTTTCTTCTAGTTGATAGCGTTAAATGGCCCGTGTCGCAGAAATTCGGCAGTGGTGTCGGCGGCGTTGGTTCTGAGATAAAATCATCATTGTCCGTGACAAAAAAAAAACGCCATGGATGCAAATAAAAAATGATGTAACGGAGGTGGAATCGACCCCAGGCCTTCGCCGTAGCATGAAGGTGCTCTTCCACTAAGCCACGACAATGGCTGGAACTGCTTTCAAAGTAACTTTCATGCTTCACAAACATACGCCTCGTGTGTACAGGCGTCATCGAACGAGATGTGATATCGCAGTAAAACATCCTAGAAGCGGACATTGCCAACGGGCGTCACACCATGTGAACTGGATACCGAGTTGGTGGTATAAAGCCGGCCTCCCATTACAAAAAAAGCCGCACACATTACTGCGCGTATTCCTTTACGAAATCGTAGTGGGTGCATCGCAACTTCGATAAATATCACGCGCGCAATCGTTGCTGGTTTAAAGCATGCCACTCATTACAAAGGGTACCCACATTAGTGCGTGCATTCTCTTGCACACACGTAGGAGGTACACTATTGCCATAAAAGGGCTGTTGAAGAGGGCGAAAACCTTTACGTTAAATATAGGTACGTCGTGTGCGTGCGTGTGTGTGCTTGTGTGCGCGTGTGTTTGTGTTTGTGTGTGTGGGGCTGTCTGGCTGGCTAGCTGGCTGGCTGAGCGACTGAACATAACGACAAGCGAAACAGTGCGATGAGGAGCGGTCCGGATATCGCTATCGCTACCGCGTTCAAGATTTAATGGCGAAGCTTAAGGATCTCCAGTTTTTTTGTTGCATTAATTTCATGTGCACTTCACTGAGGTCATTTCCGTGACGGAAATCATGTCAGTGAGGTCTCGGCGGACAACGGCATAAAACGCTTCTGTGCCATAGGGCCCCTGTACCAACCAGAGATCGAAATTTAGTTGAGGTGTTGCGGTTGTGCGCGAGTCTACAGCGAACGCTAGTGGCGTTACACGCGTTTGCTCGTTTCACTGTTTCCTTCGCTACACAGCATTTGTACCCTCGTCTTTCCACCTCTCCGAGTGCCCTTCCTCAGCCTCCGAGGTAAAAACGCAAGGAGCTAGAGCACCAGCTGCTACGAGAAAGCAGGTTCCTGTTTGCCCACTGACAGCGTTTTTTGCTCGCGACGTCAGCTAACAGGACAGGTGACATCACGACGGCCATGGCGGCTAGCCAGAAGGCAGAGAGAGTAGCCCGCGAGCCTCTGTTGGCGGTTAAGGGGCCCTTTAGATGAGCGCCGCGTGGCTCGTGGCGTGCGGTAGATAGAATGTTCTTACACACTAAACATTTTTACACCCTTAAGGGTGTGAAAAGGGTGTTAATGACAATAACACCCTTTTTCGCATTGTACAACACCCTTTTTTCTTTATATACACCCTAAGAGAAGGGTGTGCGCGGAAAAAGGGTGTTAATGTCTTTCAGAAGGGTGTTAATGGAAGAACATAAGGGTGCATATTGAAGCATTAAGCTGCATCCATGCATTCATATTAAAATCGCGTGCATTGCGCAATGCGTCTGTTGTTGTACTGCCTTTTCTAACTCGAGAAAATGTACAAGAAAATCAGCAAACACTTTTTTGCACAAGCTCGAGGTGTGCCCCTACCGTTTCATATTTTCCACATTATATGCCAACCGCATGAACATGTCTCACCGCAGCAACCCTCCTCCCCCTTCCTCTTTGTCGAGTCCTAAAGGAACAAAACAAGCTCAACCATGGATGCAAAAATGAAAATGAAGCGATGGCGTGCTTCTCCCGACGGCCATTGGGGGTAAAGGTAGGAAGAAAAATGTGCTTCGAATTCAACGTCGAAGGTCCTCGGTTGCCATTATTGTCGAATAGCATGCGCAGCCATAACCTTGCCCATTAAAGATGACGTGAGAGGTTCGACAGAGTAAATGTATGGGGCAGAATTGGCGCCCTCTTACAGATTACCTTGGAAAGCGGCTGCCCCCCCCCCCCTCCTCCCCGCTTCCCTCGTGCACACACCTTTGGATAAGAGAGTTCCTAGGACACCGCGAACTCCATGCATGTATACGTGTCGCCTCCCATGCCGCACCGATTTAGCGCAGCGCGTGCATGACCGCGCATGCTCGTAAAACTTACAGCATGACAATAAGTGCAAGTCATATGCTGTAAACCCAATGATGGCTGAATGCACGGCACGACGAACGCACTGCCAACTCCCATCCCACCGCTCAAGAGTGAAAAAAGACGAAGACTACGGCAACTACGAGAGAGAGCGAGAAGTACGCACGCTATCACGCTATGACATCGTATTTGAAGTGAAGGTACACACACAGAGCGCCACGTTCAACAATGTTTATTTCGAAAACATCGCAGTTTATATGCCCATCACGCGCTGTCACAAGTGTGTGTGTACTGTGCGTTGTCGTTGCCGCGCCTTACACTTCAAATTTGCTAAACCAACAAGACCAGTCTGCCGTTCATACATACCATCGCCTCCGAGATAGCGCACCGTCCATCTCGGAAGCCAAAGCTGTGCGCTCTCTCCTTTGCTCCTAGTGCGAAAACGATCGGCAGTCACGTGATGGCGCGTAGAATCACGTGGGGTGATCTTAGCCTGGAAGCCAGGGGAAGCCGCGCCGGCCGCGCTATGCTCCGTTCGCGCTTGGCTGTGGTTGTGCGTCGTCGTGCTGTATAGTTTGGTTTGTGTTCGCGTGCAGCGATGTGATAATTTATATGTTGCGCAGCTGTGATTGATATGCGCGTGGTGTGATCTAAGACGTCGTCCCTACGCTGTGCATTAGCCCTGCGTATTCTCAGGGAAAGTGGCTGTACGCTGTCGAAAATGGATACGTCGAGATTTTGCCGTGCCATTGTGACGCCATTGTTGGCGGTATGGGATCTTGTCATCACGAATGTTCCAGGCGAGTACCTGTTTCTTCTTTTATGTTGTTGTGCTTAGCGTTTGTGTCAGGTGTCATTGTATGTACTGAGCGGTTCACTGCTAAATGGAACATGGAAGCTTGGCGGCCGCTGCCGCCTGCGACGAACATAGCGCAGGCGCAGCACGCGCTGTTCTGAACTTTTTCGTACTTTTGTTGTTTGCTGTCGCGCCTGCCGCGCTTCGAATCCGCACCTTGTTCTATCTTCGTGAAGCGAGACGTTTCAGCGTCGAAAGTGCGCCGTCCGCGGTGTCTGGTAGCGGCTGTTACGCGCTTCCTGTCAACGTTACTAGTCTGAATATTCGTCGTACCCACTCCTCTCCTATCAGAGCGCAGGTGCCGCGGGTGTGGAAAGTATCTTGTTGGGTCGACGCCGCGAGGGCCAGCTGTTTTATGGCATCTTCGACAATTCGCACCGGTGTGCAGCGGGGCGCCCAGGCGCTACGATGATTGGACTAAACGGCGTACCAGGGCGCACCGGTACGATTTGTCGAAGATGCCATTAGTTTCCGCGATGGACGCGCACTTCGCGGTTCATCACAAGGAACGAAGGTGGCAGCCAATGGCGGCCAGGTGCGTTTGGCTCGTCACTTATTTAAGCCGTGCAGCACGCATACAACAGCGCTGTGGCAGATGGCTTCATTTTCTTATGGTGATAGGGCTGTGCCGTACTGACAAGTTCATAGATGGCCGTAATCGCGTTTTTCGTGCTTTCCGGTGTTTATCTGTAAAAGCGTTGCCGCGTGCATTGGCGCTGAAGTCAGACTTATTGATAGTCCTTTCGCTTTCCCAAAGGACGAAAGACCTTTTCCGTGGCGTCGGCCATATCGCGAGATGAGGGGCGCGGTTAATCTCCGCGACAAATCGTGATTGCGGCATGCGCCAACCGGTAGGCATATGGCCAGCCACTACGACAGGGTATAGTCTTGGTTGGCGATTCGTCGCAATTACGTTTTAACCTTAGTAGGCTTAGAATGATTACGTGTTAGTGATGTCTTACTTGAAACACAAGAATGCGTAGCTCTGAAAAGTCTCCATTTGTTCGAATTTTTCCGAATATACGGAAAAGCGCTATTTCGCATTTTTTTAGTCCAATGTGCTAATAACTAATATATAAGAGAGATATTCGATTTGTATTCGAAATTCCGAATACTTGCACACACCTATGTACTACCGATCAAGCACACAACTATAATTGTTATTAAAGGAGAGTAGTTGTTCAAGGGCTAGTTTCTTTGTTAGACAGAGCCAAATGAAACTAACAGCCAATTAAATCAACCTTCCTTCGCTTAATAAAGAAGTTATTACTTAATAATTGTCTGTTGGTTTCATTTGTTGCGTATATGAAAGTTATTAAAGCACAATAGTTCGCCTAGGTTGATCACATAGCTAGTAGGTGCTCCATATAAACAATTTTTTCCAGCTCGTAAAACAGAAGCAGCTCTAGAAAAGCTTCACCACTGTGTGCACCTTCTTTTTCTAATGCACAGGGAGACCAGTAGCAACCATAGCGTCTGCATTGTTCCCTTTGCCGTTTGTTCCCTGCGCAACTGATTATGCATGCCATCACACTGCCACACAATTTTCTGCAGTCTACAGGACATTATAGAGCGATATACTGTAGTGAATGGGTCTGAGGAAGTTTGCGTGTATTCACGTTGTATTAGTGCGCGGACACACAAGGACACAATAAATAGCGAACACATGTTTACCATTGTGTTTGCGCTGTAGTACGAGGTGCATATGCAGTACACACTCACAATGCATTTTATTTTTCAATGCAGGGCGACATTCTTGCAATCCCTTGTGCTCCATCTACTGACAGTGGTATTTCAGAGGTGTCATATGCTGCATCAACTAGACAGTGGTGTTCCAGTGGTTCCAAGTGCATCTACTTGCGTGTTTGCGGATTTCCCCAACCTTGAGGTCACACATGAACATTTTGTGTTAAGGACGATGAAAAGGATTGCTGTATGAAAACGCCGGTTTCAGTTTTACAATTTTTAGTGCAACGGGCGATCTTCGGCATCTGTTCGCTTGGATTATATTTTTAGTGTTGATATAATGCAAAGGTCTGTTGTTTGTTTTCGAGCACAGTAAGAATGTTTTAGATTTTTTTACTATTCAAGACATCTTAATAAGGAATTCATAATTTTAATTGCTGGGTAAATTTTGTGCTGGTGAATTTTAATTCTGATGTTCAGCTTGCACTCTGTGGCGAAACTGTTTCTCTTGAAAATTATGTGCAAGATTCACGACAAGTTCTGCTTTAAGAACCGTAATGGCGCTGCATTAGTATCACTGCAAATCATAGCACAGAATGTGATGTATGCACTGATACACTTATGGACAGAGCAGCAGAGCGCTGTTATGTCTTTCTGTGCCTCTGTGTATAGGTTTTCGTTAAAAGCAGCGCAGTACCAAGAAACACAAGCTTCAACTCCTGTCACCTCTAGTAATGTTCGCCCAATAATTTCAGTGTTTTGTACCACTTAAAAGAGGCGTTAAACTTGCATTACTGCCACACTATGCAAGAAATTTAAAGTTTGGTGATTTATATTCACTGGGGCTATAGTGCAGTTGTGCTCTACCGGAAGTGTTTCTGGCTAACCTCCCTACCTTCTTTTTCTGTTTCCTTCCTTCCTGGTTGATTTTGGTTTGATTTTTCACTTCATCAAGAGCAGAATACAGGGTGTTCAGAAGTCAGCTTAATTGTTTTTTTTTATTTCAGCACCGGGAGCTACGTTATAGTCACCTTTGCTGATAAGTTATGTATTCATGGAGTCACAGTGAGACAATAATTATCGCTGTCACCCGCCCAGTTAACTATGATTGAATGCTGTACTTAGTGACTGCAGCAAGCGGGCATTTTTGTATTGAAAAGTTGGAGGCAGTCGCTTTTCTACGCAGTTCCACTTGGAAGAATTCTTCTAGCATGTCTGTGCTGCGAGATATCTTGCTGCAAAATTTCATTGCGATTTGCATTATTACACATGCAAGGCGGTGAGCGCTGGTGCAAAGCTCCTCCCCCCACGCTGTTACTACCGGCTGGCGATAGCAAGCAATTACTGCTCGTCACATCACGGAGGAAGATTGCGCCGGTCCACACCACCCTGCATGCGTGATTATGCAATCCGCCATCAAACTTTGCAGCGAGATATCTCGAGCACAGACATGCTGGAATTCTTCCTAGTGGAACCGTGTAGAAAAGAGACTGCTCCCAACTTTCCAGTACAAACGTGCCCGCTTGCTACAGTCACTAAAATGTTCAGTATTGAATCTTAGGTAATTAGGTGGCTGACAGCAATTACAATTGTTTCACTTTGTGTCCGTCCCCCTGGATACATGTCTGCGAAGGTGGTTTTCACATTCTTTCCAGTGCTGAATTTTAAGAAAACCATAAACTATAATTTTGATCACTGGTATAGTAACGTAAAGCTGTCGTTTTACTGTACAACATCCCACATTTGACGTGATTTTTTATATTGTAGTTGTGCGTTGATGTTAGAAAAAATTTTAGAAGTGATATAGTGTTGAAATGCTGCTGCAGAGCTTTCACTTGAGGGGATCAACCTACTCAACAAAATATTTACAATGAACTGAAGCTACTGGCTCGAAAACTATTTTGAAGCAAAGTTGTATTCTTGGATTACTATTTCGTCCTCTCCATTATATTCAGTATCGAAGCATCACATAACTTTTCACAAGGCCATGCCCCCCTCCCTCCTGAAATTCTGATGGAGGGGGATGTTTTACCAAAAAAAATATGAAAATGGGTGTTTCAGGGCTTTCAGCAAATGCTTCCTCCCCTCCACCTCGAAAAGAATTCCTGGCTGCGGGCCTGCTTTTCACAATGGCTTTTCATTACAATGCTATGTAAAAAAATGCATAATAGGATTCAGTTATTGTTTTACAATTCGAGTTTTGGTGTCGCCTTCGTTAACGTTTCCATTGTGGTTTTTTTTACAAGGCCATAAAAACTGAAGTTTACATTCTTTCAAATTTCTTTTTCATAAACAAATTGTTTTCAAGTATCAGGCACCCTTTTTAGCAGGGTCGATCAGCTGATGTTTGTTTGTTCTCAAAGTGCACATAACATGCGAATTTTGTTGTATGTAAAAAAAGTTTGATAATTACCCATATCTGTTTTTTCCCAATTTTTCGTACCTTTCTGTATCACAGCAGAGAATAAATATTTTAGATTTTTTTTTCGAAATCAAGCGTTATGCCTTGCAGACCAGTGTGGCTGGATGTACAAGCCATATTAAGCATTGCTTTGTACATATGCTCGTACATGATGTTGTATATACATATTTATTACTACTTCTGATATCATCATGATCTTTAATATGCAGCACAAGTGGGTGATGACCGAATTTGAAGCTTCAGATGAGCACACGAGGCTTACGCGTGGATCTCTGCAGATTTCACTAATTCGGGGTGTCTTTCCAACCAAGCCTTCCTTATGCGAACACGACCTTTGCCAAACCAATATGAAGACGCGTTTGTGCAAAGGAAACAGACTCGGTAGCACACCCCGAATTAATGATATCCACAGGAACACATGCATGACGCCCTTTGTGGCCACCTGAAGCTTCTGTATCGGCCATTAAACATGACGCGAAATGAATGGCGTACACCCTTCCAGCACCCATACAAAAGGGTGTTAATACGAGCTAACACCCTAACACCCCACAAAATTTTTGCTGAACACCCTTTCTCTAGGGTGTTAAATTCACACCCTAATTGAAGGGTGTTGTCAATAACACCCTAAGGGTGTCCGTCTGGCGACAAGCCGATTTACACCCTTAAGGGTGTAAAAATGTTTAGTGTGTATGCTTTGGCCAGCTAGGCGCCTCGGCCGCTACTCTGGTTCCGCTACACCTCTTCCCTCAACCGTCATTCTTCTACTATGTAGACTAGCCATGACGGCACGACCTGATGCTTTCACCTCAAAAGAAATCTCCTTGCCAGGCCTGAGTTGAGCCCAACACCCCACGTCCCGAAGGCGGTTGTCCTAACCATCGGGGTACACACCCATGCTTGCCGGCAGTGAACACATCTGAACCATGCGAGTGGCGCTCAACTCAGGCTGAGGAACAAAGGTAAAAAGAGAACGTTTTCTACGTAGGCGACGCTAAGTTTCGTGTTAGTCGAATAAAATCCCTCTGCAGGAGAGGCCGTAAAGACAAAATGGAGATGTTCACACATCGGGAAATGAAGAATTTTCCAAAATTTGATGCCAAAAAGACGTTTTGGTGGTTCGAGACGCTGAATAGCCTTAGTAGGAACATCAAACATGCCATGCCGACGCGGCCCGAAAACAACATTCTAGGACATTTAAAAAAAATTGGCGCGAACGCGCGATAAAACTCCGATGCACTTACGCATCGCACAGACATCTTCCGATGAAATTTCTACGCGGATATTCACGTCGACTATTTCGCCGAAGAAACTAAGTCATCCTAGCATAACCATGTGCAGGCGCACTGCAAAGTTTGTTGTATTTGCGCAACAACCAGCATCGCCAATGGTCGGAAATGTGAAAAAAAATTCATGCGGGATGCACTGATCAGCGAGGCCATGCCGGCCAACACCGGCATGTGTATGTCAGCCACGCGCAGATTAAGCACGTGCAAGTTCCTGTCTTGGCTAGTCTCGTCTTGGCTGCGGTGATAAACCGAGCTGTGACTGAAGCGCCGTCCTCCTTCACGCCATTTGTGCACCACGTGACCTGACAACACTACGAGGGTGATCACCGCCGTTTACAGCATGATCATAAGAAACATACTGGGAAGGTTGACGGCTGTGACTCCTTTTGTTCTTGCACCTTCAGAACAAAGGTGCAGATGATGCAGGTGCAGATTCGCAAGTTGCTGGTTCAAGACCACCTAGTGTAGTATGCAAAAATCGGGAAAAAAATGGCGAACCATGCATTAATTCGCGCAAGGCTTGAAGCAGCGAAAGTGGACGATTCTGAAGTCTATAATGTGGTTGCTTCTATGTTGTTTCCAGGTTTCAGCTAGGTCGACTAGGTTGTTTCTAGGTTGATTATCAGTGCGGAGAGGTTCGAGTTAAACCACAAACAGTCACAGACACGACACGGTGGTCCGAACTCGAGAGACAGAAACTCACGCTGAAACCAAGTGTTCGTCGTCGTTGGCGTAGGGCTTCCATCGCTTTGGGTTTTCTTTCCGCCGCCGTTGTCTTTCCCGTTCACTAATATTCTCTCATTGTACGTACTCGGGGTCTTCATCTCGCCGCCGTCACTTGCCAGCCATTTCTTGGGCCAACTGTTGTATTCTTAATTTTTAGTGGACCAGTGATGAGTAGTGGGATTTGTTCAATTTCTGTGGCACATGTACGTTCATGACGATGATAATTTTTGGTGACCATGGACATTTTACAGCAGGCTCCCTATAACAGCTTCGCTCTTAAGAATACAAATTATTTACAATATAGGAAAAATAAGCTGCTTGCGTTTAGTCATGAGGATAGTTCTTCTGAGAAATAATAAACTACAGAATCGTGTTAAGTGGACCACTGGGGGATGGTTTGCATGTATCTCTTTCTAGTCTTTCATATTTGGCGCTTTTTTAACTTTTCTGCAATGAACATTAAGAATATTGATGTATAAGCCAAAAGAAGGGGGGCGATGAGGCCCTTTGAGAACAATCGAGACTGGGAGCATGCAAAAAAAAACCGCAAGACCTGCGCGGAAAGCGCAGCATAGTCACAGCGAGAGGTGGAAGAGCAGAATTTCTAGAGCCCATTATAAACTCTCTTGTGGCTACTAATGCAAGTACACAAGCAACGTACCCACTACGCAACAAAGCATATTTTTTTTAAGGTTGGGAAGCACCCACCACGACATTATTCGTCATTCTGCGGCGAAGCAAGGTACCATGTATAAAGCATTCTGCGCACTTTGTTGATGCGACGGTTGATGACCATGAATTATGGCTGATCCCGTTGTAATGAGTTGGCAATTTTAAACGACCCACTATTTACGTAAATCGCATTGTGTGAAGCCCGGTCCTTATTTAACTCTCCCACCACGCTTTATAACTGTTATGTCCGGTGTTGTCGTCGGCCCATAGACGTACGCGTGGGTCGCGGTAGTCTCAAAAAGTGTAGACAGCCTCGAACGGTTAAAAACAAGTTTATTCCTACTCGGATGGAGGCGGCAGCCGAACTGCCGGGGGAAACGATGGGTGGCTCTTTTGCGCCGAGCGGGGAAAGGAGAGGAGTCAACATCTGGAAGTAGTTTCAGCATCCGGTCCTTCGCGGGTTCGAAGGCTCACTCGTGAAACAGGGAGTGCTTGGAACACAACATCTCCTCCCTCCTTAGATTGTCGCTTGGAAGCGATCTGGGGGCCGCCGTGGGCGCGTGGACGCTCTGGACGCACTAGGAAGAGAAGCCTCCGCTCGCTGGGTGTCGTTTCTCTTGTGTTCAGGGCCGGCGGGCAACGGCGCCGATTCCTCTGGTGCGAGATGCCAGGCTAAGTGGGACGAAGCTTCCGTCGAGGTGGCTGCTTGAATGGGAGATTCCCTTGGCAAAAATTGGCCGCGTATCTGCGTGCTTCGCTGCAAATGTCGTCTAAAGACGATAGAAGAGGCGCTGCGTGAGATATGGACGCCATCTGGCAATACGTCGGGAAACATGAGTGCTGTGTTGCGGGCTGGTAGTCCCGGCGCAGCGGCAGGCGAAGACCGGCGGGGACCAACACGACCGGTGGGGACGCCGGCCAGCCCGAACACGCTGTTTGGCGCGATGCGCCGAAGGAAAAGAAACGTCCGCACTCAACGAGTACTCTCCACAAGCTCTCTTACTTACACGTCGCCTGGGTAAAACAGGAATGCCAGAGCGGCGCCCCCTGTCATTCGTACAATGCAATACTGAACCGAAACCGAAACACAACATGAGCTTGTGCAGAGGGCACGGAGGAAGACAAATTTCAGCGCAGTCGCATTTTCAGCGCACCTTAAGAAACTAGGGTTGTAATATTGTAGGGCGAGTAGGGCCATAAGGACCGTCACGACGAAAACCTGCCTCCTCAGTCGTATTCGCCTGGAACGTTGGTGTGACTTCGCGTTCCCTCCTCCGCTCCTGGCCTTTCCACAAAGCTACTGCCTAAGTACGAAGGCCCCTACCGCGTCCTACGTCAAGCATCCCCAGTTAACTATATGATTGAGCCTGTTCAATCATCTCGGACCGCCGTCGTCGCGGCCGCGAGACTGTTCACGTCGATCGACTGAAGCCGCATTATGACCCACCAGTTGTACCTGTTCCTTAGGTCGCCAGGATGGCTCCTTTTCCGCGGGGGAGTGATTTGTAACATGGTAGGGCGCAGACGAGAACGCCTGCGAAAGAAGAAGACGAAGACGGTTGTTGTTGGCGCTCGCGCTTGCTCGGCTTGGACCGCTGATCTCTTCAGCTGTGGCAATCTTTTAATAAACGCGTTACTGTCTCAACGTTAAACGCATACCATCAAGGTCTTTAAAATTGCGTATCTATGTATTTTCTATTAAAGGAACACACCACCTAATACTTACCTAATGATACTAGGCCTCAGATATGCGTAACATTTACTTTTTATCGACAACGTTCACAAGTATAAACAGCCGCACCAGTTCAAGATGGGTGGGCGGTAAGCAAGTGGTTCAACTTTGGCCGGTTGGCTGAAACGGGTGACGTGCCGACAAACAGAAAGACAGACAGACAGAAAGACAGACCAAAATTTCTGCGTTTAAGTTCCCCAAGAAAGACTATCGTCTTTAAAACCTGAACGACGTAGCTGATTAAGGTGGCGGCGTGTGGCCTATCCGCCGATGTCGACGAGCCATGACTGCAAACCTATGCGTTTGAGTGCCGTCTCTTCAACCCAGCCGGGCTTTTTGTGGAACTGGCGGGCGTATATGCGCTGGCCACTTTCAATTCTCCTGCTACGCGGGAGCTTTTCTTCCTCCGACGCTGTTTTCGCTGAGGGCTCCGGGACAATTGCTGTCAGCTGGGTTCTCATTTCTCGTCCGAACATCAATTTCGCTGGCGTTTGATCAGTAATGCTTTGAACAGTGTTGTGCTGTCTGAAGAGAAAGCGCGCGATGCGGCGTTGCATTGTTCCAGTCTGATCTTTAGTAAGGGCGCGGTTTAGCTCAGCCACGTAGGGCTCGGCTTGTCCGTTCGTCGCCGGGTGGTAAGGAGCTGTTGTAACAGACGAGACGCCGTTGTCGCTGTAGAACTTGAGAATCTCCGTGGACACAAACGGAGTGCCGTTGTCCGAGACCACCTTGCGCGGTAGACCGAACGTTGCAAACAACGACCGCAGAGTGTCGATAACTGCTGCCGATGTCGTTGTAGCCATTTGTTTTACCTCAAGCCACTTGGTGTATGCGTCTACAACCACCAGGAATGAGCACCCTTCGATAGGTCCAGCAAAATCAATGTGTAGAGTGTGCCAAGGCGCGTCTGGTCTTTCCCATTCAGGAATAGGGGCTCTTGGCTGACTTCTGTGGTTGCATTGGCAAGGCTGGCAATCTTTAACTGTTGATTCTATATCATCGTCGATACGAGGCCACCACATATAACTTGTGGCACACTTTTTCATGCCAACAATGCCTCGATGACCTGCGTGGACAAGCGACATGGCCTGTTCACGAAGTGCCGCCGGATTTACAACTCTTGATCCCAAGGTGACGCAACCGCGATGAGTGCTCAACTCCGCAGCTCGCTTGCGGTAAGCGTTGAAGTGTTCACCCTTTAGCTTGTGCACGTTGCCTTCTTGTATAGCTGCGTAGACTTCCTTCAAGACAGTGCACTCCTGCGTTGATGCTGCTACCGTGTCAGCTGTTAGCGGTGGGTTCGGCAGCGCCTCGAACATGAGTATAACCCCCGGCGGGGGTGGTTCATCTATTGTGGTGTCTAGCGGCAGGCGGCTTAGTGCGTCGGCGTTCTGGTGTTTCTTCCCAGTGCGATGTACGAGTTCGTAATCGTACGACGACATCTTGATGCACCGTCGTGTCATTCGCGGCGACAAAGTATGTGGCATTGGCTTCTGGGGACACATAATACCCAATAAGGGCCGGTGATCTGTTATGAATGTCACTTTTCTGCCCGTGATGTACTGCCGAGAGTGATCTGCTGCGTAGACGATGGCAAGTCCCTCTTTTTCTAGCTGGGAATAACTCCTCTCTGCCTGCGATAGGGTGCGCGATGCGAAAGCGATCGGGGCTTCCCGTCCCTGGTCGTCAGCTTGGGAGAGGACTGCTCCCACCCGTATGGTGATGCGTCACAGGCTAGCAGTAGGGGTCTCCTTTCGTCGTAGTGTCGCAGAACTGTAGACTTGCGAAGTAGTTGCTTAAGGGCAACAAATGACTCTTGGTGGCGTGGCGACCAAGTCCATGGGACTTCTTTCTGCAGGAGCTGGTATAGATCGTTGGCCACTGTAGCTCGATGTTCTAAGAACCGGTCGTAGAACGTTAATAGCCCTAAGAACGACTGGAGTTCTTGCTTGTAAGTAGGCGCTCGTGCTTCAGTAATTGCTCGCACTTTGTCTTCAGTGCGATGGATACCCTGTGCGTCAATTTGATGTCCAAGAAACTTCACTTCAGGGACCGCAAAAACACATTTTTCTTTGCTGATGCGCAAGTTAGCATTTGATAGCTTTTCCAAAATGAGCTCCAAGCGTTCTGTGTGTTCTTCATTGGAGGCGCCACCGACAATAACATCGTCCAAGTAGACGCAAACGCCAGGGATCCCGCTAAGTGTAGACTCCATAAATATCTGGAAGATTGCTGGCGCTGCAGATATTCCGAATGGTAGCCTTTTAACTTTGTAGAGACCCTTAATGGTGTTTATCGCGAGCAGTTCAGACGTTGATTCGCTCACCTTCAGCTGCTGGTAGGCTTGTGTCAAGTCCAAGGTGCTGAAGATTTTGCCACCACGAAGCGTGCTAAAAACCTCTTCTGGTGTCGACAGTGGGTAGGAAGATGCTTTTGTCGCCAGATTCACAGTGCTCCGGTAGTCTCCGCCGAGGCGTAGGGTATCGTTCTTCTTTCGGACGACAACGAGTGGTGCAGCCCATTCCGAATGTTGCGTCGGTTCGATGATCCCTTGTTCCTGCAGTCGGTCAAGCTCATTCTCGACTGACGATCGTAGGGCGAAAGGTACCGACCTAGCTCTCAAAAATTTCGGCATCGCGTCCTCCCGCAGCTCCAGTGTGACTGGAGGTCCGTTGTTTCCTAGGATTTCTTCGGAGAAAACCGCTTTGTACTTATGTTGAAGCTCCTCCACTGACGGATAGCTGGGTATGTGGTGAACTCCGCCAATGACCACTCCAAGAGGGGTGAACCAATTTCTTCCTAAAAGGCTTGATCCAGAATCGTGAACGACTAGCAAGGGGAGCTGATGGGTCTGACCCTTGTAGTACACGTCTACGTTGGCACAGCCCAGTAGTGGAAGAGAATGTCCGGACCACGTTCTCAGCTGCGTGTTGTCTTGCTGGAGAGCTGGCGCGTTCTCACGCCAAGTGGCGCGAAAAGTGTCCTCGCTGATGAGCGTACATGCTGCTCCGGAATCCACCTCAAACCTGATAGGGCGCTGGTGTACCATGATTTCGGTCGTAATCTTCGGTCTCGTGCCGAGGTTCACAACGGCGTTTAAGTCATATAGTGACGATGACGTTAGTGCTGTTCGCCTTGTATCTTGCGTCTGGCCCTCCTGTGCGTCGACATTGCTGTTCCGTTGCACTGAAGTCTTCTGTCGGAGCTGTTTGTGCTTCGTGATGCATGCCTTTTCAATGTGTCCCAGTTTTTGGCAAAATTGCTGGTCGCTGTCTTGTATCGACATACCTGGGGATCGTGCATGTCGTCCCATCGCCAACAGCGCTGTGTCTTTCTGCTTCATTTCGCCTTAGACGTGAAATGACCTGACTGCTGACTGGTGTGATGCACCGGCTCGACGTTCCGTCGCATATCCCTCTGCTGGTGACCGGCGTTCTCCGCTCGTTGGGCGATGTCGTAGGCTTTGGAGAAGGTGAGACCCGTCTCCGCGAACAGGCGTTGTTGAAGGCCTTCGTCACGCAGCCGCACACAAAACGGTCACGCAACATAACGTCCAAGGGGAGCATAGTAGTGTTAGCAGGTGTGTCGCGGTCAACGTCCCGAAATTGCAGTCAGCAGCGAGCTTTTTGAGAGCCGCTACGTATTCGGCCACTTTTTCGCCTTCCAGTTGGTCTCGCCGTTGTAAGCGGGCTCGACAGTAGACCTCCGATGGCCTTGGGTCATTGTGTTCTTGTAGCGCTGCTACGATGTCGTCGTAGTCAACGGTTGCTGGAGTGCGTGGCTGAATCAGGGCACATACTGTGTCGTATGACTGCTCCCCACACAGCGTTAGCAGGTTGGCTCTCTTCATTGCTGCATCAGTGATGTTGTTAGCCTCGAAGTAAAATTGCAGGCGTCCAAACCAGGATTACCATGATGAGCCGTTGAATTCGGGTAGCCGATTTGGGAGCCCGTGCGTAGCCATAGCTTGTAGCTTGTCAATATCGTTGCGTAGCGTAGGTCCAAATCCACTTCCTCGTCGCCACTGTTATGTCCGGTGTTGTCGTCGGCCCATAGACGTACGCGTGGGTCGCGGTAGTCTCAAAAAGCGCAGACAGCCTCGAACTGTTAAAAACAAGTTTATTCCTACTCGGATGGAGGCGGCAGCCGAACTGCCGGGGCAAACGATGGGTGGCTTCTTTGCGCCGAGCGGGGAAAGGAGAGGAGTCAACATCTGGAAGTAGTTCCAGCATCCGGTCCTTCGCGGGTTCGAAGGCTCACTCGTGAAACAGGGAGTGCTTGGAAGACAACAATAACATACGTTAACGTGAGAAAGAAAGAGATAGAGAGTGGTGATTAACTTTATTGAGACCCTGAGGAAATTAATCATGGGAGCCTTATGGGCTTCCTTGGCAACCAATAGAAGTGCACTTGCGAAGGACCCACTACGCTATAAATCATCATAATTTTGTGAAGTAGGGAAGCAGCCACTATACAATTTTTCGTCATTCTGCGGAGATAATTGGTACCCGCTAAACACCTGTAAGACATTATGTGCACATTGTTGATGCTGTGGCTGATGAAGGTGAAGAATTATTGCAGAACTCATTGTAATGGGTTGGAAGCATTCAACAACATTCTCGTTGCTCAATTCACATTGTGTGACGCCTCGTTACAGAATTCGCGTTGTGTGATGCATGGTTGTTATTTCACTCTTTTATCACACTACATTACATATATTAATGTTGTTTCTACCCGACATGAAGCCCCTATAGTGTCTTTTTGCAAAGCAGTTTCAAGCACCGGCATAACTGTGAGGTAGACTACTGGGCTACCACGCAGAGTGCCCAGGTTTGAACCTCGTTCCATCCTGGATATTTTTTCTTATTTCATTTTTATGATATTTCGCTCGATAGTGGTTACGCACACCGACGGTGGCGGCGGCGGTGGCGGCGGCGGACAACTACGGCGTCAAAAACGGCCCTTGTTGTGATCTCATAACAGCTTTCGCTGTAATATATGTAGTGATTCTTAAGGAAAAGGAAGAGGCGCTAATTTCTGTCTACCGATGGGTGACACGGCTAAGCACCTGTGGAGGTGGGGGGTGGGAAATAAAGGAGAGTAAAAGGAAATAGGAAAGACAGTGATGAACGTCGACAGGTGCGACAGAAGGAGAGGACAGGAAAAATGAGGGAGTGGTTAGATCAGTTCATGGACGAGGTCCCGATCGGAAAGCGGTCTTCGTGATGACATCGCGGAAGAGACGACAAGCCGCCCCGATCGGCATGTCTTTAGTAGCAAGCGAAAATTCAGCAACTTTTGCACATGTGCCTTTATCTTTCCAACCTGCGCATCAATAAAGTATAGTTATGCAATTATGTGTAGAAATAAAATGTGTTCTTGGCTATTTTATTTATTAACACCCTATATATTTATTTAGACACTTCAGTCGTTCCGCCGACGGGCGGCGCTTTCGCTCTTATCTCTTCTGCTGTCATTCCGTGCGTCTGCTCCTGCCGCTTTCACTGCGTGCACGTGTAGAAGTTTTCTAGTATACCTTGAAGGAGACGAGTTTGGTGTCTGTGAGTGCGACCGTGCTCGAAATGTCAGAAAAACTGCGAAAAGGAAACAAGGCGCCTTGCGCTTCTGTGTGGCGCGACAACTCCGGAAGGAAGAGCACAGCGAAATTTTTCCGCTTCCCAGCGGACGACAGGTAAGCGCATTTTTTATTCGGTCGTTACGAAGAAGTAAGCGCTGTCTTTATCAAACAAAGCTACAGGGCGAACCGAAAAATTTTCCGCTGTTGCTTTAGAGTGATATATTAGTTTTTGGTTTGGCACAGCACACTTTTCTGTAATGTTGTAAGCATTTAAAGCTACTTGTCGGCAGTTTCTCGTGAGCCGATTGGTGGTAGCCATAATCCGCATAATCGAGAATCGGGCTTGCGTCCCAGTCGTCAATTTTGGATTTTGTATGCACGTGCTTTGCCATGGCATCGCCGTGGCGCATATCACCTCTTTGGGAGAATGCGAGATCTCATCTTTGGCCACTGAATCCCTCTCCAGTACCAGCACACCCTTGTCGCCTATTACTTCGTCCTCGTCGACTGCGGACAACTGCGGCAAGATGATTGCCCGTGATCTTCCTGCAGAACAAACAACAACCCTTCATTACCTGTTGTCATCTTATCGGGATTTATTTGACTTAAACGACCGCCCTCTCAGACATACATCTGTTGTCACCCATCGCATCAACAACGGTGACACGAGCCCCATTCGTAGAACACCGTATCGCGTCTCCGCTGCGGAAAGGACCATCATAAAAATGAGGTCGACTACATGTTGGACAAGTGCATTACTTAACCATCGAGTAGCCTGTGGGCACCCCGGCGGTCTTTGTAAAAAAAAAGGAGAACTCGTGGCGCTTCTGCGTCGATTACCGTCACCTCAACCGGATAACAAAAAAGATGTGTATCCACTGCGCCGCATAGATAACGCCCTTGACTGCCTTCATGGATCCAAATATTTTTATTCAATTGATTTCCCTTCAGGCTATTGGCAGATTAGCGTTGATGCGATGGACCGCGAAAAAACCGCCTTCGTAACACGAGATGGTTTATACAAGTTCGAAGTCATGCCTTTTGGATTGTGTGATACGCCAGCTACATTCGAGCGCATGATGGACTCCTTTTTGCGTGGCCTGAAGTGGTCAACGTGCCTCTGTTACCTGAACGATGTGATCGTCTTTTCGTCGACCTTTTAAAACCACCTGCAGCGCCTCAGAACTGTCCTCTGAGTGTTTCGCGCTGCTAGCCATCAGCTGAATTCACCTAAATGCCATTTCGATCGCCGCGAAATTACCGTGCTCGGACAGCTCGTAAACGCTCCAGGAATCCAACCCTACCCAGAGAAAGCTCGCGCTGTGCGAATTTTTCCTCTTCTTTCTTCAACGAAAGATGTCCGCAGTTTTATGGTCTGATGCTCTTATTCCGTCGCTTTGTAAAAAAAATTGCCGACCAAGCTCGTCCTCTGACCGACCTTCTTCAGAAGGATACCTTTTTCTTCTGGGGACCACACTTCTGGGGACCACACTCATTCTTCGGAGCTACACCTGCCGGGAGGGTGATGTTGCGGTGAAAAGAACGAGGAAGCTGGCTCAGATTAGAGGAAGTCGACGCCTCTTACCGCCACTGGGGCACGAACTATATTTGTTGTAATCACGTCAACTCTGCACTCATGTGCCTGCTTTTATCGTGCAACAATATTTTAACCATACGAATGCGTTGTACTTGCGGTAAGAAACAAGTTTAAAAACGAGAACGCTTTGTGTGAAGGCTACATTGACTTTCGTGGTAGTGCAATAAAGACCTCGGCAGGAGAAGACGTCAAGCCGACGTGGAGAGATTCACACATCGGCAAAATTCAAAACTTTCCAAAAAAAACGCCAGGCCTGCGCTGAAACCGCAGCACAGTCACAGCGAAAGCTGGGTGAGCGGCGTTTCTAGAGCCCGTTGTAAGCTCTCTTGGGGCTACAATACAAGTACACTAGAAAGGTACCCACTACGCCATAAATCACAATTTTTGTGAAGTTGGGAAGCACCTACTAAGCCATTATTCGTCATTCTGCGGAGAAGCGAGGCACCAGCTACACGTCTGTAAGGCATTATGTGCACTTTATTGACGCGACGACTGATGACGATGAAGAATTATGGCTCAGCCCTTTGTAATGGGTTGGAAGCTTTAAACGGCCCACCAGTTATGTAATTTGCATTGGATAACACCCGGTCGCTATTTCCCTCTCCCGTCATGCTGTATAACATACGTTGACGTGGGAAAGAGACGGGGGGGGGCGAAGAACTTTACTGAGACCCCGAGGAAATGGATCATGCGCTTATGGGCTTCCTTGGCAACCAATACAAGGCCACTTGCGAGGAACCGACTACGCTATAAATCATTGTAATTTTATTGAGACCCCGAGGAAATGAATCATGCGCTTATGGGCTTCCTTGGCAACCAATACAAGGCCACTTGCGAGGAACCCACTACGCTATAAATCATTGTAATTTTTGAGAAGTAGGGCGGCAGGCACTGTGCCATTTTTCGTCATTCTACGCAGAGCCGTGGTACCTGCTAAACGCATGTAAGGCATTATGCGCACATTGTTGATGCTGTGCCTGATGACGACGAAGAATTATGACAGAGGCCTATGTAATGGGTTGGAAGCATTCAACAACCTACTCGTTGCACAATTCGCATTGTGTGACGCCTGGTTACAGAATTCGCGTTGTGCGACGCTTGGTGCTTATTTTACTCTTCTACCACGCTCTATTGCATATGCTAATGTGGTTCCTTCCCGACATGAAGCCTGTATAGGACCTTTTTGCAAAGCAGTTTCAAGCACCGGCATGGCTCAGAGGTTGAATGCTGGGCTCCCACGCAGAGGGCCCAGGTTCGAACCTCGTTGCATCCTGGAATTTTTTTCTCATTTCGTTTGTTTTTCTTATTTCGAGCGATAATGGTTACGCACACCGGCGGCGGTGGCGGCGGCGGACAACTACGGCGCCAAAAACGGCCGGTGAAATGATCTCATAACAGCTTTCGCTGTAAAACATCGATGCCGAACACCTGTTTCGGCAGTTGGGGAGGCTGACGAACGCTGCTAGGAAGATAAACGACGCTATGCCGATGCTGCCTCTACACGACATGCTAGTGCAGAAGAAATAGTTCAATGTAACTTCGATGCGCTTACGCGTCGAAGAGGCAATTTTAATGGAGATGCTACGGGAGTATTCATGTCCACTATTCTGAAGACTAAGCGAAGTAATCTCAGGAGTCATACAGGTTTACTGTACAAAAGTCACATGGTCCCTTGTGCATTTGTTTTTGTAGTTGTTTCCCTCCGAGCATAGCTCATCCCCAATGCAGGCGATTTTCCGAGTAGGGGGTGAATTTTTGCGATGTTATGCTAGCTGAACAAGCATTTATGGAAACCATATCACTGCTTTGCTATGCGCGAGAGAACGATAAAAAGATAGAGAGAAGGAAAGAAAGGAACATGCCGGTGGAAGGAAAGGAGGAGCAGACGGGAAGAGAAGTGGAAAGGAGTAGGAGAAAATAAATTAAACGAACTAAGATTTCTTGGCTGGGCTAAATTCGAACCCAGATACCCGCGGTCCGAAGGCGGGTGTCGTAACCACTCGGTTATCCACGCTAGAATAGCAAGCATCTATGGGAACCATACGATTACGTTGCTCTGGGCAAGAGAACAAAAAAAAAAGACGGAGGGAAAGAGAAAGAAAGGGAGAGAAAGAGAGAGAGAAGGCGAAACAGAGAGAGAGGAAGAAGCACAGAGATTGAGAAAGGAAGAAATTAACAGAAAGCAATGGACAGAGACATAAAGAAAGAGAGAGAAATGAATAGAGACAGAGAGGCCGAACTTGGTTTTCCCAGGCCTAACTTCCCCTCCTACACTCTAAGACAAAAGAGAGTCAAAAGAGGGTCATGGAAGCGTGACTCTCTTCGGGTGTCCATCTGACCCCTTTTGGAAGGTACAGGCAGAGAAAAAGAGTTAGCATTTTGAAAGGAGTCACTGGACCCTCCTGAAGCGCGTTTCGATTGGCTTCGGTATACGGAAGAGCCGCCATATGCGCTATACATATCGCGCGCTTGCCCTTTGGCGCCTTTGTGGCGCCTTGCTCGCTGACGCAGACGGGGTTGGCGCCGGGGTGGCGCCTTGCTCGCTGACGGAGACAGGGTTGGCGCCGGGGTGGCGCGCCAATCTCCTCTCTCAGTCGTCTCAGCAGTCTCAGTCTCTCAGTCTCCTCGTCTATTGGAATGCGTTGTGTGTTTGCGTTGGTTGCACGTCTTCGGTGGTGTTGACGCCGGCTCCGAGCACGAAGTGACGCTTGGAGGGCGGAATATTCATGGAGCTGCGGACACCGACAACGGGCGCCAGTTAACGGTGTGTGTGCTGCTTTCGTAGGTACTTATTATACAGCTTTAGCTGGGCGTCCGCAGCAGCCTTGCTGAAGTTATCTGCCAGCCATTTCCAACAGCAGCCTGCGTCCGCGGGGCTGTTGCGGATGCCCAACTAAAGCTGTCAGTTAACGAGTTACCACCGTTATGCGCTTTGCCGTAAAGCTCCCATAAAGTGAGCTATGCAAACAATTCTCGAGGGTCATTTCTTACTGATCGCACGTTGTGTCTACTACTGAAGGTGCAAGATGTCGTTTTGAGATGCAGTTTAGTCTACTTCATAATAACATTTCCATCGACCTTGAGTGTGCAGCGCGCTTCCGCGCGTGGGAACGTGCAAAAAAAAAGCCTGTGTACAGAACGCTCAGACGCGCTATATGTAATCGTTTTTGTTGGCTTAAAGAAGGTAGTTTGAGGTGCAGATATAGTACGGTGGCTTCGAGAACGTACGCGGTAGTCATTCAAGTTGGACACGCCTCGCCGGTAAAGTGAAAAAGCTCATAGATTTTCGACGGCGCGCGTTGTCGCGGGCGCCGCCGTGCACTCTTTTCCCTCGTTTCTGTTTGCTGTTTTCGTGGTTTGCATACACTGCGATGACGTTGGGCATTATAACAGAATCGAGTGAGTGTACGTCATTGTGGGAGTTATGTGCGCTAATTCTAGCATATGACATGTCTGATCTCGACGTAGACGGCGAACGCACACGCTGGGTGTCGATCGGGCCCTCGTACTCGCACCTGTTTATCTGAGTATTTAAGGGTGGTTTACGTTTGCAAAACATGCGGTCAATAACCGCTCACGGCATGCCCCTGACTGCCGGAGGATGTGCTTTGTTGTTTTGTTGTTAGCCTTTATTATGTCTGTGTGAACGACTTATTGTGTAGGTTTTGCAAACCTTTGCTGCAATTTCAATTTCTCATCATAATGTCACGTTCTGCTTTTCAGATACCGTTTTTCATGGTGCTCACGCTGGACAGGAGCGACAACCTAGCAAGCCACAAGTCTGATGCCTCAAGCCGTCACCACTTTTTGATTTACTCTTAATCATAAGGAATAAATATGGAAACATGACGGCGATTTCTGCTGTTTATTTAGCACCATAATTTATGACACTGTGCACATCACAGTCACACATTTTAGTTGGCTATACTCATAGAAGCATGAAAATGAGGAATACCCAAACTTCTTAATTGGAAATCACGGACCATCGTTTCGCGCTTTCTACATAACTTTGCTGGAAAATATATGTTGTTTTGACGAGTTTTATTAATATAATGCTAAAACTGAACTTTTCTTTTTTTGAAGTCGCTGGGCAGAACGGCAAGCATTATTGGACCCGCTTAAAATGAATACTCCACTATTTTCAACAGTAGTCGCGCAAAAGTAGAGCAAGGGTCAAATGAGTAGCTTAAAATACTTGTGGAGTCGCTCGACGCTTCGGTGTGGGTCATTTGACCCCCGTGGGAGCGTTACCAGCAAGAGTCGTCTGACTCCCTATAAGTGGTAACGTGATCCTCCGGATGAGAGTCTTTCCACTCTTCCTAGAGCGTCAGGGGACTCTCCTCGAGCGAGCTGACCCTGACCCACCAAGACAGTGACCGTGACTAATTAGAGTCCTATACGTGGCAAGTCAGAACTCTCCGAAAAGAGTCATGCATACTCTTTTTTTTCTTAGAGTGTATGCTCACGTATCTCTCTCTAGGCTTAACAGGATACCTCCAGGCTAGCCTCGGCTGGACGCTAAGGAAGGCCGCCAAGCTCCGCAGCTCCTTGAGGCTTCGTGCCAAGAGCGCAAAGCTTCCCTAAGTTTTTCGAACGTACCAAAGTGTAGTGATCTCAGTCTGTTCTTTGCATGCTACAGTTGCTGCTTCCCAGCAACTGAAGGTCATTCAACCGCAGTGTTTTGCCGGGACGAGCATGTGGCGGACACTATAGTCGGTGACAAGCTAAGAATAAAAAGTAAACTGTACCGCTGTCCATTTGTATTATGCGCGTCCAACTACGGCCGCTCTTTACCGTGACGTAACGGTTAAGACGAACCAATGAAAAATGCAACATGCGCCGTTCGCGACGAGAGGCGAGGTACCGCTGCACCGAGACCGAGATCCGTCAATTCGAATTTCCTGCGGTGTTTGTTTCTTCTAGAAGAGGCTATTTCCTACTGTTATCCGCACGTACCCAGCATCATCTTCGCCGCTCGTCATCCGATGCAGTAGAAGTTTGTGACTGTGCCGCGTTTGAAGTGCACCAAAGCGGCAGCAGTTCGGAGTGTTTTACAACGCTTCAGCGCGTTCCGTCGTTTCGGCAGCGTCAAGTTGCAACACGGCGTGGGTTCCCTCCATCGCTCGCATAGACCAAGCATATCGCCTGAGGGTCACCACATCGGCGATTGTCGTCGCGTTCATTCGTTTGCAGTGGCAGTGAGGTGAAAGTGAAGTCAGAATATGCGCGTCTGTGCACGATTTAGCGCCCGCAAACGCCATGGCATTAGCGTTGCCACATGTCCGTGTGTGTGTGTGTGTTACTTGGAGCTCGCAACGTTCGAATCTTGATGATCTATTGTGATATGTGCCGTGCTGTGCGCCTATATAAGTGGCGCATGCACGGACGAAGCGTGAGAGAAAGAAAGCGACCAACATAGACCGTTAGCGCAACACAATGCGAAAGTAAGCAAACCAGGTGTGGAGAATATGCAGTGGTGTGTGCATTATAAGAAGATAATTGTGGTCATCTGGTGCGTGTGTGATTATGTGACGTGCGCCTATTGGCGCAGTTGCGTCGTCTTAACGGAATTCAGTTAAACCAGACGAGTATGATAGGTTGAAGTGTCCGTCGCGTAAGTATCGCGCTCGATGCACGAACGCCTTGCAATGAGAAACGCCGTGCGAGGTAATCGTCTACAAACCGTGAAATGATGCGCTCGCTGTGACACGTTGATTGCATAGATCATGATCGTAACCGATGTGACGCCGCTAAAACTATTATTGAGTGAAAGAAAAATAAAAAAAAAAACTTTTTTAATAGCGTTGCATCATACTTCACGATATCATACTTGGAATTCGTGTTTTTGTCTAACGTGCATTTTCTAGCATTTCGCGTGTATTGTGTGCACGCAGTGATAATTTGTTTATATTAAACTCGTGACGCTTATAGTGCGTACACCCTTTTTTAAGCGCTTATTCCTTCTTGTCAAGCCTCACCCCCTCACTATGCTTCACGAACAAATGAGGAGGGTGGAGCCGGAGAGGTGGGGCTTGACAATGAACGAAAGGAATGTACTTACTGATTGTGTCCACCGAGATTATTTATATAGACATCTATATTGATTGATTGAATGATTGATATGTTTTCCTTTCTTTTTTCTTCGAGGATGCACGTGTTTTTTCTATGTCCGAGTGTATAGATGTGGTATTTTGGCTACTGATTTTTTTATTTCAACAGTTTTTATTATTTTTTTTCTCGCTCTACCTGCACGGCAGACGACGCTATAAAAGCGCATCGAAGCCTCGTAAATTTTGCCTCGATAAAGATCGGCCTCCGATCGAAACGTTGAGAAATAAACTGTGTTTTGAGAAGCGTCTATCCTTTTCCTATTTGTCTTACGGCAACCGATGACAGCCTCTTCACAATCTGCGTAAATATATATTTATACGTTCGCACAGACACACACATATATAGAAGGTATGGGCCCCTCTTCTAGCAAAAGTGGGCCCCTCTGCTGTAATGCCCACTGGGGTGACGCAGGTACGTAATCAATAAATAATAAATTAATTAAAAACTTGAATGTTGAAGGGCTTAAGGGGTAATGGCAGTACCATTGCAAGTTGTCGAAGTGAGAAACAATCCCACGTAAAGCTTTTAGTCAACGCCACTTTAGACGGCTGCATGTCCTTGGCGTTAACGTAACGGCAACGCATGCAATGGCCCCCACAGTTAAACGCCATGTGCGCTACACGCTTTTATTTCGTTGAAACAAGACGTCAAATGAAACCTTGGCGTTTTCCTCAAACACGATGACAGGCACGGCGAATAGAGACGCAAATGCGGTATTTACGGCAACACAACTGTCGAAATTCACAAAGGCAATCTCAGACCACTTCGCCATACTTCGCTTTGAGTCACAGTTGCCATAGTTACAGCAGACAGTGAAGAAAACTGGCGGCGATAGATTCGCAAATAAATTACAAACGACCTTATTAAATGAGATTAATGTCCCTGTTTTGTGCAGTGAAACCGTAAAATAACGATTCCTTTATTTCAAGTTTTATGTTAAATCTGTCATTCTTTGTTTTAATACCATAATAGGTACTGCTCAGAAACATCACCTTTGAGATGTACATTACTACTTCGTATAGACTCCGAGATGAACGCGGTGGGGGCTGCAATTTAAACAACACATGTATTGTTATGCTCACGCTGAAGTCCGTGCCGTCACAATTTATTTTACCTAGCTTTGCTTTCTTTATTTCAATATTAGTGCAGTATTGCAAAATAAGGTTGATATATGAGAAAATTATTGCCTTTGTTTAGAAACTACTACGTTTGTAGCGCGGAGGCATGCCAAATATGAGCAATGCGGCCTCGTGGGCGGAGCTCATATTTATTCTTAGGCTGTCACCGACTATAGGCGCATCGTATTATTTGTACGTGCCACACGACCTGTTATGTGCTGATGAACTTGCTTTCTGCTCTTTTGCATCGAAATAAATACTGCAGTGCGTCATGAATGCGTAATTGCAAGGAGAAACGGAAGCGGCGTTCGCCGCATGCGTTTTGCGTACGACGTATGTCACTTTTCCTCTCCATTTCTGAAATGAGTTTCTTTTGAGTGTTTTCTCGATGCAGATGAAGCCACGTTATTTGATCAGCCGTGTACAGCTGCTTCTGTGTCTCAGTGTTCCCCGAATATTCGTATGATTTATAGTACTCAGTACTGAACTATAAGAACGCGCTATTTTTTCCTGTAAATGGCGGTGTTTACAAATGAGAATGCATCATTTAGACTGCCCGCATTCCTGCATGCAGGAAGTACTTCTGCTCAAAATGAAATGTGAAAGAGTGCTCTAAAATGTGGGATGTGAGGGTGCATGGAGCTAATATTCCGGTCCTTCGATCACCTATGTCTTATGAGACATTCTCCGAATGGGCACGGACTGCACACGTCGGTCACATTGTACACTCACGTTGAAATCATAAAGCCTAAATTTGTTTGTGTCGAAAGCTATGACACATCGGTCTTGGCTCAAGTCTTTTAACCAAATAATTCATAAATATAAAATTACAAAATTCTAGACGACGCCTTTTGTATATGTCAATGTCCCGAAAGATGATGAGTGATTTCCTACGCTTCCTGTGTTGCCGTCAAATCATGGAATGGTTTTGTATGTATGTATGTATGTATGTATGTATGTATGTATGTATGTATGTATGTATGTATGTATGTATGTATGTATGTATGTATGTATGTATGTATGTATGTATGTATGTATGTATGTATGTATGTATGTATGTATGTATGTATGTGTGTGTATGTGTATGTATGTATGTGTGTATGTATGTTTGTCTGTGTCTGTCTCTCTGCCACGTAAGAGTTTTATTGCGTAACAAACAGAATGTTAAAAATGCTATGAACAGGGCTTCGCATAGTAACACATTGATTTTCAAGCCACTGCTACCGAGACTATACACTCCGTAGCAGCGAAGTGAGTTCGGCAAACACATTCGCCTGCAAGTGCACTTTGCAGCGAGTGTCACTTAGCGTTCCCGTGTGAGAGCGTGCGAATGACACTAGAGGCGAAGTGAACTCCCTCAATGTGCCCTTAAGTTGAACCCTGTAACAGGGGTATTACACGCCCATGCTTGGCGGTAGTGTATATATCTGTACCATATAACGCGTTCTACGCACGGTGGGAAAGAAGTGCGAAAAGCAGAACGTTTAGAAATGTCACGCTCAATTTCTTAGTAGTGGAATAAAAGCCCCCTGCAGCATAACATGTGAAGTCGACATGGATAATTGTAGGCACCGGGAAATTTCAGAACTGTGCGAAAGTTCGATCGCATATATGATTATGGTGGTTCGAGACGCTGACGAACGCTGGAAAGAAGTTAACGCGCTGTTGCTGCCAGAAAACAATGTTCTACGGTGGGAGACAAAGTACAATAAAAAAAATTGGCCGCGTATCTGCGTGCTTCGCTGCAAATGTCGTCTAAAGACGATAGAAGAGGCGCTGCGTGAGATATGAACGCCATCTGGCTATACGTCGGGGAACGTGAATGCTGTTTTGCGGGCTGGTAGACCCGGCGCAGCAGCAGGCGAAGACCGGCGGTGACCAACGCGACCGGCGGGGACGCCAGCCAGCCCGAACACGCAGTTTGGCGCGAAGCGCCGAAGCAGAAGAAGCGTCCGCACTGAACGAGTACTCTCCACACACTCTTTTATATTCACGTCGCCTGGGTAAAGCAGGAATGCCAGAGCGGCGCCCCATGGCACTCGTACAGTGCAATACTGAACCGAAACCGAAACACAACAATGAGCTCGTGCAGAGGGCACGGAGGAAGCCAAGTTTCGGTGCAGTCGCATTTTCAGCGCAGCTTGAAACTAGGGTCTCTAGAATTACGTATATATGTATTTTCTGTTAAAGGAACACACCACCTAATACTTACCTAGTGATGTTGCGCCTCAGATATGCGTGATGTTTGCTTTTTGATCAACAATGTACACAAGTATGAACCTAGTCAGCCGTTCACGATGGCTGGCCCTTGGGCAAGTGGTTCAACTTTGGCCGAGTGGCGGAACCGACGGACGTGCCGACAAACAGAAAGACAGACAGACAGAAAGACAGACAGAAAGACAGACCAAAATTTCTGCGTTTAAGTTCCCCAAGAAAGACTATCGTCTTTAAAGGGCCCGTCACCAGGCCACATAGCAAATTTTAGTTAGACGCTGCAAGTTGTTGTGTGCCGAATGAAGAGCAGTATGCCGCAAGAATTTTTCAAATCGGTTGATTACGAGCTGAGAAAAACAATAATTTGTTGCGGCGCGAATCCATGATACGAGGAGGCGAGTTTCAAACCCTTGCCACTCGCCCCGTGAAGCCTTAGCAAGCCAAATCCCTTCCCTGCCCTCTTCACTTGACACATACGCATGAACACGTCATGCGCATGCATGGTCACGTGCCCATGACGTGCCCGAGCCAGCCCGAGCACGCGAGCGGAGTTGCACGGCCGCTACCTTTTTTTATGTAGCAGCCGTGGGCGTTTTGTCGGCGTTCTCTGTGGTGTACTGCCTATTTTTGCGGGACGGGCATGAAAGATGAGGCATTTTTACGGGCACGAGAGTGGCAGTATCATGAGCCAGTGTCGCATTAACGATTACTTGGACGCGGTAGAATAAATGAGCATAATGAGTGCTCGAACGCGCCAGAATATTACTTTCGTTTCCAGGGCTGGCGTCTGCTCGATGCGCTAACCGCGGGGACACGAACGCATGGGAAAGGGAGGCACATTAGCCCCGCATCCCGCTGCAATTCACGAAGAAAAAATGAAAAAGACGCACACATTCCCTTTGTGTGCCTTATAATTTCTCTGAAGTTTTAATTATCTATTCAAGCAACAAATTACACAAACTACACATGTCGTGTCAAATAATTATCGCAGTGTCACGTGCTACTGTTGGCGACGTCAGAGCACAGTCGTCTACGTAGAGGAGCGACGTCACAGCACTACCATCTACGTAGAGCCATTTTCTCATGTACGTCATCCCCTCATTCTCTAAAGCGCGCGCCCGCGAGAGGAAGGGTAAGCAGCGTTCACCTTGAAATTTGAACCATTTCCGCGGCGCGTAGCGTTGCAAATTTTGGCAGACGTGATCGTGAACGCCCAGTGTATGCATTGCGCTCGTTAGCTCAAAATTGTCAAACCTGGTGAGGGTCCCTTTAATATTTCTTTCTTCCTTTACCTTATCTTTCTTTTTCTCTTTCTTTCTTTCTTTCTTTTGTCACTCTGTGCCTTTCTTTCTTTGTGTCTTTCTCTCTTTCTTTCTGCATTTCTTTGTCTCCTCGTGGCACATACGCTTTAGCCCGCGGACTTCATTTCTTGTAGACCAGTGATGAAGAGTAGTGAAGATATCGCTGTGCCCCAAATCAGCTCGGCTTTAGCAGCTCTGTTGTAAAAAGTCACGCGGTCCCGTATGCATTTGACTAAGACGACTCGAACGCGAAAGCCATCTTCCTTCGTTTACGTCTGAGTCGATTGTATTAGTTAATACGATTACCAAAAGCTTGGCGGGAAGGTTGACAGCCAAGGCTCCTTCTGTTCTTGCAGCATCAGAATACATTTGCAGATTATGTAGATGTACATTGTGAAATTGATGGTTGAAGACCACCCAGGGGAATTGGCCAAGATTTGCGCAATAATAGAAAAATTATTTAGAATATTAAAAACTTCGGCAGATCCCACGTATTGCGGGAATCGGTTTCATGCGAAGCCGTCAGCCAGTACTTCTATGGTGTGTTTTATGGCTTTGAGCCAAGCATTATGACGTGGATCGACGTGTTTTTGTAAGTGTAGTAGCTGTACGCACATCGTGGGCTTACCAGGCACGTCGACAACACCGGCGTTTAAAGGCTAACTTATGGTGCGACGTAACATCAGCCCTCACGTAAGAGTATATACATCAATATTATTGCAACTAAGTGCAATTTATGGTGCAATCATGCGAGTATCATACGCAATATTCGTTAATGTGTTCCTCCGGGGTCGAGCAATGCTTCAATATAGCATGCTGAATCATAGGAACACAAATGTAATGTTTATTAGACTGCTGGAAAAGCGGAGCCAATACTGGAACCACAGATGTTAATCTGATATGACGCTTGCATCGCAGGAGTACATATGTTATTGCTTTCTTGTAAAATTAGATTGTCAGCACCACAACCACAATGGACGTTACACCGCTATTACGCCTGCATAGGCTGTTCTTCCCAAACCAGTTTATAGACCTGGCGTGGCTGAGTGGTAGAATATCTGATTGCCACGCGGAATGCGTGCGTTCGATTCATGCTGGGATCTTAACTTTTGTTCTTTCCATTCGTCGGGTCAACGCTGCTGATGTCGGTTTTTGTTAACGCTCTCGCATTTAAATTGCCAATGTCTGTTCTCGCCGTTCCTGGGTAGATATAAACTGTCAATCACCTGTGGCGCATGCCCGTACACCGCCGGCCGTGGTAAAAGGGGATGTGCCACACGTGTCGGCAGGAAACGTTTTGACGACGTACGTGACAGGATTTTCATGCTATTCATGTCGTGAGCAGGCAGTCATATTTGTCGAATCCTTTTACCCTCCCATGCCAATTTAGTCTACGCCAAGTTAAGGAGGCGATGACGAGAGCACCCAGACGTAGGCGGCGAGATAGATAGATAGATAGATAGATAGATAGATAGATAGATAGATAGATAGATAGATAGATAGATAGATAGATAGATAGATAGATAGATAGATAGATAGATAGGAACGCTCAAACTGGCAAGGGTTCGCTAAGAAATGCTTCGCATTTACTAGTAATAAGGGGTCGAATAGGTTCTTTCAGAGAAATACGCAATATGAGGATAAAACAAAAAAATATAGGTAGACCGCTATGGCTGAAAGGTGATGTTACTGAAATGTTTGAGTAACAAAAGCTTCGCTTGAAATCTTGTGTTCGACTAGGGAGTGACATTTTTGCGTGGCACTGAGATGTCCTACCACAGTGCAACGCTAGCGCTTCATTCTCTTTCGAAAAGCAAACTTTATAGAGGCGTCATGTACTTTTATAAATACCGCTACGATTCGTAATATTCAGTAGTAGAAGGGTACAATCGCATTTAGGCGTCACGAAATCAGAACTGCACAACGAGTGGGCGTTTTAAAGGCCCACCTATAACAAAGCACTGAGGAATAATTATTGATCATCACCAGCAATAGCACAAATAAAATCTACAGCTGAGCATACACCTTACGCACACGTAGCGCGCACTGCACTGGTTCGCAACAGGAATTGCGACGCAGTGAGCACTTCGAAACCGCAATTGCACTGGGCATGCATTTTTTGAAAGTATCAAGCCGTCAGTGTTGCTCGCAGAGACGTTAATCTCTTCGTGGTACGGTTAATGCGTCTACCGTGAAGGCCAGGATGGCAGGCGAATAAGAAGGCGATGCGAACGGGGCCCGATCACGCTATTACATTGTACTCTCGAGTGACAGCCATAAAGTGCTTGAAGCATTGGGGCACGAGAGGAACAGCGCTAATTTTCAACAAGACTTGCTGAAAGTTAGCCGTCTTGTTGTGCTCTTCCTGCGTCCCTGTTGTTGAAGCGCTTCACTGCTATTATGTCACACCAACAAGGCCGGACCAACGAGGTAGTGTTCTACTCCGAAAGACGAAGCTCAAGCGTTCTCATTTTTTATCGCCAATTTATTCTGCCAAATAGCCACGCCGGTGCGTTTTTTAAAGCCAATTTAAACTTTTCGATACCTTATGTAATGATGTCGTGGCACCTATGTTGTGCGCATAAGAAATCATAAAGCCGCCGAATATACTGCGGCTACTGCGCCGAACACTTGCTGACACATATACTGCGCCTAACTATTCACTTGACTTCATTTCAGTAAACATTTGGCGCCCATTTCAACGCGATAGCTCTAAGGACCTCGTTTTACAAAAAAAGACAAGCGTCGGCGTCAGTGTCGGCGTCGGTGTCGTTGGTTGTCAGCAAAAAATCAGTGTTGGCCGCGCGCGAAAATTTGAGATAAATGGAAAAGAAATGTAATAAAAAAAAACTTCCGTTCTAGTGCAAATCAAAACCACGCCTTCTGCGATGCAAGCAGTTGCTCTACAACAGAGCGAGGCTATTGCTTGGAAGTGCTTCATAAAAAACCTTATACCTTGGTCATGGAATCCGTGGACTTTCCCTAGGGACTTTCCCCCTTTGAAAAAGAAATCACTTTGTTTTTTTTTGCAATTTGGGAAGTGCGAACCTTTGTGCATATTTTCCACATATGTGCTCTTCTTAAAAAGTATTTGTTGTGGCCGAAAGCCAGTTTTTCCGGAAACAATTGGCGCATCCCTAGACAAGGGGCTCATATCCGCTCCGTGCTTACGGTCCACTTTTCTGAAAAAAAAATCGTGTACGGACGCCAAAATGCTTGTCTGGAGTTAGCTGTATATAAGCAGTTGTCAGGTAACTTCGAAGGCAGTCCGAAGACGCTGTGCGCCTTTTTATTCGCACTTCTTCTTGGGAGCGCGTCTATTCGAAGACTTTCAGCTCCTAGCTTCATTACACCTTGTGTCTGTCGTGCCTATTGATAAGTTGAGATGCTGAGTGTAAGGAAATTCTTCAGCAAGTGTAAATTGCGTGCCAACCAATGCAGCTCTCTTGTAAATGCGAATTGTAAATGCTCTCTTGTAAATGCGAAGGCGGGGAAGGTGGTTCCTGTGCCTTAACCAGGTGACTCATCTAATCCTTCTAATTACAGGCCCATCACTTTGACTAGCATTCCATGTAAGCTTCTCGAACACATAATCTATTCTAACCTAATTATATTTCTCGAAGAAACTAACTTCTTCCATAACAGTCAGCATGGTTTTAGGAAACACTACTCATGCGAAACCCAACTTCTTCTCTTCACCAACGACTTATTTTCAGCATCTGACACTGGCTCCATTATCAATTGCATTTTCCTTGATTTTCAAAAAGCTTTTGACACCGTTTCTCACCGTTTACTCCTACTAAACCTAAGCATGCTAAACATTGACTCAAACATGTTACGATGGATTGAATGCTTCTTATCTAACAGAACCCAACATGTAACAGCTAACGATCATAACTCACTTAATTGTTCCGTAACATCTGGTGTGCCGCAAGGTTCTGTCCTTGGACCCTTACTCTTTCTAATCTATATTAATGACCTTCCATCCAGCATTACATCAACAATCAGGCTATTTGCCGACGATTGTGTCATCTACCGCATAATAACTAACCCTCATGATTCATCACTACTTCAATCTGATCTTGACAACATTACATCTTGGTGCTCACTCTGGTCAATGAAACTGAATATTAACAAATGTAAAGTAATGAGGATCTCTCGAGCAAGTACTGACTGCACTAGCCCTGTTTATTCAATTACTAATTTTCAGTTGTCATCTGTCAATACTTACAAATATCTAGGTGTTCACATAGATAACAATTTAACATGGAATAGTCATATCAGTTATGTGATTAACAATGCTAACCGCACTCTCGACTTCTTGCGCCGTAACTTTTCATTAGCACCTGTTTCATTAAAACTTCTTCATAAAACACTAGTCAGATCTAAACTCGAGTACGTCTCTTCAATCTGGGATCCTCATTCTTGTTTACTTGTAAATGCACTAGAAGCCATCCAAAGTCGCTCAGCTCGTTTCATTGTCGCTAATTACTCCCGTACTGCTAGTATCTCATCAATTAAAACTTCTCTAGACCTTCCTACCCTTTCTAACAGGAGGAAGCAGGCCCGCCTATGTCTCTTCCACAAAATTTTTTTCATGAATCCTGAAATAAAACGCACATTGTTCTCGCCACCTTCTTACGTTTCATCTCGCATCGACCATAACTTCAAAGTCCATGTGCCATTGTGCCATACCAACATGTACTTCTACTCCTACGTGCCGAAGACTTCATCCGAATGGAACCACCTTCCTGCCTCCATCGCCAGCAACCCTGATCATGCATCATTCAAGACTGCCATCTATAATTTGTATCCACTCCTCTCTGTAACGCCGCAAATGGCATTGAGAGTATTTAAATAAATAAATAAATAAATAAATAAATAAATAAACAAATAAATAAATAAATAAATAAATAAATAAATGCCGGTGACGTACTGAGGTGCAGAACACTGAACCAGCAAGCTCTTCATTGTTGAACCTCTCAGCCTTTTCAGCGTCCTTCGAGGCGAATCCCGTGCAAGATGACAACGGTTGTGATCTAATGGACATAGATATTGCTTGTGATGCAATTGGACCGAATTGCGCGTGTAAACGGCGCGCTGCAAGTTTTGAGCTAATGGGAATTGCGTCGAAGAGTCCTTGTCCTCTTTGTTCAGGCTTCAGAGTCTTAAGGATCGCGACAATGGATGTTCCTATGTTTATTGGTGGCAGTATCGCCAAAATTATGAAATAATCAGGGTTGAAGCTTGGCCAAAATACAGTCAATTTGCCGGAAAAACGTCGACCACAATCGGCGATGTATTGCGGATTGAGCTGCAGGACAGCTAACAAAAGAAGCAACTCAAGCAAGACGACAGACTCAAAAATAAAATATTGACTTTGGCAATCATTACCGAGCTTGTAGCTACTAAACAAAACAGTTGAATGGTGTTTGGGGCAAAGTATTTACACTTTTCAGCTGTGTGTTAACTTTAAACTCGATTATTTCAAAACCACGTTTCTTATCATTTAGGTACCATTATTTCCTATGTATTACAAGATAACCACTTGATTATTTTTTCTTCCATTCTACATACATGCACGCAACTACTGAAGTAGAAGTGAAGTATGCACTTTATAGTTTTTGTTGTTACAAATTTTCAAAGTGCAAATTAACTCCAAGTTTAGGTCCTAGTGGTAAAAGAAATTCACCAAAAGTACAATACTAGTCAAATTAAAATAAATCTGCTTCGGTCAAAAGAACAAAAAATTTGAAAAAAAAATCACGCCATATTCTCGGAATGAATGGTGATAAGTGGGCGAAGCTCGAAAGGGGAAGATCATCGGTAAACCGTAACTCTCCCATGAAAGTTAGCCCATTACATCATTAGAAAGACGTAAGACTGCGTATATTATACAAAATCAACTTTTATTTTGTTCTTGTTCGTTTGTTGTTTCGTTTCTGCGTTTGTTCTTTTCGTTTCGTCGTTGTCATGGCGGCTGGATTGCGAGGTCCGTTCATTATGACGGCTTTATGGTCCGTGAAATGCAGCGAGAGAGGTTCTTGTACTGGCTGCAGTGGGAAGTTTGCAAACACTAAGTCTATGCACGTCCCTTGGATCGTGGTATGTTGCATATGGATACATCTGAGTGCGTATTTGGAAAGTATGTGCTGCACGATCCAGTCATTGGCAATGAGGTCCACGTTGAAGTCCCCAACCAGCACAAACGGATGGTTCTTGTACTTGTTGTCGTAGTCACGTAACGAAGCGTCTATAAACGACTTGACGTCCCCGATAGACAGGTTGGGTGCGAGGTACACGGTCATGACGGCGACTAGCAGACGGCGACTGAATCGGTGGACCGGTGTTTCGACGTCTGGTGGCGATTCCGGGCTCGATTGTCGGCTCCGCGATGGAGTGCCAAGCATGAAGCTTACCCCGCACCTCCACCAGTGTAACGACGTGGGATCGACGAGGACACGGAGCACGACGAACACGCTTTATCGATCAGAGAAAGAACTGCAACGTCTTCTTCGTCCCTGCGCTGGGCCAAGAACACTCGCGCTGCTTCGTTGCCATCACCACTGGCACATACGCGCGGCATAGGCGGTCACGTACGAGCTAGGAGGGACAAACCCACGGCTTTAGGAGCTTCGCCCATAAAAAAACGTATATGAATTATTTGCATACCCATTTCAGTCACTAAGAAAAAGGTACCTCAATATGGCCAAAAATGCATGGGACGTATAAGGAACCCAAGCTCAAGTTTACGGCGCGACGACAGCGCCGCGCTGCGGCTCTGGAGAGAATCTCTGGTAAAACTGGGGGCAGGTGCAGCCGACTCAGCCTGTTTGTCGGCAGCGGGAACATGTGGCGCGCGTTGCTCAGTCGGTGCAGGGAAATGGCGCGCCGTGCCGACAGCTTGGCACGCTCAACCGAGAGGCTTGCTGTGAGAAGCAGCATTTCCGCGTTGCAGAAGCGACCCCGCGGAAGCGGAAGCGAGGTTCGAAGTATTGCTGTGTCGTGGCCTGCCACGACAGTTCAGACAACACCAAGGCACGCGATTCACATGTGAAACTGTATCGATTCCCGGGCATGTCGCAAGAGAAATAAAGACAAGCGCAGTAAGCATTATCAAATATGTCCTAGCTGACAGCGCTGTCTCGCCTTCTGTTTTGGTTGTCTCAGTTCATTGCTTTCGTTCGTTTCGACTACCTGAATCTGTACGCAATGCGGCGCATGCGCGCAGCGACTACAGTAATGATTACTCGATGTCCTCTCGCATTGTGAAAGTCCAGTTACGATTGTAGGTGAAACAAATTTGTGTTTTGATTCCCCGTGTTCCTGAGACCTACCTGTCGTTGTTGAACGTTCACACTCGCGTTATATCGTAAGCGCTGCTCGGTTGGTTGAATTCAACTGAACTCGGTACATTGTCAAAAGTTCGGCGCCTGCAATTTACGCGTCCGGAAGGCTGCTCTATCACGCCGAAACGGACGCTTGTGCATTTTCATCAAACTATGACATCGTTCTGCTGGTTTGCTTTGTTTTCGTCACTTTATTAGTGTGATATATATTTAAGCCGCTAAATCTAACTGGCACTGGATACATGCTTTGCAACAGCCACCTTGCAGTATCCACCTTCTGTTTTTGTGCGATTTTCTAGCCACGTGTGCGCAGCAGGTTTTATACAACTGTAAAGCGATATCCGCATAAAAAGAAACTGCAAGCATCACGCCAGAGCCGAAAAAAATGGGGCGAGCAGTTCCACTTGCTTCACAGTGGTTAAAGCTCGGCTAGCTGCCTCGCGTCTTCATCGGAGGGTGATCCTCCAGCAGCACGGAGGACTTGACGCGAGCCTTCTCAGCAAAAAGTGCCATTGAGGTATAATTTCTTTTTTTCGCACACCACAAACACTTGCTCATGAAAGTACGCGGCTGCAACGGCAAGCATGCCATATCAAAACAACAATCATATGATTCACAGTCCACAATGCAGAACACCGATAGCGAGCACGGCTTCATTTCGGAGTGCATATGGACTATTACGTATCTTTAACAAGAAGTAATGAGACTTAACTCTATGTATACGTCCTACACGGTGTAATCGCGACTTGGGAAAGGCATTTCGCTTTGAGTCGGGCGTCGTTGTCATCGATCGTCTGCTCTTCACCGCAAACGTGATAGACGAGCCTTTCTCCTTTCATCAAGTTCGCTTTTCGTAAGTGCCTTTCCGGCTTGAAGATCTTCTTGAAGCCGCACTGCAGGCGGCACATTGTGAGGCCTGCAAGTGCACCGCGAGAGCTCCGCACGTGCACGGAAGCGAGCGGCAGCGCGTCGGAGAGAAAGGAAAAGGCGCGTTGTTTGCCCCCATTTTCAATTTTTTTTGCCAGTGATGGCGCTACCTGTCAAGTTTAGCAGCGCCATTAAGGGATGCTTGGGCAGCCTATAGGGCTTACCCTGTGCGGAAGAGGTGAATTGCGTCAGTCGGCAAGACTTGTGCATTGCACAAATATTGAAGGTTTTAAAGGCCCACCCATTAAAAAGCGCCGAGACATATTTAATCATCATCATCTACAAAAGCACCAACAAAGTTAGTAGCTGCGTAGGGTCCCGTGTAGGCTTACTGAGCTGTAGTGGGTACGTTGCTGATTCGCAATAGGAAGAGTTATGGCGTAGTGGGCACATCGCAGCTGTATTTGCAGCAGGCCAGATAATCTTAAACGGCCAGTGTTAATCGCACCGGCGCTTCTTTCCTTGTGGTAGGATTCAGGTGTCCACTGAGACGCGAAGCGAGGCTAACAATTGAGAAGGCGATGCGCACGGGGCCCGATTACGCTATCGCGTTATGCTCTGGACGTGAACCGCTAGCATTCTCCAGTTTTTTCTCTAGCATGAGTGGACGATCGTGTTCAAAAGTTGCGCCCTAGGGTGGTCATATTAACTGCTACTGTTTCATCCCCTCCCATGCAGTACAATCACCGAAGAAAAAAAGAACTCACAGGGTCTCTTAATTTTGCATTCAAATACGTCGACTCGAAGGCGAAAGTCATCTTGTTTTTTTCTTTTCAGCCGATGTATTATTCCTTCCCCGCCCCTGCGAGAGCTTCCTGCACTTAACGTGGTTTTGCACTGCCTGCGCGATCGGGCCAGCTTTGACAAACCTGCGATGTTACGTGATGATACCATCTTCTACATTACGTCACGTACATCACAGGGACGCCATGTAATAACGTCACACATGATGATGGGAAATACAGAAGCGATGTAAGGAACGCAGATGCGATGTCTCTGCTCACGGTTAGCACCAAAAATAATTTGGGAAGATGTAGACTACTGAGTAGTCAACTATGGGTAGAGGCATGCTGTCCAATAAACGGCTGTGCTTACAACACAATATCAATGACCTAGGTTACCATACACTCTGTATTTAAGGAACTGTATTCAGAATAGAATGTGAATGATTCAGTGTTTAATTTTTGTAATATCAGAGAGAGGCGTCGCTGTCCTATTGCTCACAGAGAACCATTAAACATGTCCTATTCTTCCCATCGGCGGCACTGTGCATAGAGCCAACGGCCAGTTATTTCGATGATCGATGACTTACCAAGTACCCTCGAATTGGGTGAGGACTGCATGTGTGCGTCACTTTATATACGTTCATTATATTCATAACAACCTAAAACTTTCTGCATCGGAAAGTATGACACATTGAACTTGGCGCGAGTCTCTTAACAGAATCATTCCTACAAATAAAAAATTACGAATGCTAGACGATGACGTTTGTCCATGATTGTAAAGATTACGATAGACTTCCTACGTTTCCTGCATTGCTGTTCATTCGTGGAAGGGTTTCAAACGTGCAAGCATTTCAGTGCCGATTCAGCAAGAACACTGTCCACCCGCCTGTCTGGCTGTTCCTCCGTGACGTAAGACGGTCATCGCCATAAAATCAAAGAGTCACAGGGTGCCTTATGCATTCAACCTAAGACGAGTGGAAGGCAAAATACAACTTCTTTTTCTTCACAGTCGAAGTGTTGATCCTGACCCGCCACCCTCTGAAAGCTTTCTGCGCCTAGCGTGATTCATATTTTGGCAGACGATCACGTCTGCCAATATTTGCAACGCTACGCGCTGCGGAAATGGGTCAAATTTCGAGCTGAACGCTGCTTGCACTTCTCGCGAGCGTGCGCCCAAAGAATGAGAGGATGACGTACACGATGGAAGGATCCTACGTAGACGGTTGTGATGTGACGTCGGTCCTCCACGTAGACGACTGTGCTCTGACGTCGCCAACAGTAGCACGTGACATTGCGATAATTATTTGACACGACATGTGTAGTTTATGTAATTTGTTGCTGAATAGATGAATAAAACTTTAGAGAAATAATGAGACACACAAAGGGATTGTGCGCGTCTTTTTTCCATGAATTGCAGCGAGATGCGAGACTAATGTGCCTCCGTTTCGCATCCGTTCGTGTCGTCGCTGTTTGCGCGTCGAGCAAACACCAGAACTGACAAATAAAATAATTTTCTGGCGCGTTCGAGCACTCATTAGGCTCATTTGTTTGCCCGCGTCTACCTGAAAGTTCATGCGGCAGTGGCTGTTGATACCGCAGGTTTCGCTCACGTACAAATGTATCAACTTTCATGCCCCTCCCGCACAAGCACACCACGGAGGACGCCGATACAACGCCCACGACCACTACATAAAGAAAAAGTAACGGCCGTGCAACGCAGCTCGCGTGCTCGGGCTAGCTAGGGCACGTCATGCGCACGTGACCATGCGTGCGCATGACGTGTCATGGGTATGCGTCATGTTATCCTCCGGCGAAGAAGGTAGGGCCGGTATTTGGGTTGCGAAGGCTGCACGGGGCGAGTGGCAAGGGTGTGAAGCTCGCCTCCTGGAATCATGGTTTCGCGCCGCTACAAATTGTTGTTTTTCTCAGCTCGTAATGAATCGATTTGAAAAATTCTTGCGATATAATGCTCTTCATTCGACACACAACAACTTCCGGCGTCTAACTAAAATGTGATATGCGGCCTGGTGAGGGGCCCTCTAAAAATGAATTAAACGAAGTAATTTTTCTTGTCGGGGCTGGGTTTGAACCTAGAACTCCAGGCCCCGAAGACGAGTGTCTTAACCATCGGGACAGACAGCCATCCTTGACGGCAGCGAATGTCCCTGAACATTAAAAAAGTCACAGTTTCGCCGCAAGGGCGAAGCAATGGATGCGATAGTAAGAAACTAATGGTATACGAAGTGAGGCTCGCCAATGGATACTCTCAGTTTGAACAGTGCTCCTGTTGCAAAGGCGGCCGAAGCAGCGAAGGAAACTAGCGTGCTTCAAGTGTCGAGCTGTGACACTTGATAGTTCGCGCTCATCTTCTGTTTCTTCGTTTAGCGTCGTCCCTTCAGCTCGAGTGACTTTCGTACGCTCCGTAACATGAGCGCGGACATCACGGTGAAAGCTCGAAACATCCCTCTTCGCCCTCACCACAAGAAAACCGCGCGAGCAGACAGCGGAAGGGCAAGGTTCTCCCTGTGCAAATATAAGAAGCGAGCGAGCTCGCCAACTACTTTAAAATCCGCCCGTCGCGCTCCTCGCGCCATCGCGCTGGCAATAGACGTCAGACTCTGCCCAGGCGGCGCTGCGAAAAACACCGCCACCAGCGCCCTCATCGTAGCCCTGGTACTAACTGGGTAGTGCAAAGAGAGCCGCCCGCAAGCGAATGTGCATAGGCCGCAATATAACCCTTCTCTTTCGTTGGTGTCGAGGCGCGGTTTCCTGAAAATAAAGGACCTGGAAAGCTTCTCCCGCCAATCCACGCTTCAGAAACAACGGAAGCTGATCAAAGCGAACTGCGAGTACAATGCAAAATAAGTTTTAGTTATTCCCGCGCGCTGCAACTCGCAAGTACAAGCGAGCATCACACGACACCAAGTTCGAGGCAAGCCCTTCGACATCCGTTCTCTAGAGCCTAAATGCGTTAAAATCGGGTATATACGTATGCCACAGCGATAAAGTACCTACATACACGATCAATTTACTTAGCTATGCATCTTACGATCAGTGGTACAAAACGCGGTTCATCAGGGGCGAATGGCTCCGGCGATTTTCGCCTTTTCAGTTGCATTCTCCCTTAATTCATCTCTCGCTTCCTGTGCATTGGAGTGTTTTATTACGCATCCTCAAATGGTCTCTTGATGGTCGTCTTCCGTTTGTATGTACTGCAAATGGGGATACGTGCGTGTCCACTTTCGCGGGGTACAACCAAAGGCAAAACCGTGGCCTACGAGATAGCTACGGCAACCGCGGAGGACACGGGCGAAACAAACCTGAAGGGGGTCACGACCAACATTCTGCGATTTACTTGTATGGCGCACATGGTGTTAGCTAGTTAGAACCAGAACTCTGAGCCTTCAAAACGTACATACGTCCGCGATGCTGTGTTGTGACGACCAACTCGTCGCGGTGTGCGTATCACGCGTCTCCAGTCTGCCTCTAGCTGCTCACTTCGTGTTACACGACAAGCACCGCGGTCAGAGCCTCTGGTGAGCGTCATAGTCAAGGTTACCACGGTTTTGCATCAGGGCTACGCAAAACAACAGCAGAGTCACACATTCATGCCACCGGCTGTGGAGAACGCGGTTACTTCGCTTACCCAACACGCTCGCAACGGCCCGTGTCCAGCGCTCTCGCCTTTCTTCGTACGACAACTATGGAAATCGGTAAAACTGAACGTTGTTATTCAGTCTTTTACGTCCGTGGCAATTCACACTGCAACAGTGCGTCTTTTGCGGAGTTTCTTCGTAGCGTGCGGAGGGCTCTCGTCTGCTGCTGTTTTTGCCGTCGTTCAGGCGACTGATCCAGCAAGCAGTTCACGACGGTTCGGTGGCGCGTCCGACTAGCGGAGAGTGAGTGAGTCAGAACTTTATTTTGGTCCAAAAGTGGCAGAAGCTGAACGCGACTGGAGGACCCGCTAGCTCAGCCAGGTGGCTCCACCCAGGAAGGTGCCGGAAGCTGGAGCCTCTCGGCGATGTCCCGGGCCCTCTGGATTGCCAGGAGTTGTTTGTTGAGTTCCATGCTGCGCATGGTAGCCTCCCAGGAGGGTTTGTCCAATAATCCTGACCCCGAATTAAAGGGGCACAACCAGAGCATGTGTTCGAAATTGCAGTGCTCGTGATTACAGTGCTGACAGTGAGGTGAAGACTCTGGATCGATTCTGTTTAGCATGGCTGGAGTGATGTACGTTTTTGTCTGTAGTTGTCGTAGTGTGACCGCTTGCGCTTTATTCAATTTAGGGTGTGGAGGGGGGAAGAGCCTGCGCCCTAGTTTGTGAGCTGAGGTGATCTCGTGGAACGACATTAATGGATTCTTGAAGTCCATGCATCCCCGTTCCCGTCCCGTCTGAGATGGCCGGTCACCGCCGCGGGTAGCTAGTTCACGCGCTAGCTGGTGAGCCCTCTCGTTAGGGTTGCCAGTTGGGGAGGATGAGATGTCACCCATGTGGGCCGGGAACCATATGATGTGCGTTAGGGGATCTTTCCCTTCGTTAGCCTCAGCAGTCGTCTAATTAACAATGCTTGCGGCTGCGGCGGAGACGAAGCGGGATGAAAATGACCTGATGGCAGTTCGTGAGTCTGAAAAGATGGTGACGTCCCTTCTTCGTTCTTGCAGAGCTACCGCGATAGCCAGTTCCTCGGCTTCGTGAGTGAAGCCGGTGACCACCGTGGCCGCGTTAACTAGTGATCTCTTGGCATTGACGACTGTGACAACATACTCGTCCTTCTTCCAGTGTTTGTCTGCATCAACAAAGAGGGCGGTTGAGCTGGAATCGATCTTCCCCAGGATGGCCTCGGCTCTTGCTTTTCTTCGCCCTTCATTGTGTACGGGATGGATGTTCCTGGGTACCGGGTCGACGCATATGGCTCCTCTTACCGCCGAGGAGATCTTGTCTTTCTCGGGAGGCATGAACAGGGGTTGCAGCCCTGCCTCCAGGAGGATCCTGGTGCCTGCTTTTGTGAGGGACAATCGGCAAATTTGAGCTGTTCGTTGAGCTTCAAAGAGCTCCGTTGCTGTGTAGAGCAATTCACAGCTCTCGTTCTGAGTGCGAAATGCGCAAACACACGCGATATTAAGCTCAATCGTTGTTTCGCACTCGCTAGTTGCACCTGGTCCCATAGCAAACTGTGTGAGAGAGTCGGTCTATGCACTACTCAATACTTCTCCGACAGGTGGCGCCACACAGCTTGGAAACTCCAGAGTCTGACGTCTATGAAGAAACGCTTATAAGCACCTGCCGTTTCTGAGTCCTGCCCGCGGTAAAGGGTGTGTATAGCGCTCGACGTTAGCTACCTGAAGGATCTGCGCTTTCTGGCGCAGTGATTAGCGCCACGCGCTGCGGAACGAGAGGTCGCTGGTTCGATTCCGCGCTTCGGAAGCGCGGAACTTTGATATATATATACATACATATACGGTGCATGACGACAGCGACGGCAAAATCCAGCCGAGACTGTCCATATACTTGCTATCGCAATAAAATGCGCTGTACCCACTGTGAGACACAAATGTAAAACGTCACACGATCCATGATTGCAGTCCATCGCAGTGATCCCCCACCCGCGGAACGCTTGGTGCACCTCACATGGTTTTGCAGTGCCTCCGGGATCGGCCCAACTTTCGCCATGTGACGATGAGGCCTGATGACGCTATCTTGTGACGCCTCGTTATTACGCGATGACGTTGCACATTTTGGTGACCTGTGATGGCATTTTGGTGACATGTGACGTAACAAGGTGACGCCATCCCATGATGATTTTTGCCTCTCTGATGTTGAAGCCTACGCCTACAGACACCTTTCGCGTTTGATCAGGCATGTAATGCTTTCGCCTGAATAGTAAACACAGAACGTTTTCTATGAAGGCCACGCTGCATTTCCCGGTAGTGCAACAAAAGCCTTCTTCAGGACAAGATATGATGCCGACATGGAGAACATTACACACCGGGAAAATTCAAAACTTCCCGAAATATCGACACAAAACAGGAGTCTCCGTGGCTCAAGATTTTGACGAGCGCTGGTAGGAAGACGAATGACGACATACCTATGCCGCCCGAAAACAACTTTATAGAGTGGGATACCACGTGGGTTAAAACTGTGATAATTTGAGGCTTCGTACAGACAACTTGCAATTGAGATCCTACCTGTATATTTATATTGTAACATGGTAGGGCGCAGACAAGAACGCCAGCGAAAGAAGAAGACGAAGACGGTTGTTGTTGGTGCTCGCGCTTGCTCGGCTTGGACCGCTGATCGCTTCAGCTGCTGCAATCTTCTAATAAACGCGTTACTGTCTCAACGTTAAACGCATACCATCAAGTGGTGGAGAGTGCTGGTTCTGTTCTCCATCCTGGAACTCTGCAGCCGGACTCTACTTTCCCCTTCAACAATGCCGAACGATGCTACCACACCCCAAGCTGCCCGCTGTCCCGGTGTTCCAAGAGAGCGGGACCCCGTCATTTTCAGCGGTACTGATGAGCAAGACGTCGAGGACTGGCTCTCTTCTTATGAACGAGTGAGTGTCAACAACAGGTGGGATGACAACGACAAACTTGGCCGAGTCCACTTCTACCTGAGAGGAATAGCGGAACTCTGGTTGAACAACCACGAGGCTGAGATTTCCAACTGGGCCTCTTTCAAAACGACCTTCGCGGACGTATTCGGCCGACCAACCGTGCGCAAGCTCCGCGCAGAACAGCGCTTGCGTGATCGCGCCCAACTGGCTGGCGAGTGCTTCACTTCGTATATTGAGGACGTCGTAGGCCTCTGCCGCCGCTTCAACCCTGTCATGTCCGAAGCCGATAAAGTCAAGCACATCTTGAAGGGCATTGAGGACGATGCGTTCCACATGCTTGTGGCGAAAAACCCTGAAACAGTCGCAGACGTCATTCAGCACTGCCAGAGCTACGATGAGTTGCGAAAGCAGCGCATTTCCACGCGACGTCCTAGTTCGGACATGACCAGCACGTCAGCAGCGACCGTTGGCGCAATATCTTCGGACCCGGCGGTCCTGACACAGCAGATTCAGCAGTTTATCCGAGAGGAAGTGGCTCGCCAATTGTCTCTTGCGCCCTTTCTCCCAGGCAATACTCATCGGCTCACTTCATCGCTGCGACAAACCATCCAAGAGCAAGTCTCCGAGGCACTACCACCCACGTACCAGCCACCGCCTGTATCCGCGCCCCTCACCTACGCTGACGTCGCGAGAAGGCAGCCACATGCGCTGCCGCCCATCGCGGACACTGCTCCCCAAACAAACGCATTTTACGCAACGCGGGCGCCGGCAGGCCCGCACGTTCCTCTTTATCGCCGTCCTGCAACGCCTTCCAATAACCCTTGGCGCACATCGGATAACCGGCCAATCTGCTACTACTGTTGTCTACCCGGCCATGTTGAACGGTTCTGTCGCCGGCGCGTCCCTCGTCCAGGTACCATCGAGGACAGCTACAGCTACGTCCGCCCAGAGCCACCACAGTCAATGCCTCCACACGCTACTTCAGACACCTTTTCATCGAACCGCCGCGCCTTCAACCCACGTCGATCGCCCTCCCCGCGGCGACGTTCGCTTTCACCTATGGTTCGTCGACCACCACCCGCCCAAACGGAAAACTGACCATCGCAGTTCCGGAGGCAAGAACTGCGCCGCTGTCGAACTCTACAAGGCCTCGTTCTCTACCTGCCAACGAAATTTCTGTGTGCGTTGATGGTGTTGCCGTGCAAGCATTAGTCGATACTGGAGCTGCTGTATCTGTATTGAGTGAAGCAATGTGCCGCAAGTTAAAAAAAATTACTATTCCGCTTTCTGGCGTCTCCCTGCGCAAGGCAACCGCGGATCACGTAAAGCCTTCTATGACGTGCACGGCTCGGCTACTCATTCAGGACGTTCTCTATGTGGTCGAATTCGTTGTCTTTTCGCAGTGCTCGCACGACGTCATATTAGGCTGGGACTTCCTTTCCACACATCATGCCGTTGTTGACTGTGCCCATGCCGAGCTAGAATTATCAGCGATCGCCGAAGAAGTCGATTCTTGCAAGTCTTCTTTTTCTCGTGTCCTCGTCGCCGCGGACACGGACATCCCACCTTTGTCTTCTGTTCTTGTGCCGATCTCCTGCGACTATGATCCCTTCTCTAGCGCCATGTTCACGCCATCAGCAGACTTTGCCTCTCGCAAGAACTTCATTCTTCCCTTTGCTCTTCTCACGATCGTCGACTCTTGCGCAACCATTTATGTGACGAACCTGCTTTCAGTCCCCGCCACATTATTTCGCGGAGAATGTATAGGCCGACTTGAGGACATTGATTTTGTTTGCGCCAGTCAAATGCCCGATCGCACGACAAGCCTCCAGGTCGACAGTGTCAATTCCGTTACCACGTCCGACGCATCCTCCCTGGACGTCTTCCTTCCATCAATTGATTCGGAACTTCCTGTTGCTCAACGGACCCAACTTTTGAAGCTCCTCGACCGCTTTGGGACGTCTTTCGACTACAAGCAACCCACTTTGGGCCGAACATCTGCAATCGTTCATCATATTGACACCGGCACCCATGCACCCCTGCGCCAGCGTCCATACCGGGTCTCTCACGCTGAACGCCGAGTTATTGACGACCAGGTGACCGATATGCTTAATCGTGGCGTCATACAGCCGTCCCACAGCCCTTGGGCCTCCCCTGTGGTGCTCGTTAAAAAGAAGGACGGTAGCATCCGATTCTGTGTTGATTATAGGCGCCTTAACAAGATCACGCGCAAAGATGTTTATCCGCTCCCCAGAATCGACGACGCTCTCGACTGTTTGCAAGGGGCAGAGTTCTTTTCATCACTGGATCTTCGATCGGGTTACTGGCAGGTACCTATGGATGAAGCTGATCGCCCCAAAACTGCGTTCGTGACTCCCGACGGCTTGTACGAGTTTAACGTGATGCCGTTCGGCCTTTGCAACGCCCCTGCCACTTTCGAGCGTCTTATGGACAACACACTTCGAGGTCTCAAGTGGCAGACGTGCCTTTGCTATCTGGACGACGTCGTCGTTTTTTCAAAGGACTTCGATACCCATATTCTGCGCCTCGCAAGTGTCCTAGAATGCCTCACACATGCTGGGCTCCAACTGAATTTGAAGAAGTGCCATTTTGCCGCCCGGAAGCTCACCATCTTGGGGCATGTTGTCAGCAAGGACGGTGTTCTACCCGACCCCGCGAAGCTCCGCGCCGTCGCCGAGTTTCCCAAGCCGTCAACACTGAAAGAACTCCGGAGCTTCATAGGCCTATGCTCGTATTTTCGGCGATTCGTCCGTAATTTCGCCTCCATAATGGCTCCTTTAACACGCCTCCTTGCTGACAGCCAAGGTGTCACAGCATGGTCTTCCGCTTGCGACGACGCATTCGCGAAATTACGTCATCTACTGACATCACCACCGATTCTTCGTCACTTTGACCCAGATGCCCCTACCGAAATCCACACGGATGCCAGTGGAGTCGGCCTTGGCGCTATTCTTGCTCAACGCAAATCTGGCTTCGACGAGTACGTCGTTTCTTACGCCAGCCGCACTCTCACCAGAGCTGAAGAGAATTATTCGGTCACAGAAAAGGAATGTCTAGCCATCGTGTGGGCAATCACGAAATTTCGACCTTACGTATATGGCCGCCCATTTGATGTTGTGACTGATCACCACGCCCTCTGCTGGTTATCGTCACTCAAAGACCCATCTGGTCGTCTAGCTCGTTGGGCGTTACGTCTCCAAGACTACGACATCCGTGGCGTCTACAGGTCAGGCCGCCGACATTCAGATGCCGACGCTCTTTCCCGCTCTCCTCTTCCCCATGAATACGGAACTGCGTCTGTTTCCAGCTACGATTCTGCGTCACTTACATACGCTGACATGCCATCTGAGCAGCGCCAGGACCCTTGGATAGTCTCTATCATGGAGTTCCTGTCTCGGCCATCACCACCTACCGCCACTCGTTCGCTGCGACGCACAGCTCGACATTTCACCGTACGCGACGGGCTCCTGTACCGCCGCAACTACCTATCTGAGGGCCGCAAATGGCTGCTGGTGATTCCTCGCCAGCTACGGGCCGATATCTGCGCCTCCTTTCACGCGGATCCCCAGTGCGGCCACGCCGGCGTAATAAAAACGTATGCACGCCTTCGGCTGCGGTACTACTGGCGTGGAATGTACCGCTTTGTCCGACAGTACGTACGCTCGTGCTCCAAGTGTCAACGCCGGAAGAGCCCAGCGCACACAGTCACTGGACCACTACAGCCGTTGCCTTGTCCCTCCCGGCCCTTTGATCGCATCGGCATAGACCTGTATGGCCCCCTTCCCTACACACCTGACGGGAACCGCTGGGTGATTGTCGCTATTGATCACCTGACACGCTATGCTGAAACGGCAGCGCTGCCAGAGGCCACATCACGTGAAGTCGGCTTATTCATTCTTCAAAAACTCGTTCTTCGCCACGGCGCACCTCGCGAGCTACTCAGCGACCGCGGACGTACGTTCCTTTCTGAAGCCGTGCAAGCCCTCCTTCGTGAATGCAACGTTGTGCATCGGACAACCAGCGCCTACCATCCCCAAACCAACGGAATGACTGAGCGCTTTAACCGCACACTGGGCGACATGCTGTCCATGTACGTGTCCGCTGACCACACCAACTGGGACCGCATACTACCCATTGTTACGTACGCCTACAATAGCGCCACTCAGTCTACGACAGGATTCTCTCCATTCTTCCTTCTTTACGGCCGTGAACCTTGCTCGTTTATGGATACCATTCTTCTGTACCGCCCGGACGCTTCAGAATCCACGACTTTATCTGAAGTCGCCAATTATGCCGAGGAATGCAGACAACTCGCGCGTTCTTTAACCGCCCAAGACCAAGCGCGCCAGAAGGACCGTCACGACGTAAACCTGCCTACTCCGTCATATTCGCCTGGAACGTTGGTGTGGCTTCGCGTTCCCTCCTCTGCTCCTGGCCTTTCCACAAAGCTACTGCCTAAGTACGAAGGCCCCTACCGCGTCCTACGTCAAACATCCCCAGTCAACTATATTATTGAGCCTGTTCAATCATCTACGGACCGCCGTCGTCGCGGCCGCGAGACTGTTCACGTCGATCGACTGAAGCCGCACTATGACCCACCAGTTGTACCTGTTCCTTAGGTCGCCAGGATGGCTCCTTTTCCGCGGGGGAGTGATTTGTAACATGGTAGGGCGCAGACAAGAACGCCAGCGAAAGAAGAAGACGAAGACGGTTGTTGTTGGTGCTCGCGCTTGCTCGGCTTGGACCGCTGATCGCTTCAGCTGCTGCAATCTTCTAATAAACGCGTTACTGTCTCAACGTTAAACGCATACCATCAATATCAACTATTCTGACGACGAAACCAAGATCCCTCGATAAAGTAATATACATGTTCACTGTAAAAAATTCGGCAGATCCCACATCTCGTGGGAACCGGCATCATGCGAAGCAGTGAGTGAATAGTTCTATGCTGCATATTTGGCTTTGAGCCATACGTTACAAGGTGGATCGACGTATTTTCGTAAGTGTAGTAGTTGTGTGCACATCGTGGGCTTATAGGTACGTCGACAAAATTGGCGTTTAGGGGGTACCGCATGGTCTGACGTAACGTCAGCACTCATGTTCGAGCACATACATCAGTATTATGGAATCGAATTGCACTTAACGGCACTATGATGTGACTATCATCATTAACTTTCGTTAGCGTACTTATCCGGCGTCGAGCGACGCTTAAATTTAGCTTGCTGAATCATGGAAATACAAAAGTAGTGTATCAGACTGCTATAAAAGCGGAGCCAACACTGGAACCACACACGTTAACCTGACGTCACGCCTGTATCGTAGGGTTACATATGAGTTTATTGCTTGGTTATAAAATTAGATAGCCAGCTCCGCAACCACAATTGACGTTGCACCGGCGTTACGTCTGCACAGGGTGTCTTTCCGAAGCACTTTCTAGATTTGGCATGGCTCTGTGGTAGAATACCTGACTGTCACGCAGAATGCTTGAGTTCGATTGCTGCTGGGATCCTAATTTTTATTCTTTGCATTTGTCGGGTCACCGCTGACGATGCCAGTTTTTCTTAACGCTCTCGCATTTAAATTACCCATGTCTGTTCTCGCTGTTGCTGGGTAGATATAAACTGTCCGTCACCTGTGGCGCATACCCTAACACCATGGCCCGTGATAAAAGGGCGTGTGCCACACGTGTCTGGAGGAAAGGCTTTGACAAGGTACGCGGCAGAATTTTCACGTTATCCAAGTCATGACCAGACAGTCATATTCGTCAAATTCTCTGACTCTCCCATGCCAACTTTGGTCTGCACCAAGTTAAGGAGGCGATCATGAGAGCACCCAGACGTAGGCGGATAGATAGATAGATAGATAGATAGATAGATAGATAGATAGATAGATAGATAGATAGATAGATAGATAGATAGATAGATAGATAGATAGAAACGCTCAAACTGCCTAAGGCTCGCGAAAAAGTGCTTCGTATTCAAAAGTCACGTGGTCCTTTATACATTTATCTAAGACGACTGGAAGGCGCAAGCCATCTTATTTTTCTTGTCATTCGACATTATTGATCCCTCCCTCCTCCCGAAAGCTTCTTGCACCCAACGTGCTTTGCAGTGCCTCCAAAATCAACCCACATTTGACCAAGTGGCTTTGTGATGTAATGTCTGAGAAGTAACGTCATGACTAGGTCACTAACGGTGGCGACCTGCGACAGCATTACGGCGTCATATGGTGATGATGGCTTATCGCATCACTAGTTAACACGTCGCCAAAGCCGACGGTCTGTCTTCAGCGTTTGATGACCCATCTAAAGCTTTCGTTGTGCTTGCGGAGAATACGGGCATGCGTCTATTATCATCACCTATGGTCTGCGTGCGAGGAAAGTTCGTGCTGGACGCACCAATGATCGAGGCGATGCCGGCCAACCGCGGCATGTCCCTGTTTTCCACGAAGAGCTTGAGCAGGTACATGTTCCTGTCTTCCCTCGTCTCGACCTGGCTGTGGCGACAGACCAAGCTGCGTCTGAAGCGCCATCTTCCTTCGCGCCAGTTGTACATTCCGCACCACCATGGTGATCCCGGCCGTTTATAACACGACGCCAACACGCACAGTAAGAAGGTTGACGGCCACGGTTCCTTTTCTTTCTGCTTCGGAACGAAGCTGTGCCGGTGTTTTAAGTGCATGAGAAAGGAAGTGTAATATCATTCAAATAAATTAAATGATTGTTACAGGCAACAATCTTTGAATAAATCCAGATTTTCAGCAGCTGCTGTGTAAGCGCGTCGTAAGTACTTAAAAATTTAAACAAGAAATAAAAAGGTTGAGAGCACTAGTCAAAGTGGGATTCACGACGGTGATATAAAATATTGGAGGGGTATGGGGAGTTTTTCTTCTTTATTGCAACATATATTAATCCCTACGTTAATAAATGAACGTTTGCTGACTCATTCACGGTCGTCTGACAGTATGCTGAACATAATTAGTGTAATCATACTAACGTGGATAAATACAAAGCTGTCACATTGAAAGTCGTCGTAATAAGAAGAATTTGCAATAAAATAGTGTAAATCACGCTCAACGGTCGACTTCTGATAAGACGTGATACGATCACTGTACTAAAAAGACTCACAGGGTCACCTATGCATTTGCTTAAGATTACTCGAAGGCGAAAGCCAATTTCGTTTTTTTCAGTCGATGTATTGTTCATTCCCCACCCCCTTCCGAATGCTTTCCGGACGTAACTTGGTTTTCGAGTGCCTCCAGGATCGGAGGTATTGCAAGCTTTCTACACAGCACCTGATTTTTAATTGCCTCCGTGAGCTTCCCATCAATCACGGAGGCAATGCAAAGCGACGATATCAGGTCGATTCCACGAAAGATCGAAAAAGGGTGTATATTTGATGTTTCCGATTTTCCTGATAATTTTGTATGTTGTGCACATATGATTGCACAGCACGAAATCGCAGTTCGTTTTCAAATAAAAATTTTTTTCAACACAGCAAAATTCGACAAGTGTCGCCGGTTGACGACGACCATTTTACGAAGAATGCGTTTTCGTAACTTCGGAACCATGCTGGCAGCTACTCAAGCTATATATTACAAATATCTTTCTTTTTGGCGGAAGTAGAAGTAAAGAGGAAATAGCTCTTATCATTTCACGGAATTCTGAGTAAATTATGTATTTTTAAAAATTCACGAAAAACGCTGCGTTTTTGAAAATCAGTCAAATTTGGGACGCTATGGCTACTTCTGTGAACATCTTAGCTTGTTCATATTTGCAGTATGAATAGGCCTTTATGTGAATAATGAACCTCTGCATTTGTATTTCTCTAATAATTTTCAAAGTAGTAAATTTTCATGCTCGAAACACCAAAAAGAGAAAAGTGCTCCTCCATTCAGAAATCTATAATAAAAAAAACCCAATCTCAATTTTGTTCAAAGTCCCCCAAAATGTTCTCAAAGGACTGCAGAATGATATTATGAAAAAACATGTTGCATCATTTTTATTACAACAAAAGCAGAAAATATCAAACATTGTGTTTCCAGAGCGTGGTGGCCACTGCGTAAAGGACATCTCTAGTAACAAGAAAATACAGTAACACGTCTTTTTTCTTCTCTGAGCTTCGCTAAACAGCAGTATGATCTATTGTTGGAAAGTGGGAACTGTTTTGTATAGAAAAAAAGATCGTTCCAATTAAATGCATTTGCGACACCACTTACATTCCTCGTCGACGGGCAGCACGGACATTTTCATTCCTCTGAATAATTTTTTTTTAGTAAATGCGCTTATATAAAAGTAACGAAGCTAAACGCGAAATATGTGTAGCTGAGTCGATCATGCATTGTAAGAATGTGAGAAATCGCAAATGGCGGCAGTGGTGAACGGCGAGTACCGCAGTGCAACCTAAGCACAGCAGCCACACATTGTTTGCCAGGCTTTGTCGCTATGCACGAGAAAAAGCTGGGGTGTCGATTGCGTTGGTTACACGATACATTTTTCACCGCTCGTCGCTCTCCCGCCCGGTCTCTGGATCCGCACCGTGCGGATCGTGTGGCCCGCGCTACAAGCACTCGTGTAAACGGAGTAGCATGCGTTAGGCGGACAGGTGTAAAGGGCGGCGCGATGGACGCCCGCCTGAGCAGACGACAGCAATGAGTACGGCTGTGCCAGTCAGCCAAACACCACCTGAGATAGAAGTTAAGCATCCAAATTGTGCTTCACTTTGATGCGATCACTATCCTACGCTCTGAAGGTGGCTATGGGTAGGCGTTATAGCCATGGCCGAGATTTTGTACGGACTGCCTCATGGTGCACAAAAAGAAAATTCCGCTGCAGCAGAATTTTCGTTACGTAGAAGATATCGGATTGAGACTCTTTTGCGGAGGGTCATGAAGCAGGATGCGCTCTCAATTCAAGAGGGAAACCAGATCTGCCAGCACTCCTTCAAGAGAAAGAAGGATATGCAAAACAAAGCAGATGCAATGCAAACAAAACGTGTTTTGTCCGTGGCCAGAACTGCTGCCACCAATCTTCACGTAATCGATTCTTTTTAAACACTGCATTGATCACATAAGGTTTGACAACGTACACATTTGGGCCAACAAAAACCACACCTCTTGGCGACCGCTCTCCAGAAATTCATTTCCATTCATGAGGAGACCTTGGCTTTTATACCAATCTCTCAATTCTGGCACAGCACATCATCATAAGAGACGCATGGAGGGAATGCGTTCTTTAGCACTCAAGATATGAATTATACTCAACTGAAAGAGATGAAAGAAAAGGAGGCTACAACTGAAAGTGCATACTGTGGACTGAGGGATGTCTAACACTGGCGTGAAGTCGCAAACCACGCGAATGCATTTAATTGGAACGGTCTTTACCTTTACAAAACAGTTCCCAATTTCCGACCATAGATCATTACTGTTGTTTAGGGAAGCTCAGAAAAGAAAAAAGACGTGTTACTGTATTTTCTTGTTACTAGAGATGTCCTTTGCGCAGTAGCCACCACGCTCTGGAAACACAATGTTTGACATTTTCTGCTTTTGTTGTAATAAAAATGATGCAACATGTTTTTACATAATATCATTCTGCAGTCCTTTGAGAACATTTTGGGGGACTTTGAACAAAATTGAGATTGGGTTTTTTTTATTATAGATTTTTGAATGGAGGAGCACTTTTCTCTTTTTGGTGTTTCGAGCATGAAAATTTACTACTTTGAAAATTATTAGAGAAATACAAATGCAGAGGTTCATTATTCACATAAAGGCCTATTCATACTGCAAATATGAACAAGCTAAGATGTTCACAGAAGTAGCCATAGCGTCCCAAATTTGACTGATTTTCAAAAACGCAGCGTTTTTCGTGAATTTTTAAAAATACATAATTTACTCAGAATTCCATGAAATGATAAGAGCTATTTCCTCTTTACTTCTGCTTCCGCCAAAAAGAAAGATATTTGTAATATATAGCTTGAGTAGCTGCCAGCATGGTTCCGAAGTTACGAAAACGCATTCTTCGTAAAATGGTCGTCGTCAACCGGCGACACTTGTCGAATTTTGCTGTGTTGAAAAAAATTTTTATTTGAAAACGAACTGCGATTTCGTGCTGCGCAATCATATGTGCACAACATACAAAATTATCAGGAAAATCGGAAATATCAAATATACACCCTTTTTCGATCTTTCGTGGAATCGACCATCATGTGATGACGACATCGTGTGACGCGACGTTCTCACGTCACGAACTTATCGTGACGATATCCAAGTTGACTTCATCATGTGATGATTTTTTGCATCACTCGTCGTTGACACTGCCGACGCGGGACGCCGACGGTCAATTTTCGCGCTTGATGAGGAATGTAAGGATTTCAACTTAAAATATTCAATATGGTTACAGCGCGGTAAAGAATAGCAATAACCAGCCAATGGTGCATAAAGAATGGTGGGAAAGAGCTCCCTTTCTCCTCTGGCTGGACGCATTCGCCGATTTTTCCTACTGTTTACCAAGTTGTACCACGGGCGCTCGTTGTACTATTGGTATCAAATGAAACACGAATAGCGGAGCGCGTTGTCCAAGAATTAGGAACCGGGCCTGTGAGCCTGACAGTGGTGATGACAGGACGGCACATTAGGGTGTGCCATCCTGTCATCCCCACTGACAGGCCCGCACGCACGATTAGGCAGCACTACATGATCGAAAGCACGAATGAGGCTCACGAGCCGCAAGCCGCATCAGCGTATGTATCTCTAATCATAAGGCTGCTTACTGTACCACGCGCACCACTGCTGGAGTTTCATTCGGAGCCAATAGTACGCGTAACAAGTTTTAATGTGCATAGAACTCGCCCAATCTACGCTAGTTGTCCTCAGTTACCCGCTGGTCGATGAAGTTATCAGTTTTAATACGTCGCCAAACAATTTGTGCACACATGTTCACATGACTACAATTGGGAATGGCGTGTGAGTTTTCGTTCAACTTAAGTCTATTTGCACTAATCTAGTTTTACAGCGAGAGCTGTTATGAGATCACTTCAGCGGCCGTTTTTGGCGCCGTAGTTGTCCGCCGCCGCCGCCGGTGTCCGCAACCAGTATCGCTCGAAATAAGAAAAAAAAAACGAAATAAGAAAAAATTCCAGGATAAATCGAGGTTCGAACCTGGGCCCTCTGTGTGGGAGTCCAGTATTCAAACTCTGAGCTATTCCGGTGCTCCAAATTGCTTTGCAAAAAGGTCCTATACAGTCTTCATGTCGGGAAGGAACCACACTATCATGCGCAATATAGCGTGGTAGAAGAGTAAAATAAGCACCAAGCGTCGCACAACGCGAATTCTGTAACCAGGCGTCACACAATGCGAATTGCGCAACGAGTAGGTTGTTGAATGCTTCCAACCCACTACAAAGGGATCCGCCATAATTCTTCATCGTCATCAGGCACAGCATCAACAAAGTGCGCATAATGCCTTACATGCGTTTAGCAGGTACCACGGCTTTCCGTAGAATGACGAAAAATGGCACAGTGCCTGCTTCCCAACTTCTCAAAAATTACAATGATTTATAGCGCAGTCGGTTCCTCGCAAGTGCACTTGTATTGATTGCCAAGGAAGCCCATAAGCGCATGATCCATTTCCTCGGGGTCACAATAAAGTTCTTTGTCCCGCCCCCCCCCTCTATTTCCCACGTCAACGTATGTTTACAGCATGGCGGGAGAGGGAAATAGTGACCGGGAGTCACCCAGTGCAAATTACATAACTGGGGGGCCGTTCAAAGCTTCCAACCCATTACAAAGGGCTGAGCCATAATTCTTCATTGTCATCATTCGTAGCGTCAACAAAGTGCACAAATGCCTTACAGACGTGTAGCTGGTACCTCGCTTCTCCGCAGAATGACAAATAATGGCTTAGTAGGTGCTTCCCAACTTCACAAAAATTGTGATTATTGGCGTAGTGGGTACCTTGCTAGTGTACTTGTATTAGTATCCCCAAGAGAGTTTAGAACAGGCTCTAGAAATGCCGCTCTTCCAGCTTTCACTGTGAGTGTGCTGCGCTTACCGCGCATGCCTGGCGTTTTTTTTTTTTTTTTGCGAATAAGCCGTAAAATTGATCGCACTTCGTTTCCAAAGCTGCGTAGACTCACTTTGACTCGCTTGGCGGGACGTTCGCGCTTTCTCGTAAGCTATCTCAACGCCATCCAGCCCATTGAGTGACGCTACGAAATCGGGGCATGATGCTGACCGCAATGGCTGTGGGTATATAGAAGATATGTTAAATGTTAACGTTTCTTAACGTCCTTTAACTCTGGCAGCCGTCTTAAGAATTTTCATTAGAAGAAAATGCAGCTAGTTGTCAAGGAAAGCGGTGCGACCTATAACGATAACGCGGCTGTTTTCGCCATAGCCTAGCAGACGATAAAAGCAGAATCCCCACCTTTCCGTCACCGGAGCGCCGTTCACAGCGCCGCCATCGGTGGCGCGCGACTCGAATAGAGAACGCCGACAAAAAAATTGGCCGCGTATCTGCGTGCTTCGCTGCAAATGTCGTGTAAAGACAATAGAAGAGGCGCTGTGTGAGATATGGACGCCATCTGGCAATACGTCGGGAAACATGAGTGCTGTGTTGCGTGCTGGTAGTCCCGGCGCAGCAGCAGGCGAAGACCGGCGGTGACCGACGCGACCGGCGGGGACGCCAGCCAGCCCGAAAACGCGGTTTGGCGCGAAGCGCTGAAGCAGAGAAACGTCCGCACTCAACGAGTACTCTCCACACACTCTTTTATTTACACGTCGCCTGGGTAAAACAGGAACGCCAGAGCGGCGCCCACAACCGGCAGCCTGAAGGCCGCCCACAACGCTGCTTTTTCATTTTTTAAATATTTTTTTTCACCTTCTTGGCCTTCTCAAAACTAAAGTTTTTCAACACCAACCCAAGGCATTCGTACAGTGCAATACAGAACCGAAACCGAAAAACAACAATCAGCTCGTGCGAAGGGCACGGAGGAAGGCAAATTTCAGCGCAGTCGCATTTTCAGCTTTGTTGAAACAGCGCTCACTAGACGACGACGAAGTAAAAGAAGGCACAGGACAGGCAGCGCCTGTCCTGTGCCTTCTTTTACTTCCTCGGCAGCGCCTGTCCTGTGCCTTCTTTTTCTTCGTCGTCGTCTAGTGAGCGCTGTTTCAACAAAGATGAACGCATACCAACTCGCTCAAGCTTCCATTCTTATGCATTTTCGGCGCAGCTTAAGAAACTAGGGTCCTTAAAATTACGTATGTATGCAGTTTCTTTTAGAGGAACACGCCACCTAATACTTACCTAGTGATGTTGCACCTCAGATATGCATGATATTTACTTTTTGATCGACAATGTTCACAAGTATGAACAGCCGTACCAGTTAAAGACGGCTGGCCCTTGGGCAAGTGGTTCAACTTTGGCCGAGTGGCTGAATCGAGGGACGTGCCGACAAACAGAAAGACAGACAGAAAGAGAGACAGACCAAAATTTCTGCGTTTAAGTTCCCCAAGAAAGACTATCGTCTTTAAAATCACACCATCTCGCACTAAAGGGGATCATGAGGCGATGCGAAGCAGCGTTTCGGCATGTCGAGCCCGCGTTTTAGAGGGGGGGAGAGGGGGAAAGTGGGACATGAGAAGGGGAGTGGAGACGGGAAAGTAGGAGAGGAGAATGGGAGTGAAGAGGGGGAGATGAGAGGGGGAAAGTGAGAGATGAGAAGGTGAAAGTGGGAGAGGATGTGTGCGGAGAGGGCTTGCGTATGCGCAGTAAGGGTGGTCACGCCGCACACCACCACCACCGGATTGAACTCCGCCACAAGATGCTTCGCATCTAAAAACGACAACACCACTCGCGTGCTCGAGGGTTCAGGCTGGCTCGGGCACGTCATGCGCAAGTGACGTTACGTGCACATGATGTCTTCATGCGTATGCGTCATGTGATCCTCCGGCTCCGATGCCCAAGAAGGCATGTAAGGGATTTGGCTTGCGAAGGCCCACAGGTCGAGTGGCAAGTGTTTCAATTTCGCCTCCTCGCATCATGGTTTAGCGCCGCTTCAAATTATTGTTTTTCTCTGCTCATAATAAACCGATTTGAAAAATTATTGCGGCGTAATGATCTTCCTTCGGCGCACAACAACTTCCAGCATCTAACCTAAATTTGATGTGGCCTGGTGAGAGGCCCTTTAAAGGGCGCTTCACCAGGTGTGGTCATTTCGAGCAGAAAAGCGCAATGCATTCACTGGGTGTTCACGATCACGTCTGCGAAGGTTTGCAACGCATCGCACCGCGGAAAGAGGTCAAATTTCAAGATGAACGTCTCTTGTCATCCTTCTCGCTGACGCGCGCTCCAAGACGGAGGAGATGATGTACAACACGGAATGACACTACGTAGCTATCGGTGCTCTTACGTCACTTCCGTATAGACAGTTTCAAGATTTCGATAGCAGGAGCACGTGGTGTACCCCAAGAAACTTCCGGTCACCTCATTTATTGTTCTGCAACACCGAAGCGTAAAGGGTTTTTATCAGATTTGTCAGAGTGAGGGAATACTCTTTTTCCAGTTTCACATAATAGAAAGGCGCTTATAGTTAAAGACTAACACTTTTAGTGTTGTGTGTAGCTTAGAAGAATATTTAATTCAAATATTTTGCTAGACACAGGGAGAAAAGTGTTGAGACTCTACGGGCTACTCGCCAAGGCTTTTGTTGCCCGCCAATCCTGCTAGCCTACGCCAGCGCAGGAAACCGGAAGCGGTCCAGGGCCTGTGTTAGTAAACAGTGAAAGGCATTGGTGCTCTGACGTCGCTCACAGTAGCACGTACATGGCACTACGAGAATTATTTCAGGCGATATGTGTAATATGTTCCTTTTATAGATGAACCAAAGTAGAGAAATAATAGAAAAAGGGAATGCATGCGTGTTTTTAATAGCGAAGCTGTTCTTGGTCGAGCTTTTCATGTTCGGGATCAGTGGTGACATCACTGTGGGCATCATTAACGGGTATGCGCCACAGACATTGGGCAAATCCTACTACTAATCACCGGTCCACTATAAATGAAGGCAACAGTTAGCCCAACAAACGGGTATGTGCCACAGAAATCTTTGCGGCCTATCAGGAAACTATGGTCGTCAGAAACGCGTGTGTGCCACATAAATTGGATAAATACTACTACATACAACGTCCACTAAAAAGGAAGAAGGCAACAGTTAGCCCAACAAATGGCGTGCGCATTACCACAGTCACACCGCTATCACGTGATACTTTGTGGTTATGAAATGGCGTGGCTAACGAAGCTTCACAAAGAGTGTTTAACAAAAAGCAATGATACAACATATCGGAACATTTTAAGCGAATGTTTCTTTGTAAACATGTGTGTCAGAGTGCTATGGCCAACATGCAATAAAACTATACTACCGCCTCAAAGTTTAAGAGGAGTGTTTAACCCTTTGATGTACACAGGACACACATATCCCCATAACTAAATCATGTGTATCTGAAGAACTGCCTCGTCGATGAATATATAACTTGCACATTCGAGTCATTTAGGCTGACTTTAGCAGAACATTATATTTAGGTCGGCATCACTGCCTTACATTTCCTACCAGAGCACAGTTTGTGACGCAGGGGGGCAGCGTTTTCCGCCCGACAAAGTAATGGATAATTTTTTTAACTTGCGGTTTGCTGTGAGTAAGAAACTCAGATAGCTTTAGTTTGATACGCTTTACAATAAACGCGACAGCAGGAGCAGTGGTTAAATAAGCACGTATCGTACTTTATTTGTTAAAAAACTTGTTTGGGATACACATGTCTCTATGTACCGTGGCGGACCTTCGGTTCTACTTTGAATGGGCGGACGTGAACACAGGTGGTGCTATGCTGCCTTGGCAAACGTCACGAGAAAAACATTGCGTGATGCTTCCGTGCTTCAATTTGCGCGTCCGTGAGCTAGCCTTCATAATTTTCATAATTTCAGCTTCTTGACTCGTAGGAGGATGGCTAGAAAGCGGCGCAAAATTTCTTTTGTAAGAATAAGAAATCTACCAGACCTTCCTTGCCCTTAAAAGCGACGGAGAAACTTCGTTTTGACTTGACATTGTTGGGGCCCTGGCTGCCAGCAAGAATAGGGGGTAAGAATTGCAGCCTGTGGCGCGCTCACGCTCGGCGCGCTCGCGCTTTCCAGGGCAGCTGGCACTCTGGGCGTGATTTCCGACTACTAAAGGTGTCTGTGATGGTTAGCCTCCATGTTCTCGCTCATGGCTGCGGCCGACCGGTGGCCCTAAGCGTACTACGCGGACAATTTGGAATTTACGGAAGAAGGCGTGCCTAACATTGGGGTAGAGATTTACATTATGCACTCGAAGAAACCGCCGCCTAGAAATTCCCCCTTTATATACATAAGGCGAGCTCCCTCTCTCCCGGCAACTGCTGCACCCAGCTCTTCTGACTTACCCCCCACGAAATCAACAAAAAATCGACATGGATAAATAATTACAAATTCAAAAAAGTTTGATATCATGCGGGGATGGGTTAGTGCGATGAATATCGGCTGGGTATGAAGGGAGTGTTCACGCCACTTGAGATTTTGTCGGCAGTCATGAACTTGAATACGGTGGTCTCCGACGTACTCGTGAAAGAAAGTACCCGTTACACTTAACAATATGGAATTGTTTTCACAACAACAAACATTGAAATAAAGGCGTTTCTGGGAGTCAAGTTATATATTTATCAGTTGCCACGTGTTTCCAGGGCTCACAAGGTATTGGTCAGCAGTGCTTCACCTTGTTCTGCCTTTTATTGCCAGTGTGATGCCTCTTCATCGCTTTGTGCAGCTACAAAGAGCTCTGCATTTTGCAGGCAACGAATTTCAACCAAGCGGAGAGGATCACAACTTTGACACAGCCTACATAGTGCGGCCTCTTATCCTGTATTGGAATGGTCAAGCGACTGTTGCAAGCACAAATTGCTCGAAGTCGAACATTGACAACCATGCGATAAGTTTTCGCACAGTCTGTGCAGTGCCCTTGTGCTATAGGGTGGCAAGAAATTGTTTCCTAGACTTCTATACGGCAAAGAAGTATCGACCACTACTTTAGCGTGTTGGTTCCCTTGAGGTACACAGGGACCTAAGTATCTCAGGTAGAACTTCTTTCTTAGAGCTACAGTTCTCCCTAAAACAGCTTTCTTTCTCTTTGTAAGGGCAACACAAACAAATACATCGTTGTATCATGTTTCCAGTGTGTAGTTTTTCTGTGTACCTCAGAAGGTTTATAAAGAGCAGTGAGAAAACATATTTCAAGGAATTTCAAAACATAAGAATGCGTTAGCCTGACGAAGGGAACTCCACAACCTTTGCTGTTTCATTGATGTCCGCGAAGCGGAGCTGGTTGAATTTTTGTTCGTTTTACTTCGCCTAGTAACCAGACGCCAGAAGTGCCTCCGTTTTGTTTGCCTGAGTTCTCGCAAATTCTGGCCGTTCCCGCGTCATGCACGCATGAGCCTTGATAGCGAAACTGTAGTTTTAGACTGTGGTCTAATGTCGCAATGTTTTCCACCGTGTTCTCTGTTTCAATACCATGTACTGAAGCGGTCGGTTTTTTTTAAGGGGAGGGGGCGCGGCCAAGCAGGAACTGCGCAATTGGAAGTCTTATACGTAAAGGCAACAAACCATATTGTAAATTTCAGTGCACACAGGGTCGGCATTGCCGTTTGTTCGCTTTGAGATGCAACAACTATCTGGAGACATTCACGGCATTTTGTCAGGGGACGCGAGGGCGTCGAACGGCAGCAGAAGTCTTGGCCACGACCGGTGTGGAGCGGGCGTCTCACGTTTGTAATTCCGAGCTTGGGAAGCGCTCTCGATAACAGTGGTGGCCAACGACGCAGTTTTTGCACAGTGAACTGCACGATGTCAACCGCATAATAGACCTGAACGCGCCTGTTGCTAAGGGAAAGCTTTACACTGGTAATTTTATCATCGCAATGGGCTCTCCTCCCAAAGCGCCAAAAACGCCTTCCGCAGTCGAAAGAGAGGAAGAGTGATAATCTAAGAAAAAGAGAGAAAGAAAGAGTGCGCGGAAAACAGAGATAAAGAGAAAAAATAAAAGAAAGAGAGACAAAGAAATGGAAGAAATACAAAAAGGTATAAAGAGCGAGAGAGATAGAGAAATAAATAGATAGAAAAAGAAAAAAAGGCAAGAAGAGATAAAGAATGTGAGAGAAAGAGAGGGAAATAAATAAAGAGAAAGTAATTAGAACCGAGCAAGTCTGCCAAATTGCACTGTTCCTTCAGGCTTGGCGCCATTGGTGCGAATCTGGATTAAGTTTTTTTCGGCCACATACCATGAATTAGCGGTATCATAAAAAGCTCATGCTTCTGTTCAATTCCTGATTCGTTATTTCTTTGCACTGACGCTTCATTGATGTAATTTGCCTGTGTGAAATTCGCGTCATATTGTGATAACCACAGTTCAAATTATGGGTGCACGTGTATGTTCGTGTTTGACATTGTGTTGCTGTAATTTTTGTTCTAACACCCACTTTGTCTTCGTGATGCCTTACAACCCAACCTATAACGGCCATATGATCAACAGTATCACGAATAAAAAGCACTGACATCAGCAGCAGCAGCAATAGCATCAGCAACGTGTGGAGCTGCACGTAATGCCATACAGACACGCAGTGGGTACTTCCCTGATTTGCACTATGATGAATTATGGCGGAGCGAGCACTTCACAAAGGCACTTGCAGCGTGCTTGAATTCTTGGTGTGTTTCAAACGGCCAATAATACGCGTGCATACGTTGTTTTCTTCGCGGCACAGTTGAAGTGTCCACTAAGGAGCCAAGCCTGGGGAGTCATCGCCTGCAATGAGGAGGCGATGAGAACCGGGTCCGATCACGCTATTGTGTTCTACTCTTAAAGGCGAAGCCCAAGCCTCCTCAAATTTTATCAGTAACCTTACGGTCAAAAATTATTTTTGAACCCGCGTGTACCCAAGTGTGGTAAATTGTCTGCAAGATAACGAAATTCTCTATCATAAAATTCTCAAAATCGAATTTTTTATAGGGGTGTGCGAATATCAAATTTTTCGAATACGAATCGAATACGAATATCCACCTTCGAATATCGAATCGAATATCGAATATCAAAGGAAAAATGCCTCCACAGTAACAATATTTTATTTAACATGTAGCTATTTGAAAAGAAAAAACATTAACAGCCTGACTGGCAACCTAACATACTCTGCTATCTCCAGAACAATATATCCAGGCTAGCACAATGCACATCACAACGCAAGCAAATATCACGGCACAATGAAAGTAATGACTATATGTTATCATGAAGAAATATGAGTTGATCCACATGATCAGGCACCAGGCGCTCCCTTCTAACAGAGACACCCCCCCCCCTGCCACTGAAAAGGCACGCTCGCTTGGAACAGAAGTGGCTGGTATAGGGAGGTACACGGGGCAAAGCTTTGCCAGACTGGGGTATCTGAAGGTGCCTACAGTCCGCCACCGGTCACATGGGTCACTGTCTTTCTTCAGAAGTGGTCCCGCATAGTGAACGAGTAGTAGTGCGGCACGTTACGGCCGCATAATATTGAAAATGCACGGTTGCATGATCGCCAACAGCGCTGCACGTCGGAGATGCACCAGCAATAAATCATACGTATTGGGGTGCTCGTCGCAGGCAGATATCGTGCCTCCGTGTACTTACGATGTGTATCGCTCCTCTCGGCAACGTTTTTAGCTATTCGAACGCAGCAGAAATGTGGAGGACGAGTTATTTGATGCATGATAATCGAATCGCATATTCGAATTTTTTGAATATTCGAAGTTATCGAATATTCGAAACTTTTCGAATACACGATCTTCGAATCGAATACGAATATTTCGAATGTAATATTCGACGAATATTCGAAACATTCGAATATTCGCACACCCCTAATTTTTTACCATAGTCTTATTCCACTTTAAACGCCTTCAAGCCCCCGATGTTATTCTTCCGTGTCGGAAATGTTTTGCACATAACTTTGTGCTCATAATAAATCGTGTTAAAATTAATACTACCGAATACACTGTGCCTAACAATACACTTTAATCATTATGCAACTTTCATTTTTTTGTAAGATGCGTCCACGATCGCATTTCAAAATTTTGCCTCTAGGATGTTCGTGTCAACAGATACAGTGTATTGACGAAGAGCGGCACTGGGCCTTGGGCGCGCTGCGACCGCAGATACGAAGGGAATGAACAGGAAGCGCGGAGTAGAATGGAACAGCCGGTCCAGAGAACGCGTGCTGTGTCTTTTTCTCTTTGCAAGGTCTGGAACGCAATATCATTCTTTCTTCCTCAAAAAGTAAAACTAACCACGAAACATGCGAAACACTGCATTTCCGCCATTTAGGCACAACATGGAAACACAACATGTGGTGTCATCCAGCATCCGCCAATGAACACTACGTGAAAGCCAATCCGTAGCAACGCAGCCAAGAAAATAAATAAATGAAAATATGAGATGCCTACATGAATGTCGTGCTGGTTGCGTCGTTTCAAATGACAAAAACGCTAGCAGCACTTGTGCTGTTTTCTTTCATAAACAATATCGTGGAACGTGGCCTCCGCGCTCAGTTCTGGAAATTCGCTGTTAAGGCCCAACCGCATGCACGCGATTTTCGAGGGACGGCGACAAGCGACAGCGACAAACGGGCTCCGTCGCGCTGTCGCGTCGCGACGGGAGCACCCACATGTTCGCGACAGTGTCACGGTTGCTAGATTAAAAACTATTGCGTCCACGCAGGTAAATTGCGAATACGAGATGAATGACAACATGCCAAATTTATTATTGTCTTGTGTGAGATAATGAAGGCAGAAAAGCGTTTCGGGACTCTTTTTTCGCAATCTTATGTTTAACCGCGACAGTGGCATCTGCTGTGATCTCAATGGGGCGCCCGGAAGCGTACGCTGCCTACGCTACTACGTCGCACTTTGCAAACTGCGTTATGTTAGGGTTAGTTCACGAAGCGCATCTCTAGAACGTTTCCTCTTGCAGTCGTGCAACATTTAAGAAAAGCAGCAGCGACTCGCATCGCTGCCTCGCAAGTAGAAGGGCCACCTCACACGACGACGATGTTGACATTGCAGCAAGCTACCAACAATGCAGCAAGCTACCACCAAAACATCAAAACGAGCCGTCGATCAAAATTAACGACAAAATACGGCGGCTACCTCGCTCTCCGCGTGAGATGGGGTTGTAAAGAAGGTAGGCTATAACTTGCATTCCTTGAAGTACGCGCCGATTAGAAGCATCAAGAGCAAATTGCAACCGAAGCGAAGATCGGTGATGCTGCCATGTTGCCGGAAATCGTCACGCTCACTTCCGGGCGACAAGCTATTTTTTCTGGTTTTCCAGAAACCCGCACGGCGACAAGCGACGGCGATGGATGGCGCTCCGCGACAGCAAATCATGTCGCTCGTCGCTGTCGCTCGTCGCCGTCGCTCGAAAATCGCGTGCATGCGGTTGGGCCTTTACTACGGTGCTGCAACCGGCATTAATCGCGGAGGACACGCTGGGAATTTCGTGTTTTGTATGTTTTTGCGTTTCTTTGTCGCGCATCCATGGCCACTCGGCAAAAAAGTGTGCGTCTTCTAACGTGGCATCACAGGTTTTGCATGAGGAGTCGTTGTGCATGCAAACTGAAACGCTCACAGCGTCCCCATGAGGCTACGTCTGCGGTGGTGTGCTGCGTCTCTGTCACCCGCCGCTATGCTTCAGATTCGAGGGAGAGAGATAGTAAAACGTCTTTATTGATGTTTGAATGGCAAAGAAGCGCGCGGGAGGAACCTCTAGTCCGGGGTCCCTAAGATGACTCCAGCGACGAGTCGGGCCCGCTGTACTACAGCTCGGAGTACCTCGGGAGGTCCGTCGCGGAGAGCATCATCCCACAGCTCCTCGTTAAGTAAAGCGTGAAGGAAGACTGGTAAGGGAGGGAAGGTGGAAGAACGATTCAATTGACTGCTTGCGTCCAGACTTGGTTTTCAAGATTACTTGATGGAGCGAAGCTCGCCGGAAGGACGCATTTCAAGTTGGGGAAGATTTCTGGAACGAGCTTGCCCTGCCTTGAGCCGTTGGCAAGTCGAGATTAAGTTAAGGAGTGTTTCTGAATTCGGGGGTAAGACACCGTGCCATTAGACACTGTTTAGGAAATGCTGCCGACAACTTACGAGGGGCGTTCAATAAAGATTTCCCCTGACTAACTTCCATTTATTGCAGGATGCTGAAACTGAGCATGTGTAATGACATAAGTAACTGTAGGTCACGTGCCAATTTGCAACTCTAAACTAATAACGGTATTTCTTTTAGAGGTCAAGTTCCCGTACTTGAACGGGAACGGTATTTCTTTTAGAGCAGCAGTCAAGTTCCCGTACTTGAAAGGCCGCACTCCAAGGGAGACGTTCGATGAGATAAAAGAGGTTTATGGGGAGGATTCCCCATCATATGATGTAGTGAATAACTGGCATCGCCAATTCAAATATGGTCTGATTTCCGTGGAACCGGCTCCGATTGCAGGGCGACCCCACTACGCTGTCAATGAACACACCATCCAGCAAGTGAAGGCCGCCATTTTGGAAAATTGCCGCATTAGCGTTCGAGACCTAGCCCAACATGTCACGATTAGTGTGGGGTCCATGGAAAAAATCATTCAGGACCATCTTCATATGCGTAAGGTATCCGATCGCTGGGTTCGCCGGCTGCTCACACCTTTCCAAAAGCAGGTACGAGTCGAATGATCCCAGGCTCTTTTGACCATGTGCCATGGAAACCAGCAGGACTTTTTCAACATACTGATTACACAGGATGAATGCTGGGTCCGTCACTACGATCCGGAGACTAAAGTCCAGTCGATGCAATGGAAGCACTTGGACTCACCGCCTCCAAAGAAAGCACGCACCCAGCCCTCGACTGGCAAGGTCATGCTCACAGTCTTTTGGGACCAGCACGGAGTAGTCTTGATGGATTTCCTAGCAAAGGGTGCCACGATTACTGTGGAATACTATGCTTCACTGCTGCGGAAATTGCGAGAGACCATCAAAAACAAGAGACGTGGCATGCTCACCAAAGGCGTCCGCCTTCTGCGAGACCATACCCCAGTTCACAACTCACATGTTGCCCAGACGGAAGCACGCTCCTGCGGCTTTGAAATTCTACCGCATTCCCCTTATTCACCCGACCTCGCACCATCGGACTTCCACCTCGTTCCAACATTCAAGTCATATTTGAAGGGCAAGCATTTTCCAGATGATGAGACTCTGATTTCTGAAGTTACAACATGGCTTTTGGAGCAACCTGTTGACTTCTACAAGTGAGGTTTTTATAGTTGCATAAAAAGATGGGTGAAGTGTGTGTCCCGGGGTGTCACCTATGTAGAGAAGGACTAATAAATCTGCAAAGTTTCGTTGCTCTCCGTCCACAGGAAGTGGGTCAGGGGAAATCTTTATTGAACGCCCCTCGTATATACATTCTATTATGGGAGAGCAGTACGCGGCTTCGGACAACAAGGCGTAAAACTGTGCACGGAGCCAATTTTCAAATGTCTTGATGCCCCACTCTTTATCAAGCATCCTCCAATTGGGTACAGGCTGGCGTAGGAAGGACTTCCGTTCTCGTACGGAAGTCCTTCCTACGCGTGGGCTTCCTATGGCGCTATCACAACATGAAATCTCTTGCTCGGCGGGTTCTTATTTACATACGAAAAGGTAGTGATGTCAGTCTGTTCTTTGCATGCTACAGTTGACGTTTCCTAGCTACTGCAGGCCATCCAACCTCAATTTTTAAATGCGGAGCACTTCTTAGTCGCACGTGCGGCGTCGGCGGCGCCGTCCACACCCCCACTGCGCATGCTCGGTTCGTCTCGTGCCGGCAGCAAGCCTCTCCTCTCCCTCCCACCTCTCCATGCTTCGCCCCTCCACAATTGTTTTGTCTAAATGAATATTGTGGTGCTTGTTGAATTTGTAATTACTAGGAGAAGGTTAAGCGGCGTTCGCCGCATGCGTTTCCCGTACGACGAACGGCTCTTTGTTTCAATTGCTGCAGTGGGTTTCTTTCGAAGGTTCTGTCGATGCAGACCAAGTCACGTGATTCGAAGAGCCGTATACAGCTGCTGACATGTGTCTATGTTCACCAAGAAGTAATTTGGGATGGTTTGGAGTACTGATTATTCCACAATAAGGAAGCGGCATGCTGCCCTTTAAACGAATATGTTCGCAACACAAGATGAATGATTGGCAGTTTCATCCGTTCTCGTACGGCAGAACTATGTGTGTTTAGAACGAAACGTAGACAATTTACTGGCGGAAGTTTTCAAACATGGGAGGTCCTCGCTGTACCGTTGCTCACAGTGTGACACTATACATATCGAACAAAACTGTGCATGCGCGAGTGTGCATGGAGCCAATACTGAACTATTTCGCTGATCTAAGCCTTACCAATCACCCTCCAATCGGGCACGGACTGCACACCGTGGTGACTTTGTATGCGCTCGTTAATTTATAAGGACCTAAAATTTTCCGTGTCTAAGTGTATGACACATCGTACTTGGCGCAAGTCTTTTAACCGAATCATTCATAAGAAATAAAATTACGAGTTCTAGGAAAAAACGCTTGCATATGTTAATGATTCGAAAGATCATGGCAGACAACCTCGCCTTTCCCGAGTGGCTGTCTATTCCTCCTTGGTCTATTCGCGGAAGCATTTTAAATGCGTCATCATGCTGACTCAAGAAGAAACCTGTCCATCCGCTTGTCACATGAATAAATTATCAACGTTTTTATGTAGGCCACGCTGAATTTGGTGGTAGTGAAATAAAAGCCATCGTAGAACAAGAAGTACCACAGGCATGGAGGGGATTAGACAATAGAAAAATTCAAAACTTCCCGAAAATTCGATACCAAACAGACATTTCGGTGGTTCGTTAAGCTGACCACCGCGTGTAGGAATAATAAAGACGAGATACCGATACCGCCCGAAAGCAATCTTCTAGTCTAGTATACAACGTGGAGTAAAACTGTTAAGCGCTCAGGCATCGCATAGACAACTTGCAATGGAAACTCTACGTGGATATTTATGTCACCTATTCTGCCGAAGAAACAAAGCAATTCCAGGATAGAGATATACAGGTTCGCTGTAAAAACAGGTTTGCTGTTCGTCTTACGGGAAACGCATGCGGCGAACGCCGCTTACTACCCTTGTCACACTGGACGTTTAAATATCATTCGAATGGAATGGCATTCGCATCTAATGACATTATGCGGCTGCTACACAGTGATCTTTAATGTCATTTGAATCGAATGCATTAAGAAATCGAATGAGTTCGAAAAACTCATTCGCCGTCGCAGCCGAACCGAATGTATGCTCTCTACCCCAGAGGCTACTTAAAATGTGGCATTCAGCATTCCCAATTTGACACGCTTTCATACAAACTCGCTATTAATGTTGCTTTTTTTGAGGCATCTCTCATTTTAACGAGAACAGGTGTACGCAAGGCTGCTGCAAAATCTTTCTACCCTCCCACTCAGTGGCATCTGGCAGCCGGCGCTGTCGGTCGCAGTGTAAACAAACAGACGCCTGTGTGCACGTGTATCTGCAGCGATGGCATCAGCTCCACGAGCGCACTGGATCCAGGCGGAGGCGTTTGCTCTCATAAGGGTAGGGGAAGACAATTTTGCGGAGTTCCTTTGCAAACTGCTTTCCCGCATGGACGCATGTGAGACTGCGTTTTGAAAGCGAATAAACGTGGAACGCTCTGGGTTTCTGAGTGTGTGCCGTCGCACCGCAAACTGCCACGGGTGCCTCTGTCACGTCGCGTTGGGGAAAGCTTCAATAGACGCGGCACATCTTTTTTTTTTTTCGTCACGCCGCGCATGCCTTAGGCGAACGCACTGCGCCTGCAGCTGAGCGTCGTTGTTCAGCGGCACTGCCATGTCAGCCATGTTGCTTGTGTTCATGTTGCTACTGGCTAACCGTCGTCTTGGCTTATTGTGGCCAGATATTATGCGATAAAAATTTTAACCGTTTATTTTTTTGTGAAGCGACTTCGCACATGTCATTTAAAATAAATAACTTCACTTTTCTACAACTCTACATGACCTTCCTCAACTTTTCCGGCCATTTTTTGTCTGAATTATCGACATAGGTATCATGAACGAATGACATTACTTTTTCCTGTGTAGCACCATCACGGATCGAATGGCATTCGTTGCACCGAATGAAGTTCGAACCTAATGACATTACCACCTCCAGTGTGACAGGGGTATCAGCTTCGCCTTGCAATTGAGCATTCAAGACGCATTCGTTTCGGAAAAAAAAAACTTGAGCAAGGGCAAAGCATGTAGGTAAGAGTGTTTCAGCTCCACTAACGGGAAACCTGTGGAGGGACGAAGCATGCAGTGTGCGCCGGTGTTTCCCACAGCAAAATCACTGCTAATGGGCAATGAGAGACAGAAAAAGATTAGACTCAGAGACCCGCAGTCCGCTTTTATTCAATGTGTACGCTGTGAATGTTCATTCTTCGACTTCACAGAAGAGAAATCTGTCAGCGGCACTTCATTGCAGGACAAGATGGAGTGCCTATATATACGGGGTGGCCTGTGAACGGTTGTGAAGCGCGAGCAGTCGGTTTTTAAAAAAAGCTCGCTAGCAGACGCTGCCTGCGTCCGCGTTGTCTCTCGCGGGTGAGGGCGCGTTCTCGTTTATTGCGAACTGGTAGTTCAGCGTTCATCGCTGAAAGAGCGTTTCCGCAGCGAACGTTGAGTGAACGCGCGCGCTTCGCTCTCTCTCGCCACATGGCGAGCGCTGAGATGGTGGCGACCTCTCTTGCGCTCAAGCAAATGGGCAGAACAGGACGATGCAAGCACCCCTAATAGTCACACGGTCCTATAAAGCATTTTCCCAAGACGACTTGAAGGCGAAAGCCATCTTCTTTGTCTTTTTCTTCTTCGTTATTTAAATGTACGGATCCCCCACTCCTGAAAGCTGTCTGAACCAATGTGCTTTTGCAGTGCCTCCGGGATTGGAGGCATTGGAAGCTTTCCGCGCCTCACGTGGTTTTGCAGTAGCTCTAGAATCCAGGCCCACATTTGACCAAGTGACTTTGTCATGCGATGTCACACTAACGTCATGATTACGTCACTAACTTTCAGGGCCTGCGACACTGAAATACGTAATATGGTGACGTTATCGCGTGATGATAATGTTTTGCATCACTCGAGTTGAGGCGCCGAAAACGATGGTCACTCTACGCGTTTGGTGAGGCATCTCAGGCTTTCACCTTAATGTGTTTGTGCTTGTGGAGAGGAAGCGCCTCCGTCTGGTGCTATCGCCAATGTTCTCCTCACGAGAAAAGGTGATTCGGGAGGAACCGGTAATCGAGGCGATGCCGGCCAACAGCGGCATGGCCCTGTTGACCGCGAGCAGCATGAGCACGTACACGCTCCTCCCGTCGCTTCTTTCGACTTGGCTGTCGCTTTAGGCCGAGCTGCGGGTGAAGCCTCATTCTCCGTTGCGTCAGTTGTGCACTCCGAAACCCGATTACACCACCTGCTCGAACTGTCAGATCCTCGCCGACACCTATCACGTCGTAGCTTCGTGCCCCGCCAACCCACTTCCTTTGTCATCCCAACGAGAGAAGCTTGGGAGGAGTACCTGCTCGGCTGATCTACCTTGGATGACCAACGCTCCTTGGTGACGCGCCCTCGGGCAGCGGCCTGCTCCATTGGCGTTCCGGAATAGGGTCTGCAGTGTATTACACAGCGACTCTATGGTTATTTTTTAAAATAAAAATATCACAGTTTCGCCGCAACGGGGAAGCAATGGATGCAATAGCAACAAATTCGAATGTAACGCGAAGAACAGAAAGCAGCTCGAAATTTCCAGTGCGTCGCTCAAGCGCGAAGCGCGCACGAAAATGACACACACAGGGCGAGCGCGAAATATCAAGTGTCACAGTTGTTACGTATTTCTGTTTGAACAGCGTGCTCGTTTCGCCAACGCGGCCGCTGCAGCGAGCGAAGTGACCTTCGCACGTTCTTTAACTTCAGCGCGGACATCGCGGTGAAAGCACAAGACATACACCCCCCTCCCCCTCGTCCCTCCACGAAACAAGGGCGCACGCAGGCGACCGCGCCTTGTAGGGCGAAGTGCACGGAGGCGCGAGCGCGCGCAACGCTACGAGCGGGGCGATGACCTTTAAAGCGCGCGCCTCGGTCATTTCGCGCCATATCGCTGATGAGCAAGAAAGCACGCTGAAGTAAATGGTGTATATAAATAGCTCGCCGTTAGCGTTCTGAATGACGGTGCTCTCGTGGCGTAGCCGTCTAACGCCGCGCGCTGCACAGCGAGAGGTCGCCCGTTCGGTTCCGCGCGTCGGAAAGTATTTCTGAATTATTTTTCTTCGTGGCATATATATATATATATATATATATATATATATATATATATATATATATATATATATATATATATATATATATATATATATATGGGACATGGCGGCGACGGCAAAGACCAGCCGAGAGTTCCCGTATAATTACTATCGCAATAAAATGTTTGCTACCACCACCACCACCACCACCTTGGGCTTATATATATTACATTGAGTTTCATACTATAACACCAAGAGGGGAATCTGGCGCTAGTGTCTATGCGGGCTCCGTGAGTGGCGCTTCTACCACCCGGTCAATGATGGGAAGTACCTGCTTCGGATCCGCTTCGGATGGATTGTGTTCTTGAGATCCACGGGGCTTGTTTGCCGAGTGTAAAACAAAGTGAAATGACGTTATTTACAATTAAAACTTCATTCATTTGTACGCATAAGCTATCGCGAAAATTTGCGTTACCGTGTGATGGAAGTGAAACCTGCGGTGCTATCCTGGACACTGTCAAAGTTCGGCATACTGTCAAATTTTGTAATGGCGGCATTTTAAGCCAATCAAAGGGGTCGTAGCAGCTCTATAGGCCAATCAGAGTTGACCAATAGCGAAATCTGACAACGTGGAGGTATTTGACAATGTCCAGAATAGCACCCCTGCACAAATTCCACTACCAGGGTATGATTTCCTCTGCAATTGTGTTCTATAACTGGCTTTATGTTATACTGAAATTTTTTGTACAACACTTAAAACAAACACGGTTGTTTTTTCCTCGAAAGTACGCGTTATTTATTTGTTGAAATAACCATACGGTACTGAGGGAGAAACATTAAACGTATCATCTGCTGCGATGCCAGGTGCGTCTGTGCAAGTGGTGTGCCTCCAACGCATTTCTCGTTGTGTTGTGAAGTCTAGGCAGAGGAGCATGACGGTGCGTCTGCTTAGCTTTGCCGTCGTTTTGCAGCCGATATGAACGAGTTTTGGCAACACCCGCCTACCAAACAAACGTGAACTTTATGCAATTATCTGCACTGGCATGGGACGCTACGCAGTCAGACGTTCTATGAAACAAGACGAACTTGTGCTGCGGGTCCGTCATGAAGTCCCATGAAAGGTGAACGAAGACCCCAAGAGACGAAACGGACGGTTTTGGCGAAGGAGCTAGGCCTCGCAACACACGCGCACACCTGCCAACTCTCCGATTTGCACGGGAGACTCCCAAATTGTGAGCAAACCTCTCGATTGTGCGGGCATGGCCGTAAATCTCCCGAAAAGCACTCCCAACACCACCGCGATAAGAAAATAACAGCATCAAAAGACAGCGATTCTAAAATATTCTTTCCTTCATCTGTCGCGTGCAAAGCTCTTCTTAAGTGACTTTCGCCGCAGTACTCTGGGTCATGCAGAAAAGCGTAGCAAGATTAAGAGGGGGCTACAAGCGGTCACGGGTCACAACACGTCTGGTTCATTAAATACACACGCGTACATGAGCCGTATATTTACAAGTACAAGTATGATCGTTGACGTCTAAAAACTTTACTGGCAATCATTCAGAGCTGTTCATGACGGTGCTGCGGCCCTGAGAAACACTGAATCAAAACGTATGCCAACTTTCTTTTGTCGCATACTAATTTTCCATGTTTTCTGGTGATACGAATTTCGGATGATACGAATATTTTTGGTCACCCCGTGAGATTCGTATCACCGAGGTTTTACTTACAGCCTGTACAACGGCAACGTCGCGGTCTAGCGGTCTTCAGCCTCTTTGAACAACAAAGGCGCTGCTTGAGTGCCTTGCAATGCCCCCCAGTACCCACGCCTAGCAAAGAACGAAACTGAAACTGTAGAAAAAGATCCGTACACAGTTCGCTACCTAACGCGATGCAATCCGAAGCCTGTACTTCCCATCATTACCACGGTAGTTAAACGATCGCAGCGGCAGTTTCTTCTCTGGATTATTGTATAAACCTGTATGCTGTTCACGCTATTTCGGAGCCTTTCGAACGCGTGGGCTTCGTACAGCGGTATCAGAACACAGATCAGATCACTTGCTGGGCGAGTTCGTATTCTACCTGCGAAGTAACATTGATGTCACTCCGCTTTTTGCATGCTACAGTTGCTGTATCACAGCTACTGCAGATCCTCCAACTGCAATCTTTTACTAGAAACGCATGCGGCGAACACTACGTGCAATGTATTCACCAAATGCGCCTCTTCAAGTCGCATACGGTTGTGATCCTTCTTTCCGCCTCTTCTCTTTCTGAAATAATACTGCGCTGCGTCACGACGAACGCTACTTCTGGGTTAATTTGCTCGAATCATTATCTTCCAATCGTTCTGTCAATGCAGACCAAGTCACGTGATTAGATCAGCCGTATGCAGATTCTGTTATGTCTTCGTGTTCACCAAAAATTAATTTGGGATCATTTAGAGTACTGAGTACTCAACTGTGGGTAGCGGTATGCTGTCCATTAAACGACTATGTTTACTAAACAATATCAATGACATAGATTACCATGCACTCTTGAATGAAGAAACTCTGTTCAGAAAGAAATGTGAAAGATTTAGTGTACTAGGTTCCTGTTGCTCACAGTGAACCTTTAAGCCTATCCTGCCCACTATCATTCGCGCACTGTGCATAGAACCAACGTTCAGTTATTTGGATGATCTATGACTTACCAAGTACCCTCCAATCGGGTACGGACTGCACACGTGCGTCACTTTATATACGTTCATTGAATTCATAACAACCTAAAACTTTCTGCATTGGAAATTATGACACGTTGTACTTGGCGCGAGTATTTTGATGGAATCATTCATGAAAAATAGAATTGTGAATGCTAGACGATGACGTTTATCATTAATTGTAAAGTTTATGATAGACCTACTACGCTTTCTGCGTTGCCGGTTTTAAAGGCGTAAGCATTTGAATGCCGATCCAACGAGAACACTGTCCTCCCGTCTGTCAGGCTGTTCCTCCGTGACGTAAGACGGTCATCACCATAAAATCAACACCTCACCGGGCCCCTTATGCATTCAACCTAAGACGACTGGAAGGCAAAATCCATGTTCCTTTTCTTCTCAGTCGATGCGCTGATCCTGACCCGACACCCTCTGAAAGTTTTCTGCAACTAGCGTGGTTTCGCACTGACACCTGGATCGGAGGCACCTCGGCTGATTTTGGCTGCCTCCGTGATCGGCCCACTGTTGACCAAGCAAGGATGTCACGTGATGACGCCATCAGGTGACATAATAATGACGTCACATTTCTTGCGATCACTGACGTCATGATGAAGTTATATTGTGACGTTGTCACGTGATGATGACTTTTTGCATAACTCGTGTTGACGTCGAAAACGTGGTACGCCGATGAATTATCGCGTTTAATGAAGCATTTCAGGCTTTCGGCTTTAAGAGCCCCTCACCAGGTTTGACAATTTTGAGCTGACGAGCGCATGCATACGCTGGGCTTTCACGATCACGTCTGCCAAAATTTGCAACGCTACGCGCCGCGAAAATGGGTCATATTTCAAGCAGAACGCTGCTTGCCCTTCTCGCGGGCCCGCGCCCAGAGAATGAGGGGATGACGTACACGAAGGAATGGCTATGCAGAGACGGTAGTGCTGTGACGTCGGTGCTCTACGTAGACGACTGTGCTCTGACGTCACCAAGAGTAGCACGTGAAACTGCGATAATTATTTGATGCGACATGCGTATTTTGTGTAATTTGTTGCTGAATGGATGAATAAAACTTGAGAGAAATTATGAGACACACAAAGTGGTTGTATGTGTCTTTTTTCTGTGAATTGCAGCGCGATGCGGGCTAGTGTGCCTCCGTTCCGCATGCGTTCGTGTTCTTTCGGTTTGTGCGTCGAGCAGACGCCATCTGTGAGAGAGAGAGAGAGAGCAACTTTATTGAAAAAATTTCGGCAGATCCCACGCGTTGTGGGAATCTGTTTCATGCGAAGCAGTCAGCGAGGAATTCTGTGCTGTACATTATGGCTTTGAGCCACACGTTACGAGGTGGACGAGTTTATGTAACGAAGTGTTTTTGTAAGAGTAGTAGCTATGTGCGCATCGTGCGCTTACCAGGCACGTCGACAACACTGGCGTTTAAAGGGGAACTTATCGTGCGACGTAGCGTCAGGCCACACGTTAGAGTACATACGTAAGCATTATCGAAACCAAGTGCACCTTATGGTGAAATCATGGGAGCATCACACGTAACTTTCCTTGATGTATTCCAGCGGGGTCGAGCAATGCTTCTATATAGCTTGCTGAATCATAGGAATAAAAATATAATGTTTATTAGACTGCTAAAAAAGCGGAGCCAACACTGGAACACAGACGTTCATCTGATATGACGCTTGTATCGTAGGAGCACATACGTAGTGTTTATTCCTTTCTTCAAAAATTAGATAGCCAGAACCACAAACACAATTGACATTGCACCGACATTACGCCTGCATAGGCTGTTTTTCCAAACCAGGTAATAGACCTGGCGTGGCTCTGTGGTAGAATACCTGATTGCCACGCAAGAATATATGGGTTCGATTCCTGCTAGAATCCTAATTCTTATTCTTTCCATTCGTCGGGTCAACACTGCCGATGTCCGTGTTTTTTAGAGCTCTTTGATTAAGTTACCAATGTCTGTTCTCGCCGTTCCAGGGTAGTGGCCTCGAGGCCCACCACTGGAAACGCCGGCGCCACCGTCGGCGTGACGTGCTTGGCAGGATCACGTGGTCTCAGCGGCCGCGTCGGCTGCTTGTGGAGCGCTGCCGCGTGCTTTGAAAACGAGCTTCAAGTACCACATGCGCTGCGGTCTGCTCAAATACGGAAGTTTCCTCGCATTTTCTACTCAATTGAAACCATTGTAATAGAGTGGCTGCCTCCGAAGGCGACGAACATGAGGCTCTACCGCTCGGTGCCGCAGTGCCGCGCTTACGCAAAGGAGCCCAGTGTCAGCCTGCACTGGTAACCGCGGGACAAGAAACAGCGTGAAGCATGGGTTGTAAAGCTAAGAACCGGCAAGTAGCCATCCGCTACGAGTCTTGTGTGCAAAAAGTACTTCCGCGACGAAGACTTTTGTTACTGCGTCGGGCATGCGATGTTCGGTGAGTAGCAGACAGCGCGCACTGAGACGATGGCACGAGCGCGCTTCCCGCCGGCAAATGATGCATATCTCCCACAGGATGGTAAAAGCGCTACCTTTTACCACGTGCGATGCCATCTCAGAACCCTCCAATGCGACCTCTTGATCGTCGGCGCCGTGCTCAGCGTCCACAAAATCGGCTGCAGATGCGCAAGTCATTGTTTAGATACGTTAAATTAAAAAAAAAACGCACAGGGCCCCTTATGCATTCGTTAAAGATGACTAGAAGGCGAAAGCCATCTTCTTGTCAGTCGATGTACTGATTCTCCCGCGCCCCCCTCCAAAAGCGTTCTGCACCTAACGCGGTTTTGCACGGCCTCCGTGACCGATCACGGAGGCAATGCAAAGCGACCATGACGTGTGAATACGTCATCATGTGATGTCACATTATGTGACGTCATAATGACGCTACATATTTTGGCGATATGTGACGTCATGATGACGTCATATGGTGACACCATCACGTGACGATTATTTTTTGCATCACTAGTGTTGACGCCGCCGACGCGGGACGCCGACGGGCAACCTTCCCATTTGATGAGGCATGCATTGCTTCATAAGCTACATAAATTTAGCATTGCCTACGTGATCGGCCCACCGGCCAACCCCATGTATTTTCTTGGAGCCTTATTTACTTACGTGGAAAAGATGCCACCCTGTTGGCGTTAGACACGACACTGCTGCCAAAATTGCTGGGGTACACGCCAAATAATTACTATCCTGTTTTGCGGCTGCTGGTTGCTGCAATAACTTCTATTTTGTTCACCGCTATTTCAAGTTCATGTGTGTCCTAGTTCCCAGCCGACGTTTGCAGAACAAGTCTGGCAAACGTTATTGTATTTTCTTTCTTTTTCTAGGCGTCGCATGCTGCTACATGCTCGGTCTCGTAGACTGGTTCTTCTTCCACCAGCAATCTCGAAGTGGTGAAGCTTTGGTCTATGAATTTGTTGATGACAGTGAGCGGCGAGTTCACTGGAATACAAACGGAACGATAATTAAGGAGCATTGAAAAGAGGCGTCGCATTTGCTCACGTTTTGTGTCAGCACCAAACGAAACGAATGCGCTGAATAAAGAAACAGAAGCAGCGGCATTTGCCCGCTGAGAAGACCGATCAATACGCAGTGCGAGACAACTTTCCAAATGACATTGAAACGTACCCGAGTTTAGACCGAAAAAGAAAAAAGAAACACTGAATCGTCGGGACGGCAGATCACAAAGTTGCCATGCGCACCGAAGCCGCAGTTGTAAGGAAATTGTTTTTGAACTGGTCTTATAGCGTCCGCGCAACAGTAGTTGTTTGTTTACTCACAAATTCTCATATTTTGCGGCCTAAAGTTCACAGCGCGCTGCCAAAACGCGCTCGTAGCAAAAGCGAAACCATCAGTACGAACATACATGCAGACGCTCATACATATGGCACCATCAGCTCGTCGCGAACCCGTGCAATCGCTGGCTTGAGGCTTCTTTCTGTTATGCTCCGTTTGGTTATACAGGCAGTCTACTCTAACGAGATATTTCACATAGTTTGCACTCAGCGAGTGACTACCTTTCACGCAAGAAGCCGGTTCAGGGGTCTCCAACGCGGTGATAGCGTGAAGCGGGTGCTCGGTTTTCTGCAAAGAGACAGCGACTGCAGACTATCTTGTGCTTTCAGTTCGTAGAAAATGATTATTTTGACAGTAAAGAACACAGCTCATTTCGAAAGTACTTACAGAAATGCCCTGCAGGATTCCGCGAGGTGTTTTTGTAGAGCGCCGACAGCAAAACCTATGGGGAGCGCGCCGGCGGTATCCTGCCTAGCACGCAATCGAGGCGCGTCCGATAGAGGGCGACTCCGTAACTCCTCGAGGCCAAGATATAAAGTGTCAATCACCTGTGGCGCATACCCGTACTCCGGGGCCCGTGGTAAGCGGGTATGTGCCACACGCGTCTGGTGGAAGGGGTTTGACGACGTACGCGACAGGATTTTCACGTTATTCATGTCATGGCCCGACAGTCATATTCGTCAAATCCTGTTACCCTCCCATGCCAATTTTGGTCTTTACCAAGTTAAGGAGCAGATCATGAGAGCACCCAGACATAAGCGGCTAGATAGATAGATACGAAGATAGAAACGCTCAAAGTGCCAAAGGTTCGCTAAGAAATGCTTCGCATTTAAAAAGTCCGGCGAGTTCTTCGGAGACTAGGGCTAATATCCCCACCTAGGCGTCGGCCACGAACCCTTGAGCTCTGGCGGCTGCCCCGGCCCGCTGGCCGGCCCAGACTTGGTCCTCGAGGGCGAAGCTGAGCAGTGCAGCGTCCCAGCGCGTTGGGTTCGAGGCTGCGTCTCCGTCTGGAACCCCACCTCTGTCACACTCCCGCAACATGTGTTCCAGGGTAGCCCTGGCATCGCAAAACTTGCATCTTGCCGAATAAAGCTCAGGGTAACAGAGATTCAAGATCACTGGGCTCGGAAACGTTCTGGTCTGCAGCTGTCGCCACGTGACCACCTGCTTCTTGTTCAGTTTTTGATGTGGCGGGGGTAATTTGCACCTGGCCAATCTGTAATGCTTTGTTAGGTGTCTAAAACTAGTGAGGCGATCCTCCCACTTCCACTCCCCGCCCGACGTCGCGGTCGAGGTGGCGGCGGTGTTGACAGTGGCGCCTCGGTCCGTAAGCCCTCGAGCCGCCCCGTGCGCCGTCTCATTGCAGGCGAGCGAAGTGGTGTGGGCGGGTGCCCGTTGGATGTAAACGTCCCTATTCTCGGTTTTGCCCTCAAGCAGAATTTGTAACGCCTCGGGGGAGACGCGGCCGTAGGCAAAGTTGCGGACTGCGGTCTGGCACTCGCTAATTACCACTTCGGCCGTGGTCGTGGCCACCGCGAGCGCGAGAGCCACTTCCTCCGCTGTCTCCACGTGCTCCGTGCTTACCATGACGCTTGTGTTGCAAGCGTTTTCATGGTCTCCATTTCATGGTCAACTCCATTTTTTCGATTTCGTGGCCAACTGGCCGGGCTCGGCTTGCGGCAGCCGGATATTCGACAACAGTTGGGCAAGAGTAAAATGTGAAAGAGGGACGGTGCCTGGCCTCCTACTCGGCGACAAAGGGTATCCCTGCAGGTTTTACGTCATGACCAATTTAGGAGAGCGGGACGAAAGACAGCCCTCAGCACACGTGAACTCAACTTAGAGCAATGCTATTGTGTTTACAAACGTATGATTAAATCGAGAGAAAACTGCTTTCTTTAGGTACAAATCCCTCGCACGGACCTGCCGCACTGTCCAGAGGACGTGTGGAAGCGAACGCTTCCATGCGTCGATATGACTCTTAAAATAAAAACAACAGTTTCTATCGTCATCACAGCTTGTGCGGCCCTCCGTAACTTCGGCCACCTCCAAAGAGAACCCGTCCCTCCTCTACCACAAAGCCAGCAAATTCATGACAGCGGTTCGCCGGCTCCTACCTCACTTTGTTTACCACCACCAGCAGCCGCGCCACCTGTGCCAGAAACAGCAAGCGGTTTCATGCTGAGCCAGCGCATAGTCGCAAAGTATTTCACTTCAACGAATTGACAAAAAATCAGAGACATGCGTTTATTCGTACTGCTTTTTTTTTTCATTACGTCCAGCTGCAGTCTAAGCATTTCTGGTTTTGCTTCCATTTTCGTTGGAGGCGAAAGTGTTTGAGGCCCGTGTACTTAGATTTAGGTGCACGTTAAAGAACCCCAGGTGGTCGAAATTTTCGGAGTCCTCCACTTCGGCGTCTCTCATAATCATATCGTGGTTTCGGGACGCTAAACCTCAAATATTATTATTATTGCCTTTGATTTCTGATTAGGTATATCTGGTCAAAAAACTTCCATTTTTTTTCCTGTGTTGTGCGTATTTTCTGCTTGTGTTGGATGCACATGAATTTCAACCTTAATAAGTGCTCCTTTTACGCTTCCTCACGGCCCTGTTTCGTGGCATCTAGGCGGGCAACCAATTCCATTTAGACCACATCTAGCTGCAGCTAGTCAAAGTGCGTGTCGTGCCAGCTTGCACAGAGGCGCTGGCCTCTGCAGCACTGCTGGAAGCTGCTGTCGTTCGCGCAGTTGCGGCCTCTGACCAGTGCATGGCTGGCTCTCTGCTGTACTTGGCCACGTGGATGTGCAGTATTTGTTGAAGCATCCACCAGCGGACTGCTGTTGTCGCGCTATGACCAGAGGTCTGGGGGTCGTCGTACATGTCGTGATAACTTGCTGAATGAGGTAAAATGAGCACACTGCTAGGCGACTCCTGCATAGCTACACCAAAAGTATCGCAATGCTCTGTGCACCTTACTGTATATGTACAGGCGGGTCCACCGTTAAAGGGAACACTTGCGTGCAGAGCATGTCCGGATTTGGCTCTCTTGCAAAAGAATAGTCGCTTAGATTTGCATAAGACAACTGATGGTTGACAGTTCGGACTCCTTTTGACAAACTAGTGCCGTGCACAAACAATCTTTCCACATGCACTTGCCGTTAGGGGGTCAACAATATGGCAAGTTCAAATTCGAGTGCTCCCTTTAACAGTGGACCGGACTGTACACTGTAGATGTGTAGTACCCGTAGTGCCCATTGCAACCATTTTATATTTACGAATGTAACGCACTACAACCTGTACTATATATTCAAGATTTCATGTTGCCTTGTACACTCCTCGCACTGAGATGCTCAATTTCATCAGCCACCAGTGTGACAGCACCCAGGTGTGAAAAACGCTCCATTGGGAAAAATACTGAAATGCCGGACACTGTATATGTGTACGTGGTAGTTCCAACGTGATAACTGAAGCCCATGGTATTGCGATAGCCATTATATGGACAGTCTCGACTGATTTTTGCCGTCGCCGCCGTCATGCTGCGTATATGTATAAGTATGTATATATATAAGTCTCAAGAAAAATAATTCTGAAAAAAGCTTCCGAAGCGGGGAATCGAACCAGCGACCTCTCAGTCCGCAGCGCATGGCCCTAACCACTACGCCACCAAAGGCAGATCCTCCAGGTAGCTAACGGCGAGCGTTATATACACACCCTATACCGCAGTACTCAGAGACGGCAGGCGCTTATAAGCGTTTCTTCATTACCAGCGAGAAGGCGCGAGGAGCGCGACGGGCGCACTTAAAGGCGTCAGCCAGCTCACTCGCTTCTAATATTTGCGCAGGGAGAACATTGCGCTTCCGCTGTCTACTCGCGCGGTAGTAGTTGCCGGGTAACGCCGTTGCGCTTCGCCCTGCAGGGCGTGGTCGCCATCGTGCGCTTATCTCGAGGAAAGAAGGGGGCGGGCGGGGGTATGGAGCGCGGTGTTGTATGTCTTGTGCTTTCCCCGCGATGTCCGCGCTGTAGTCACAGAGCGTACGAAGGCCACAACACTCGCTGCAGTGGTCGCGTATGCGAAAGGAGCGCGCTGTTCAAACAGAAATAAGCAACACTTCACTTGTGACAGTTCGCGCTTGTTCTGTGTGTACCTGTTCATTCGTTTCGTGCGTCCTGCTTTATGTTCGAGCAATGCGCTTCAAGTGTCGAGCTGCGACACAGCATAGTTCGCGCTCGTCCTGTATGTGCTCTTTTCTTGCGTCCTTTGCACTTGAGCGACGCGCAGGAAATTTCGAGCTGCTTTCCGTTCTTCGCGTTGCATTCCAATTTGTTGCTATCGCATGCGGCGAAACTGTGACTTTTTGTTCTTACAATCATTGAACGTTACAGGCGTAAAACATGACCAGTGAAAAAAAAACGCCAGGCCTGCGCGGAGAGCGCAGCACAGTCACAGCGAAAGCCGGAAGAGCGGCGTTTCTAGAGCCCGTTGTAAGCTCCCTTGGGGCTAGTAATACAAGTACACTAGCAAGGTACCCACTATGCCATAAATAACAATTTTTATGAAGTTGGGAAGCAGCTACTAAGCCAATATTCGTCATTCAGCGGAGAAGCGAGGCACCAGCTACACGTCTGTAATTCATTATGTTCACTTTGTTGAAGCGACGACTGATGACGATGAAGAATTATGGCTGAGCCCTTTGTAATGGGTTGGAAGCTTTAAACGGCCCACCAGTTATGTAATTTGCATTGGTTGACGCCCGGTCGCTATTTCCCTCTCCCGTCATGCTGTATAACATACGTTGACGTGGGAGAGAGACGGGAGGGGGGCGAAGAACTTTACTGAGACCCCGATGAAATGGATCATGCGCTTATGGGCTTCCTTGGCAACCAATACAAGTGCACTTGCGAGGAACGCACTACGCTCTAAATCGTTGTAATTTTACTAAGACCCCGAGGAAATGGATCATGCGCTTATGGGCTTCCTTGGCAACCAATACAAGTGCACTTGTGAGGAACCCACTACGCTATAAATCATTGTAATTTTTTAGAAGTAGGGCAGCCGGCACTGTGCCATTTTTCGTCATTCTACGGAGAGCCGTGGTACCTGATAAACGCATGTAAGGCATTATGCGCACTTTGTTGATGTTGTGCCTGATGACGACGAAGAATTATGGCAGAGCCCTTTGTAATGGGTTGGAAGCATTCAACAACCTACTCGTTGCGCAATTCGCATTGTGTGACGCCTGGTTACAGAATTCGCGTTGTGCGACGCTTGGTGCTTATTTTACGCTTCTACCACGCTTTATTGCATATGCTAATGCGGTTCCTTCCCGACATCAAGCCTCTATAGGACCTTTTTGCAAAGCAGTTTCAAGCACCGGCATGGCTCAGAGGTTGAATACTGGGCTCCCACGCAGAGGGCCCAGGTTCAAACCTCGTTCCATCCTGTTCTTTTTCTTATTTAGTTTTTTTCTTATTTTGAGCGATACTGGTTACGGACACCGGCGGCGGCAGCGGTGGACAACTACGGCGCCAAAAACGGCCGGTGAAATGATCTCATCAAAGCTTTCGCTGTAAAAAAATACGAAGAAGCCATACCGCCGGACTCTTCCAGAGGCCTGCCTTGGGTTTGTGACAGCAATGCAGCTACAGCAGGTGTGCACTGCGACTTGGAGACGAACCTGTCATCCCTCTGGCATAGCATTGTCGCAGGGATTGGGCAGCCGATCTGTCATGTGTGACGCGATGTATCCAACGCGCTGTTGCTCGTCGGTCATTTGGCTTGGTGGTGGTTTCCGTCTTGTGAAATTGCAAAGAAGCAAACAAGCGGGCTCACGTTGCCTATAGAATGAGGCTCCCAAGAGAAGCTTTTTAAAACACAGCGTAATCAATGAATGCTGAACGAACACACAAAAGACACGAAACAAATGTGTAAATGCAGCGATGCATGTAGTGCTGAGTGGATTAAATACCGCAATTTCGGCTCTTTAGTGAACGTAGCAAAAATGTAAAACGCAACCGTGTTTGCAAAAGCCGTGGCAAAAGTACGGCTCGCCAACGCTGCCTATTATGGCGAGTTCATGACCGGCCGGACTGAAGAGACGCGATGGCGTTCCTTCGTATTAGTTGAAGAGAAGGAATTCGAGCGCATGTCTCAAGCCCTGCCGTGGTTCAGGTCATCGAATTAAATTGCTGCGCGCTGTACAATGCACACATGCAGGATATGTCGCCAATAATATCAGTTTCAGCCAAAGAAATGCCTAAATGTCATAAAGCGTTCCCGCATGTATTCAGCGTTCGTTCTTCGCCACTTGTCTTTCAAGATTTCCCAGATATTCTTCAGCTCGGTCCTTTTGCGCGGTGTCACGTTGTGGTATCAGTTACACTCGTCTTCAATTTTTAACACGAAAGTGTTTTATGCCGGGGTCACCAAGATTTCAGTGAGTTATTTCCGTCTCGGAAATGACGTCTAAAATGCACACGATCATTCGGCCAATAAAAATTTAAAGAATAAATTTCCTTGTATGGAATCGAACCCACGACCTCACGATGCGTGACAACAGATTCCAGCATGCTACCCACAGCGCCACCGTCACACACACTGGAGGCTTTACAAATGCGCCTTTCATATATCAACCTCTCACAGTGCTCATGGTCGGCGGGGTGGTGTCAGGATAGCTATGTGGGCGAGTGGCCTATCACATTATGATATAAAACTTTTAGCGAAAATAAATTTCTTCGGCCTGCGTCGTTTATTTGCGCTCAAAGTTTAATATGATAATGGGGTGGTGTCGCCCTCTGGGAGCGGTAAAGTGAAGTAGTGGATTATGACCGTGGCCTTCCCGATTTGCTCCTGGAATGCGTCGTTGCTACGCGTCCATCCTATTGGGCGCATTTCCAATAGCAGAAGTGCAGTTTTGTCGATGCCTTAACACACCGCGAGGTGGCGACCTTATCCTAAGCGTCGGCCTCGCTCTATCGCATCCATCCATATTAAAAATAGCTTCGGGACGCGCGCCTGCCTCTGTAATAGCTCGTTCACACTGAGCATTCCGGCGACCGGAGAGCCGCAGAATCCGGTTCGGCGGCGGCGAGATCCGCCGTATCGGCCCTCTCCGCGCCGAACGCTCCCGGACCGATTTTTGCGGCAACCGCCGCCGGATCCGCTCGCCGCGGTACTTGAAAAATTGGCAGCCAAGTACGACACGCTCGTCATGTAGCAGTCGAAAAACATCCACATAGCGAAATTGCTAATCGAAATGGCGCGGAACTACGTCGTCCTTCACGACAAACGCTACCCGAAGCACAGGGACAGTTTACTGAAGCAAGATTTGTGGAATAAAATTGGCAACGAGCTTCGATTGACTGGTATGTACAAGTGCTGCTGTCTATGTTGCTTTGTTTCTGATGTAGCGAGCAACAGTTTGAGCATTGCGATGTAGCTAACTTGCATGCCCTAGTCGCAAAGAGCGTTGCAACGAGCATGGTCGTTTATTGCAGCGCTGAAGACCCGCAAAATTGCATGGCGTAGTCGTGGCGTAGTTGCGATATAGTGCCTAGAATATACTTACTAGTGTGCCGACCGCCTAGCGTTTCTAATGGGAGACGCTGGCACCGATGTTGATGCCTTCCACCGGACGCCACCAGACGGCGACACTCTTAGGGACCATGCTAACGGAGCGGCGCATTAAGCCAAGCGCACGCATTGCACGTGCGTCGCTCAATTGCGCTTCGGATGCCCGTTCCACGGCCGCTACCACGGCCACTAGCTGGTGTCTCCGCATGTCATTGCTAGGTTTCTTTTCTGTGCGCGCGCTTCGCACTTGTTTCTGTTCACAGAACCGCGATGTGGTCGCAGAAAACGAGGCGTAAAGACGGCGCCTGTTTTGTCCCATATTGTACGTGTGGCTACCCCTCAAACAATGAGCGGGTCTCATTATTCAGCGCTCCTGTGGACACAGAAATTTAATTAGGCTTAGACGAGTGGGAGATAATATAAAGAGCACAAATCGAAGACTAATTCCGACGGCTGTCGTTTGTGAGAAACACTTCAATAATTGCTACACGGAGCGTCGTTAGGTGATTACATAGATAATTAGTAAATTATGTGTCGTTAGATGAATAAATAGATAATTAGTAAAATGTGTCGTTAGCTGATTAAATGGATAATTAGCAAAATATATGTCCTTAGGTAAATAAACAGATTAGTAAATGTATGGTAATTAGCTACAAATTGCCGTGAATTTAGCATTTGCGTTCATGTGTCGCATATAATAGTATTTTTCGAAGAAACAGTCGGTATCGCGAAGCGTATTAATGATAACTGTGCGTACGATTGCTTGTTAGTGCTACGAAATCTCATTCCTTCGATTACGATTTTCACCCCAACCAACGTTCCGCAGCGCAAAACTGGCTGGGACCCCGTCGGCGTCTCTCACAGGTGCGCGCGTCGGCTAGAGACGCCGCTCGGCATAGCATGGTCCCTAGGGCTATCGCCGTCTGGTGGCCGCCGGTGGAAGGCATCATCATGGAGGAAGGAAAAATAAGGAGAGGCCCTGACGTCACATTCATGAAGCCTCCACATCGGAAACACACGCATCGCCTCCTAGCGAAGAAGCCTCGAAACATTTCGCGATTTCCGCCGTGTCGTTTGCAAGCGCATGCGCGATTCGAGCCTTTTTTTTTTTTTTTTTCGCCGTGCAAGCGGCGCCGCAGCAGCAGCGCAGTCGATTCACGCGTGCTGCTCCTTGTGTGTGTTCATTAGGAAAGCTACGCAATGCCCAGCTGTTGCGTATGGTTGCGTATACCCGGTGGAAATCGCGTGTACTACGGACAGTACCGGCTGTCACTTTTCATGTGTACGTACACGTTCGCTTCATTGCTGATCACTAATGCATGGTATTTTCATGCGAAGCTCTCGGATGTGCGCTCTGTTGCTTCTTACTCATTGTGTCAACTCAGAACACACGTGAACTTTTGTTTTTGGCGTCTGACGCGCCGTACATAACATGCGCCGAATGCATCGTACGTTTTTAGAGGCTGTGTCGTTCAACGAAAGGACAATAAACTTATGTTGTTGTTATCGGACTGCGTGGTGTATGTATTGCGCGGTGTGCGCTCGCTGCGTGCTTGTTGTTGTGTGCGTACTGGAATTACAAACTTTACGTGCACGATCGCGTATACAATACAGCGGTGTCCTCATTCCGACGTGAAGTTACGTCAACTATAGGTTGGCGTTGCGCCGAATAGCTACTACGCTCACTCCATATACACGAACAAAGAACCGCTAATCTGGCAACAGATCGGGAAATCGGGCTACGAGAAAGGGAAAGCCTAACGCCCAGCAGAACGCGTAAGTCACTGCTAGGTGAGTTCGAATACGATGATGCAGGGGCTGAACGTTTTTGATCACGGCACGTACCGGTATTCTGTACTGTTGCACAAAAACGCTCCACGAAGAATTTCAGAACGCAGCACTCGGGCCTGCCACGCACGAACAGCCTGGTAAACGTCTGCTAGCAACATTTTACTGCGTGCGAACCGCACAATACGCGCTAAGTTTACGCCGGGACTACAAGTCTGCGCAGAAGCTAACCACCGCGGAGAGCACGCCGCGGGGCGTCTGCTGTTTTGTTTGCCCCATACCGGTTTGTTTGCCCCATAAATCTGACGTCACTTCCGCCACACTTTTCGCAATGCATTGAAATACGATAGGGCCTCTCCTTAGTATTCCTTCCTCCATGGGCATCATTCTCCGTGCCACCGCGACGCCCGCGGTCGGCACACTAGTAAGTATATTCTAGACACTATAGTTGCGAGCCGCGACAACATCCGGGCAACTGCGAATCCATCCCGTGCTCACCCGTGGTTGATGGTTTACTCGACAGATGGCGCAATATGGCTCTCCGGCGGCGCGGTGCGCGTGCAGTGCGAACGACACTGTGCTTCGGCGACAGGAGCGTTTTCTTTGTCGTCACGACAAGGAAAAAAAGATCGCACACACACCGTAAAAAGCTGTTAAAGGGCCCCTCACCAGGCCACATATCAAATTTTAGTTAGACGCTGGAAGTTGTTGTGTGCCGAATGAAGAGCAGTATGCCGCAAGAATTTTTCAGATCGGTTCATTACGAGCTGAGAAAAACAATAATTTGTAGCGGCCCGAAACCATGATGCGAGGAGGCGAGTTTCAAACCCTTGCCACTCGCCCCGTGTAGCCTTAGCAAGCCAAATCCCTTCCCTGCCCTCTTCACTTGACACATACGTATGAACACGTCATGCGCATGCATGGTCGCGTGCGCATGACGTGCCCGGGCCAGCCCGAGCACGCGAGCGGCGTTGCACGGCCGCTACCTTTTTGTTTTTTTTTTTTATGTAGCGGCCATGGGCGTTTTGTCGGCGTTCTCTGTGGTGTACAGCCTGTTTCTGCGGGACGGGCATGAAAGTTGAGACATTTGTGCGGGCACGAGAGTGGCGGTATCATGAGCCAATGCCGCAATAACGTTTACTTGGACGCGGTAGAATAAATGAGCATAATGAGTGCTCGAACGCGCCAGAACATTACTTTCGTTTCCAGGACTGGCGTCTGCTCGATGCGCTAACCGCGGGGACACGAACGCATGGGAAAGGGAGGCACATTAGCCCCGCATCTAGCTGCAATTCACGAAAAAAAAATGAAAAAGACGGACACAATCCTTTTGTGTGTCTCATTATTTCTCTCAAGTTTTATTAATCTATTCAAAGAACAAATTACACAAACTATACATGTCGTGTCAAATAATTATCGCAGCGTCACGTGCTACTGTTGGCGACGTCAGAGCACAGTCGTCTACGTAGAGGAGCGACGTCAGAGCACTACCATCTACGTAGGGCCATTTTCTCATGTACGTCATCCCCTCATTCTCTAAAGCGCGCGCCCGCGAGAGCAAGGGCAAGCAGCGTTCACCTTGAAATTTTACCCATTTCCGCGGCGCGTAGAGTTGCAAATTTTGGCAGACGTGATCGTGAACGCCCAGTGTATGCATTGCGCTCGTTAGCTCAAAATTTTCAAACCTGGTGAGGGGCCCTTTAACGTCAACGAACCACAGAAACACTTCAAGCCACCGCATGTAAGAGAAAGAGAGAGTGATAATAAACGAGAAAAAGGCAGAGATGTAAAGCAGAATTGTAGCATCTGGTTTGCTACCCTACACTCCGGGGAGGGGAAAAGGGAAAGAAATATGGAAAGGAAAGCGTAGAAAAGAGCAGGTACGCGATAAAATGAATATAAACGAAAGGAAGCTGTAGAGCGGGAGTACTAAAGTCTATTGAATAGGCCACTGGCACGCACAAAGTTCATTAAGGCCTTAAATGATTTTCGCTGCGGAGACAGTGCGGGTCGGCATTCTAGCACTGACGACAGACCCCCGTGGGAACCGCACGTAAGAAACGCAACATAACTATTGGCACGGCGAGAGGGGCGACAGGAGACCGGGGCAACCGGGGTGTGACCGGGGGTGAATGTAGGCCATTGAGGCGAGGCGAGTTGGAACAAAGCGCTAAAAATGTAAATATTTATTTGATTTACTTACACTGTAAAAAATCTGTGTAAAAGTACAGACATCTTTACAGACAAAGTCTGTGGACACACAGAAAATTTCTGTTATTCGTCTTTAACAGAAATACGTACCTGAAAGAAACAGAAAATTTCTGTCTTTATAGCCGGCGCTTTACAGACCATTGATCACGTGCCTCTTAGTAATTGAAAAACAGCTATAAAAATACACTCCACCGCGTAATAAATTGCTTATATTTTAGGAAGCAAGCCAACTGTAGCAATTAATTTTGTCTCAAGTAATATGCGCATTCGTACATCTTGCGGTCCTTGCTTTCGGCGCGCTTCGATGCACAGATTCAAATTTCATGCTACATAGGCCTATAGTTTCTTCTTTGTGGACTGGACCGACTGACGCTCCTCGTTGTTTGCTCGTCGACGGTCTGCTGCCATTGAACCACTGCGCTTTGTTACAGTTCGTCCATCAGGTGAGTGAAAGTTCCCTTGCTGCTTTATGTGATTACTGAACTCTATTCTCTATTACTGAAGTGATATTACTTGATAATGTTGTTGCTATAGCGCTCGATGACAGTGGCTCGCGTAGCCATGCACAGTTAGCAACGTTTTTTGAACGAATGGTTCTGGAAACGTCGATTGCTTGTGCACGTCGTATTTAGCTGTGCTGCTGCGCTTAGCCGTGCGGCAGGAGGTGTAAGCAGAGCAGTGCTGCCATTTCAAATGTGGCCAAGCGGCTGCCGCGGTCTGCGCAGTGTGCTTCGTTGTTACCGCGCAGAGCGTACTATCGTGCACGCGATTGCGAGAGATTGCGTCACACTGCAATGTGTTCGACCGTTGTCTCCTCTGTGATCCGCTAGTTTAGGCGCACCGAAGCGGGTGCTCCGCTAATGTTGCGATCTAAGAATGTGTTTGTGTCATGTGGCGTTGGTGGAGCAGTCCCATTTATGCGGATCGTGTGCGTCCTTAGCTTGCTATGATGCGTGATTTCTTGTTCTGCTTTGCCAGCGTAATCGCCTCGTTATAAAGGGCCCTTTATAGTCCAGCGCAGCGTTCGCGTCAACCAGCAGAGGTTGGCGGCGCCAGGTTCGTTGGTTCGTCACGTTACGTTGACGCGAAAACCGAGCACTCATACTCCCACTTGCGCGCCCCGCCGGCCGCGCTACGTCGACTTGACGCATACGCAGTTGAGCACGCCCGGCGTCCCTTCGTAACGAAGAACGAAGAAACGCGGACACCGTGCAGTCAGGGTCTTTGGGTACACTGTTCTTTGGGTAACGTCGCCGGCGCGGATTGCAGCATGTCGAGTCTCGCGCCGGCTGCAGCAGGGGCGCGGCGCGCCACGGACGCCGGACGCGCGGTCGCGCCGGCCTTTGTGCTGTATACGTTTGAATATCGTAGCGTCGCTATGCCGAGCGTGCGCACGCGTCGACGTTACGTCGAACTATAAAGGGTCTTTGACACCGCAGCGCTAATGTGTCTGCCTTAGTGAATTGTATCGCTCGAGATTCTGTTCAATAATATAATCACTTAAAAAGTGACGCGACGCAGTGTCCCTTTTGAGCAACGCCTCAACCGGTTTCATATTACCGCAACGATTCTGTGCCCTCTACATGAACAGCACTTATCGAAAAAATGCAGTCGAACACGCATATATCGAACCACACGAATTGTTGTGCCTGTGAAACAGAGGTAGAATTCCATGCAAATATCTTGGGCTTGTGCACGCAAATATAGTGCTCCTCTCGCTGCACATCTGATATATCGAACGCGACGCCACGCCCAAGGCCTCAAAGTGCACTGCACCACACGTGTAGGAAATCCGCGCACGCGTAGCGTAGTGTGCGTAGCGTCTGTCTTTTGTTCCTCTCCTTTTTTCTGCTTCCTTTCCTTTTTTTTTAAAACTTTGCGCGTTACTACAAGATATGTATGCGTGGCGACATATAAGTTATTTTCAGTGCCACAGTCTGATAGTGTCTTTCCTCACTTCTGGCTCACTGGCTTCTTCGTTGACTGGCCGAACCACACGCCTCTGCGCGCTTATTGGTTCGCGCCTGGGTTCGGGAGAGTTGGACATGACTCATCTGTTCACAGTGCAGCAGCGGCTCGGTAAAGATGTTGAGCCAGTTCGGCGTCGTCGGTAGACGCAACGGTGAAAGCAGTGTCGTTTGAGACGGCGTCACGGGGGCCTAAGGTTCTCGAACTTTCGACGCTATGCACAAGCGGCTTTGTTCGAAGCCCGCTGGCTGTTCTTGTACGCGTTTCTCCGGCGCTGGGGAAGGGTGGGTGCTTTGAAGAAGTGGCGGCCTTTCATGAATTTCCGTTCCGTTGAAGGTATCGGCGCCGTGATTTGACGCTGGATCTGGAATGTGGTGTAAGCGCTTACTTGTTCGAAACACGCTGGCTGTTCTTGCACGCGTTTCCCTGGCATGGGGGGAGGGTGGTTGCTTTGAAGAGGCGGCTTTTGATGAATTTGCACTCCGTCGAAAGTATCGGTGCTGTGATTTGACGCTGTATCTGGAATGTGGTGTAAGTGCTTACTCGTTCGAAACACGCTGGCTGGTCTTGCACGCGTTTCTCTGGCATGGGGGGAGGGTGGGTGCTTTGAAGAAGAGGCGGCTTTTGATGAATTTGCGCTCCGTCGAAGGTATCGGCGCTGTGATTTGACGCTGGATCTGGAATGTGGTGTAAGCGCTTACTTGTTCGAAACACGCTGGCTACTCTTGCACGCATTTCTCTGGCATGGGGGGAGGGTGGGTGCTTTGAAGAAGAGGCGGCTTTTGATGAACTTGCGCTCCGTCGTAGGTATCGGCGCTGTGACTTGACGCTGGATCTGGAATGTGGTGTAAGCGCTTAGTTGTTCGAAACACGGTGGTTGTTCTCGCACGCGTTTAGCTGGCGTGGGGGTAGGGTGGATGCTTTGAAGAAGTGGCGGCTTTTGATGAATTCGCGCTTCGTCGAAGGTATCGGCGCCGTGATTTGGCGCTGGATTTTGAGTGTGGTGTAAGCGCTTGCTTGTGACTACAGGGCATGTCTTTCTCGGCACTAAACTGGCCTTTTTTTTTTATTCAGCACTACTTCCTTCTTGCGCATTTCACGCGTGCTGCCAGTTGAGCCCCGTCGACCTGTTCGGCTTTTTGCGCATCAAATAAATCATTTATCACCGTCGTGTGCCTGTCGACGTTGCTCCTTTTGGATACGCCAATCGGTAATCTCCCGTCTTTCTGCAAGTTTAGATATTTGTCAGAGACGTGCTATGTTGTTATTATGAGCACAATTTCGAATATCGAATTATTTATACATCGAACTATTTCACAATCTCCATCGAATTCGATATATCCGGGCTCGATTGTACACCGAAAATAGAGCGAACCATCGTAGGTGCAGTGCGTCATTTCACTTCCACGTAGGGCAAGAGATTCGGTGCTAATACAGCCTGAAAATCACTTGTTGATTTTTTATCTTCTTTCTTGCATTGTGCTTTTTGATAAGCATCGTTCGGGCGCTCAAAGTGTTTGAGAGTACGCAGTGTTAAAATACGTGCAAGCATTCAGCTTAACAAATTGTTTGAAAGGGTATGAGCTTGAGCTTATTGGTTTGACTTCATAACAGGAAACAGCGCGGGCAAACGGGACAAGAAAGTCCTATCAGCCTTTCTTGTCCCGTTTGTCCGCGCGGTTTCCTGTTATTAACAAATTCTATTTTACCTCGTGTCTACTTATTCGATCAATGCTCTTTTTTTTATTCAAGGATACCACCTGTGATGATGACATTGAGGAAATGCCAAGTTGGCCTTTCATATTTGCTAAAGGTATGTTATTCTCCCCCTCTAAATATAGTAAATCTTGAACCCAAATTTTCAACTTCCAGGTGGTGGTTTCCTGACAGGGAAGTCCTTCACACCTTGCATTGACAACGTTCCTCTCATGCAAGCATGCAGTCCTAGAGAGGCGTTCAAGATATTATTCCTGGCACACTTTGCGTCAACTTTGCCCACCCAAAAGAGGCAAGTCTTATCCTGGAGTTCACTCATAGGTGAGATTGAAACTAAATCTTGGACACAATACTTTGGCCAATAATTTTAGCTTTCCGGTAACATTAAAAAAATGTGTGGTATATTGCTCACATAGAATACCTTTATTTATTGAGATGGCCTCATTTAGGTAACCTGAAAAGAAAGCGTTTTGAAACAAAAGTACTAAAACTAAACCATAATGCCTTCAATGAGAAGCTACCTGTTTTATGGTATACTGCTCGCGAGTATCCACAAGCAAACTGGCTGTCAGTACTTAGACATTAGAAGCAGGGGCGTAGCCAGAAATTTTTTTCGGGGGGGGGGGGGGGTTCAACCATACTTTATGCATGTTCGTGCGTGCGTTTGTATGTGTGAGTGTATATATACACAAGCAAAACTGAAAAATTTCGGAGGGGGGTTGAACCCCCCAACCCCCCCCCCCCCTTGGCTACGCCCCTGATTAGAAGGTCCAGATTCTAATTTTAGTGTTATAAAGGTTAGGAGTTTCATTTTAGACTTATGTGGCAATATTGTATTTAAAGTGATGGTAATTTAAGTTGAGATGGATGCATGCAGAAAAGCATATTCTTAATGAAGAGCAAGTAGGTGCCTTTGTAGTTACACTGTATCTAAGAATATTTGGGTTCTTGTGCACTGCTAAACGGAATTGCCTCTTCTTTTTAGGTCAATTGCCACTGTCAGTCCCGAAAAGGGCACAACGACTGACCATACACGTGGGAAACAGCACAACCTGAACCCGAAAGTGCCGTCATTGAGTAGCTCCCTGAAGGACTTGACGTTTAAACATATGTGCCGGCCAACTCGAACAATATCCCCGAGAGATTCTTGAATCTGGACCCCTTGTGATACTGGGGGCATAGTGAACGAAACGGGAATTGTACAACTAACAGACAAGAAAGCCAAGGCAAGTACAGGGGATATTATTTGTAGTCATTACGAAGTAAATGTGAAGAAAGCAAAGTGGATGAAAAGATAACATCGCGCTGGCAGGGAGCGAACCTGCGACCTTCAAATAACGCATAGTGGCCGCTTGTGATAGTGTGGGCATCTCTCGTATTTCAAGATGCACATGTTGGCAACTGCCTGAACTTTTATGTTCCATGTCAATAAACTTCTTCGCATTTCACTCTATGGTGTACTGAATTAACGAATTGGTGAGAGAGGATGCGTGCTACAAAAGGGACAATGCAGATGCAAAAAATCGTGGTGCTTTCTGTCTGAGATTTTCTGTTCTTGCACCACATACATTTAATATTGCATAACCTGTCAAATTGCCGAATTTTCGTCAAATGACGTTGCTGCCATGAGAAAGAATACAATTTCAGAATTTCTTGTTACTTAAAGCAGAAAGCCCATTTTAATTACGGAAACTTCCTGTACTGAACGAATGAAAAAAAAATACTTGTCCAATCACAGGATTTTTGTACTAAAAAACCAAGAGTAGTAAAATTACAGAAATTCGCTGTTAGTGCGAACCGAAAATCTATGTCAAGGTACAGAAGTTTTCTGTTACTGCCAACAGAAAAGACATTCGAAATTACAGATATTTACTGTTGCTGAGAACAAAAAATACATGTAATATTACAGACATTTTCTGTTACTGAAAACGGAAAAACCGATGGAAATTACAGAAATTTTCTGTTAGCAGGAACAGAAGAGACATGTAAAATTACAAAAACATAAAAACAGAAAACAGAAAGAGAACAGAAATTTTCTGGCAGGCCAGCTGCCAGACAATTTCTGTTTTTTTCAAGAAAAATTTTTTACAGTGTAGGACAGGGTGCATGCGATCGCTGCAACATTTCTTTCCTCATAACTTTGGTGCAAAGATTAATATTTTGCAAAATTAATGACACATACACGTCAGTTATTTACATATCCTCAACACCCAAAGTTTCGTTTGTGAATACGGGCCTAAGACACTGTGCCACGTGACACTGTCTAGAAAATGCAGCCGATAGCTTAGACTACTATACATTCTATTATGGGAGTGCAGTAAGCCGCCCCAACCATACGACAAGCACCGGTGTGCATGGAGGCAGTTCTGAAATGTTTTGATGTCCCACTCTTTATCAAGCATCCTCCAATTGAGCACAGGCTTCACACGTGGGTCACTTTCTTTACGCTCAAAAAAATAATAAAAATCTCAAATATTTTGGATCGAAAGCTATGACACATCGTACTTGGCGCAAGCCTTTTAATCGAATCATTGACAGAAAATAGAATTACGAGTTCTAGGCGCTAACGTTTGTTTATGTAAACGATTCGGAAGGTGATGCGAGCATTCCTCTATAGTCGGTGGCAGCCTAAGTGTAAATATAGGTTCCGCATACGAAGCCGCACTGCTCACATTTTGTATGCCTCCGAGCTACAAAAGATGTAGTTTCTAAACAATCTAAGTGATTTTCACGCATATAAACATTATTTTTCAATACTGCATTGTTATTTAAATAAAGAAATCAAAGCTAGATAAAAAAAATTATGAAGGCGTGGAGTTCAGGGTGAGCTTAACAAAAAATTCGGCAGATCCCACGTACCGTGGGAGTCGATGTTATGCGAAGCATGCGGCGGGAAGGTCACTGTGGCATCATTTTTTTTCCTGAGTGAAAGGTTACAAAGTGACGCTAAAGATTTGTATACATTTTATACGCACACATATATGTTGAAGAGCCGCAAATGTGTTATATAACCAGTTATTTACAGTTGGGTAACGCTGCCAGCGGCAACGTGGGTATTACCAACACCAGAAGCGGTAAGCTGATATGTAGCGCTAATACTTGTCCCTTATGATGGAGAAGGCACGCACGTTTCACGAACCCATGTGCATGTGTAGAAGAAGTTCTTGACAGTTCTTGAACAAGGTCATCATCACCGTGGTCAGTGAGCACCAGCAGCTGGTCATGACTTGTTATTGGATTCGGTCGTGATCACGGTGACGAGAGTCCATATGTAGTGAAGTATGATATATAGTACAGTAAGGCAATGGAAGCGGTTAAACTGGCGGTGACTAAAAACTTTACATGGGATTACTGTTTCACGATTGGACAACTTGCACTGGCGCTGCCACGACCCCTTCAGCCCTTGGACATTCAGCTTATTTCTTTATTTATTATTTAGGTCTTACATACCTGTGTCGCCCCAGTGGACAGCGTTGTCGCTGGTTGTCGCGCAAGTTCTAGAACAAGCTCGAGCGTTCGCGTCTTGCGCGCAATCTTAACAAAACGATCTACAATAATCGCGAAGCTTCTCGAACAATGAGGCGCGGTTTGCGCTGAGCGTTGCTGACAGTCTTTGTGGCCGAAAACCGAATACAGCAAAAGTGATGATAAGAAACGCACGTGGCACAATAAGAGTTGTAGCGGCGCCATTTCACTTACGATCACGATCCATGCAATCGAAAGTTCCTGGGTCCCAGCGATATTATGTAGCGCGCATTATTTCGCGGTTTGTAGAGAATGGTTACCTCGCGCGGCGTTTTTCATGCAAGGCATTCGCGCATCGTGCGTGAGACTTAGGCAACGGGCACTTAAACCTAGCACATCATTCTCGGATGCTGGAACTTAATTCCGTTAACACGACGCGACTGCGCCAAAAGGCACATGTCACATAATCACATACGCACCACATGACCACGGTTTATCTTCTTATAACGCATACACCACTACATATTCTCCGCACTTGGTTTGTTCACTATTTGTATTGCGTTGCGCTAACGCGTCATCGTGGTCACTTTCCTTCTCTCACGCTTTGTCCGCACATACGTCACTCATATTCGCAATACCCACGAACTATAGGTGGCGTGCCGTGCGATTCAAAATGGCGCCCGGAGGAGAGTCAACTCGTTTGTTACTGTAGAAACAAATAAGACGTGCGGCCCGTGAAACACCGGATGAAGTCATGAGCTGCACTGAAATGGATAGGAGACCAAATACCTTCCCAAACCATGGAAAGTGCTAGTTCTCGCCATCTAATTATTTGCTGCGGTGTCAACGGTTATATTTCAGCTCCGTTAGCGTGCATCAGCGATGCTTTGCGAAATGCTTTGCGTGCTACATAAAACTGCATGAACTTGAATTGACGTATAAACTGAACGGCACTCCGAGGTAGTACGCACCGAGCGTGCCCACCGGATTTGCCGCAGTGGTAGGCCGCTAGCGATTAGCGCCCTTGCTACCGCACGAGACCTCATGTCTAACGTGGTGATGGTTGGCAAACATATTACGCCGTCGTCATTATTTGCGCAGTCAGGAACGCGGAGTTACTTCTTCAACGGAACACAAGCATTCAACATCCCATTCAGTAGCGCTTGTGCCACAGCAATGCTCAGGCTTTAGCCGTGTGCAATTCAAATCACTCGGATGTTGCGGCTTCGATCACCGCGATCGAAACTTGAATATCGAAAAGAATGCACACGTATGCTTTTCGCAACGTTGAATTATTCGACATTACGAAAAATTCGTCGAACAGCAATGCCGTTCGGAAGGTACCGGTGAAGTGTTGAAGTTAGCCTAGACGCGTGGATTACCGCCGTGACTGCACGTTCCATCGCTCTAACCATTTCGCTTCGCAGGTCGAGCTCGAGCGTGTTGACGGCATGCGGCGCTCCATAATATCTACAATAATTGCGCTACATGTAATGCACAAGAATATTGATGTTTTTATTTTGACCTCGCTCAAGGATATTATACATTAAATACAATCAAAGTGACTTACGAGCGTGAAAGAACATTAACGCACGAGGGGACGTGAAGGGCAAGTCGCTCCTCGTGAGTTAGCAGCTGATCCTTCATCGACGCTGTCACTCTCGGTGTTTTCGCAGCCTTCTACGTCCAGTGCGAAATCCTCGTCGTCAAGATTGTTTCTTTCAACATTACTGCTGAACGCTATCTGAACAATTTCCTCCGCCGGATGGCTTCGACCACTCCGCGTCAGCATGTTTACAATTTGAGAGACATCTGAGCGCCGCAGAACATTTTGCTCTCAAACCGGTCAACAAGCAAATCGCTTGCAGTATGCTGCCACCAATCAACAAACGTCGTTTTGTACTGTTCGAACCTGGGCCCTCCCACGCAGAGGGCCCAGGTTCGAACCTCGTTTCATCCTGGAAATTTTTTCTGATTTCGTTTTTTTTTTCTGATTTCAAACGGTAGTGGTTAAGGACACCGGCGGCGGCAGACAACTACGGCGCCAAAAACGGCCCTTGTTGCGATCTCATAACAGCTTTCGCTGTAAAAAGAGCGCCAAATAATGAATGAAGAGAAATCGTGTAAATAGTTTGACGCGCAGCATATTCGGAGGCATTCGTGTGAGCATGATTTCTTGCATGCGCAGCATAAGTGACACGAGAAGATTACGTGAGGTGCTCGAAGACGTTAATACTAATGACAAAAATTTGGAGGACGCTTGAGCTTCGCCTTCAGGTGTAGTACGCGATAGCATAAACGGGCTCCGTGCGCATCGCATTCTGATTTGCTAGCCTAGCTTCGGTTCTCCGTGCACGAGTCAACCGTGCCGTAAAGACACGATCGACTGTGCACGTAACGTTGGCCGTTTCAAACTATCCTAAAGTGCCTACTGCAAATACACTTGTTATGTGCCCCCTACACGATAATCCTTCATTTTGAAAATTGGCCATGTACCCACTACACGGCCGTAAGGTGCCACGCACACCCTCTCAGCTGCACACTTTGTAATGGGTGGGCCTTTAAAGCACCCACTCGTTGCACAATTCACATATTTGGCGCCTGGTGCGATTCCACCCTCCTGCCAGGAAATATAAAATGTAGTCACGGGACTCCTCACCCTACATGGCACCTGCATAAGGTGCCATGTAGGGTGACAGCCAGCGACAACGCTGGAATATTCCACGGTACATGTGTAAATGCCGACGCGCTTCACCGCTTGTCAGTTGATCGACGGTCGACGCTCTGTTCGCCGCTATCAGTGCATTGCTCTAGTTTGACTTTCAGTTTCCCGGCCACAAGTTCGGCCAAATAAAGAGCTTCGTCTCTGGCGTGCTGACTGCTGCCTTCGTCGATGTCACGACCACACGTGACAATTGAGGGGGGGAAGCAAACATTTGTTTTTAATGGTGTTGCATCATACTGCACGATATTATATTTGGAATTCTTCCTTTTGTCCAACGTGCGTTTTTTGCAATTCGTGTGTATTGTGTACATGTATTACGCAGTGATAATTTGTTAATATTAAGCTACAGTAGATTCTCGTGAAGCTTGTGGGATGACGTGAGGCGTTCACTTTCCCACATATTTTATTGCTGCTTGCTCTCCGATGTACAACCACAGCCGCTGTCGTTCTTGCGGGCGTCTTCTTCTCACGCGCTAGGCTCGAACGTGCGGAGCAGCTGAAGCGCAACTTCGTCGTCTTCTCTCGCGTTGACGGCTCGCCATAGGGCCCCCCCTCTAGCGAGGTAGCCAGTGCGCGAAGGAGCGATCCTTATGAGTAGCTGGTAGTTGCTACTGTTGCGAAGCGCGTTCGTCTGGTGTTGGAGGATGGCTTGTCGTCTGCGAGGACGGCGTCGGTGTCGAGAAAGGCCGGCTTAATGCGGACAGGAGACACTGTCCTCACGTCCATTAAGCAGCAGGAAAAAAATGCTTGGGGCAACGCTTGATGACTCTAAAGGGTCCGTCGTAAGGCGGTTGTAGTGGTGGCCTGATAGCGTCGTGCCGTACGAAGACGTGTGTGCAATCCCGCAGAGCACGACTGACGAAACTTGGGCGTGAGTGTTGACGTGGTGGGATAGGTGACACGTCTTTCATGGCGTTCCTGAGGCGACTGGCATAATCAGCAACCTCCATTGGTGGTACCGGAGACACGTCGAAAAACTGGCCAGGAAGCCTTAAGGTCGTGCCAAAAACGAGCTCAGCTGAGGAGCAAGAAGCGTCCGTGCGTATCGGGCTGCGAAGGGCGAGGAGGACGAGTGGCAGTCGCTCCGTCCAGGGTATCAATGATCGTGAGTCCATGAGCGAGTTGGCGGTGAAACCGCTCAACCATGCCATTCGACATAGGGTGGTAGGCTGTCGTCTTGATGTGCTTGACACCAAGCATGCGGGACAAAGTCCGGAAGAGCGCGGAGTCTAATTGACGACCTCGATCCGTTGTGATGGTCTTGGGAACTCCGTAGCGGCTTATCCCCACGATTATGAGTCCGTGGGCAACTGACTCTGCGGTGATGTTGGTGAGCGGTAGTGCCTCAGGCCACCGCGTGAACCGGTCTACGCACGTTATTATATACCGGCTGTTTTCCGATGGGGGCAAAGGGCCTACGAGGTCCAGGTGCACGTGACTGAACCGTGAGTCCGGAGGTGTGAAGGTACCCAGTGGGCTGACTGTGTGACACTGGACTTTGGTTTGCTGGCACTTGAGACAAGCACGTGTCCAGCGGCGGACGTCGATGTTCATGCGTGGCCATAGATATCGCGCTGTGATGAGGCGTTGAGTCGCACGTATGCCGGGGTGCGACAAGGAATGCAAGGCGTCAACGATACTGCGGCGAAATGGCGCTGGAACGTACGGGCGAGGACAACCGGTAGACGTGTCACAAACGAGGGGAATCACGCAGCCTGGAAGTTGGACATCTTCGAACTTGAGAGAGTTCTCTTGGCGTCGGAGAACCTGAAGTTCGCTGTCCTCCTGTTGTGCAGTAGCCATGGCTGCAAAGTCGACTGGCGGGCGCTCATCCATCGTTGCGTTGATTTCTACGCGGGATAGTGCGTCAGCCACGGGGTTGTCTTTGCCACTGATGTGCCGGATATCGCTCGTGAACTCCGATAGGTAGGCAAGCTGACGGATCTCACGTGGGGTGTGGGCAGAGTTGGTAGCGGTCGAGGTAGACGTGTGCGGCTTGTGGTCGGTGAGGATATGGAAATACCGACCTTCGAGGACGTGACGAAAATGCCTGAGAGCCAAATAGGCCGCGAGTAGTTCGCGACCGAACGTGCTGTAACGGGACTCGGTCTGTGAGAGTTTCCTAGAGAAGAAAGCGACCGGCTGCCAAACTCCGTCGACCAACTGCTGCAGGACTGCTCCGATGGCGACGTCGGAGGCGTCCACGGTGAGTGACGTGATGGCGTCGCTCTTTGGATGCGCGAGGAGCGTTGCGTTAGCCAGAGCTTCCTTGATGGAACTGAAAGCTGTCTCAGCGTCGTCTGTCCAGTAGATGGAAGCGTTCGGCTTCGTTTGACCGGAGAGACGTGTATGTAGCGGTTGCAAGATGGCCGCGCAGTGTGGAATAAACCGACGGTAATAGTTGGCGAGCCCGAGGAATTCACGCAGCTTCTTCGTAGTTGTTGGCCGTGGAAACTGCAATATAGCTTCCACGCGCGCCGTCGGTGGAGAGATCCCACGGGAATCCACGCGATGGCCAAGGAAGTCCAGTGAGGAAACTCCGAACTCGCTCTTCGATCCGTTGACGACAAGTCCATATTTCCGGAGCCGCGTGAAAACCTGACGCAGGTGAAGTTCATGATCTTCTGCTGAAGTGCTGAAGACGAGGATGTCGTCGATGTACGCGAAGCAGCAGGTCAAACCACGAAGAACCTGGTCTACGAACCGTTGAAAGGTTTGTGCTGCGTTTCGTAGACCGAAGGGCATCCGTATGTATTCAAACATGCCAAAAGGCGTTATTATGGCAGTCTTCGGTACGTCGGAAGGCTCGACAGGTATTTGGTGGTATGCCTTCACTAGGTCGATTTCGCTGAATACGGTGGAACCGTGCAGCAATGCCGTGAAGTCTTGGATGTGCGGTATCGGATAGCGGTCCGGTACCGTCACTTTGTTGAGGGCGCGATAGTCACCGCACGGTCTCCAGTCACCTGAGGGTTTGGGGACCATGTGTAGCGGTGAGGACCAGGCACCGGAACAAGGGCGGACGTATCCGAGGTCAAGCATGTGCTCGAATTCTTGCCGTGCAATCTTGTAACGGTCAGGTGCGAGACGACGAGCACGTGCAAACACCGGTGCTCCTACCGTCACAATGTGATGAGTGACATTGTGGCGCACTGGGTCTTCAAGAGATGGAGCACGGAAGAAGTCGGAAAATTCTTCCAGAAGCGTAGACCACGGCGGAGAGACTTTGGCATGAGCTTGCACGAGACGTAAGGGTGGTAAACTCGATGTCACGCCTTGAACTGTTAGGTGGGTCTCAGAATCCACGAGGCGGCTATGTCGTAGGTCCACCACAAGGTTAAAATGCCAAAGAAAATCCGCACCGATAATTGGTACACGCACGTCGGCGATTAAGAAAATCCAACGAAACGTGCGTCTCAAGCCGATGTCAAGCGTAACAGACCTCTGTCCGTAGGTCCGTATGGTGGAACCATTAACAGCAGTGACAGGCGGCGTGGTCTGGCGTCGCCGACGGTCCTCCAGCGTAGGAGGAACAACACACACTTCGGCACCCGTGTCGATGAGGTACCGAACTTTGGTGACGCGGTCCGTGACGTGGAATAGACGGCTGTATGTCGGGCCTGCAACACTGGCCGCCGTCAGTGCGTGGCCCGTGCGTTTCCCGCAAACTGGCATGGCTGATGGCACTGACGAGCGCGTGCCCCGTATCGGTGGTGGTACCAGCAGACGCTGCGAGGCAGACTTGGCGATCTATCGCGGCTTTGGCGTCGTTGTCGTGAAGTAGTGCGTCGGTGGTCAGCTTTCAGCGAGCTCAGTTCAGCGGCCAGCTGGTCCACTTTGCGGTTGAGCTCCTCGTTAGCTTGAAGGAGGCGGTCTAAGCGGTCATCGCGGACCGGCGCAAAGTGGGAAGAATCACGTCTCTCAATTGCAGATATGGACGGGGCAGCGACATCTATAATCTTGTCGGCCATCTGTGCCAGTGAGTCGAGAGTTTCCGTGGAGGACACACTCAAAATCATCCGCACATGCTGTGGCAGTCGCTGTAGGAAGAGCTCTCGTAGGATGGATGCGTCCAATGCAGCAGGGTTGTCCCCGATGAGATGTGTCATGCGACGCAGAAGCTCCGTAGGTTTGCGGTCACCGAGTTCCTCCGCGGTGAGCAGCTGCTGCAGCCTACGCTGTTCCGACTCGGTTGTCCGGCGGATGAGCTCTGCTTTAAGAGTGTCGTAGGGGTTGTCAGGAGGCGGAGAGCGCAGAATGTCTCTTACGATGGCGATGACAGCAGGTGGTAAAGCGCCGATGACATAGTCGTACCTCGCTGATTGCGATGTGACCCGGTGTCGTCGGAAGAGTGGCTCGACGCTCAGAAACCAGAGTTCCGAGTCCGCCTGCCAAAACTCCGGTATCTTGAGAGTAGCGACGACAGGGTCGGGTACCGTGGGATTCGGCGTTGCGTCACTCTTGGGTGTGGTGTCCATGGTCATTCGGAATGTACGTTGCTGAAGTCCTTACTGTAGTCACCGAAGAAACGGGGATGGCCGTGACGCTGAGTGCGTTGGCGAAGGGACGAGCAGGAGGCGCGTTGCCGTTCGATGTCCGGGTCACCACTTGTGGGATGACGTGAGGCGTTCACTTTCCCACATATTTTATTGCTGCTTGCTCTCGATGTACAACCACAGCCGCTGTCGTTCTTGCGGGCGTCTTCTTCTCACGCGCTAGGAGAAATCATGGAGAAATGAGTAGGGGGGAGCCGGAGAGGTGAGGCTTCACTATGGGCGAAAAGAATGTACTTACTGATTGCGTTCACCTGGATTATCTACATATACGTTTATATCTCTACCTTTTTTTCCTCGAGGATGCACGCGGTTTTTGAATGGCCGAGTGTACACGCGTGGTCTTTTGGCTACTCATTTTTTTTTTCATTTTTACATTTTTTTTATTTAAAAAAATTTTGTTCTGTCTGTCCCTGCTCGGACGACGTTGCTATAAAACCGCGTCGAAGCCTCGTCAATCTTGCCTTGATAATGATCGGTCTCCGGTCGAAAAGTTGACAAATAAACGTTTTTTAGCAGCGTATATCATTTTCCTACTTGTCCTACGGTAATCGAAGACAGCCTCTTCACTATCTACGTATATATATATATATATATATATATATATATATATATATATATATATATATATATATATATATATATATATATATATATATATATATATATATATGTGTGTGTGTGTGTGTGTGTGTGTGTGCACGTGGAATTAATACAGGCCCTTCTTCCCGCAAAACTGTGCCAACTTACTGTAATGCTCACTGAGGCGACACAGGTGTGTAATCCCTAAATGAATAAAGAAATAAGCTGAATCTCCAAGAGTTAAGGGGTCGTGGCAGCGCCAGTGCAAGTTGTCGAAGCGAGAAACAATAATCCCACGTAAAGGTTTCAGTAACCGCCACTTTAGCCGCGAACATTGCCTTGACGTGAACGTAACGGCAACGTATGCAATCGCCCTCACAGCAACCACCATGCGCGCCACGCGCTTTTATTTCGTTGAAACAAGGCGTAAAATGAAGCCTTGGTGTTTACCTCAAACACGATGACAAGCACGGTGACTAGAGACGCAAATGCGGTATTTACGGTAAGAGTCGAAATTCACGAAGGCAATCTCAGACCACTTTGGCATACTGCGTTTTGAGTCACAGATGCCCTAGTTACAGCAGAGAGTGAAGAAAACTGGCGGCGAAACTTTCGTAAAAAATTATAAGCGACTTATTAAACGTGATTAGTGGCCTGTTTTGTTTTGTGAAGCGGTAAAAAACGATTCCCTCATTTTATAGTTTGCCTTAAATCTGTCATTCTTTTTTTAATACCCTGATAGGCACTGCTCAGAAACGTTACCTTAGAGATGTGCATTACTTCTTCGTAGACTCCGCTGTTGCTTCTCACGTTACATTTATCCAATCATAGGCCAGCGCTCATCTTCGTCATTTCCGCCCGCAATAGTTCTGGGGAGCGTCACTACGCGTTGATGCGGTCGGCAGCGATGTAGGCGCTTCAAAAAAAGTGTTGGAGGGCCCCTTTGATGCATTCTGTGCACTTTGTCGATGCTGCGGCTGAGGACGATGAAGAATTATGGGAGAGCCCTTTGTAATGGGTTGGAAGTATTCAACGACCCACTCGTTGCGCAATTCGCATTGTGTGACGCCTGGTTACAAAATTTGCGTTGGGTGACGCTTGGTTGTTATTTTACTCTTCTACCACGCTTTGTGTTAATGTGGTTCCTGCGCGACATGAAGCCTGCATACGGTCTTTTTGCAACGCAGTTTCAAGCACCGGCATGGCTCCGAGGTAGAACACTGGGCTCCCACGCAGAGGGCTCAGGTTCGAACCTCGTTCCGTCCTGCAATTTTTTTCTTATTTCGTCTTTTTTTTTCTTATTTCGAGCGATAATTGTTACGGACACCGGCGGCGGCGGCGGCGGACAACTACGGCGCACAAAACGGCCCTTGTTGTGATCTCATAACAGCTTTCGCTATAAAAAAACACACACAGGGTCCCTTATGCATTAGCCTAAAAGGACTCGAAGGCGAAAGCCATCTTCTTCTTCTCCTCCTTTTGTGTTCAATCGATGCATTGATCCCACACGAGCCCTTCCGAAAGCTGTGTGCACCTAACTTGGTTTTGCACTGACTCCAGGGTCGGAGTCATTGCAAGTTCTCTGCACCTCATCTTGTTTTGCACTGCCTCCGTGATAGGCCAACCAATGACGCAGGCAGCGCAAAGCGATGACGTAATGTGAAGACGTCATCATGTGACGTCATATTAGGCGACGTCGTGATACGTAACAAATTTTCGATACGTAAGACGTCACGATGACGTAATGCGGTGGCGTCACCGCGTGATGATTTTTTGGACCAGTCGTTTTGACGCCGCTAACGCGGGACGCCGACGGTCAACTTTTGCGTTTGATCAGGAATCTGAGGCTTTGACCTAAGTATGACTGTAATGTAGGATGAAATAAATCACAAGGTTCACTGAACGATAATTTGTGCTCGGTGTGACATTTTTCTGTCCTTGTACTTGCAAGCATTGCACAAAATTTTCACCATGTGACGTTTAAAATACCTACAAATGAGAGTGAGAAGCGAAAGGCTAAGATGCAGAAGCATACACTCATGCATTGTTTTTTTGAAAATAATATCGCGAGTATGTTGCGTGCGGGAGGTGGAAGTGCCTAATATCGACGAGAAGTAATGAATTTACGCTTGGAAGGCGTTGCTCGCGAATCATAGTCAAAACTAGCACGCCGACGACCGACACTCAAACTGCGCTTTTGTTCGCCACGTGTCCGAGAAAACAATGATAATTAAGTAGATACCACATTTTGTGCAGGAAGGCTCGGCATATGTATTAGTTATGTTAATGTGTCACATCAAAACTGGAGCCGTGAGGCGTACTGCAACACATCTCGCAGATACATGTGCAAATATATATGGCCATGAATTGCTGCGGACACGTGCAACCCCCGTCAGTGCATTTCGTTTAGGAAACAACGACACAACCCATACAGATAAAACGTGCCTCGTTGAAGTTTTTTTTTCATGTTTCTACAATACAATTATTGTAGTCGAAGTCCGATCATGAAACTTTGCAGAAAGCGTGGGCTATCAAAAGCAGGCACACTACAGAGCTCTGTAAGGTTCGGAGGATTGTCAGTGCGTGATACTTTCCCGCTATAAGCAGTGATTTGTGTGGATTAAGAGGCTGCACTTCGCAAACTAGGCACGAGCAAAGGGTTTTCCATAGCTACGGGCTCGCGCAACACAGTGAAAGGAGCGTGAGCGGTCAGAGAAGCGATTTTTTTACATCGTTGCTGCTGACTTCAGTTTTGCCGCATGACACGCCTTGCCAGGTACAGCGTGGTTCACTTCATATCCTACTACGACCAGCCCGATATTTGAAAGAGTGACAAACGCATGATGGTACCCGAAGATGACGTGTGAAGCGACGAACCGGTTACGACAAGCTTCATCGCGCAGCTGAAGCAGACGACGGAGTTCGGCACTCTTTTCTCCCGTCATGCACTGCGCCGACGCCTTGCGGCCGCGCGCGGCTTTTAGGAAAGGTCTATTTAGGGTAATTCTTAAATAAGAGTAATGATACAGAATAGACTGCGCTTACTATTCCCTTCATTTCATTTCAATCATTATTCGACGCTCAGTTTTTTTTTTAAATCTACGTACGCAATCATATTCACAAAGTTCGCTCTTGGGATGCTATGAACTTATGCTGTTTCATTCATTCCCACGCAGTATGATCAGCAAAGACAAAAACTGAAGGGTTTCTTAGTGTCCTAGATATTTTATTGTGGCGAAAGGAGCACATGAAATGCTTTGTGCCTTGGCCGTGGTGTCTAGACTGTCCCTTAAAAGTTTATCTATTATTAAGGCTCATTCACACATGCGATTTGCACCGGCCGCGCGACCGTTATCGATTGGCAATCCAATCGCATTTTTATATCTGCGTGCGACTTGCACACCTCGCCACAGAATTCACGGCTGCTCGCGTATGGATCGCATTGCCATTACTTCGCAAAATAAGGTGAGTTCCTATTCCTGCGCGTATGATTGGTTTCGAGGTTTCAAACTGCAGTAGTACGGCTGAGAAATTCCGCAGTGATCGACTGAGCCTCAACAGTCGCTTTGCGGTCACAGCGGCTATTTGCGACAGTTCCCGTCCAGTCGCTTGTGACTAACTAGGTCGCGCGACCGGTGTTTGTCGCAGGCGTGAAAGAGCCGTTAAGAAGAAAACAAACAGTGATGATTTAGAGTACTGCATGCTTTACTATGGGACATCGATAAGCTCACTTTCGGCGAGCTACAGAAAGCCAGCCCTTACAGATGTAGCCATTGTCAAAACAAAAAAAATTCTAGGACACTCATCACTTTTCTTCGTGGAGTAGTTTTCATTCGGCCGTTCTATGGATTTGGCGATATTCCGCGATACGAGCACCCATTTAAATGGCGATTATTAAGGCGAAAGCTTTAGATTCCTCGTTAAACACGAACAGTTGCCGTCAGCGGCTTCAACACGAGTGATCCAAGAGATCATCACCAAGCGATGACGCCGTCCGATGTTGTCACCATGTGACGTAATCATAAATTCTTAGTCCGATGACGTTCAGTTGCCGCTTCGCAGCAGCTACAGTTTATCGGACCGCGATCTTTCACAGGGAAACGCATGTGCTGGGCACTACGTGTATCGTATTGTTCGAACACGCCTCATCACGTGTTATGTGGTTGTGACCCCTGTTTCCTGCTCTTTTCTGTCTAAAATACTGCGGTGCGTCAGGAATGGGTGATTGCAAGGATAAACTCAAGTGGCGTTCACCGCATGCGAAAAGTGTCCGTGCGACGGCGAGCGCCACTTTTCGTTTGACTTCTTGTCTTCCTTTTCTTTCAACGGTTTTCTCGATGTGGACCAAGTTACGGGATACAAGCAGCCGTATGCAGCTGCTTCTATGACATCCGTGTTGACAGAAAACAGGAATGATAGCAAGCACTGAGTACTCAACTATCGGAAGCTCAAGTGGTGTTCGCCGCATGCGTTTCCCGTGTGCGGCGATGGCCACTGAGTTTCAATTCCTGCCACGGTTTTCTTTTGACAGTGGTGTCAATGCAGACCAAGTCACCTGATAATACTGGTGATAATGACTGTTTTTACAACAACAGATGAGTGATTTGGAGCGTACTGAGTACTGAGTTCTGTACATTGAGAAAGCAGCTTCGCTCTCACATATTTCAAAGAAAGTGCGCCGTTACATCAACGTCTGTTTACAAAAATGTGTACTATAAACTCTACTATGCGAGAGTGGTAAATGGGTACGCTCTGCCTGCTTAGGTGGCAAAATCTAGCCATGAACTCGTGTCAGACAAACTGTGCTGGAGCCAAGTTTGAATTCATTCAATGTTCCATTCCTAATGAAGCATCCTCCAATAAGGCACGGACTGCACACGTCGGGTCACTTTGTATACTCTCATTCAAAACCGCACATGTCAAATTTTTGGCGTCGTAACCTATGACACAACGTACTTGGCGCAAGTCGTTTACACGAATAATCCATAAAAAATAAAATTACGAATGCTATACACCGTTTCATACATCAGGTGTAATGCTATGAAGGTCAGCTAGACTTCTTGCAGTAGATGCGTTCCCCCATGAAATAGTACAATCTATTTTTTTTTTGTAACGTGGACTCTACGATTAGTATTGGCAGTGCGCTGCCGAAACTAATCGCGGAGGCCAAGCACAAGACGCGCAGATGTGCACATTTTGCTTGCTGAACTTCTTGCATAGCTTCGACAGCGTTGCACCTGATATATGAAATGGAGTATGGGGACACTGCGCTTGCATAGGTGGCTCCACCAGCGCGGCGTCGTTCAGCGCCCATGCGGCCGTTTCCGCGTCCCTGGAGGGATAGCGTTCACACCCAGAACACGCGCGCGGTTGCTTGTGCAAGCATGGTGTCGTCTGTGTGTCTTCCTCTGCAACTGCTGGCTGGTTTTCAGACCGTCGAAGGTTCGGATATATTCTTCAGAAGAGTAATCATTGTTAAAGGCAAGCTTCTGTACGAGGCAGGTCATCTAAATAATGTTAAAGAACTTGTCTGTGCGGACGGTAGCGTGGTGACAGGTCAATATGTCCCAAACGTGCATCAATGCTCCGTCGTTATGGTCTCGTTATATTTCATTCTGTTTTGTTGTTTTGAAGCTCTCTCGAAACGGATGCGTCATTGACGTGACCTGCGACAGTGGAGCAGGCATTAGAGCACTGCACGGGCCGCATTCCTCGGCCCGGAACTCGTTCAAATTTACCAGCCCCACCCGGCCCGGTGACTCAAAATGAGACCCGGGCGCGGCACGAACCCGATAAAAAATTTCGCCTACCCGGCCGAGCCGGGCCCGACTGAGGCCCGATCCAGTAATCGAGGTGGTGTTGCCCGAACACGGAATCGAGAGCAAGGTATTTTAGGTGGCAAATATATACGGTTTGTTGGCGTATATCTCGCTAACACTTTCTAGTAAAAACGGGCTCACGGTGCAAACAGCTGAGCGGACATATTGGATACAATGAATGCTTGTTCGGCAGTGGTATACTGTACCCATTTTTTCTGCAAATACACTGCGGATCATGAATGGCGTTTTGTAGCAGACATTGAAGCAACACAAGTGATTTGCAGCACGAGTTCGGTTACAATAGGGAGCGCAATAATAACAAAGGATGGATTGATGGATGGATAAACTTTATTATGGTCCATCGGAACGCGCTCTAGCACGTTGCGGGCCGCTCCGACATCGGATCAGAAACACCAAGTCTCTCTGCTGCGCCGCGGGCCCGTTCGAATGCCCATATAGCCGTTCTTCAAGCGCGGAGCTGGTAATAGTAGCCTCACATTTGGACGGCGTGATGACTTCGCCGCCGCGTAACACGGAGCACCGCGAGAGCATGTGTTCTAGTTTGGCTAGTACAGCCCGGCAGTGCTCTAATGCCTGCTCCGCAGTCGCAGGTCACGTCAATGACGCATCTGTTTCGAGAGAGCTTCAAAACAACAAAACAGAATGAAATATAACGAGACCATTGAAAAAAATGTTTATTTCCTGTCAACTTCACGGTCTCCGACGGAGCATTGATGCACGTTTGGGACACATTGACCTGCCACCACGCTTTCGGCCGCAGAGACAAGTTCTTTAATATTGTGTAGATGACCTGCCTCGTACAGAAGCTTGCCTTTAACAGTGATTACTCTTCTGAAGAATATATCCGAACCTTCGACGGTCTGAAAACCAGCCAGCAGTTGCAGAGGAACACACACACACGACACCATGCTTGCACAAGCAGCCGCGCGCGTGTTCTGGGTGTGAACGCTATTACTCCAGGGACGCGCAAACGGCCGCGTTGGCGCTGAACGACGCCGAGCTGGTGGAGCCGCCTATGCAAGCGCAGTGTCCCCATACTCCATTTCATAAATCTGGTGCAACCACTGACCTCCATTAAAAAGGCTGGACGGCACATCGCCGCTCTGCGTGGTGGGCGCTTGTGAAGCCACCGGAAGGTCCCCTATTTGTCCCGGAAGCTGACGTCTTCTGTCCGTCTCAGTCACGCAATTCAACTATTCTCGGGTGGCAGCTGTTGTTATAATCGTTTTTCTTTTTTATTTTTTCAAACTTTGCGATTACGCCTCATTTTAGACGTCGACGCACGCTACACAAATGATGACAGACGCCGTGCCGACACCGCCCGAATACGGCGGAGTGCTGCAACGTACAAAATGCGTAAAAAGTAATGCAACTCTGAGGTACTTACGCGTGAAATGTCTTCCCTGACGACTTTTCCGGGCAGATCGTACAGTTTACTGCGCTACAGGCAGGTATCTCTTTAAAAAAAACGAGAAGAGCTCTCTTCCCGGACAAACAGCATATCCACTGGGTGAATGATGATGAGTGGGGCGAAGCTACGGAGGGAATCATCTGTAAACCGTGAAACTCTTCCGTGAAATGCGCCCAGTACATAATATAAAGAGTGTGAAACATCGTGTGTATATTAAACATCAAACTTTTATTGTACTGTTGGTTTACGTGGTCCCTTCATTATCACTTGTGATCGGTGAAATGCAAGGAAGAAGTCCGCTCCCGAGCGAAAGAGCGCCAAGAGCGACCGCATTCCCCGCTCGCCCTGTGCGAATTAAAGGCAAGGCTAGAGGGAAGACAGGACGCGCGTTCCACGACGCGAGGTCGGTAGCATGCCCAACGAAAGCCAACGGAACGCGATCGTGCAAGTGCTCCGGCTTCGCATCGCCTCATGGTTCCATTTAGCGTCCTAAAACCAAACATATTGCTCAAGGTGTGCCTTGCGTTTTTCGTAGAAATAATTTCTTTATCATGTACATTAAGACGAAAAGTTGAAAGCTCACTAGAGTGTATCGCCCGCAAAGTATGTCTTTTAGTGTGATTTAACTCTCGTACGGCAGGGTCCTCGCGCCGTTGCCGGTCCACCTCGCCCGTTGACGATCGGGCGAGGTGGCTAAATACAACTACTACTACTACACTTTAAGAAAAACATCTGGCGTTCTTTCGTTCTGCTTTTACAAAACATCTGGCGTCTTTCGTTGGTTTATTTCATCAATCAACGGCGTTTTGAACAAAATTTTTATTGTTTAATCACGCACAGGAGAAATCTCACCAGGCACTACCTTGGAGGTAAACAATGGCTGCTAATGGCAATAAGAGACAGAAGAAGTCGGCTTTTAGCTAACACTTACACTTCTACTTCTACTAACGTTTCCTACTGGAACATGCCAATGGCAGCTAATGGGGAATGAGAGACAGAAGAATTCGGCTTTTAGTTAACGCGCACGCTGCGAATTTTTTATTGTTCAACAACGCACAGGAGAAATCTCCCACCGGCACCACCTTGGAGGTCAAAGCGTAAGACTTGTTACTCACTACTACGATCACGACGACTACGAGGGACGAACGGGTGCCGCCTTAAGGAGCTTCGCCCCTAAAACGGGAGCTTCCGCCTTCCGGTGGCTTCACACCCTCGTGCTGGATGCGTCATCCAGCTCCTCCTAGTGGAGATCAGTGGGTGCAACGCTGTCGAAGCTATGCAAGTAGTTCAGCCAGCAAAATGTGCACATCAGCGCGTCTTGTGCTTGACCTCCGCGATTAGTTTCGGCAGCGCGCTACCGATACTAATCGCAGAGTCCACGTTACAAAAAAAAAAATAGAAAGAGACGCTAAGCGATCCAGAACAAACTATCGAGAACAATGTAAATAACGGGGTTCGTTATTTCTTAGGAATAAATCACTTTTTAATTACGCAGCGTGAGAACGAAAAAAATTACTCCATTTCCCGCTAAAGGGGACCATGAGGCCATGCGAAGCCGGAGAACTTGCACGATCGCGTTCCGTTGGCGTTCTTTGAGCATGCTACCGACCTCGCGTCGTGGAACGCGAAAAGGAGCGCTTCGCGCGTCTTGTCTTCCCTCTAGCCTGGCCGTTAATTGTCACAGAGCGAGCGGGGAACGCGGTCGGCAGGCGTGCGAGAGGGGGGCAGCGTAAAGAGGAGAGAGAGGGGGAGGGGACGCGCATCCGTTGGTGCTTATCGCGGCGTTGCGCAGGAGAGAATTTCGGCATGTCTAGCCCACGTTTCAGAGGAAAAGTGGAAAGGGGGAGTGGAGACGAGGATGGGAGAGGGAAAGTTGAGAGGAGCTGGGAGAGGGGAGGGCAGAGCGGAGTGGAGAGGGTATGCGCATGCGAAGTAAGGGTGGTCACGCCGCACACCACCATCACCACCACCACCGGATTGAACTCGGCCATAAGATACTTCGCATCTAAAAAAAATTACACGATTTCCCGCTAAAGGGGACCATGAGGCGATGCGAAGCCGGAGCACTTGCACGATCGCGTTCCGTTGGCGGTCGTTGGGAATGCTACCGACCTCGCGTCGCGGAACGCGAAGAGGAACGCTACGCGCGTCTTGTCTTCTAGCCTGGCCGTGAATTCTCCCAGGGTGAGCGGGAACGTGTTCGACAGACGTGCGAGAGGGGGGCAGCGTAGGAGAGGAGACAGAGGCGGAGGGGACGCGCATGCGCTGGTGCTCATCGCGGCGTTGCGCAGGAGAGAATTTCAGCATGTCTAGCCCGCGTTCCAGAGGAAGAGTGAAAAGGGGGAGGGGGGGAGGGAAAGTGGAGAGGGGTAGGGGAGAGGAGAATGGGGAGAGGGAAAGGGAAGGGAAAAGTGGAGAGGGGAAATGGGAGAGGGTGAGTGGGGAGGGTATGCGCATGCGCACCACCACCGGATTGAACCCCGCCATAAGATACTTCGCATCTAAAAATCGCGTCACGCGTCAAGGTGCGGCACGTCCCTAAGTGTACAAGTAGGGAACATTGAACAAACGCGACGAAGATGGAAGCTTCGGAGCCAAACTATATTGCGCTTTATCTCCGATCCTAAAACGCACACGCTTTAGAAATGGCGTAGCCACATGACCCTGCTTAATGAAAATTTAGCGCCGAATTACTGTTCGAGTTGATTATTGCACAGATGTTTCACGACGCTATGGTATGCAGCATGTGACTCCTATCTGACAAACTGTAATGCTGAAGCCGGAATGGAAATATGTATATCCTTGGCTTATAAGATTCGTCATGCTCCCCTTTTATATAAATACAAAATACGCTTGAATACAAAAATACATGATTCATAGTGTTTAACTAAGGTAAAAGGGATAACTGCCGACCACCCGTTGGTCGTACGAAGCCCCAAGCAGGGGATAAATGCAATCGCCTCAGAAGAAGATGGCTGTTGCCCGAAGGTGCTGCATCTATCGCAATTAAAAATTTGGCGAAGCAGCCTATTAGGCAGTAAGTTTCCAGGTACTCTTGGACAGATCTCACCAAGATTGTGGTACCACCTACTAACTCAGGGAGCACTCTAGTGAGCCTCATTTGCACCACTCTGCGCAATGGAGTGTCTTTAATCTCTCGAGCAAAGTTTATTGACGCCGTTGAGCTTTTTCAATGCTAACCACAACTTCCTAATAAAACAAAGCTCCAGTCCATGCCGCGGTGCTGGTTGGCTAGCGAAGCTACGGTCACATTATCCCATAATAGATAATGTCACGTAGCATTGAACGATGGAGAAAAGCACTACATTAAACCATTGAGAGCAAGGCAATCAAATGCGGTGTGCTGTACTGCTCCCGCTGATCTTTAGGAGTCCTTCCTACGCGTGGGCGTTCTGAGGCCCTATCACAACAAAGATGAAATCACTTGCTGGACGGGTGCTTATTTTACATACGAAAGGGTAATGATGTCACTCCGTTCATTGCTTGCTACAGTTGACGTTTCCTAGCTACTGCCGGCCATCCAACCTCAATTTGAGATGCTAAGCATCTTTTGCTCGGGGCTGTGTCCGGCGGCACTGGTGGCGTCCACACTCGACTGCGCATGCGCCTACTCTCTCTCACTCTCTCCTCCTTTACGCAGGTGTTTGGTCGCCTTCTCTCCTCTCCTCCCCCGCGATGCAGCCGCGCCGCAGCCAAATACAGCCTGTAACCTACTCTCTCCTCTCCCTCTCCCATTTCATTTGTATATAAGCGCTTGTGCTCGGTCGGCTTCCGCCATTCTCGCTTCGCTCCCGTTCAGATGAGTTGTAACGTCAATGCCGGCGGCACTCGCTCACTCGGCGCTAACGGAAAGCAACGCACAAACACAACGTAATGACAACACGAACACTAAATACAAACCCCACACACTAACGGAAACGCCGAGTGAACATAATGGAAACTTGGTGTGCGCCCCAGGGTTGCCAGTGGTGGCTACTTTTCGCCAAATTGGAGAACTTGAGAGGCCCATGGCGACCTAAAATTATGAATGGCGATATGGCGAATTTTTGGCGATTTTCGGCTCAGGTCTCCACTGAGTTATGCATCCTAAGCTCAGTGTCTTCCCAACGAATGAGAGGCAACATTCTCTGTATTTTTCTTGGTTTTAGACCCACAAGTAGAATGTGCACATGAGGCGTCATTCGGTATGTCGGTCCTGTAACTCGTGTATATCTCCTCAATTCATCTAAATGCAGGAGGTACTGGAACGTCCCCCCGCAACATTCTAGCAAAATGTATGTCAGCGGACTTCCTTGCAAACCACGAGGGGGCAGTGTTTGACTATAAGTTTATTGCTTTCGGTGCTTGAAGCTTCTCTAAAGTTTCGCTTCTGAAGGGGCTAGACGACGGGTTGGCCGCGTGTTCCGATCATTTGCTCCGGCAAAGTTCCAACTGTTCTGAATAGCTTAGCGGCTTATTCACTGTTTCAGTACCCCCAATTCAGCTCGTAAATGCTGCTTTGGAATAGCGAAAAGAAGCGGATACGCGGCTATTTGTGCATTCAAAGAATATTTATTGAGGCATATTGTACTGTTCTGGGTGAGTGTGTGCACCTAAAACGATTGCTCTATAACATTTTGCATTGTACACCTGTTCATTAATAACACATCGGATTGACGCGTGTAGATATAAGTGACTGTACGAAAGGGTCGGTGGCGTCCGGTATCATAATAGTTCACGCTGAAAAGGCGTAAGACTCACTAATGATCGGTTCCTGTAAGAATTCTGTCGTGTTACCTTAAATAAACCTTTTAATTATTTTAATTCATATAAAAGTACGTAAACCTGTCTATAAACAACGCTTTCACGGTTTTTGTCCAAGGTTTACCACATTTACCTTTGAAACGAGCGCACAGGGACGGAAGGACATCATGAGCGTTTCATCGATTCACCCTTGCGCTACCATGCACATCTTGCCACTAGTCAGAGGAGAAGCACCATGGACTTCCATGGTGAAGCGGGCAATACGACTGGCAATAAGAAGCGTCATTATAATTTAAGGGACTTGGATGGTACTGTATTCTACGGAGCTACACGTGAGTGGAAATTTTTATTACTAGGTATGCCGCACACATCTAGAATGGCGACTTTTTTGGCGAAATTTGTAAAATAATGGCGACTTTTTGTTCGTCGTTTGGCGACATTTACTCGAAAGTCAGTGGCAACCCTGCCCCCAATGCTGATTCGCATCCCCTCACGGTTCCCTTGAGTGGCAGATGGTGTAACGTTTTTACTGGGTAACCCATCCGGCTCACGCTACGTGCATCGTATCGTTTGAACGCGCTTGGTGATCTCTCATGCGTTTCTAACCGTTGTTCCTGCTCTTTTAGGGGCGAAGCAGCTTAGGCTCTCGGCTCGTCGGCGGGGCATCGTCCTCTGCTGTCGCCGCGTGCATCGTCGTGACCTATTTGGTTGCTTGCATCGTCGTTTCCTGTCCATTTGCTTGAGTGCAAGAGAGGGCGCCAACACCTGGCGAAAGAGAGCGAACGGCGCGCGTTGAAAATTTCCTTCATGGCGTTGACTATGGAAACGCTCTTTCTGCGATGAACACTGAACTACCAGCTCGCAACAAACGAGAACGCGCCCTCGCCCACGAGAGACAACGCTGACGCAGGCAGCGTCTGTTAGCGTGTATCTTGAAAAAACACGGTTGATCCCTCCGTCATAGGAATCGGAATAACACGAAAGTAAAATGTGCCCCTATAGAAGTAACTGAATGTTTACTGTACATTGATATAAGAGAGTTTGCGCAACGTATATTGATGTCTGGCAGATATAGCACCGTTTATCGTGGATGCACCCACTTTACGCTTGGTGGTACATCTCCATGCCGACGACTAACATCCATGTTCAATGATTAAACAAACCTTTGTGGTAGCTGTAGTAGTTAACGGTGAAAGCGTAGTCAGATCACGAGTTGTGATAGCCAGAAGAGCGTCGCATATTGGACGCAGAACTTGGTCGCCATCCTGCGGCACGTTAAAATGTGACTGAACACCACGACCGCACTACAGGGAAACGCAAAGCGCGTCGTGCCGCCCCGGTAGCCCGGCCACAATTTTTCCCGGCGCGAGCGCGTAGGCGGGGAACGCGGTGTTACCGCCAGGTGAGGCAGGCGCGCGTCGCAGAGCTCTTTTGGTTTGATTAGCGTGACGCTATGAGCGAGGCGGACGCTTTTACAACGCTTGGGTTAAAGTCGTCACCTCGCGGTGTGTTAAGGCATTGACAAAATTGCACTTCTATTGAAGAGGAACCGAATGGGAGGAACGTGTAACGCGTTGCTGGTACTAATCGCGGAGGCCACAGTGATGATGAATTACTTTACTTGGCCACTCCCAGAGGGCAACACCACTCCGCCGACCGGGAAAGTGGTAGATATAAAAGGCGCGTTTGTAAAGCTTCTAAAGTCTTGTGACCGTGGCGCAGTGGGTAGCGCGCCCGGCATCTATTGTTGCGGACCGAGCGGTCGTGGGTTCGATGCCCGTTGACGGTACCTTTTTTCTTTGCCATCTGATCGTGTGCATTTCTTCAACGTCATTTCCCTGACGGAACTACGTCACTGAAGTCTTGGTGTACCCCGGCATAAAACACTTTCGTGTTAAAAACCGACTTCTCGCACTGCACACCCGTTCACCTGCCATACAGGCACTACATCTTCAGCTGTGATGTAGTGCCGCTGGGAGATTTATCTTGTGCGTAATTGAGTAATAAAGATTTACAGCATGCACGTTAACTAAAGGCGGACTGCGGGTTTCGGTGTTAATCTTTTTTCTGTCTCTCATTGGCCATTAGCAGTGATATTGCTATGGGAAACACAGGCGCACACAGCATTCTTCATTCACCCCTCAAGGTTTCACGTTGTTCGAGTTGAAACACCCTTCCGTACATGCTTCTCCCCTCCCGAAATTTTTTGTCGAAACGAATTTTGTGGTGCGCATTGAATGCGTAATTGCAAGGAGCAGCTTATGCGGCGTTCGCCGCATGCGTTTCCCGTACGACGAACGCCTCTTTTGCTTTCAGTTCCTAGAATGCTTTTCTTTCGAAGGCTCTGTCGATGCACAACAAGTCACGTGATTCGAGTAGCCGTATACAGCTGCTGACATGTCTCCATGTTCAGCAAAAATAATTTCGGATAATTTCGAGTACTGTGTATTCAACTATAAGGAAGCGGTATGCTGTCATTTAAACGGCTGACTTTGCAACACAAAATGAATGATTGAGAGTCATCCGCTCTGGTACGGAAGAACTCTCTGTTTAGAATGAAATGTGAACAGTTCAGTTCACCGCTGTTTTCTAATATGGGAGCGCGGCTTCGCTGTCCCGTTGCTGACAGTGTGGTAGTAAGTACACCAAGCACCCGCTGAGACATGGACTGTGCATGGAGCCAATGTTCGACTATTTCGATGATCTATGCGTTACCAAGCACCCTCCAAACGGGCACGGAGTGCACACCTTGGTCAGTTTGTGTGCGCTCGTTATATTTATAAAATCCTGAAATTTTCTGGGTCGAAAGGTATGAAAGATCGTATTTGGCGCAAGTCTTTTAACCGAACCATCCATAACAAATAAAGTTACGCGTTCTAGACGAAGACGTTTGTACATGATAATGATGCGAAAGATAATGACAGACATCCTACCCTTCCTGCGTTGCCGCCAATTCGCGAAAGGGTTTTTAAGGGAACCTAAAGAGAAACAATCATTTGGTTTAGATCAAGGTTTAGATCAAGGAGGTTAAAAAAACCTCCTTGGTTTAGAATGATAAAGTGTGCTCGTAGAACTCCTTTGTAGTTTATTTCACCACCATAGGTTGATTATTAGCGGAGAAAACCAAGTTCAAAGTTTCATTTTTAAATTTCGCGCCAAACTTTGTAATTCATGACCTAAAAGATTTGAAAGAGCATTTAACATCTTTTGGCGCCACTGGCTCGACGAAATTTCGACAAACTCGTTATGTCAAGTCTCTGGCCCCCTCAGAGGACAATATTCTTCGATGTAACCGAATAGGAACTACGTAGGCCTAAGCAGGCGCCGTCATAAATATGTGACGTCACGGCAATTGGTGCGGAAATTTGAAGGTGGCGTCGCCACCTGTATTTTCTTTTTGCGCGTTTTCTCGCTTATTAAAGGGCCCCTCAGCATGTTTGACAATTTTGAGCTGACGAGCGCAATGCATACACTGGGCGTTCACGATCACGTCTGCCAAAAGTTGCAACGCTACACTCTAAGCCAAAAATGGAAAAAATGAGAGTAACTGCGGGTTTTAGTCCTAAAGACCAACTGTTACTCCCCAAAAAGACCAACTGGAACAAGATGGATGACATGTCTCAAGTTGGGGGAGTAACCGGTTAGGGTTAGGTCGGAAGGGAGCAACAGAAGGACGAACGGCAACATTTGCTCTCGGCCCGCAACCGTTGCTCTCCTGCAGGACGCACCCTGTATCGGTCGATGCATGGGCCACATTTTCTTGCGGGCTGGCGTAAGGAAACTACTTTTTGTAAACTGAACAGAGAGATACGCACGCTAATAGGGACATTTAGCTTGTACGTATACTATTTAACGTTACCGTGTTACCCGAGCACATGTTTTAGAAAAGTTTTAGCTCCCCGTACGTAAACGTTTACGTAAGTACGTAAACGGATACCTTTACGTTTGAATAAATCATGAAATGGTGATGATAAGGGCATTTCAATTATATTTGATTTAGATAATATTGTACCACCGCTGCGACATAATCACGAGGGGTTTTTAGCGTGTACAGTATCCCGGTATACGCAAAGGGGTGTTGAATACCGGGTTATCCGACGATGGTGTTGCCATCTTGTGACGCTTCGTGCAACCATAGTATGGGCACGTTTGTTTTCGCCTAGTGGTTTTGAGTAAAAAAATGATTGAAAAGACAACTCATTCGTAATTATGCCGCGGCAAGGCATTTACACCAGAAGTAGAACGCACGATGTTTCTGCAATAACAATTTTTTGCTTGCCTGGTTCATCTTGTTCCCGCTAGATGGCGTCACCTATTCAGCCTGTCGGGGTATTTATGTCAAGGCTTCTCACGTTTTTACGGCTTCGGTATTCGATTTCTAGCTCACTCTAGTGACTTTAGACGCTGAAACAAGGTGATCGCAATTGGCGCTCGCACTTCGGCTTATTTTTACTCGGCGGCTGGAGCCTCGGCAAAGCGGGTATCGCGAGTAGCCGCGAACGAAGGTGGATTTGCGAGATAGGGCCGTAAACGTAAAGCCGATCCGGCGAGTAGTTCACGTTCCGTAAAGGCCTGCGCATGCACAGATTACTTCTGGCAACTCATAACACGGTAGCGTAAAGCTAAAAGCCCCTAATACAAGCTAAATGTTCCTAATAAAAGGCATGGTTGCACTAGAACGCCAGCACCTGAAGCTGCCGTCGTCGCAAGTTAAATGGTGTGTTTGCATATAACATTTGGCATAAATATATAGCCTGAGAATGTGGCAATAAAATGCGAAGCTTCGCGGTAGTTTGGCTTTGCGTTTTATCTCAGAGCAAATGGACGTTATCAGCTCGGGCTGTGTTGTCTTTTCAAAGGGGAGGTGACTCTCCCGCAAAAACATAAAGTATAATATTATTAATATTGATATTAATAATAATAATGAGAATAAAGAAGAAAACACACCTCAGGGCCTGGCCTTTTAGCTAGCGCAAAAGGGAGCTCTGGCAAAGCCTGTGTTTTCGCGAGAGACTCATTACCCTGACGTTTTAAGATGTTTACACTGTTACTTTCCATTCTCTTTCGAACATCACCACTGGTTCTGCACGCCTATGCTGATTTCACTAACGTGTCAGAACGCGCAGCGACCTGTCGGTACCTACATAACCCCGTTTCTGTTCAGACGGGGCCGTAGCGTGTGGTGGCTTAGTGGTTAGCGTACGCGCATGGCGATTAAGTGGTCGCGAGTTCGAATCCTGTGTGTTTGTTGCAAATTTTCTGAACTTCATTTCTGAATGACGTGTCTGTATATCGTTTGTACATCTAAACAAATGTCTGTATAAACCTCAATATGCTCTATAAGTCAATCAAAAAAGATTTTTTTTGGCCCAAGAAGAAACTAAGGAGTAACGGGAAGGAGCACCCGTTGCTCCCTTGAGGAGCATCAGGAAGGAGTAACAGTTGGTCCTCAAGGAGCAACTGGGGGGACTAACCGTTCATCCCCTGAAGGAGCAGCTGAAAGGAGAGCAACGGTTCAACCCCTTGCCGTTGCTCCTTTTAGGAGAGTAATGGGAGTGGCAAAGCACTTGCTCCCTCAAAGGAGGAACCCCTATACCCCCGTTGCTCTCTTTTGGCTTAGAGTGTACGCGCCGCGGAAATGGGTCAAATTTCAAGCTGAACGCTGCTTGGCCTTCCTCTCGCGAGCGCGCGCACAGAGGATGAGGGGATGACGTACATGAGAGAATGGCCCTACGTAGATGTAGTGCTGTGACGTCGGTCCTCTATGTATACGACAGCGCTCTGACGTCGCCAACAGTAGCACGTGATACTGCGATAATCATTTGACAGGACATGTGTAGTTTGTTGCTTGAATAGATGAATAAAACTTGAAAGAAATAATCAGACACACAAAGACAGTGTGTGCGTCTTGTTCATTTTTTTCTCGTGAATTGCAGCGAGATGCGGGGCTCATGCGCCTCCGTTTAGCATACGTTTGTGCATCCGCGTTTAGCGCTTCGAGCAGACGCCAGCCCTGGAAACGAAAGTAATGTCCCGGCGCGTTCGAGCACTCATTATGCTCATTTATTCTACCGCGTCCAAGTAAACGTTAATGCGGCACTGGCTCATGATACCGCCACTCTCGTGCCCATACAAATGTCGCAACTTTCATGCCCGTCCAGAAGAAACAGGCAGTACACCACAGAGAACGCCGACACAACGACCACGCCCGCTACATAAAACAAAATCACAGCATATCCACGTGGCGGATGATGAGCACGGCGATGGCATTGGCGCGAGCCTGGTCCTTCTTGATGGAAGATATTGTGACTAGATTGTTTGAGAACCGCAAGTTGTCGCACACACCGCAACTATGGCCGAAACTGTTATCAAGGAAGTCCCGCTGGAAGCGCGCGTCGGCGCCTTCGCGCAGAGCCCGCCTGATGCGTTTTGCAGCCACTTCACGTGCTCGCACAGCCTCGTGCTCTGCCTGCCGGTACGCGCGCTTTCTCGCCGCTTCACGGTCCTTCACATTTTGAACATCCGATTCGCGCCGCAGCCGTGTAGCTTCGGCCTCGCGGGCTCGAACGGCGGGGCTGTGCGCCGCAGCCGTGCATCTTGTTGAGCAGCTTCGGCCTCGCGGGCTCGAACGGCGGGGTCTTCGCGCCGCAGCCGTGCAGCTTGTCGAGCAGCATCGGCCTCGCGGGCTCGAACGGCGGGGTCTTCGCGCCGCAGCCGTGCAGCTTGTCGAGCAGCTTCGGCCTCGCGGGCTCGAACGGCGGGGTCTTCTCGCCGCAGCCGCGCAGCTTGTCGAGCAGCTTCGGCCTCGCGGGCTCGAACGGCGGGGTCTTCTCACCGCAGCCGTGCAGCTTGTCGAGCAGCTTCGGCTTCGTGGGCTCGAACGGCAGAATATGCTTCGCGGCGTCGACGTGCAGCTTCGGCCTCGTGGGCTCTCACCTCGGGATTCTGTCTGCGAGCGCGCGCTGTCGCCGCCTTCCGTGCCCTCCGTTCCGCAGCCTTGCCTTCCATCTGGCGACTCCGAGCTAAAGAGAAAGCGTGCGAGGAGAGAGCCTCATGGCGCGTTACTTCTGAAATGTTGTCTTCGGGTGTCTTTGAAAACACGAGACGTAGTAAAGAAGAAAGAACGCCACACAGGCGAACACGCACGAGAGTGTCACTCGTCAACGTCGTCTTCTTCTACTGCATACCAGAACGCGCGCTTCTCACGAACTAGAGGTGGCTACTACAAACAAACAAAGCTACAAACGGAGGATGGACAGATGCATGGCATAAGGAGCTTCGCCCCTAAAAAAATTCGGCAGATCCCACGCACTGTGGGAACCGATGTAATGCGAAGCAGCCAGCAAAGAGCTGCATACATCGCTTTGTTTATTTTTGAGCCAAATGAAATCATTCATGCCATGGCATCTAGTTCACCATATATCGCATGTTTGCCACGCACGCGAGCATGCACAATGTGGTATATACCGTGTCATTGAAACGTATATTCTGGTATATACACTGCATGACCAGTCATTTATGTTCATCACGCACTCCTGTCATGACATACCAATTTCGGTATATATCCGGTTATCTAAACGGCCGGAATCGCACCATAACAGTGTCATGTAAATCATACCGTACATGACATGCATAACATAATTCCCATGTCCGGACCTGTCATTTATGTTCGTCATACAGTCACATCGCACAATACCAATTTTGATGTATATCAATCTAGCAAAACGGCCGCGAGTACGTCATGAGCGTGGCATGTAAATTATGTCGTGCATGACACGCGTGTCATGATTTTCATGTGACCTCCTCTAATTTACATTCGTCATACTTTCGCGTCGTGCAATACCAATTTTGGTGTATATCAAGCGCGCAAAACGGCCGCGAATGCACCATGAGCGTGGCATGCAAATCATGACATACATGACATGCATGTCATAGTTTTCATGTTACCACCTGTTATTCATATTCTTCATAAAGGCACATCGCGCAATGCCAGTTTTCATGTATTTCAACCTAGCGAAACGGCCGCGAGTGCGTCATGAGCGTGGCATGTAAACCATGATGTGCATGACATGCGTGTCTTGATTTTCATGCTACCACGTGTCAGTTATGTTCGTCATGTCGAAATCTCTCGTCATACCAGTTTTCGTATATATCCATTCATTTAAACGGCCGCGAGCGCCCCTAGACCATGCCATATAAATCATGCCGCACATGACATGCGTGTCATGATTTGCACTTGTCATGTCCTGTCTTGTCATTCCAGTTTTGCTATATATGAAATGAACGGAATGGCCGCAAGAGCCCCAAGGCCGTGGAATGTAATTCATGCTGTTAATGACATGCATGTCATGATTTTCATGTTATGACCTGTCATTTATGTTCGTAATACGGGCATCTTATTCCATACCAGTTTTGGTATACATCCGATTAACGAAACGGCCAGGAGAGCACAAAGTCGTGGGCGGCTAGATAGATAGATAGATAGATAGATAGATAGATAGATAGATAGATAGATAGATAGATAGATAGATAGATAGATAGATAGATAGATAGATAGATAGATACGCTCAAACTCGCAGAAGTGCGCTAAGAAATGCTTCGCATTTAAAAGTTAGCGGCCGTGCAACGCCGCTCGCGTGCTCGGGCTGGCTCGGGCACGTCACGCGCACGTGACCATGCATGCGCATGACATGTTCATGCGTATGTGTCAAGTGAAGACGGCAGGGAAAGGATTTGGCTTGCGAAGGCTACACAGGGCGAGTGGCAAGGGTTTGAAACTCGCCTCCTCGAGTCACGGTTTCGCGCCGCCACAAAGTACTGTTTTTCTCAGCTGGTAAGGAACCGATTGCAATACTTCTTGCGGCATACTGCTCTTCATTCGGCACACAACAACTTCCAGCGTCTAACTAAAATTTGCTATGTGGCCTGGTGAGGGGCCCTTTAAGCGCCTTCTCGCAGCAAGCGTGGTGTTTTTGGTATCGTGGAAGACTACTTTACTATTGCGAGAAAAATCGTTTTGCTATTTAGTGTCGCTTTAAATGCGTCAGTATGCCGACTCAACAAGAGAACAGTTCACCGGCCTGTCGCCTGAATAAATTATCAACGTTTCTTTGTAGGCCACGCTGATTTTGGCGGTAGTGGAATAAAGTCCATCGCAGAACAAGAAGTACTGCCGGCATGGAGGGGATTACAAAACGGGAAGATTCAAAACTTCGCAACAACTCGATGCCAAACAGACGTTTCGGTGGTTCGAGACGCTGACGAGCCCTTGTAGGAATAGGAAAGACGACATACCGATGCCGCGGGAAAGCAATGTTCTAGGCTAGGATACAACGTGGACTAAAACTGTTATGCGCTTATGCGCTACATAGACAACTTGCAAAGGAGATTCTACGAGGATATTTATATCGCGTATTTTGCCGAAGAAACAAAGCAATTCCAGTATAGAGTCACACACAGGTTCAATTGCGCATTCAAGACGCATTCGTTTCAGCAAAAAAATTGAGGAGAGGCGCAGCATGTAGGGAAGGGTGTCTGAGCTCCACTAACGTGAAACCTGTGGAGGGTTAAAGCATGCAGTGTGCGCCGCTGTTACCCGCAGCAAAATCACTGCTAATGGGCAATGAGAGACAGAAGAAAGATTCGACGCAGAGATCCGCAATCCACTTCTAGTTGACGTGCACGCTGCGAAACTTCATTGTTCAATTTCACTCAAGAGAAATCTCCCAGTGGCACTACATTGCAGGTCAAGGTCCAGGGCTTATATGTACGGGGTGGCCGGTGAACGGTTGTGCAGCAAGAGCAGTCGGTTTTTGGGAGCTTGCTCCTTATGCTCGGGGCTTGTCCATCGCCGTATGTAGCCGCTAGTTCTCATTGCTCCTGAGCTTGCGCTGAGCTTAGCTCAGCGCACGCTCGCGCGAAAGAGATGTCTTCTTCCTCTTGTTCTTCGAACTCCAGCCAACTGTAGCATGCGGCGCTCGTTCTACACCGGCGCGTGCCCTACTTTGATAGGAGACTGCTAGAGGGCCACAACTGCGCTTCCTATCTCTTTCGACAGTCAGTACGCTTACATAAATAACATGGACGAAGAAGACAAGGCGGCGGAGCGGAAGCCTTGCGAGGCAGCAGCAGTCCGGGCTCGCCGCCAAGGCCCTGCAGTGACAGCTCGCGAGGCCGCAGAGAAACGTCAGCGTCGTGCGGACCCCGAGATACAAGCCCGCGAAGCCGAAGCAGCGCTGAAGCGCCGGCAAGGGGACCTCGAAGAGGTACGGGTGCGGGATGCAGTGGCCAAGTGCCGAAAAAGGTCGCTACCTGAAGTTGTTGGCGCCGACGCGCGCTTCAAGCGCGATTTCCTCGACCACACGTTCTGCCACGCTGCAAAGTCTGCGACCGCTTGTGGTTCTTCAACAACCTGACCCCAATCGCTAGTATAACAACGTGTCACGTCTTTATGTGACAGTGGCGGAATTGTGCGGAGCATTGACGGCTTACCCGATTATTTGCGAGCAAGGTTCTCTAACATAATTCACTTCGTGGATATGGCGGGGATTTTTGGTTGAGATGAACAGACAGGTCGATGCAAGCAAGCAAATCTGTCAATGGGCTATCTCAGAATTACAATTAATTTTAGAATACAATAAATATAGATATATAGACCTATTTGTTTGAGCAATGAAGTTTTGATTCACTGATGAGAGTGTTGATGTTATTGACACCGATCTTAAACTGTGGATGATGTAGTGCTTGCAGACAGGTGATTATGATGATGGTGATGATGATAATTTTTGTTCCGGTTATTTCGTTGGTTAGCTCCTGTCGGAATGGCCCAGCCCCCTATAAAGAATTGGTCACGAATCGTGCGGCTTTTGCTGTTGTGAAAAAAAAAACAAATCAAGAATTCTAAAAAGTTTTAGAGCGCTCATATTGCTTTCTTGGTCGAACGTTCCTATTAAAACAATGGCAATTAAGCAATAAAGAAGGATGTCTTTTGGGTGGACTACTGGCTGAGTGTCCTTCTTTTGCGCAGTATCGAAAGGAGAATGATTTAATGAATAAGCACGCTGGAGTCGCCTAGCATTTTTTACGGGTTCATCCCAATATCTCAAGCGGCTCGCAGCCGACATCTCTTTCTTGCAAATTTATTATGAAGCATAAATACTGCTGGATTAAAGCTACTTTATCTGATTATTCATGTGGGAGGCAACTCCCACGTGAGTATTCATTAAGGGTTACTGACTGGATTCCAAGAGATGGCAAACGCGTGAGGAGGAGACAGGAAATTAGGTGGGTAGATGAGATTAAGAAGTTTGTAGGTGTAACGTGGCAGCAGAAAGCACAGGACCGGGTTGATTGGCGGAACATGGGAGAAGCCTTTGCCCTGCAGTGGGCGTAGACAGGTTGATTATGATCTGACTGTAAAGGAGTTTGATATTGTAGTAATTCTTATGTTATGAGGGAGGAATGAAATATCATAAAAACGTCCATCGACCACATGGACTCTTACGAAACCGTCTACAGCGGCGCGAAACAAGGTTATCTAAGGGACACATTTATAGACAGTCCAGGAGCATAGCCACAATTTTTTTTCCGGTGGGTGGGGGTTCAACCATACTTTATTCATGTTCGTGCGAGCGTTTGTATGTCTGCGTGTATACATACGCAAGCAAAACTGAACATTTTCGGTGGGGGGAGTAGGTTGGTTGAACCCCCAACCCTCCCCCCTTTGCTACGCCCCTGAGGCAGTCGAGCAGGGGCGGTCAGTGACGAGGGGTATCAAGTTGCGGACATAGGTCCTCAACATAGACGGTACTGACTTACACACTCTATTATTCACGTATAGCTCACTGGGACTGAATCTCAAAGACTACTCTGAACCGGTCTCTCCAGGGCTTCTCAAGGGTCAGTATCGAAATTCACACGGTCCCTCAGGCATTCTCCTAAGGCAATTTGAAGACGAAAGTAATCATATTTTCTTTCTCGATTGCACTGACCCTCACTCTGCCCCCCCCCCCACACACACACCTTTGAACGCGTTGTATACCGAACGTATTTTCGACTGCTTTATGGATCGCAGTCATTTGAAGCTTTCTGCACGTAACGTGGTTTTGCAGTGCCTCCGGGATCAGCCCACCTTTGACAAAGCGATGCTGGTATGCGATGACGTCATCATATGACGTCACGATGAGGTCACAAATTTTTTAGATCGGTGACGTTGTAACAAGGCGATGACTTTTTTCATCACTCTTGGTGACGCCGGCGGTCATTTTTCAGTCGATAAAACAAATAAGGCTTTCGCCTTAAAAAATACAACTCTATACATGTGTCATGTTGTGCGAGGAATCCCGTCAAGACTTGTAATATTGCGTGGCAGAAGGGTAGAGTTCTATGAAGTGTCTCGGTATCTCAATTGCGCAACGAGTGGTTGGTTTAAAGGCCCGCTCATTACAAAGAAATTAGACATGAATTATTATCATCAGCAGCAACAGCATGAATAAAATAGGTGGGTGCCCGTACAATTTGCGGACGCTTAGTGGGTACTTTGCTAATTGGCAATATGAACAATTGTGGCGTAGTGAGCATGTCGCAACTGCGATTCCAGTACACATGTATTCTAGGAGAATTCCCAGCGGCCAATGGCACGCGCACTGGCGTTAACTTGGTCGTGGGAGGCGCGACTCGCTGAAAGGCCCGCCGTCAGCGAGTCGTCAGGCCCGCCGAGCCGCTATAGCCAGTGGAGCCTTGAAAGAAGGGCCCCGCCCGCAATGAGCCACACCTTTTTTTTTCAATAAATGTTGTTTCTCTCTCTCTCTCCTCGCGGTGCGGTTGATGTGTCCGCCGAGCAGCCAAGCCTCGCAAGCGAATGTGAAGGCGATGCGAACGGACCTTATCACGCTATCGCATTCTGCTCTTGAAGGCTAAGCTCAAGCGTCCTCAAGTTTTATCATTAATTTAAATGTGTTCCAGAAACTGATGTAATCCTCGCAGGCAAGCTATCTTCAAAAACCTCGTTGTGTTGCGAATAAAGTTATTTACCTCTTTCTGTAATCCTTATGTTGTACATCGTGACTTATTTGTTTATTTATTTATTCATTCATTCATTTATGTATTTAGTCTACATGACAGGGCTCCCGAAGAAGCATTGAGCGAGGTGGTACAGAGCAATGAATAGCAAAATCAATGCACAGGCGATCTAAATAAAGGTACAATAGGGGCCAAAAGCAGTAAAGCAGTATCTAATAGAAATTGCTGTAGAATGTTAAAATGTCTGTTTGGTCTTTAGGCAAAATCGTCACGGTCCGTGGTCGCGCAAACATCGGGCAACGCCCATTGCTCGGATCTCGTCGGTATGGTGGTCTGGCCAGAAGTAGACGCTGTTTTTGTGATGAACATAGGCAAGGCTATCTTTTTAACGAAGCTGAGCACTAAAAAGTAAAAGAAATAAAAGCTTTGTTTTAATTAGCTTTAAGTCGTCCACGTGAGGTGGCGTCTTGTCCCGGAGACGTCATCCGGACGCATGCTGTTACTTGGACAACTAGGGCTCAAGGTTGTCTTCTATAATAATTATTTGGGTTTTACGTCGCAAAACCACAATATCACAGCGAGGGACGCCATATTGGAGGGCTCCGGAAATTCCGACCACCTGGGGTCTTCAACGTGCACCTGAATTCGAGTACACGGGTCTAGCATTTTCGCCTCCATCGAAAATGTGGCCGCCACCGCCGGGATTCAATACTGCGCCCCTCGGGTCATTAGTCGAGCACCATAACCAGTAGACCACCACGGCGGGTCGATGCTTTCTCATAAGCTGTCATCGCAGATCGGCTATGATGCTTTCCAGAACTGGAACGCGTCATTGAGCCGACGAGAATGCCCTCATATTTATTTTTTTTAAAAGTCTACTGTATGTACGCGGGAATATGCTTATCAGGCTAACCAAAGCTCAACGCTCACGCAGAAGTCGATGCAGGTTCAACCCTTTGAGGGAATAGTGGCAATGCAGAAGGAAGATTCTATTCGTGAGGCTGCAAGCGTGGATGACGGCAAGAGAATGCATCCAAAAGTTGCGACTTTCCGTGGCGTAGACGGTACCGAAAACCAGGGGTCCGAAACACGCGGTCCGCCGTCCTTGTGGCTCGACGCGCACATAATGTTCTTCGTCACACTTTTTTTACGTTGAAGTTGTATACCTCTCGCTCATGGAAAAGTTTCGTGGCGTGAACACAAGGCGCCAAGTTTCGAAACGGCCGTTTGGCGCCATGCGAAGCCCTCGTGTGAAGTACAAACTGCGTATTGGATGATAACGGCGAATGCACACCTTTTTTGCAATAAGGCATAAATCATAGAGCTCAGTATACGTTTAAATAAAGAAAACCATGACGTGATAACATTCCTTTTAAAATGACATTGCCGTGAGTGAGTTTTACAATACTTTAATTTTATTTATACGTTCGTGACGCAAATCAATAAGTAAGGAAAGGGGAGTCACCGGACCCATGTATAGGCACCAACCTCTCCTTAATTACATTAAATTAAAAAACAAAAACAAAACGAGCATCAAAACCCCGTGATGGATTATAAGGCGCATGCGAACCATGGTAACACGCGCCCACGCGCTCCCGGACAAGATTTGGTTGAAGCTGCTTTTGAAAGATCCGTTTGACGTCATTCGAAGCCCTCCTGTCAAGTGGAAACCACGTCATGGATAATGGCGGTGCCTGCGAAGAATGCGAAGCACGTTTCACGCATATTTCCCGCTTTCTTATATAAAAGAGAGACCTGTCTAGCAACGTAGTCTGTTCATTCTAATACTCGCATGGGTAGACCACGAAAATTAAAGACACCTGAAAAACATCGTCAATACCATTCTTGACGAGAGGAACGAATTCGCCTTGCTCAACAGTGTCGTAGGCTAATCCCAGCAATTCTCGCCCAAGGAGCCCAATATAAACGACAAGCCCGCCGAGGTGACGAGGAGCACCGTGAAGCAGAGAACACTGCAAAAAGACGCAAGTATCGCGCTAAGGCGCCCAATCTGATCAGTTCTTCGACGAGGACGTTACCTACTTCATTGTGTGCAGTGCGTGTAAAGACTTTCTTCTACGAGTTAAAATTAACCAACCACACCGAACACATCGTGTTTGCAATTGGTGTTGCCCAAAATGTGACGAAAATGGTCGGGGAAGCAATCACAGTCTACCACAGTGACCAAAAAGCGATTACCACCACCATTACTTTAAAGTAATAATAAAACATACCCCCCCCCCACCCATCACCATTTGTGGTGTTTTATTTCCCTTATTTTCTTAGTAGGTTGGTTCATAAAGACGTATGCACAACGCATGTCTGAATACGTATACTCACACTTGTGTCATGCATTGTTCCTTTCGTGAGGCACCCTATGCGGTCACCACGGAACAAAAGAACGCCATAGCATTAAAGAGCTCTTTTCGCCGAAATTTCAGTGTCGGCGTCGTAGTCGTTGGCTGTGAGCGAAAGATCGGCGTTGTCCGTGAGCGAGAAATCGCAAAAAATGCAAATAATCCAAAATAAGGGTGCCGAGCCGGCATCGAACCCAGGCCTTCCGCGTGGCCAGCAAGCGCCCCACCAGGAGCCACGCCAGAGCTCGAAACTGCTTTCGAAAAAAAATATGAAGGCATGACGTAGTGCAATGAATCACATTAACACGCGCTAAATTGCGTGACAGAAGCGCAAAATCGCACCAGTCATCCCAATATCTCACTTGCACAATGTGTGAGCAGTTGAACTTTCCCACCCATTAGAAAGGGCTCAGCCAGGACTCTTCATCGTCATCAGCCACATCAACAAAGTGCACGTAATGCATTATAGTCGCGCAGTGGGTACCTCTGTCTTTCCAAAAAACGATGAAATATGGTGTAGTGGGCACATTACAACTGTACTTGCAGTAGGCATTCTAGGATAGTCTAAAACCGTGAAAACTTCCTTTCATCGCGACACGGTTGAGGTGTCCACCGAAAAGCGGAGCCGGGTTAGCGAATCAGAAAGCGATGTAAACAGGGCCCGATTACGCCATCGCGTTCTACTCTTGCAGGCGAAGCTCAAGCGTCCTCCAAGTTTTAAACTGCAATAGACTGTCCTGAAACAAGACATGAAGATGCGAGCAAATGTGTTTTTCTGCATTGGGGTCCACATTCAGTCTTTCTAGAGATTGGTATTGATATACTTTTTGAATCCGGATGTCAAAGTTTCCTCAGAAATTATCCACATATGCGATATGGGGTAGGCCTTCGTTCGAGTGGTAACGTTAGCTCCCATGCACTAATCTTCTTCTGTATCGCGGCCCTTGCGGGACACTAAATTACGTGAGTACAGCCCGCTCACTGAGATGAGCTTGAGGCTCCTGCATTGAACGAAACGAGGAAACAGTATCAGCGAAAAGAACTGGCAGAAGCCTTACCTTAAGTTCGAAACCACTTGTACTGAACGTTTTACACAGAAACGGTAAAATGAGTGCCAATAACAAAATGGCCCAACATGATAACATTAGCCCACATCAAAACTGAACAGCGCAATGGCGTAGGCAGAATTTTTTCGGTGCGTGGGGTGGTGGTTCAACCACTGTTCTTCGTGTATACATGCACACGCAAAATTCAAAAATTTTACGGCGGCTTCAAACCCTCTCCTTTATCCTTCCTTACCACGCCAAAATAGTATTCTAACTTGCGCCCGAATGCTTCGCAAATATCTTGCTTCCGCCTCACCTGACACTCGTTCAAGAATACTGCGATTCGCGATACCGAAAATTGGGGGACGCTTAAGCTTCGCCTTTAAGAGTTGAACGCGATAGCGATATCCTGCCCCTAGTGCGCACTTCGAACACTACGAGTGTTCAACAGAATGCGCGCAATAAGGTGTGTGCCTTATGTAATGGGTAGCATGCTTTAAACCAGGAGCAATTATGTGCCAGAAACTTTTTCGAAGTTGCGATGCACCCACTACGTGGTCTTAAGGGAATACGCGCAGTAATGTGTGTGCCTTTTGTAATGGATGGCTGTCTTTGAACCACCAAGTCGTTATGATATTGACGTGGTGTGACGCCCGATGGCAATGTACGCTTGTACCACGCAATATTACTGCGATATTACATCTCGTACTGTGACACCTGTATACAGGACGCGTATTTTTAGGAAGCATGAAAGTTACTTTCAATGCAGCTCCGAGCAGAGGCGTGTCTTTGTGGTAGAACAGCTGCTTGCCACGCAGACGGCCTGGGTTCGATTCTTACTCGGACCCAACATTTTTATCATTTATTTTATTTGCAGCTTTTGCGATTTTTCGGTCACGGACAACATGATGATTTTTTGCTCACAACCAACGGTGCCGACGCCGACGGCGGAATTTCTGCGATGCGAGCTCTTTAACGCTATCGCGTTAAAAAATGTGTGCGTTGAAACTAAAATTTGACGAGCTTCATGTGGGTATCAAATGTTTTCATAGCGAAGCTGAATGTGGCTACGTTCTGGCAGATCGCGTACGCGGACGTAACGGGGCGTAGAACAAAAATTTTCGGTGCGGAACATACATCGGTTAAAGTGTAAAGTGCCTTAGCACAGGTGCCTCTCGACCCCGCCGATGCCTCCTTTACAAGTGCCGGGATACTCGGTGGCGGCACTTCTCTCCTGTCGTTAGGTCTCGTGACCTAAAGATCGCGCTACCGCTGTTATCAGCAGTTGTCCTTTGGACTGGCTATGGGGCGAACGCGTGTCGTTCTCTCAGAGGAGCAAAACCGGGTACTGTAGAAGCGCCAACACGCACACAACCGCGAATGCGTGGGCACAAAAACGACATGAAGCCGCTGCCGTAGAACGTGCCGCCGCAGCCGCTGCGTGTACTCCGAGTTCCACCTCGTCATGCGGCTTCCTCACGAAGGACGACCCGCTCGTCCGCCTAGAGTGCCAACATGAGCAAAAGTGTCAATGCGATCTGGATAGTCGAGTTTATCTGACATTATTCACTCAATATAGTCAAGAATCATTATTTTAAAATTCACTATGCCAATATTCCGTATAGCAGACGCATTATAGTCACAGCTTGGCCGGCTTGTACCTTTACAGTAGGTGAAGGGCTCTCACTTTTTTGTAGCAGAGAACGTTGTATTATCTAACAACACTGACCGCAACAAAAGCGACGGTGCACGCGTACTACCAGCAGAACATTCAGTATCTTTGGATATTTTAGGTCGTGCGCTTCGATTCAGCGAAGGGAGTTCGTTGAACACGCTCGCTTAGAATGCGTACTGCGATGAATGCAGCTGAATACTTTGTATGACAGCCGGTTAAAGCCATTGGTAGTGAAGTGAACTATACTTCGCTGGACCTCAAGAAAGATTGTCGGTCCCGCCTAGAGAACGGAGGCGCGCCCGTCCTTCACCTGTGGTAGTCGGTTTACCTGGTTCCCGCTCGAACCGTAAGCACTTTTCTGAGTTAATGTAAATCCTACATGAATGTCATCGTTATTACGTAAATTATTATGTTTGTCTGAGCAGCGATGTAAGAATCCCTGACGAAATATGCCAGGACGTTCAACTTTCCAACCTAAAATCACTGACACAAACGTGGGTGCGCGTGAAAAGTCGGCTATCTGAAACAATTGGGAAGCGCTTGACGTCACGAAAATGAGTAAGCGCCAATGGATAGAGCATTTATGAAAATTATCTGCGGGCGGGGCAGCGATGGCTATGGGCGCATTTGATATATTGCGGTTGTAAGCTAGTATATCTTAAAATGACACTCAGCTTGCACGTTTGACAAGTGTGCTAAGGGCATGTGCGCCTGTTGCATAGGCTCAATCTCGTTACAAGGCGTCAAACTCAAGATGGAGGGCACGCCACATTCTGTGTGAACTCACGTCCGTTCTTGTTCCACTCAGAGCCTCATGTTTCACACATATTACTTCCACCCATAGAAAGATCCGCCTCGACGTTTTGTCTCCAATGTATGACCCTGGACAGTATTCTGTGAGTGCCCAGTGAATGAACTGTCCGCTTCAACGTGTAGCGATTGCACAGAGATCGATAGTACAACGCACGCGTATTCAGAAGGTTGAGGGTCCGGTTACCTCGAGCGAGAAGTTGCATTTTTCTCTGCTTTTGTTGCCGTTTAGCGTATGATTTCTAAGCCTCAAGAAAAGAATTCGGCAGATCGCACTCATCCAGGGACTGGATACCATGCGAAGCAGTAGGATATTAGAGGCATATGCGTAATTTTTAGGTACGGAGCACTTTAGGCGGCCGCGCTGTCGTATCCTCTCGTATGGTGTCATCGCTTGGCGTAACGCAGGCAAACCCAACGTTACTAGATTGGGTTCAGTTTTCGAACTCCTGTGACTTCGTTGACCGGCCACCGATTCTCGCATTTCGTGGTCGTGGTGCTGCAGTTCCTTCTGGCGCGGTGTGGTCGGGGCAGCGCAGCACTTTGTGCGCGGCTGTGCACACGTGGTATGGCGTTGTGTTTACATACATATTTAGCTGCATTTTAGGTTTTGCAATCCTCGTACTCTTGCCGCGGTGCTTATCACGTCGCTTATCCCACTTACCATGAGCAGCTGACTCAATCAGTTAGTATCAGCTGGCGTACCTTGCGAACAACCATGACCACTGTGCAGCTGCTCTTGTGCTAGATGAGATTAAGCTGAACGATACTTCAACGGGTCACCTGATAAGTTTGATGGTTTTGTGAGCTTTGTGGCTCCAGCACGGATCAAGCGCGGTCATATCTGCCGACCCTTCTTTAGTTATTATGTCCATCACTCTGTGTCATTCACCTCTTGTTCGTCCCTCTAAACGTTGCACTTGCGAATGTGGTGCTCCGATCAAAGAAAATAGTGCTGCCTTCCTTTTTTTCATCCCGAAATAAAGCGCTGAAAGCGTGTGCATATCAGGAGAAGCTAGCAAAGTAATCAGGAAAAGCTGCCCTGAATTCATTTATAGTACCCTAAAATATGTACAACTGTTGCCCTGCTGACTGCTATTTGGCGACTTCCTCAGATATTTAAAATAGTAGCAAACGGCAAATGCAGGAAACGGCGCGGTGGTGTACGTCTGCAACAGCAAGAGTAGTAATAAAATAAAATGAAAAGGAAAGAGAGTCGCTGGTACATCACGTTTCTCTGATAGCTCGTTGCGGTGACGTTAGGGATATTTGTCTCGTCGACACCGCCTACAAGCAGGCGTTGTATTACGCGCCCAGGCGCCCACTATCCATAGGTAGATACTTTTACGTCATGGCCGCGATATCGTTAAAAACTCGTTTCAGAGATATTCCGGTGTCGGCCACGGCTTCTTTGGTTGCGAGCGAAGTCCGCCGCGGTGGTATAGCGGTTACGGTGCTCGGCTGCTGACCCGAAGATCGCGGATTCGATCGCGGCCGCGGCGGTCGCATTTCGATGGAGGCGAAATGGTAGAGGCCCGTGTACCTAGATTTAGGTGCACGTTAAAGTACACCAGATTATGGAAATTTCCGGAGCTCTTCACTACGGCGTCTCTCATAATCATACCGTGGTTTTGGGACGTAAAACCCCACATATTATTATTATTGTTGTGAGCGAAAAAGCAGCGTTGGCCGTGAGCGAAAATTTGAGGTAGATGTAAATAAAAATATGAACCAGAGGGCACCTGGTTTGGCTTTTCTTGCGGTGGGGTTTGGGTCTCTAACGGGAGCAGGCTAGCCATCGGGAAGGCGATACTCACCCGTAGGCATTAGACACAGAAAACATTGTTGTCATAAATGTGCTCTTGAACAGGGCGCAAACCTTTACCTTAATTAAATATGCGCATTTCGTATAGGTGTGGTGTGTGTGCGTGTGTGCGGATATCGCTCTCTCATTCAAGCTTAACGGTTTCTCAGTTTTTGTTACTGGCATTTTGTTACGGCGGTACATGAATATTGCCTATCCTCAAACACTGCTTATGACCGCTATGTCCTCAAACGAATCTTCTCTTGGGGCCGCCGCGGTGGTACAGTGGTTACGGTGCTCGCCTGCTGTCCCGAAGATTGTGGGTTCAATCCCGTCCGCGGCAGTAGCTTTTTTAAAGGAGGTGAAAGTGCTAGAGGCCCATTTACTTCGATTTAGGGGCACGTAGACAGGCCCAGGTGTCTCAAATTTTCGGCTATGAGCCTTCCACAACGGAGTGCCTTATAATCATATTGGAGTTTTGGCGCATAAAACCCTAGTATTCATTATTAGGCTTTTTTATATATTCAGATGCAGTACAGTTTCTGCGCACAACAGTGTACTAGGAGGTTACATTTACCTGCGTTCCTTCGGTTACAAAAGCAAGAAGTCAGCAATACTTTGTTGCCGCATGAAGAGTTATGTTGTGGGTCATTCGGTTAGAGCTAATTAGAACAGATAGGCTTGAGAAATCGCGTTGCCGAAGGGAGCTAGTAATATAATCAATCCACGTAGGAACCGCCAAGCCAAACTTGGCGGCCCGATAGAGTGCACTCTGGATGGCCGGGGTTTGGTCATTGAGTTCGGGGCTTCGCAAGCCTCATGCGCTTCTGAATATGAGTTACCATTGCTACATCTCTGCATTACTGTACAAGGTAGCGTAAAATGTGGAATCGTAGATAAAAAATGCATCTTTTTTAATTTATTACATTACCTGAAGCAGCATGTTTTGCATATGTTTAAAACAAAATTTTGCTGTACATTAGCTGACACATAAAGAGCTCCCATGATGCAAGTCGTGCTTTACTGTTGATTGTGTGCAAGAGTATTTGTTGCTTGCTGGAAATTATATGTCATGTATGCCGGCTATCAAAAAAGGCAAATAAACCTACTATATGCACATGTGTGTCTGGGTTTCTTAATAAGATAGCATGAGTGCTCGTGATATTATTTGTAACAAGTCTCACGCCCACTTTCATGCGTGGGCCGGCCGGTCCTAAATTCAACCACCGTATAACCTAAAATCAACAAAAGATCAATATATCTTTCAAAATCTACTTTTTATTTAAAAGAATGCATGACAATTTCGTTGTGTAACCATTGAGAAGATTCAACGACATTTGACATTTTGTTGAAAACTCATTGATTCAACTATTTGTCAGTCATTTGTCAACAGTTAGACAATAGTCATTTTATAATAGCCACATGGTCTTGTTTTAGTAAAATTGAGCCCCTAATTGCTGTTCGAGTTGATTATAGCACAGGCATTTCATGACACTAAGGTATGCTGTATGGGACTTATCTGACCTACTGTAAAGTATAAAGGGCCCCTCACCAGGTTTCACAATTTTGAGCTATCTAGCGCAATGCATACACTGGGCCTTCACGATCACGTCTGCCAAAATTTGCAACGCTACGCGCCGCGGAATTGGGTCAAATTTCAAGGTGAACGCTGCTTGTCCTTCCTCTCGCGGGCACGCACCCAGAGAATGAGGGGATGACGCACATGAGAAAGTGGCCCTACGTAAATGGTAGTGTTGTGACGTCGCTCCTATACGTAGACGACTGTGCTCTGACGTCGCCAACAGTAGCACGTGCCACTGCGATAATTATTTGACGCGACATGTGTAGTTTGTGTAATTTGCTGCTTGAATAGATGAATAAAACTTGAGAGAAATAATGAGACGCACAAAGGGAATGTATGCGTCTTTTTCACTTTTTTTCCTGAATTGCACCGAGATGCGGGGCTAATGTGCATTCGTTTTCCACGCGTTCGTGTCCTCGCGGTTAGCGCATCGAGCAGACGCCAGCCCTGGAAACGAAAGTAATGTTCTGGCGCCTTTGAGCCCTCATTATGCTCATTTATTCTACCGTTTCCATGTAAACGTTAGTGCGGCGCTGGCTCCAGATACCGCCACTCTCGCGCCCGTACAAATGTCGTAGCTTTCATGCCCGTCCCGCAGAAGCAGGCAGTACACGACAGAGGACGCCGGCACAGCGCCCACGGCCGCTACATGAAAAAAAGATAGCGGCCGTACAACGCCGCTCGCGTGCTCGGGCTGCTTTGGACACGTCATGCGCACGTCACCATGCATGCGCATGACGTGTCATGCCTATGTGTCAAGTGAAGAGGGTAGGGAAGGGATTCGCCTTGCGAAGGCTACACGGGGTGAGCGGCAAGGGTTTGGTTTCGCGCCGCTACAAATTATTGTTTTAGGGGCGAAGCTCCTTAAGGCGGCACCCGTTCGTCCCTCGTAGTCGTAGTGCGTAACCAGTCGTAACGCTAGTACCAGATCTTGAGCTCCAAGGTGGTGCCGGTGGGAGATTTTTCCTGTGCGTTGTTGAACAATAAAAAATTCGCAGCGTGCGCGTTAACTAAAAGCCGAATTCTTCTGTCTCTCATTCCCCATTAGCAGCCACTGGCATGTTCCAGTAGGAAACGTTAGCAGAAGTAGAAGTGTAAGTGTTAGCTAAAAGCCGACTTCTTCTGTCTCTCATTCCCACTAGCAGCCATTGTTTACCTCCGAGGTAGTGTCTGGTGAGATTTCTCCTGTGCGTGATTAAACAATAAAAATTTTGTTCAAAATGCCGTTGATTGATGAAATAAACCAGCGTCTAAGTAAAATTTCCTATGTGGCCTGGTGAGGGGCCCTTTAAGACAGAAAAGAAATAGGCATATATCATTGGCTTATCAGATTCGGCATGCTCCCCTTTGATATAAATACACACACTCTTGAATATAAAAATACAAGATTCGCAGTGTTATTTAAGATAAAAAGGATAATTGCGGACCACCCGTTAGTCATATGAAGCCCCAAGAAGTGGGGGTGAATGCAATCGTCTTAGAAGAAAAAGAAGACGGCTTTCGCCCTCGAGTGAAGCTGTTGGGCGAGTGTGCTGCATCTCTCGCAATTAGAAAGTTTGGCGAAGCAGCCTATTGTGCAGCGAGTTTGCAGATACCTTTGGACAGATATCGCGATTATTAACGTGTCACCTACTAACTCAGAGAGCGCTCTTGTGAGCTTCATTTGCATCACTCTGCGGAAGAGAGGGTCTTTCATTTTACGAGGAAAGTCTATTGACGCCATTGAGCTTTTTCAATGTTAACCACAATTTACTAATAAAACAAAGCTCCAGTCCATACCGCGGTGGTGGTTGGCTAGCGAAGGTGCGGTCACCTGATCCCACAATAGACAATGCGAGGTAGAATTTAACGATCGAGAAACGCACTACATTAAAAAGCAATCAAATGCGGTGTTCTATACTGCTCCAGCTGATCTTTCGGAGTCCTTTCTACGCGTGCGCCTCCTATGGCGCTGTCACAACAAACATGAAATCACTTTCTAGGCGGGTCCTCATTTTACATACGAAAGGGTAGTGATATCAGTCCGTTCAATGCATGCCACAGGTGACGTTTCCTAGCTACTGCGGGTCATCCAACCTGAATGTTTTACTGGGTAACGCATGCGGCTCACGCTACGTGCATGATATCGTTTGAACGCACCTCATGACCTCTTATGTGTTTGTGACCGTTGTTTCCTGCTCTTTTAGGGGCGAAGCAGCTTAGGGTCTCGGCTTGTCGGCGGTGGGTGCATCGTCGTCTGCTGTCGCCACGTGCAACGTCGTGACCCATTAGCTTGCTTTCATCGTCGTGTCCTGTCGATTTGATTGTGCACAAGGCAAGGCGCCACCTACCAGCGCTCGCAGTGTGGCGCGAGATAGCGAACGGCGCACGTTGAGTATAGAAACACGCTTTCTGCGATGACCGCTGAACTACCAGCTCACGAGAAACAAAAAAAAATCGCAGCATATCCACGGAGTGAATGATGACGAGTGGGCGAAGCTGTGGAGGTTTATCGGTAAACCGTGAATCTTCCATGAATTCTGCCCAGTACATCATCACCGACGTGAGATCGGGCGCATTTATACTAAAGGTTCGATGAGTTATGACGACTTGCAGCTCACTTTAATTTTACATGTACGCTGTGAATTTTCATTGTTTAGAAAACCATTGCTTTAGAAAACATCTGGCGTCTTTCGTTAAGCAGCTGGCGTCTTTTCGTTTTGCGTTAGAAACATCTCGTGTTCTTTCGTTCTGCTTTTAGAAAACATCTGGCGTCTTTCGTTGGTTTATTTCATCAATCAACGGCGTTTTGAACAAAGTTTTTATTGTTTAATCACGCACAGGAGAAATCTCACCAGGCACTACCTTGGAGGTAAACAATGGCTGCTAATGGGAATGAGAGGCAGAAGAAGTCGGCTTTTAGCTAACACTTACACTTCTACTTCTACTAACATTTCCTACTGTAACATGCCAATGGCTGCTAATGGGGAATGAGAGACAGAAGAATTCGGCTTTTAGTTAACGCGCACGCTGCGAATTTTTTATTGTTCAACAACGCACAGGAAAAATCTCCCACCGGCACCACCTTGGAGGTCAAAATCTGGTACTAGCGTTACGACAGGTTACGCACTACGACTACGAGGGACAAGCGGGTGCTGCTTTAAGGAGCTTCGCCCCCA